>NC_041395.2:123615214-124286285 GCF_900747795.2 Erpetoichthys calabaricus | reverse complement strand
GAATGCCCTCTCCATGTCAGGGAGGAGGTGCTGCCATAGGCAGAGGAGTTTAATAAGTATCTCAGGTTCTTGTTCACGAGTAAGGAAAGAAGGGAAAAGGTGGCCAACAGGCCAATCGGAGCAGCATCCATAGTCATTTGGATGTTGTACCGGTCAGTTGTGGTGAAGAGAAAACTGAACCAAGAGCTCTTGATTTGCTAGTTGTTCTACATTTCTACTCTCACCTATGGTCACAAGCTGGAGGAAGTGATCAAAAGAACTAGATCATGGATACAAGTAACAGATGTAAACTTCCTTTGCATAGTGTCTGGGCTCAACCTTAGAAATAGGGTGAGGAGCACAGACATTCACAGGGAGATCAATGCAGAGTCACTGCAGCTCAAATTAAAATGCTGTAGATCAATGTCCCCTATGGATTTCTCATTGCCCACTTCCAACTGAAGAAATTTGTTTTCTCATGTTTTGATCTGTGGTGGGCTGGCGCCCTGCCGGGGTTTTGTTTCCTGCCTTGCGCCCTGTGTTGGCTGGGATTGGCTCCAGCAGACCCCCGTGACCCTATAGTTAGGATATAGAGGGTTGGATGATGGACAGATGGATGTTTAGATCTTCTTACTCTCAAATGTGATCCATTTGTGGTCTTACCTCACTTTCTGTGTTGCCATGTTTCTTTAAAGCATAGACAGCATGACAACAGATAGAGTATTTTAAATGTATAATAAACCTTGTAATGTGATCCAGTGCTTCTGGTGTAAGTCATCAGTCGAGCGCTCATTTAAAGAGGCCATATCAAGTTCTGATGTTTTGATTTTTAAGAAAACAACATGCAAGAAATGTGTAATTCCCAACCACACACTGAAACATGACAGGCTAACAGAGAGAAAGAAAAAGACTGTCTAAACTAAAATTAAATTGGAATGTGCTAGAGATTTTCTGTGGAGGATGTGGTTACTCATTATGATACCTCTAGAGTGCTGCCTCCTCAAGGAACTCCTCAGCTGCCAAGCAACACATATGGGCAGATATTTGCAAACCAAGTTAAAGCTTTGTGTGGGGGACTTGCATTAAATAAATAACAAGAATGCTTTTACACAACATTCAAAGATAATCACTTATCTAATAGACAAATTTCTTGTATTATTAGGATTTCTCCAGATGTAATCTTTTTATCAAATCTTGACATTTTAATGTTGTTTCTGGTGCCCACCCATTTGGCAAAAGAAATTTTATAGAATTTTTACACTATTTGCTAGCATATATAAACACAAGAAAGATTAGGCACAAGTCAATTCATAGAGGGCTGAAATGTGCTTAAGTGACAAAATAAAAAAGCTGTAAACTATAGTGTGGTAGGTGGTCTTCCAACAGTCTGAAAAGATATACAAAGGTCAAATACCATTAGAAATTTACTTATGTACTGGAGCATCCACTAGCAGAAAGCAAATAAGAAGGGTCAGAAAACATGAAGCAATTACGTTTCAGCAAACATCAGGCATGTCTATTGAATTGTTAAGTATAGGAGCTTTTTTATCTGTGAGTGTGAATCAGAGAAGTCTTGCCTGATAAATATAAGTAGATTTCTCAAATACTTATCTTGTACCACGTATTAGGTTCCTACCATTTTACAGATAAAAAAATACCATTTTTAATTTTCCAAACCAACTTATTCCAATACTGGACAGTGGTGGATCAGAACCTACTCTATCTTAAGTGTGTCAAGTATAAGAACCAGTCCTGAATGGAATGCCTGTCCATTTCTGGGCATACTCTCTCAAAAAGCCACCCTAGCACAGTGACATTAGACAATGTCATTTTTGAGGCAGAACTGTGTGTGGCCACACAGTTGTAGTTGAACAAGCAGAATGATGCATGGCACTGCACACTACGCTATGGAGTGTCTTTTAATTCTGACACTCTACACATGCTTAGCTCTGCAAGGTAAGTAGTTCAAAACCCAGTTTCCAATGGATCTACCATGTCCTAAGTCTACAAAGCAAAATTTCCAGTGTTAAAATAAATTTTATCCTGCCAAAGTTAAACTTTTTATCTGTGGAAAGTCTTGACCCATATATGTATTTAAAGTATTAAATTATCGGTGTTGATTTTGGGGATAATTATTGTCTTTTTGAAGCAGGCGGGGATGCTCTTAGTGATAAATTAAATATGTAATTAACTGTTCACTACAGGTTTTGTGTATATCCTGAAATTCCACCCAGACTAGGTGCATTATGAATGAATCGTTTTACGTCATCTATTGAAACACAGAAGCATGAATTATGTGGAGTTGCGGGCAATGACATGAAAGTTACCATGATCAAGGTAATTGCAGAAAGCACCATGTTCATCCTGTATTGGGAATATGGATGTGATTGATTTAGAATTTAGTTTGCAATCTGTAAGCATCTGTAAACCTTGTCAGAGTTTATACATATCATGACTGGTGCTAGATTTGACATACTTACATTTAGAAGTTTTATTTACTTTCTGTAATTCATGTTTGCATTTCTTGTAAGTTTGTAGATCACCATCCTAACAGGCAGTGCTGTGAGCCTTCAGTTAGTCACTAGTGATCCACAGTTTCTTATTTGGAAAATCTTGGGCTGTTTTCTTTGGCTCATAATCATCCATACACCTTTCCAGTTATGACAGCTGCATATTCATCCAGAAGTGGCCCAGTTTACACAGTCAAATAATCCTGCAATTTTCTTTGGCCTCTTTAGTCCAATAATAAACCACTTTTGCCTACAGGCTCCTCCCACTTCTTTCTCTACTCATAAGAAGGAATTAGAAATGCTGAGAAGCTGTCTGACTGCTTGAGGTTTGGCAGCTGTCAATTAGTTCCTTTTTTGGGTTGTAATGGTGATCCAGATTGTTAGAACCTCTGATGAGAAAAGTGACTTGCTGATTACATTTAGAATACATATTTCTTAAATTTTATTTGTTTAATTTCCCAGAACAATAAATAATAATCGCTCAGCATGTAAAAATTTATATTCTTTAATGATGTTGTACACACTGCACAGTGTAATGCTGGTAAAGAGTTATGAAATGTATAGACAGCAATAAAAATAACACTGGAGAACCCTCTCAAAAGTTAAGACAGATAGTTTTTCATAACTAAATATCCCAGTTTTACCGATGACTTAACCTTCCATGCATAATACACTGTTTAACATAAAACATGTACCCCCTTCACCATTTATACCAAACAATTCAATTCAATCCACACAATAAACAGGAATACCAGCAACATCCATATATAAATTAATTGGTGATTCTACACCAGCCTAGCATAGGTGGGTATGAATGACCCTGGTGATGGGCTGGTGACATGTCTAACATTGATTACTACCTAGCTCCTAATGCTGCTGAGATAAACCTCAGCTACCCCATGACAGTTTTTTGGATTAAACTGATTTAAGAGTGTTATATTTATGTAAATTTTGAAAATAAGGTGCAATTTTTTTTTCTCAGAAATGAATTAAGTGGGAGGAATTTCAGATGCAGCAGAATTAGAACTGCAGCATGCCACCTAATTAAATGATATGTTCTATTAACAACAAGAATCAGCTTCTAATTAAAAAAAAAAGTAGATAGTACAAAAACCTACAGTGTCTGTGAGTCAATGGGACAAAAACTGAGTTTCACTATTGAAGGCAAAACTGACAAATAAATAAGAAAATGTTTAAAGAAAAGGAAATTACTCCCCTTTCAATTGTATTGCTGTATTGTTTAACAGATTTTAATACCAACTCATACAATATGATTATGTCTTTCTTAAGGTGAAAATGAATATTTGTTTTCATGCAGTCATGTCTTTTAGCCTACTCTTTCCTTGTCAAGGTCACAAGAACTCAAAATACACAGGAGCAAAGTGGACAGTTAAAAGGACAGACCTGGAGAATATGGCAGTTTATTGCAAAGTGGACTAACACCAAGCCAAGGAAGCCTACATCTTTAAATATTGCATGGACATATGTCAGACCGTGCAACTCTCAAGAAATTGCAAAAAACCCAAGAGCTAAGTCTCAGACAGTGCAGGCCTCAATTAGCATGTTAAATGTTAAAGTTTGTGACAGTGCAATTAGAAAATGACTGAACAAGAATGGCTTGTTTAGAAGGGTTACCAGGAGAAAGCCTCTTCTCTCTAAAAAGAAAATTGCCACAAAGAAACATTGGAACAAACCACAAGACTTCTGGAACAATGTCCTTTGGACAGGTGAGACCAAAGTGGAAATGTTTGGTCATAAAGCATAGTGCATATCAGCACAAAAAATTCATACTAACTGTTAAGCACAGTGGTGGGGGGTGATGTTTGGGCTTGTTTTGCAGCCACAGGACCTGGGAACCTTGCAGTCATTGAGTTGACCATGATCTCTTCTGTATGCCAAAGTATTCTAGAGTCAATTGTGAGGCCATCTGTCCGACAGCTAAAACTTTACCAAAACTGATTCATGCAACAGGACAATGATCCCAAGCACACCAGCAAATTAACAACAGAATGGTTGTAAAAGAAAAGAATCAAGGTATTACAATGGCCCAGTCAAAGTCCAGACCTCAACTCAACTGAAATGCTGCGGCAGGACCTTAACAGAGCAGTGCATAAATGAATACCTGCAAACCTCAATGAACTGAAGCCACACTGTAAAGAAGAGTGAGCCAAAATTGCTCCACAACCATGTGAGAGACTGATAAAGTCATAGAGAAAACAATTACTTCAAGATATTGCTGCTAAAGGTGGTTCTACAAGTTATTGAATCTTGGGGTGTACTTAGTTTTTCACACATGGCTTCTACATTTTGGCTTCATGTTTGTTAAATAAATAATGACAGAGTGGAATCTATTGTATGTTGTTTTACACCTGAGGTTAGATTTAAATAATTATAGAACCTGGTAAGGACCAGATGTTTTTTTTTATTAAGTCCTAATACTTAAAACCATAGAACTGTAAGAGGGTGTACTTTCTTTTTCATATGACTGTATATATATAAAATGACCTTCTAAAGAAAAAGTAATTGAAAATGTTTCAGCTGTGATTATCAAACAAATAAAAGTACAGGGAAGGAGAAAAAAGGCTCATGTAATTTATCTTATGTGCTTGACTTATTACCTCATTCCCTCAACTTCCTACAGTATTTTGTGGCGAGGAGATACCACACTTACTGTATGTTATGCATGGAGTTGTGAGAAAGAGATAAGGTATGCACATGAGATAAACAGTCCTTGGAATTAATTTGTTTTCCTCCAATGCTCCCAGGGCGGGGGCTGCAATAGGGAAAAATATATAACCGTTTTGTTCAAGTTTTTCTTTGATGCACACAACGTGCTATCTTTTTCCCACCATATGGACAACTCATAAGATCTATATGTGGTAGCCAGAAATTGTTATGCTCATTGCAGAAAATTCAATAAGTATTTTTGGCCTAGAGATAGTAAATAATATATAAAAGATTAATTTTTAGTATTATATTTTTTATCACTTGCCCCACGACTTGGGTTTTTAAAATTTTGTTTGGATGGCAAACGCAGCATTTACTTGGTGTTGTTATGAAAGGCAATGTGCTTTCCTATTACAGTCATATTAATTTGGGAGATATGTCAAATCATTTCTGCAGAGCAGTGAAATTGTGATTTTGTTTTTATATTATTAATTTTATATATATATATATATATATATATATATATATATATATATATATATATATATATATATAATATAGATAGATAGATAGATAGATAGATAGATACGTATATAAATATATTTGAACATTATGTTACAGTTTTAATAATGAAAAGAAATCTGATTTTTCTTTTCAGTCGCTCATTTATTTTAAAAGCAGCATGCCTTTCTACAGCTGTATGGGGCTGAATGGCTTTAACTCAATTAAAATTGGAATAGGGTCACTAAACAAGAGGCTGAGCAGTGTATAGTATTCCAGGAATGAATATCACATGAATCTTGTCTCTTGGGATTGTTCTGCTTCTGCAGGTCCCTATTGCCTTAATGTCTGCTGAAGGTTACCTGCAGATAGCAAATCTAAGGCATATTGCACAGGGCATTCTCTTTGATTTCATTGCTGGCGATGAAAGTTGCCTATGCTCTCCCTTTTGTAAAGAAGCCTTAAAGGTGAAGGTTGAAAGAAGGCAATATAGCAAATGAAGTAATGAACAATGAAAAATAAATTAAATTTGAATGTGAGCAGAGATAAGAAAAAAAAGGAGTCATACTGTAAGTGATAATTGAGGAGACAATGCATGATGCGCCCTTGTAGGTGAGTTAAAAAAGATCACTATGGTAAAAAAAAAATAAAAATCTTTTAGATGTATTGGTAGAAAGGTGGTAAAGTCAAATGCAAATTTAAAAATGGAGCCACCACAACTATTGTGTGAATAGTAGTATATTTGTAAAGTATTTGAGCAAAATAGTCAGCTAAGCTGGCATGCAACCATTTTTTAGCCAGGTGGCCAGATGATTTGTGGCATCTACAATACAAAAGCACTTCACAATTCCCATAAAATATTTATTTCAGTAATCTGGAGGCTGGCCTAGGTTGGTGGCCAAGTGACTACATCATTGAATTATAAAGTAAAGGGTTGCTGTTCAGTTCCCACCTCTTATTCAGTGAGTCACCCTGGGCAAGTCATTTAATTTGCCTATATTCAAAGAGTATAAACAACTGCATTATAGGCCAAAAGCACCTAGGAAGGGTGTTAAAGCTCTTTATAAAATAAGCATATTGCTGGCTTTTGAATTTCAGGCTTTGTGGAAACTAAATGCCAATCTGCAGGCTTTGCTTTAATTGATTATTCACTGCTAAATGAATGTTGTTTCCACAGAGTTGTATATGTGTACATTTGTATGTGAGGAAGATGTTTACTTGACAGGATATCTAGCTGTAGAAACATCTCACAAATTACCAGACATTCCCAAATGGGAAGCAGTAATCCAGTTTCTGTGTTAACAACTCAAACTCAAATTCTATTGAATTTGACTATGTACTGTACTAATGTTATGCAAAAATGGTACACTCTTAAAAACGATGGTTCTTTAATGGCACTTTATGGTTTTATACTGGGTCGTGTGGTGCCTCAATTATTGCTTGACAAAGCACCATTCTATTCTGGGAAGGGTTCTTTGCAGGGATAAAAGTGAAAAAAAAAAGCTAACTTTTACAAGTACTATAAATTTACCCCGACTGTTACAGATGCAAATCAAATGTATGTTTTATTGTATAATACTAACAATAAGAGCAAATCAAATGTATGTTTTATTGTATAATACTAACAATAAGAGCAGCTCACTACTCAAAACGGTAAATTTGAAAGGCAGTCAGGGGACTCTTGATTACAAGTCAGCAGTTCTTACCGCTGCACCACGGAAGCTGTTGTATTATCCTTGTACCTTTTGTGAAAGTGTTTATTTGAACTTTGGACTTCAGGCTTCACACATTATACAGTTTATGTCTACATTTTGTCATTTATTACTAAAACATGAAACATGTTTCTTTTTTAACGATGTGTTTACACAGATTGTTATACACATGGAACACACATGAAATAATGCATGTGTTCCAAACAACAATAATAATATTTTTTGCCCTCTAAAACTCCAGCACTTCACTCCAAGATAATCCAGGCTTGAGCTGGGAGAGCTTTGTGCCCTTTCTGCGGCGGTGGAGGGGATGGTATAGCAGGACACTTGCTGCTTGTCTTGATCAACACATTTACAAGACAAAAGACGCTAAGAGGCGCGAAGGGATTTAAGGTGGGTCTGGTTTATGAGTTCTAGTAATTCTAGTGTTAAGAAGTCTGTAAAAGCAGTAGACTGTTGTGAGGTCACTTCATTCTTTGATTTTTTTGGACTCCCAGGAGTATTTTCTAGAAGGTATTTTATGTTTTGATCTTTTTTTTAATTTTTAAATTTGATTTTATAACATGCATATTTGCAGTTTGTTTTTATGCCATTATTGTGACTTCATTGTTATGACTCTAGTCAGTTGTTATGGGAGTGGTCACACAGATCATAACCGAAATACAGATTACCAAATAAAAAAATATAAAAATTTTCTATTCAAGTTAGTTTGTATTTTTTTTTGCTTTGATTTTTTCTTAGTGATTTTTGGTTCCTTTGAATGTATGGCTTGATTTCCTCTTTATGATGTCTTATTTCCTGGTCTTAAGCTTAAAAACTTGGATCGTTGAAATGAGTGACCCCATAATGAGAAAAGTGCAAAGAGATATAAGAGCACTGCAAGGTGATATTAAAGATACCAATAAGTGGATATAACCACATCCTTGCCTTAGGTATAGAGGATTTAATCCTGTATATTAATGTAATTTCTAGTAAATTAAAATGGAATATTAAAATGTTACAGCCTTATTCCAAAATGGATTAATTTCATTTTTTTCCTCAAAATTCTACACACAACACCCCATAAAGACAACGTGAAAAAAGTTTACTTGAGGTTTTTGCAAATTTATTAAAAATAAAAAAACTGAGAAATCACATGTACATAAGTATTCACAGCCTTTGCTCAATACTTTATCGATGCACCTTTGGCAGCAATTACAGCCTCAAGTCTTTTTGAATATGATGCCTCAAGCTTGGCTCACCTATCCTTGGCCAGTTTTGCCCATTCCTCTTTGCAGCACCTCTCAAGGCTCCATAAGGTTGGATGGGAGGCGTCGGTGCACAGCCATTTTAAGATCTCTCCAGAGATGTTCAATCGGATTCAAGTCTGGGCTCTGACTGGGCCACTCAAGGACATTCACAGAGTTGTCCTGAAGCCACTCCTTTGATATCTTGGCTGTGTGCTTAGGGTCGTTGTCCTGCTGAAAGATGAACCGTCGCCCCAGTCTGAGGTCAAGAGCGCTCTGGAGCAGGTTTTCATCCAGGATGTCTCTGTACATTGCTGCAGTCATCTTTCCCTTTATCCTGACTAGTCTCCCAGTCCCTGCCACTGAAAAACATCCCCACAGCATGATGTTGCCACCACCATGCTTCACTGTAGGGACAGTATTGGCCTGGTGATGAGCGGTGCCTGGTTTCCTCCAAACGTGACGCCTGGCATTCACACCAAAGAGTTCAATCTTTGTCTCATCAGACCAGAGAATTTTCTTTCTCACGGTCTGAGAGTCCTTCAGGTGCCTTTTGGCAAACTCCAGGCGGGCTGCCATGTGCCTTTTACTAAGGAGTGGCTTCCGTCTGGCCACTTTACCATACAGGCCTGATTGGTGGATTGCTGCAGAGATGGTTGTCCTTCTGGAAGGTTCTCCTCTCTCCACAGAGGACCTCTGGAGCTCTGACAGAGTGACCATCGGGTTCTTAGTCACCTCCCTGACTAAGGCCCTTCTCCCCCGATCGCTCAGTTTAGATGGGCGGCCAGCTCTAGGAAGAGTCCTGGTGGTTTCGAACTTCTTCCACTTACGGATGATGGAGGCAACTGTGCTCATTGGGACCTTCAAAGCAGCAGAAATTTTCTGTAACCTTCCCCAGATTTGTGCCTCGAGAGAATCCTGTCTCAGAGGTATACAGACAATTCCTTTGACTTCATGCTTGGTTTATGCACTGACATGAACTGTCAACTGTGGGACCTTATATAGACACGTGTGTGCCTTTCCAAATCATGTCCAATCAACTGAATTTACCACAGGTGGACTCCAATTAAGCTGCAGGAACATCTCAAGGATGATCAGGGGAAACAGGATACACCTGAGCTCAATTTTGAGCTTCATGGCAAAGGCTGTGAATACTTATGTCGATGTGCTTTCTCAATTATTTTATTTTTAATAAATTTGCAAAAATCTCAAGTAAAGTTTTTTCACGTTGTCATTATGGGGTGTTGTGTGTAGAATTCTGAGGGAAAAATGAATTTAATCCATTTTGGAATAAGGCTGTAACATAACAAAATGTGGAAAAAGTGATGCGCTGTGAATACTTTCCGGATACACTGTATATTATACTAGCTAATCTTAGGTTATGAAAGAGTTAAACCATTAAAGGCTCATGCCAGTATTTTGTATTTTTTCTTAATGCATGGAAAGTCACCATTATCTACCAGCCCTAGGTCAGGAATGTGAGAAGTGATTTAGTGGACATAGAGGGAAGGTCACTCTTAGGGGCAGGTGATAACTATGTTTTGGTTTTAACAATAATGGTGGAAGGTATGAGCAGAAAAGCTATTATTTCTGATAAAACATGACAAAATATTGGTGGTTTGGGTACATTTTAGGAATGAAGGATTTGAGTCAGATAATGATGAAAAATGTTTAAGTGCAGAAGAGATACTGATAGGAATTGTAATAAATGTAAGATTCACCCATCAAAGGGTGCTCACTTCATTGAACTGAGACAGTTATGTGCATCATTGCAATAAAGTCTATATTGCTTGCCGATCTTGAGACTCTGAATGTTTACTCTGAAGAGAGAGGTAGTATTGGTAATTAATACTAACAGCAGTCAAATAAAAAGCCAGTACTGCAGCATCCAGTGAGGTTTGCAGGATGCCAAGAAAGGTTTTTTATATTAGTGTCGCATGGTATTTGATTTACAGCATCCTACCAACAGTGTACACATAGGATACATAGTCTCATTACTTGATATTAAAACCATTAAAATTTGCCACTACTATGATCAATACCAAGCATCCATGTAGTATCTCCCTTGCTTTATGTATTAAAGAAATTCATAATTTTTAATATCCCAATTCCCACCAAAGTTGCTACTAATAAACTATTAGTATTTAAACAAGGACACTTGTCTGTTAACAAGTACATTATGTTCCATATGCTTGTTGCTGAGGTAGGGTGGGTTTTTTGCTGCTCTTATTTCATTATTTAAGGATAGTTTAAGTTCTGAAATAAAGAATGAGTTTGCCATTCATGATATTGGCATTCATGAGGTTGTCCAGAAAATTGAAACTACATTAATGGAATAAAAAGCTAAAAAGAGACCTCAGTGAAGCTTTATGTTCCTAGCCTCTAGTAAGAAAAAACCTCCAAGTGAATCGAAATAAAATTGGAAAGAGATGCATAAGCCTAAAAGAGTGCCAGCATAGAGCAAAAGAAAAACTTTGATTCTACTGTGGCAAATCAGGATATATGGTAGTGAGTTACAAGAAGTTACAGGGAAACTAAGGTGCTCAGTCTCTGTAATGATCAGTGAGATGGGCAACTGCAGCAAAGTCCTTAGTAAGGATTATTTATGGATTCCAGCTAGAATAAAAAATACTGATATAGTGGCTACGGTGGATTCTGGATCACAGAAAACTTTTTTGTTCCTTTCTGGTACATATAAAAATAAAGGTTGAAAAAATACCTTTGAAAGTAACTCAATAAGTGTTGTGAACTGGAGTCCCAAACATAGCAAAATGGGTGGGAAGCCTCCTAAAAAGATCATAAAAGCAGCCCATCCAAGCAGACTCACCACTGACCAGCTTGCCTCAAAAATCTACCAGCAGTCTTCAGCCTGGCTAGGCAGAAAGTGGAGGAAATTTGTTTTACAGTTCAAAATATAAAGAAATGTCACCAAAATATAGCAAAAGTCCTACAAGTGGAAGGGTGATCTGAAATCTTCAACTTGTACACAAAAAGGATAACAAAGAATCTTTATTGACAAAAATAGAAAATGACCAGCAAAAATAGGCAAAAGGGAGTTGCCTGAAAAGCAAACCTACAGCAAAGAAGTCCAAACCTACAATTTAGAAGAGAAAACCAGGGGAAGAAGTGAATTAATTCAAGATAAAAACTGAAAATCCAAAGAAAAGCACAAAACTACTACTTGTTTAGACAAACTGGAAGACCTCATGAGAACCTTACAAATCGAGACTCCTCATCAAGAGAAAATTCCACCTGGGAAGGGTTTTGTGATACAGGGGTTGTGAAGTAGTTTTGGCTTGTGCTAATTAATCTGCAATGTTTGGGTATCCACACATTTCTGCCTGTGAAACATCATAGGGGTTTTCTATTGGTTTATTGCAATATATCCCAATACCTTGTTAATCGTGGGAAGCCATTTCTGTGGATTGTGTTACAGAAAAAAAACAGCTTCCCATGGCTTCACAACCATTGCAGTTATCGTGGATTGTTTCTCAAAATATGCATACATTTCATCCTCAAAAATTCAAAAAAGTCTTTAAAAACGTGACACAAATTGAGGTCCATAATTAGATACAACTGAAGATGGCGTTTCATTAAGGCAAACAATGTGTTTTAAACAAAAAGATCCATCAATGTTCAGGAAGACAGTAATTTCGTAGCAGAAAGGGTTAACTGTGACCTGGGAGAATTTTTTGTAATGAATTGGAGTAAATTATTACCAGTGTCTAAATTCAGTTGCAATGTTTGTTACCATTTAGCACTGTATATGTTCCCCTTTGATTGCATGCATGGGCACCAACATAAATTAGGGTTAGAACTTTCCACTCTCGCCTTTTTTAATTTCTGTCTTCGCAGAGTACCTTGCAAAGTTGAGGATTATATGGTGCTTTGCCAGGGAGAACCTGTATATGGCAGGTTTTGCTGAAAGTAGATGAAGGGCAGACCTGGTCCTTAAGATTAGGACAGAAGATATGGCTTGCAATGTGAGATATATGCCTAATGGTTTTGTCCTGTAAGTTGGCACCTTGGTTTATTGGTCCTTATGTTCTCAGACGACGGATGGGTCCAGTGCCTTATAATTTAACCTTGCCTACACATTTTTAGGTAAACTCCACTTTTCACATGTCCAGACAGAGACTTGTATATTATAGCCTATATTATGCCCCATCTTCTCCTCTACCGTCTGTGTCTGTGGATGGCATGTATGAATTCAATGTCCAGTCGATTCTGTATTTCCAGTGCCAGAGCTCATCAGTGAAATACCTTATCCTTTGGAAGCACTTTGTGCCTGAGGATCGCACTAGGGTTACATTTTTGGACTTGCATGCACAGTTGCTTTC
Source organism: Erpetoichthys calabaricus (assembly GCF_900747795.2). Taxonomy (NCBI): domain Eukaryota; kingdom Metazoa; phylum Chordata; class Cladistia; order Polypteriformes; family Polypteridae; genus Erpetoichthys; species Erpetoichthys calabaricus. The sequence continues at coordinate 124,273,350 of NC_041395.2, read as the reverse complement.
TAGATTCAATGCCAGGTTTTGGTCAAGCCTGATAGGCAAATTCAGGGACCACTCCATCCAGATTGCGTAATGCTGGGGTTTCATTCTTTTAGACCCCAAAGAGTATTTTTCATTAGTTATTTTACTTGTCTGCGGTGGGTTGGCACCCTGCCCAGGATTGGTTCCTGCCTTGTGCCCTGTGTTGGCTGGGATTGGCTCCAGCAGACCCCCGTGACCCTGTGTTCGGATTCAGCGGGTTGGAAAATGGATGGATGGATGGATATTTTACTTGTTGGGCTTCTGTTTAACATTTTGAAATTTATTTTTATAATGTGCATAACTGTTCACATGCGTATTAACTGTTTTCATGTCATTTTCTGACTTCATTGCTATGACAATAGTCATTTGCTATGGGCATGGTCACATGGCCTTGATGCAGATGACAAAGAGGGGATAAAATTTTTTCCATTTTCTATCCAAGTCTGGCTTAGTGATTTTTGGTTCCAATAAAGTAAAGGAATGATTTCCTGGTCATGATCTTAGCATTAATTTTGACTATGTCTTATTTCCTGGTCTCTTTTTCTTTTGAGTCACTACAGTAGACATCTCTGCATGGAACACGAGTCTATAACAGAAAATACCTAGTGATGGAAGTACTAGTCTCTGTGACAACATGGAAGGAAGTCAGAATCTCAGGGAAAACACCCTCACTCACATAAGAAAAATATTGTAGAATGGGGTACTGTAAGGTGGTGCCTGCACTCACTGAAGAGCGCTATACAAAAAACAAGATTTACTGTGGGAATTACAGATCGAAAAACAGAAAAATGGTTATGGAATCAGTTGTCACACTTTCTTGACATTTTACAAAAATGATGGCATAAAGATTGGGCTTTGTGCTTTATGCAAATATTGATTGTCTCTTCCATACCTTACCATGCAGTTATTTCAACCCCTTAGCTAGAATTAATGTATTTTGCCCAGTTTGTTACAATGGAACACTGTATGACTGTCGCTTGGCCTTTAACTGGCTGAATTACTGAATGGTGCTTAGCTCAGAAGACATCTACTCACCAGGGATGTGACCTGATAATTCCAATGACTGTGAACTTGAGGCCTGTCGCATGTGGATGTATGACTCTTAAGGTGATATATATTTGTTATTTTGTGCATATCTTTTATGGTATGTAGTTCAAACTATTTAATCCATACACACAAGAATTTGGGAAAATAAAAACAATCATTGAAGTTTACTCTGATAAACATCTAGTTATGAAAATGTTCAAAGTTTTAATAACCTGACAGAAAGAATATTTGGCTTTTCAGATTTAACACAGTCACCCCCAACTGACTGAATGAAGTTAATGATTTATTAAGTAATTTATAAAATACTTTCTTATTCATTTCAGGCACATTATTAATGATTTCTTGTAAATGGATTATCTTGATGACATCTGGTGAATGAAGGGATGAGTTCTCTTTTTTGACAGGATAATTATTTAAAGTATCCACACTCTGTGGATTAACATGTTTATCAATTTTTCATATAGTTTGTTATCTATATTAACTATATTCATTCTTTAGACATATGGCCTTATTCATGTATAGTATACGTACATCAAACACAAAGAAGCAGCTGGATCACATGAGTCCTTATATTACTAAGTTGGTGTGGACAGATCAGCAAGGCTGAGTATAAACACAATGGTTTGTGTTTATTACTTACAGAAATAAGAGCTTTCAGATTTTGATTTTTAATCAGTTTTCCAGCCTTTCTGAAAACATGTTTTCACTTTGTCATTATGGATTATTTATTGTAGATTGAAGGGTAAAAATGGAAAATGTATCCATTTAAGATTAAATCTACACATAATAAAGTGTGCAGAAAGTGAAGAGTTCTGAATACGTTCTGAATCCATTGTATACAGTATAATGCAATAATGCAGAACATCAACAACATAGCAAACATCAATGAATAAAGATGCAAGTTATCAAAAAAGTAAGCTACATCTGAATACCTGATTTTCCTTTGTAAAAAGGAAAAAAAATCTGCCATTTTTGTCCAGTATAAAGAAATTATTTGCATTTTTCTTTTGGGAGATATTATTATTTCAAAAAGTCATTTGAAACATTTACTTGATAAAAAATGCAAACTGATTACTCAGATAAAATTATAGTGGTTCAACTGTCTTCTCGTCTTGTTTTAATGGTAAATTTAGTATACTTCATTTTAATGTGGGTCTACATTCTTCGTTTTTTGTGCCACATTTATGATGGGTTTAAGTAAACAAGACAGGCATGACAATCTGTAAGCCCATTATGAATTAAATTGTTTTTTTTTGCAAGGTAGCAATTTGTTATATAACTTACCCTATAACATTAAGACAATATTTGACGCAGTGTATTACAAAAGTAATTTCAATAAATGCAACATGAAACAAAAGTTTTTACTTGTAATGTAACACAACAACAGGAAAGTTCACTTAATTGCGTTATCAAACAAACCTTGCAAAAATCAAAAATTTACTTTCTTTATGACTTTCAGTATCCAACCCGCTATATCCTAACACAGGGTCACGGGGGTCTGCTGGAGCCAATCCCTGCCAACACAGGGCGCAAGGCAGGAACAAATCACCGGGCAGGGCGCCAGCCCACCGAAGGACACACACCCACCAAGTACACACTACGATGAATTTAGGATCACCAATGCACCTAACCTGCATGTCTTTGGACTGTGGGAGGAAACCCACACAGACATGGGGAGAACATGCAAACTCCACGCAGGGAGGACCCGGAAAGTGAACCCAGGTCTCCTAACTGCGAGGCAGCAGCGCTACCACTGTGCCACCTGGATAATGCAGGTGTTACTACATAGTCACACAGATTCCTATATTTTTATGCTACATAAATAACTGTGTAAGAGTTTCATCCTTAACTATTGACAAAAATTAGTAAATATTAGTCTGCACATTACTAAATTACATAATATTACACCATGTTCCCATCTGATGAGTAAGGATTCATAAATTATTCAGGATTTATATGTTAAGGAGATATCATTTGAACAAGTCTTCTTAACATATTCCCAGGTGAATTGCAGAGAACACATGAACTTCAGTCTTTCATTGATAAGCTAATTTTAAGTCTATCTGAAATTAATTCCTCTAGCAGCTCCAAGAGTTTGTCATCCTCTATATTTCAAACTTCAAACCATTTCCTCTTTGTTCAGATTAACAGGCTAATTTATTGGTGAAAATGTCTGACCAAGAAGTGAACTTGTGACAATTGTGGGGATTCTTCAAGCTCAATATGCACATGGGTGACAAGCCTAAAATTCAGAACAACTTGTACTTCTGTCAACATGGTACACAGCTCTTCAGTGTTTATACTTATGCCTTATCCACCACTCTTTTTAGACAGGTCTTCACCGATCGTACAAGTCTCTCCCAGAAACTAGCCAGCAGTTAATTCTATAATGAACCCTTAAGTAATTCCGTTCTCTGAAAAGTTCCATTAATCCAGGTTCTTCCATTGACTTCAGTAAAGGTCTTTGTGTAGGACCTTTTCATTCCTTCTTTGATTTTGAAAATATTTATGACTGCAGAGTCCAGACAAGTGATTTCAACAGGTGGCGATTCACTAATCCTGTCTTTTGGTAAGGGTGTAGTTACTTGCCATCCATGTCATACCTTCAGTCTAAGACCAATTTTACATCTTGCTATAATCTACTTATAGTAACTACTTGTCTGCCTTTTAAAATCTAGTATCATTCCTAAATCTGCACTAAGGTATCTCTTACTCCTGAGTGTGTTACATTTGCATAGCGTTGTTGAACAAGCAGCTTTGAGTATTAGTGTTTTGATGGTAAAAGGGATGTTGTTCACTGAAACTAAAGTCGCAAATTTGCACTCATCCTCCAACACTCCAATACACTGTAATAATTTTATCCTTAATTTGATAAGGCTGTTGGCTCTGTATAAATTACTGTAATTTTATTCCTAAAAGAGACAAAGCTAGGACATGCCTACATGAATTGCAAGTACATTCAGTGACCATTTTATCACATACACCTGCTTATCAACAATAATAGTCTGCAAACTCAAGAGGTTTACCTCTTGTTTGACCAAACATTAAAATAGTTAGGTATTATGATTTAAGCAATTTTGTCCAAGGTATGATTCTTGGTGCCAGGCATGATGGTTCTAAGATGGCCAATGATATTAAGGGAGTATGGCCAGTCTTATTCAGGCTAACTGAAAGGTCACAGTTACTTAAATAACAATTTTTACAACGGTTTTCTGCAAAAGGATATCTTTGAATGTACAACAAATCAAATTATGAACCAGATGAGCTACAGCAGAAAAAAATCATGTCAAGTTCCATTTCTCTTAACTAAAACCAGGAAGATGAGGTTACAGTGGGCATATGACTATCAAAACTGGATAACCGAAGTTTCGAAATACTGTGTTTAGCATGTTCTGACCTGCTATCATAGGCAGATATTAGAATACACAGCATAGATCAATGGATACTTCTTCCTTGTGCCCTGTGAAGCTGATAGGTGTAAAGTAAAGTAAAGTGGCCACTGAGTATGTATTGCTGGCTTCTTTCTCTATGACAAATACAGCCATGGATGGTATGCTCCGTATGTTAATCCTGGTTCCACATTGAAAGTTCTCTAGTGTCACCTCCCAAATTAGAAGTGTTATATTTTTCTTTTTGGAATAATAATTTATAATAAGTTATTAATGGCTATGTATAGAGAAAAAATCTTAAGGACTGAAATACCCTAAAAGTTCTTAATAAGAGCTCCTTGTCAAGCCTTTAACTACTTCTATTAGTATAAGCAATGCATTTAAACATCGGGCAATATTTTCTTTGATGTTTTCTGACTTTTTTTGAATTTTGGGTAATAGAGTGGGGTTAGTCTTTTATTTAATTAATTTAGTTCTTTTGGTTAATAAAGTGTGCAGGGAAACTAAAGGCAACATGTTATTCACTTGTTTCTGCTTATAGTTCATTAATAATGAGTGCTTGGAGACTAAATGCTATATCATATTCCCCTTTTTCTACTTTTTGTTCTTCTTAATATTTCACTGTTATATACAGTATATTCCAATCAAAGAAAGAAAGAATTGACCAGAAAAAAGAAAATAAAATTTCTTTTCAGAACTTTGTGGATGGGCTTATGTTGGTGTATCAAGCAAGTAAGTACAGGGAAGTGAGGGAACCGTTAACATATATATTTGTCAAAATATGCAGGATCTTGAACAACAAATGTCAGGGTTTCTTAACCATGCTCTTCAGTTAATTGATTTAACTATTTGGCGCAGTCCCTGGAAACAAACCTTTATGTACCTCAAACTTCCTTTGTATTTTTAATAATATTACACAGAAACATTGTTATTTAATTAGTGTAAAATATAATATATAATAATACAGTATATTTTAATTATTTATTAATTATTCATTATTATTATATTATATTATAATAATTATTTTTAGTGAGATATACAGGGTTGAGCAAAAGTAGGTTAACTGTTTTTTTTATTTATTTATTAATTATTGTAATTTTATTTATATTATTTGTCTTATCTTCTTCTTAAAGCCATTGAGTTAAAAAAGCTATTGTAATAATCATAACCTCCATGTCTTTTCCACTTTTTCCACATGTCTTTTACTTTTGCCGACCCCTGTATATTATTTAGAGTATATGAGATTTTACAGTTTATTCCTTATTGTACAATATTAATTAGACCCTTCATTCTACTGAAATGAATTGAACCAAAAGATGTCTGTTATCTACCACATGCTTGATTTGGCTCATTTGAAACAATAATAATAAAACAGTCTATTTGGCAGGGCAAGTTAACTGATGTAATTAAGTGGGGACAGTGAAGTCTGCAATGTATTGCTGATTATGCACAGCATATGTTTTATTTGGTCCAATATGGTTTCATTAATTTTAACATGTCCACAGTAATCTTATTATCATCCTGATTGTGTTCAGACCCACTGAAATATGAAAAGTACATGACACAACTTGAACACGGCATACAAGTAAAATGGATTCAAATTTTTCAAAAGCAAGGAACTCAATTACTTTTCCAGATTGTTAATTCAAAGTCACCTCTTTCTTATATCCTATATGTTTAGAGAGGGTGTCTAATTATTACTGTAATTATCTGGAAACATTTTTTCGTCTATTTCAAAGGTGGGTTATGGAGGGGCAGCAGCACTGATGAGGACACAGCCATGGATGAGATTACATGCCAAGGTTCACAATCTTTGAGGAGTAATGCCAGACTTTTTCTTCTAAGGTCATTCTCTGAATCCTACTGCAATTTACACTTGGTGGGGCACAGAGTACCAGACAGTCGGTTAGGTTAATTTTTGCTCAAACAGTCAGAAGAGGCTGTGCTTCAACTCAGTTACAGGAAAATAATTGTGTCCATAGTTTTCAAAGACAATGGGCCAGGCAGATTTCTGAAAAGTGTTTGTTTGCACTAGGAGAACAGACTGATAATCAGTAGACTGGGCTTGAGTTAAAAGAAACTGCATGCTGTGACAACTGTAAGTCTGAGGGGACTGAATTAGTTTATTCTTGCTGTGTGAGTATTTACTCTCTGTTACCCACTGCTTGCAAAGTCAGCGAATTAATTGTCATTGAATAATAATTAATATGATCTTCAGTAGTTATCCACCATCAAAAGCGTGTTATAATTTGTTTTTGTGTGTAAAACAAATATAGCTTACAATTTAATAAATATTAATAAACTATCATTTTTTCACTTTAAGATCTAATTAGGACACTCTAAAGCATTATGACTGTGTCCTATATAACAGGACTGGTAAGGTTAAATCTTTGTAAAATGATGTTAGAAAAGAACAAGGGAGCAGTTTGTTGAATTCCTGGCATGCCAAGATGTTATTTATTAGGGTAGGCATGCAGAAGGACTCATTCATTGAGCACAGCACCAACAAACGACCCTTTTGACTATATCTGAGCTTCTTAAAAACAAGACTTTCCAACTGAATAACAGCAAAATCCCCCATCTGTGGATAAGATTCCATGAGAATAATTTGAATTTCACTTGTGTGAGTCAGTGCATGAGATAAAATGTGAGGTGTAGGGTTTAGTCTCTGGTGCACAGATTAAAATGTAGCGTTTTGGAGGCAGTGCAAAGAAGTGGGCGAGTGACTTTAAGTGTTGGTCTTTGAACAAACGTGTTTTTCCAAACTTGATTTCTATGTTTGCGTGGGGTCTGCCTGCTTTCCTGTTTTTGCTAAGACTACTGCTTAATCATGCAGCTTTCCATTCAGAGCCTTAAAAATAAGATTCTCATTTTTAGCTTTTTGCATCAGCTGTTTTTCCCCATGCTTTTTTCCCAAAAGCAACCACTTAATGTGCGACTTATTTTAATATATCAACACTGTGCTGAGATTAAACATTTTTTAAATATTAACAAAATAATCAATTTTAAATAATCAAACTTGAAACTAGATCCTGTTTTTAATTTTGCTTCAAAAGAAATTAGACCATCTGCCAAAACATTTTTACAATGCATGTGCTTAAAGGGCCAAAGGGCAATGTATATACTGTACTAGAGATTAAGAGCAAAAAATGCACCATCTGTTGGTTATTATAGGCACAGCAACATAATTTATCAGCCATGACAATTTGTACTGTTAAATAAATGCAGAAATCAGAAATATTACTCTGGCGTGGTACACGACTTTTACTAGCATTTGGCTCCTTATTTAGACACAGTGAAAGAGTCTAAGGGAAATAAAAGGAAAAAAAAAAGGGAAAAACAAAACATTTAATAGATGTTTTCATTTGCTTTAAATTAAGGATGGGCAAACAATCTAGAGTAAAGGGTGAGTGAGGTGATAGGGTGTCTGAGAAAAGCACTGCAAACAAAATACTGAAAATATAGATTGTATTATAATCTGTATAGATATACAGACTGAGAAAGGTGCTGTTGGGAAAATATATGTAAGGGAAAAAATAGTGTATGAATTTGTAAAGTGCTTATTACTCTGTCTGCCTCTTTAACTAGGTCATTCTGAAACATTTGTACCAGTGCATCATCACAGAGATGAGATAAATATGACTTTGCATTTTGTGCTCTGATAATAATGCATTTATAAGAAGTCCTATTCAATGAATTGGATATTTTCTCAAGACTTTTTATCTGTTTAGGTATTTTGGGGACTTTAGATTAAGTATTCGGGTATATATGTTGGTTGATGGCACCTTACCTAGGAGAAGGAAAACTCTGATTTTAAACCAGAGGAGATGGAGCTTGCTCAGACAAAGTCATCTAGGAGAAGGAAACTCTTATTTCAAACCGGAGCACATGGAGCTTGCTTAACCTGGGAGGGTAGGCAATCTAGGAGAAGGAAAACTCCAGTCACAACCGGTGAGGAAGACAATGGGAAACCACCCTACCTATTTTTCCCAAGAATATGATTTCCATTAAAAGGGAATTAGATCATGACATTAACGAGACTTCCCAAACCTTATTGAGAGGTGTCATGTCCAGCAGGAGAGTAGGCAAGGACTCTCAGGTCGTAAATCAGCTAAAGCTTCATCAAAGAAGAAGAGTTTAACCAATAAAAGTAGGAACTTGGAATATAAGAAAATTACTAAGAGCAGGGAAACAAAAGACAAATGCAAAAAAATCAATCAATATCTTGGGCCTGTGTGAAAATTCATGGCAAGAAAATGGAGCTTTCCAGAGTGAGGATTGCAGTATGATATAAGCATGAGGAGAAGAATCATAGAGAGGAGTGGGTGTGTTGCTGCAGGGAATGGCAGCTAGAAGCGTCATTAAGATTGAGCCAAATATGGCGTAGACTACTGGCAGTGACATTTTAGATAAGGTTTAACATGGGGATGTTTAAAGATCATACCACACTGGCGAGCTATGCTGGTTTGAATGGCCTGTTCTCATTAAAAACTTTTCTTTTTTTTTTTTTAATACCCTAAAGGAGACTGTTTAACATCATACCCTTGGTTTATTGTTATTGTTATTATTGCATTAGGATTTACTATGCTTATCCAAGACCACTTTTTAACACCATTCCCTGGGTTGGTTTATTATCTTAATACTTTAAGATTGCTGAAGATTATACTTTATGCTTATAGTTTCCATCCATCCATTATCCAACCCGTTGAATCCGAACACAGGGTCATGGGGGTCTGCTGGAGACAATCCCAGCCAACACAGGGCACAAGGCAGGAACCAATCCCGGGCAGGGTGCCAACCCACTGCAGTGCTTATAGTTTGTTAATGATTATATTTTAGGCATATAGTATTTAGACTTTTTTGGTAATAGATATCTCTACTTTTTAATCCTCAAACGCTGCTGCGTGGGGGCTTGTTTTGTTTTGGACGTGCTCTGTCTCTAGGTATGTCAGAGGACCCAGACTTTGTGAAGTAGGGTTCAGCCTCACGTGGGGAGGCAAAAGGGGGGGTGGGGGAGAGAAAGAGAGCTGGCTATATCTAATCTATACTTTTAATTCTTATAATTATAACTACCAATATAACAATAGGCTGCATGGTAATAACTCGTGGGGAAATTGGAAATTAAGGTTAAAGCTGTCTCACTTCCAGTTAAGGCTATAAAATGCCATCAAAAATTCAGAATCAATGTCTCCATGATGGGACAGTTAACTTTGTGAGCTGGAATGTTAAAGGCCTGAATCTTCAACTAAAGAGAAAGAAAGTATTCTCTCACCTAACAGGTTTAAATGCTAAAATAGTATTTTTACACTTACTAATCAAGGATCAGTTCCGGCTGCAAAAAGACTGGATTGGCCAAATGTTCCATTCTAGCTTTACAAAGAAAACTAGAGGTGTGGGAATTCTCATACATAGAACAGTCTCATTTGTAGCATCAGATGTAGTATCTGATCCTGAAGGGAGATCTGTGATTGTCATGGGCAACTTATTTAACTGTAAGATGATTTTGATAAATGTTTATACACCTAATGTCGATGATAAGGAATTCATGCAAAATGTATTTGCATCCATTCCCAATGTGAATACTCATAAAATTATAATGGCTGGGGACTTTAATTGTGTTTTAGATCCACTCTTAGATAGAACTCCTGTCACAGGGGGGATGACATCTAACACTTCAAAGACAATTACACAGTTTGTAACTGACCACAACTTATCAGACCCCTGGAGGTTTCTAAACCCAAACTCAAGAACATATTCATTCTACTCACCAGTACATCATTGCTACTCAAGAACTGACTATTTCTTTATAGATAATAATTTCTTACCTACGATTAAATCTTGCAAGTACAACACTATTGTTATTTCCGACCATGCACCTCTGATCTTGGAGCTAAAGTCATTATGCCCCACACACTCACCTCGCAGATGGCGTCTTAACCCGCTTCTATTAGCAGATGAGAACTGTACAGAATTCATATCCAAACAAATCAGCTTCTTCCTAGAGACAAATACAACCTTAGAGGTTTCTGCAGGAATACTCTGGGAAACTGTAAAGGTCTTCTTAAGAGGACAGATTATTTTATATCTTTCCCACAGGAATAAATTAGAAACCAAGAAAGTATTAGAGATGAGAAGCAAAATTACTAGAATAGATGAAGAACATGCCAGGCATCCAAGCGAGGCTCTGCATAGGAAAAGGCAGGATCCACATTCAGAACTCAACCTCTTGACAACTAAAGAAACTGAAACTAATTTATAAATCAAGGCATCATTACTATGAACATGGAGAGAAAGCTAATAAGCTTTTTGCTCAACAAATCCACAAGCAAGAAGTTCGCAATGCAATCCCAGTAATCGCCAACACAAACGGAGATGAAATCATTGACCATAAAAATATAATGCACACATTTAGAGACTACTATAAATCCTTATATTCTACTGAGTTTAAAGAAGACAACACACAATCTAATGCATTTCTGGATACATTACAGATACCACAATTAGATACTTTTAATGCGGAGGAACTGGATAAACCTCTGGCGCTATCAGAATTACTAGATGCTATAAAGTCACTTGAAGGTGGGAAAGCAGCAGGCCCTGATGGCTACCCTGCAGAATTTTATAAGAAATTCTCCACTCAGCTAGCTCCCCTCCTATTAGCAACATTTACAGAAACTAGAGACAATCAAATTCTACCTCAAACTTTTCACCAAGCATTAATCACCGTCTTTCCTAAACAAAATATGGACTTATTACAATGTGCATCATACAGACCAATTTCACTTCTGAAAAATGATGTTAAGATACTCTCAAAAATCATAGCTAGAAGGATGGAGAAAGTGCTGCCCTCTGTAATATCACAAGATCAAACTGGATTTATCAAGGGTCGACACTTATCTTCCAATCTTCGACGCCTGTTTAATGTAATATACTCACCAGCAAAGTCAAACACCCCAGAAATATTATTATCATTGGATGCAGAAAAAGCATTTGACATGATTGAAAGGAAATACCTTTTCACTACATTAGAGAAATTTGGGTTTGGCCCGAACATTTGTGCATGGATCAAACTACTCTATACCAATCCAGAAGCTACTTTAAACTAGAACGTGGTACCAGACAAGGATGCCCCTTGTCATCACTGCTATTTGCAATCGCCATTGAACCACTGGCAGTTCACTGTCGAAATGCTTATCAGATAAAGGGGATTATCAGAGAAGGACTGAAACAGAAAATTTCTCTATATGCAGATGATATAGTACTATATATATCAGACCCACAAAATTCTATGCCTGCAGTCTTAACAGCACTTACAGAATTTCAAAAGATCTCTGGTCTCAGAAGTAATCTGAATAAAAGTGTACTCTTTCCAGTGAATTCTCAAGCATATTATATTAGATTGGACACCCTACCTTTTATCATTGCAGATCAGTTTAAATACATAGGGGCAAATATCACATGTAAACACAAAGCTCTTTATCAACAAAATTTCGCCGTCTGTATGGAAAAAATTAAGCAAGACTTGCATAGATGGTCAACCCTTCATCTCACTCTAGCTGGAAGAATTAACGTTGTTAAGATGAATATTCTTCCTAAGCTTCTTTTTTATTTCAAAACATTCCAATATACATCAATAAATAATTTTTTAAGCAATTAGATTCAACAATAACCTCATTTATTTGGAACTCAAAATATCCACGTATACCAAAAAACGACCCCACAAAGACCTAAGGCAGATGGTGGCATGGCTCTACCCAATTTTCAGTTTTATTACTGGGCAGCAAACATACAAGCTATAAACACCTGGACACAAATAGATGAACATACACAGGCTTGGTCCGCAATAGAAGTAAAATCCTGCAGTACTTCTTTATATTCACGGCTTTGTTCCCCAATAAATTCAAGCTATCGCCAATATACTAATAACCCAATTGTGCTTCACGTACTCGGGACATGGAACCAAAGTAGAAAGCATTTTAATATGGAGAATCTTTTATCTGTGGCATCCCTGCAAGAGAACCACCTCTTTCAACCCTCGCAAACATATGCAGTTTTTAATATCTGGAAAAGATTTGGGATTAAATTGCTTAGAGATCTTTATATAGACAACATTTTTGCATTCTATGAACAATTACATTACAAATTTAACTTTCCAACTACACATTTCTTTCACTATGTTCAAATTAAGAACTTTGTTAAACAGAACCTGCCCGATTTTCCTCATCTTGCACCCTCCTCCATGCCGGAAAAAATATTGCTCAATTTTGAGGACTTTAGCACTATCTCTGCAACATACAAAATTATTTTACAGTCCCTCCCTTTCAAAGATCCAAGAGGACAATGGGAAAAAGATCTCTTAATCAATATATCAGAAAAGGAGTGGAAAATAGCAATACAGAGAATTCACTCGACCTCCATATGTGCAAAGCATACAATTATTCAATTCAAAATTACATATCGAGCACCTCTGTCTCACTTAAAACTGTCCAAAATGTTTCCAGGGCAAGATCCAACCTACGAACGCTGCAATCAAGTCCCAGCCTCACTGGGTCACTTGTTTTGGGCCTGCACCAAATTAACATAATTTTGGACCAAAATTTTTAAGTGCCTTTCAGACAGCCTTCATGTCACAATTCCTCCTAATCCATTAACAGCGGTGTTTGGTGTTCTTCCAGATGGGTTTAAAGTGGAGAAGAACAAACAAACTGTGATTGCATTCACTACACTTTTGGCACGCAGACTTATTTTGCTAAACTGGAAGAATCCTAATTCTCCTCTTTTAACACTAGAATTACCAGAGCCTACGAAAAAACTCGTAAATTCGTCCCACCTTAAATCGCGTCTTAAATCCGTTTGCACCTCTCCGCCAGAGTCCTTTGTCATTTAAATGTGCTGATAAAGCTACTAGCAGCCAGCTATTCCATCCCCCCACCGACTTAGAATGAACTTCTCTCCTAGCTCAAGCCTTGCCTTGATTTGATTACCTGGGATTGAAGTGGAGTTTTACAGTGGAAATAATTCTAGCGTTATTTGGAATACACGCATTTCATGTGTGTTCCATTTCTATAGTTGGCTGTGCAAACACATTTTTAAAACAGAAACGTTTTTCATATTCTAATAGTAAATGACAAAATGTAGGCATAAACTATATAACGTATGAAGCCTGAAGTCCATATATCAAAGAAACACTTTCACAAAAGGTACAAATAAAAGAACACGTGCGCCTTCATTCAAAAAAAAAAAAAAAAAAGCCGCGTTAGCATGCCACATTGACTCTCTTACTACAACCGCCGCGGTGGCGTAATGGTATCAGCCCCTGACTGGGAATCAGAGGCTGGCGAGTTCGATCCTGCACGGCTCCACTTCGAGAAATTAACTGCTCTTATTCTTACAATTTTAGAATAACAATATAAATTTGATTTCAGTCTGTAACAGGCGGTGTAACTTATGATACTGGTAAAGGTTAGCTTTTTTTTTTTTTTTTTTTAATTCACTTTTCATTCTCGCAGTCGCATTCAGAATCAATCCATACAACCCCATCTGACACAGCTGGTTTCACATAAATAAAAGTGCACTTTTATTCAAGACTATAACCGAAGAATAAAGAAAGCAAGTTACAGTTGGTGGTTGATACGACAGCTTGCGTGGTGCAATGTTAAGAACTGCTGATTTCTGATCCGTGCTATATAAAATCATCACATTCAAATATTAACAGTTCCCACACACCCAAGGTCCGCCATTCCTACACTTACAACATGTGTACTTGTTGCAGTGTACACACCTCTCTGTGCTATGGTTCCTATTACAGTGAATGAGCACCTGACACTGTACTTTCTTCCCTGGGGGAAGCTGAGGTCTTAGAACGGAAGTTTGTTGACGCTGTATCATCTTTTCTTTTTCCATCGCCTTTTCCTGTAAGAAGCGACGACGAAGTTCCTCTGCAAGGTGAGCCATGAACACTCTTCTTTTCTCAGCGGACCCCGTGCATGCCTTATACAGTACGTGTGCGTTCATCGCTGCTAGGTCAAGGATGTTGTACAACACAGCAACCGGCCACCTGCGTGTTCCTGTTCGCACTGAACAAGCACGCGCCTTCTGGTCCATGATGTCAACGCCACGCTGGGGAAAAAAGAAAGACAAATATATGTGACATTTTGAAGAAATCATTTTATCACCAGAAGAGCACCAGAATACTTCGTCACACTAATATTTTTTTCATTAGCATACCTTCATGTGGTTGTAGTCTGTGACCGTGTTTGGTTTTTTTTTTTTATCTTGCCCAATCTCCACATCATGGTGCATTGTGCTGAGAATGCAGACAGACTTCATCTTTTTGGGCACATACACTGTCAGCATGGCACTGGGAGATCTAAACACCAGCGTGGAGAATTGTTCGTGTACTGAACTGACTTTAGCTGCAGGTGGAAGTTCCCGTCGCACTTTATTCATGGTGCCAAGCAGAGTTGTATTGCGGTGCAGCAGTCTATTAGCCAGCGAAAGTGACGTGAAGAAGTTGTCTGTTGTTACGGTTCTGCCTTTGTCCAGAAATGGCTCCATAAGCTTTATGACCACAGACTCGGAAAGTCTTTCTCCCGTGGGACGACTGGGATCTTTTCCTAAATAAGGAGTGGCATTGCACATGTACTTTGTCTCCAAATCTGCCGCAATCCAAAAAGGCAGAACCGTAACAACAGACAACTTCTTCACGTCACTTTCGCTGGCTAATAGACTGCTGCACCGCAATACAGCTCTGCTTGGCACCATGAATAAAGTGCGACGGGAACTTCCACCTGCAGCTAAAGTCAGTTCAGTACACGAACAATTCTCCACGCTGGTGTTTAGATCTCCCAGTGCCATGCTGACAGTGTATGTGCCCAAAAAGATGAAGTCTGTCTGCATTCTCAGCACAATGCACCATGATGTGGAGATTGGGCAAGATAAAAAAAAAAAACCAAACACGGTCACAGACTACAACCACATGAAGGTATGCTAATGAAAAAAATATTAGTGTGACGAAGTATTCTGGTGCTCTTCTGGTGATAAAATGATTTCTTCAAAATGTCACATATATTTGTCTTTCTTTTTTCCCCAGCGTGGCGTTGACATCATGGACCAGAAGGCGCGTGCTTGTTCAGTGCGAACAGGAACACGCAGGTGGCCGGTTGCTGTGTTGTACAACATCCTTGACCTAGCAGCGATGAACGCACACGTACTGTATAAGGCATGCACGGGGTCCGCTGAGAAAAGAAGTGTTCATGGCTCACCTTGCAGAGGAACTTCGTCGTCGCTTCTTACAGGAAAAGGCGATGGAAAAAGAAAAGATGATACAGCGTCAACAAACTTCCGTTCTAAGACCTCAGCTTCCCCCAGGGAAGAAAGTACAGTGTCAGGTGCTCATTCACTGTAATAGGAACCATAGCACAGAGAGGTGTGTACACTGCAACAAGTACAAATGTTGTAAATGTAGGAATGGCGGACCTTGGGTGTGTGGGAACTGTTAATATTTGAATGTGATGATTTTATATAGCACGGATCGGAAATCAGCAGTTCTTAACATTGCACCACGCAAGCTGTCGTATCAACCACCAACTATAACTTGCTTTCTTTATTCTTCGGTTATAGTCTTGAATAAAAGTGCACTTTTATTTATGTGAAACCAGCTGTGTCAGATGGGGTTGTATGGATTGATTCTGAATGTGACTGCGAGAATGAAAAGTGAATTAAAAAAAAAAAAAAAAAGCTAACCTTTACCAGTATCATAAGTTACACCGCCTGTTACAGACTGAAATCAAATTTATATTGTTATTCTAAAATTGTAAGAATAAGAGCAGTTAATTTCTCGAAGTGGAGCCGTGCGGAACCGAACTCACCACCCTCTGATTCCCAGACAGGGGCTGATACCATTACGCCACCGCGGCGGTTGTAGTAAGAAAGTCAATGTGGCATGCTAACGTGGCTTTTTTTTTTTTTTTTTTTTTTGAATGAAGGCGCACGTGTTCTTTTATTTGTACCTTTTGTGAAAGTGTTTCTTTGATATATGGACTTCAGGCTTCATACGTTATATAGTGTATGCCTACATTTTGTCATTTACTATTAGAATATGAAAAACGTTTCTGTTTTAAAAATGTGTTTGCACAGCCAACTATAGAAATGGAACACACATGAAATGCGTGTATTCCAAATAACGCTAGAATTATTTCCACTGTAAAACTCCACTTCAATCCCAGGTAATCAAATCAAGGCAAGGCTTGAGCTAGGAGAGAAGTTCATTCTAAGTCGGTGGGGGGATGGAATAGCTGGCTGCTAGTAGCTTTATCAGCACATTTAGATGACAAAGGACTCTGGCGGAGAGGTGCAAACGGATTTAAGACGCGATTTAAGGTGGGACGGATTTACGAGTTTTTTCGTAGGCTCTGGTAATTCTAGTGTTAAGTCAGTGGGAAACCGATGTTTTATATTATTTGAAATTGGAAAAAATCAAATTCTCAGTTAGAGGATCTGTACAGAACCTGGCAGGATCTAATCAATAATATTTTAGAATAAGCTCTTAAAGCACAGAGGAAGCAATTCTCTCCACATTTTTTTTCTCTTCTCCATTCATCTCTATTGCCCTATTAAACTAATCAATTTAGGTATGTTTACAAGCTTTAAGATTTACCCCATTGGCCATGTTCTCTTTCTCAGGGGTGGGGATCGATCTGTTTTCAATCCTATTTTTTGTAAAAACTGATCTATTTGTATGGAATGATTAAAATTAATAAAATAAAAAAAAAAAACGTTTCTAATGTTCTTATGATATTCTTCAACTTCTGAATACAAAATCACTAAAGTGTACACACTGCCTTATGTTTCTTTAGTTTCCCATCTTATTTTTAACAGATTTCTGGAGATAATCTGGAGAATACCAGATACATAAACATATTCATTGACTATGCAATAAGAGATCCAATAGCAATAAACTTTGCTTATGTATTACTGGGTTGATTGATCTGAAATGTAATAATCAGATAAAGTCTTTTAAACCAGTGATCGTTGCATGTAACAAATACTGTATGTGTACGCTATTAACAATACAAAATCTCCACACATTCATTTACAATACCAGGAGTGTCAGCACAGATGTTCCAAAAAGATATTAAGGTGAATGAGAAGGAATGGGATTTAACCTTACATCAGACTTCGTCACACAAAACTGTAAAATTCATTCCAGTAAGTTTGTGCTGTATAGGTCTCTTGCAAATTTAAAAAAAATTTACAAGCACTATCACACAGGAAAAAAATGAATAAATTTGCACATTTAGTTCAAGGTACTCAACTTAAACAACCTCCCTCTAAATAGAGTATTATCTTGCTTTTCTTTACCATGCCACCTCAGACTAAATTTTGGCTTTGTGGCTCACAATAGTGCATACATTTAAATGATCTCTGTCTAAATAATATTAGTGTAGAACTTCAAATAATAAATATTCTCCGAAAGGAGCATTGCAATACATTTGCATTCATCCTCTCTAAATATAACACCTTTCATTTCTCAATACATCCACATTCTAATGTTTCATTCTCTTATCATTATTCATAGATTTATCTGGAATTGTTGTGTAATGTGTGTCGTCATCTGAAAAAAAAAAAAAAAAAAAAACTAATACAAAAATGTGATTTGTCCAGCATGCCAGGTGTCTAAATTGTTCACTTAGACCAACATGATACCTAGAGAGAGCTGTCATACTGAGCTGTATCTTATAAACAACAGCTGTGCAGCACAAATCCACTTGTGTTGCTTTGGGGAAAGCAAATGTGCAGAACTATACATCTCATTAGAGGCAATGCAATAGTGGTTACCATTTGCTGTTTGTAAAATGTTATACTGTTTTATTGTATCTTGTACATGTTAGTTTTTCTTTCTTGCAATTTCTTAAAAATCTGTCAGCTCCTCATCTTAATTTAAACACTAATCACCAGTGCTTTTTTGATTTGAAAGGTCCAGTGGGCCATTTGAGAATGTTTCTATATGTGTGCAGTATTCGGAACATTATCTTACCAACTAATAATATTTGTTCCTCTTTTATGAACATCTAGTGAAACATGCAAGTTCACACACCTTTCACAGTGCAGTCAGACAATGGGATGCTGGTGCCTGGTTGGTCTTGATTTGCATCGGGTTATTGTGATACCCTCTGACAAAATATAGACATATAGATGTAAACATTAAATTAAGTGAGAGTCTCAAAAACAGCCACTACTCAGGAAAATCTATTGGCTATGAATGCTTAGATTGAAACAGCAACACCTGAAATGTTGAATCAAATGGCTTTGAGGTGAAGGACAAGCCACAACAACACAGAAAAACTAAGCAGACTACAAACAATACATGATTCAAATTGCATATTGGGTAGCAGTCCTAACTAGTGTGTGGCTAGGCATTTGCTACTTAGTGCAAGGCCAACAAACAATTCAAAAAATTATTTTGTACATACATACCTAATCTTTCCATGCAAGGATTGTGCACTTCTTTGAAACAGAAGCATCATTCTACTGGCTTCTTTTATTTTTATTATTGAAGGAGCACACATATTCTTTCATGGTGGCTTTTTCAAATTTAGCAAGGTACTTGTCAGCAGTGGATAAAAATCCAGATCCAGCAAAGAGTCTTGATATTTATTCTTGATATTGATCTCCTTTATTTTTGTTTTTACCTTTCATGGAAGAAAATGGTACTTTGGTACTGAACTTTTCGTACCCATGAGCATATGTTGCATGACCTTGTCTGGGAAAAGCTCGAACCAGAAGTGCAAATGCATGATTAAAAAAAACAACAACAACAACATGCAGTGCTCATTTTAATACAGGTGGTAACCTTTGAGTCCCATTGCTAAACTGCAAAGTTCATGTTGGACATGTGCACACACTTATCCAAGGGTATAGAGAAAACTGCAAGGCCAATTTGTCAAGCCTCTCATGTAGACTTGCAGCACCCAGCATAAAGACACTTTCATAGGTAAAAAGAAGCTACATTTTTCTAGACAGCTGTTTACATTGAACATATCATAGAAAATAGCTTAAGAAAACAAAACTGAGGTTGTCATTAACATTTAATAGTATGTTAAATTACCCAGGGAAGGCTATTACTTATTTTGCACAACATCCAGCGCTGGTTAACCCATTAAGTGACATTGGCAGTGGCCTAGCACGCTGTCATCTGAGGGGTGCCATCACATTAAGGTGATGGGTGCAGTTTTTTTCTCTCTTTGATATAGTGTAGCTACGTGCTTCTAAGACAAAGGTGGACCTACCTCCTGCCACTTCTCTAAGTATCATAAGACTGATGCACCTTAACATCACTTGGGGAATGTATCATATGACACATTATACAATCGAAGTGTGGGAAAGATATTCACAACTTTGCCTATGTGTTCAAAGTGTGCTATCAACGTATTAAACGGAGGCATCTGTAATTTTTATTTCCATTTTCTATGCAGGGTTCCACATGGCTTTCGACTGGCACTGACAACATCAAGACCATAGCTGCCCTACTTGCATGGTCGCTTGAATTCTCTCTGCTCATTCAGTCTAATTAGCAAAATGATCGAGCTACAGCTCCATAACTCTCATGGCCCTTCATTTTCAAACATATTGCCAATTCATCAAGGTACCCCAACCTTCAAAATATCTCATTTAAATTAGAACACAAGCTTTACCTGACCCCTAGAAGATGATTCAATATGGAGCTGACTGCAGATACCTTCAGCAATCTATGTCAAAGTAGGGCTCTGGGAACCTTCCTACATATGTTTTTGGGAATGCCACACTGTTCCTAACATTTGATCTAAAGTTGCTACCTTTATATCTTCCATGTTTTCTATGCTTGTATGTCTGTCACCTCAGGTATTTTTACTACTAGATCTAATTGCTAATTGAATTTGTACCCGTTTCTAGGGACGTGGGGCCTCCTGGGCCAACAATGCCACTTCTGTTCTCCTTAGTCAGGTCAGCCATCTTGTTCCTTATACAATAAAGGTTTACATTAGAGAAATAGTACAATGGTTTATCAGAGGGGATTTAACTTTTATTCCTCATTTTTACATAACCTCCTAAATATTGAT
Source organism: Erpetoichthys calabaricus (assembly GCF_900747795.2). NCBI lineage: Eukaryota > Metazoa > Chordata > Cladistia > Polypteriformes > Polypteridae > Erpetoichthys > Erpetoichthys calabaricus. The sequence goes on along the minus strand of NC_041395.2, from coordinate 124,252,796 downwards.
GAAACAAATTCTGTAGGCTATTTACATTGGATAGATGTTTGAAAAATATATGAAATTGCAAAAGAAATCATCAATTTTGTATTTTCCATTTGAATAAAATATACACAACTTGAGAATTGTATTTATTCTTTGATAAAACATGCAAAAACTATAAAACTTAATATAAACTAAGAAACTAAGTCTTACATAAACTAAGTAAAGAACATGAATATTGAATCTACTGTGTCCAAATCAGAGGCGTGACCATGGGGAGGCTGGGGGGGCACCGCCCCCCCAGAGACAAGCTGTGCCCCCCCCCCCCGTGAAATCCTCTGTCTGTCCAATGAAAACTCTGGAGAAAAATAACATTTGATTTTCAAAACTGAGTTTTTTCCGTTTGAATTTGGGGAGTATCCGTCAGTGTCTCCTCCACTAGACAGGCACTGTGCTGCTCGCAGTTCACTTCGCCGCACATTTTGCAGCACGTTTTGAACCTGTTGACTGCATTCTTTAATTAAAACAGCATATACGTTCCATTCTTCTTTTATTTTCTGGTTGGTAACACCAAAGGCTATGCATAGGTGGTTTATTAAAAAGCAGACATCTTCAACCTCTGTCCCTCTGCAAGCTGCTGGCTCCATGGTTGAGCCCAGCACCGCTGGTACCAACCAGTGCACCCACGTCGGGAACTGAAACTCCAAAAGATGTAGATAAGCCTACACAATCCTCCAGCTCTGCGCCCGTGTCGGGTACTCCAAACCTCTGCCTTCAACAAAATATACAGTCCGATCTGCCTGACTTAAATATGGATAGCCCATCCCAGCCCATTTTAATTAATTATCCCAAGCGCGCATTCGGAAAGACACTCAGATGTTTTAGTGCAAGGTGGTATCAGTCTCAACCATGGCTTGAATATTCTGTAGTCTGTGATGGCAGCTTTTGCTTTGCCTGCCACAAATTTAGTGTTTCCAATTCGGACCGCGAGGACATATTCACCAAACACGGCTACACTAATTGGAAAAAAGCTCTAGAAAAAGACGGTGGCGGCTTCCACAAACACGCGCCTAGTATCCCGCACGTCAGAGCCATGTCTGCATCACAGCACTCATCAGTGGTGTGTCTTCAGCTGCATGCGAAAGCTCTTTCTCTACTTTGAACCGCATTCTCACTCCACTCCGCCGAACAATGCTGCATTCAAGGAAGAGAAATTTAGTCATTCTGGCACATGAGAAAAACATCACAGAAAATCTAGACACGAATGAATTTATTTCAGAATTTGCCAAGAGTAACCGCAGACTGGTCCTGTAGATAATATCCAGGTTAAACACTGAAAACTGATGCCCTATAGCCTCCCATGACTACAATAAGCCACGTTTCTGTTCTTGCTCTCATATGTTGTATACATTTGACTTTATTGATATTTACCTTGTAGATGTAGTTCTATATTTGTTCACAAAAAATAATAATACAAGTTCCATTGCCTCTGTTAATTTTATTGAACAATAGGTTATGATTTATACCACAATTTTTGCTTTTATATGTTATATAAAACTATGTTGTTATTATTATTTGACCCCCCTACAAAAATGGGGATGGATGGATGGATGGATGGATATTTTTTGCCCCCCCAGACAAGCCAAATGCCCACCCACACATGATGTTCTGGTCACACCTCTGGTCCAAATGAAGGACTTCAAAGCAATAGTTTTACAAATATTCCTTTTTTGAAGGTTTTCACTCAAAGAAAGGTGACATTTTTCACATGGCTTTAGTGATATGTCTGTCTGCAGTTAATAGCCAGAAAGGCATGAAAGCCATGACTCATGTCTCTAATGAGTTGACCCAGACATATCAGAAATGTGTGTGATGGGAAAAAGAAATTATTTGTTGGCTTTGAAAGGCAAGCCCAGTGTACAAATAAATACCAGGACACCGTTTTTTTCCAGTTCTAAATAAAGGCCTCTCCAATTACTCAAAGTCAAATATAAATTGTCATGGGATGACCCTTTAGTTCACTAGAGTTGGAGTCCATATATAACGCTGCCCACAACAGCAATAAGAAAATCACTTTGAGAAGTGCTAGGTCTTGGGCCAGAAAAAAAGAGCAGCCCACACATAAAGCCTTTAATATGTGTTGTAAAAAAAAGTTCAGCAAGATTTTCCATGAAGTGTAAGATCTACACAAAACTATCAAGGAAGTAATTGGTGCACAACTTACAGTATCTCCGATATCTGCAGCGTGGAGATGTAAACAACAGCCCAAGATCTGACAGTACATGGGTGTTTCTGTTAGGGGGTTACAATAAAGGCTTATGGTTCAAGGTTAACAAATCAAAGAAAACTGAAAACTGCAGCTATGTGAGTCCATGCTAGATAGTGGGACATTTTGTAACTCCTTCAGTCTCATTGGGATCTATTTTACTATGGGTATGTACTTTTTCTTTTGCACAAGTCTAAATACAAACTATTTTGTGCCTTTCCTTTCTTTTACATAAGTCGAAATTATTTTGTGCTTTTCCCATTGTCATAGAGACCAACTGTATGATTGATTTATTTTGCTTCCCTTTACCTGCCAATGTCATTTTTTATTCTAACACTAGACATTAAGCCCGTTACAATAACGGGTGCTAGAACAGTAGTGCATAAACATTAGTAGGAACAGTCTATATTAAATGGCAAGGGACCTTGACCTCATTCTGTTTCTTGTCTTAATTTCTTATTGTCAAAAATATTTTTGCAAGAAGCCTAAAGTAAAATAATAATAAAAATAAAATAGAAACGTATATCATAATACAGTAAGTACAATTAATATTGCCTTAGTGTAAAAGTTGGTAACAATCTGTAATACACAATATATGAAGAAGATATTTAGGAAAAATTTTCTATTTTTTTACCTCATGAACTTTTTCTATAAAATTTCATTATAGACAACATTTCTTGTAAATATTCTGTCTGAGTTTGGCAAAAGTTTGCCTTGTTCAGGACCATCTACAACCTTGACAACAACATTTTGAAAACTTCTAACTCTTGATAATGCAACATATAACTGACCGTGGCTGAATACTGGCTCTGGCAAATAAATGCCATCTATTTGCTCGTATTTTTCTTTGTATTTCAGCCTTTCTTTTGTTGATGTTTACTTGCTGAGATGACCATTCTTCCAGGAGATGTTGCTTATATAGGATTTAATTGTCTGTGTCTTTTGTCCTACTTGACGTGTCCTTTTTTTTGGGTGGCATGTTGTTAGTAGATAGTCACAGTAATATAGGCTTGTACAGCCGTAATATTTTCTGTTACAGTAATACTGGCTTGTATGTGGCTGTAATATGCGTCACTGTATTGTGTGCCTTTAATTTTCTCTCGCAGTAATACTGGTTTGTATTTCTGTAAATCTGATATCCTCAGAGTGAACACTTGCACAACAACAAACACTAATCCCACCTCTTTGGGGAAGTTGGTCTCCGCGTCTCAGTACCCGATTGGATTTTTCGTGCCTTATGTTTTAGGTCTGACCTCATTTACCGAAATCCAATTGGATCAGCCACATGATATTTTATAGGTCCCACCCTCTCTGTCTTGTGTGACGCGTCAGGCAGCCTTTGAAGCATCTGCTTTGAAGCATTGCACCGTGCCCCGCGTGCACCTGATTATTGTATGTGTGGTGTCTCCCCAGCAACGAATTTTTTGTGCGTGAAAATAAATCTACTTTTAAAAGTCATCCTATTGCAATATCATGAAAATTCGTATATTTCGGAAAACCCCTTCAACAACTGACACTTTACTGGGCCAAGCTTCTTAATCGCAAATCTGACATCCTCAGAGTGAACACTTGCACAACAACAAACACTAATCCCACCTCTTTGGGGAAGCTGGTCTCCGCGTCTCAGTACCGGATTGGATTTTTCGTGCCTTATGTTTTAGGTCTTACCTCATTTACCGAAATCTGATTGGATCAGCCGCGCGATATTTTATAGGTTCTGCCCTGTCTGTCTTGTGTGACGCGTCAGGTGGCCTTTGAAGTATCTGCTTTGAAGCATCGCACCGTGCCCCACACATGCGCACTTCACCAGAAGACACACACACACGGACACCTGGACTCACACAGGGGTTTTATTAAAGAGGATTACATGATCATAATCTTTACACATTCATTGTCATTATCAAAACAGATAATATATTCTGAAAGAAGCCACAGAGATGCAAGATAAACTTTCTCTGGGAAAAGAAATAATATACCTGTACTGGTACTGTGTTAACAGTTAAAGGAAACAGACTGATATTTAAAGTGTTTTGACCTTCTTCATCACAAAGAGGTGTGGCAATTTCTCGGCCAAGGACAGAAAACTACTAGAGGGAGTGTTTGGCTGTGCACTACTTCAAAAACAGTTGTTCATAATTACAGCATTCAGAACTTGCTCTGTTTTGTCAAACTGAAATGTAAATCCATTAGGATCTTTTCCAACCGACTGCTCTCCACCTGGCCTCTTTGTGTTCTTCTTCCATTGGTGAAACCGTGTAGGTCAATATAGTCCAAAACTGCTACGTTTCATAACAGTACATACTCTTAAGCTGAGAGATGCATAAATTAAACATTTTGACCCTTAGGAGTAAACTACAATTACATGATAAATAGTTTACGAATATGTCTAAGAAGGTTTGTATTTAATTGGTTGTGAAGTTTTGAAGAATGATAACTACTGTTGTCTTTAGACAGGAAATTTGTATTGCTGTTTCATTGAGCTTCACTATTTCAGTTTCCATGCAAGTGACTTATGGCAATAAAAATATTGACTGTATCACTGTCACTTCTTCTTGAGTCTTTATGGCAGGGGTGGGCAAAGTCATTCCTGGAGGGCCGCAGTGGCCACAGGTTTTTGTTCCAACCCAGTTGCTTAATTAGAAAACAATCCTTGCCAATAATTACATTTCATGGCTTGTTAGTGCTTTAACTCTGCTATGTCAAGTCATTCTCATATCCTAGATTTTTTTTTCCATTCTAAGGATATCATCCAAATACTTTGAAGTGTAAAACGGATGGGTAATTCTCAATCCTTCACTTTTTTCTCTTCTCTTTCCTTCCAAGTATTTAATTAAACCAAATAGTGCCCGATAAATACACACAGGTGTAAAGGGTAACAAGCAAAATGGATAACTGCTGGTTTCTTTTGTCATTTGCATCTTATTGCTAATAAGGAGCAATTAAAAACCAAGAATGTAGCTGTTTAAGACTTAAATAAGCAATAAGGGTTCAAAATCTTAACGAGGGAGATAACTAAAATGAAGCAGAAGATGTTTCTAGAGCAATAAGTGCTTCTTATTAAGCAATTGGGTTGGAACAAAAACCTGCAGCCACTGCGGTCCTCCAGGAATGACTTTGCCCACCCCTGCTTTATGGGATCAGGATTGTCCACCAGGTCTTTGCTTCTTTAAGTGCAAGGCATCTCTCTAGTGCCTTGTATTCTTACATTTGACATGGCATACAATCCTTTAATTTTTTCCTAGTGTCTTCTGTCATACACATCCTTATTCCACACTCTTGCAGATATCCAGTGACCTTCTCAAAAAGAATAGTATTCAAACCACTCTGTTTTTTGACTATGCATTTCATACAAGTTCTAAAATTAATTCAGTGATCATAAAAGTTGCATGATAACCATTAATCAAATATGTATATATTAATATATTATATGTACAATCAGTTTGTTTTAAAACAAATGCCTATTTTGACTAAACTTCAATATATTTTATGTGCAGCAGATCTGAAAAATATAAAATACAATTAGAGTTAACTATATTGTATTTTAAGAAAAAAAAACAACATGGCCGTAAATGAGACTGTTGTAGGCTGATAAGTCAGCATAAGTGAGAAATATAGGGAATAGCTGCAAATCCTAAATTAATGACAGTAGACTTCTATTTCACTCCTAAGCAAAGCAGAGGTCGCTAATACTTTAAGATTAAAAAAGATTACTGTCAGGACAGGACAGATAAGTAGTCCAACTCATGCTTAATTTTAATTTCTCTGCAAACTTGTCAATTCAAATTTTTGTGGGAAATGGACATTAATTCTGCCTACGAAAAGGGCTTATATCATATCAAGTAGTTAATAAACATTTTCATCTCTTATACTTTTCATGTGAATAATTCAAAAATTTATTGTTACATCTTTTATTATCAGTCTTATGAATATATTAAGGTTATGTTCAACATTAAGCAACATAAAGCTATTGTTAGTCGATTAAATTTAGTTTTCTTATGATGTTTACTGTACTTAAAATGATTAAGCCTTGCAAATACAGACATGAATCTAAGCTAGTATCTTCTCAAAGAACACCTTGAAAAGTATATGACAGAAAAATTTTCCCCAGGACTGTTGGGTAATTTGGCTGGCTGCAATTTGAATATGTTGCATATGATATACAATTATGTGCAGAAAAGTGTCTTCACTTTTTTTTCCAAAATGCAATCATTTTGCATTTTAATGATACTATCAGTGATCATAAAACATAACATTTTATACTGATGCAAATTGTATGGATTAAATGAATCTAAAATTCAAGTCAAGATACATTTTTTTATTATTGTGATTATTTTCACTCTTGGAAAACTCTTCAAAAAGGTAATTATCCCTATGTAAAAAAATCTATTTTGAAAAAATTGCCAGGAGATGAAAAAGTATATAATTTAAAATAAGAATATGTGTAAGAAAGAAAAAATGCAAGATATGAAATTAGGGAACCTCATATCTAAAGTTAAAGAAATGTATTTTTAAAATAGCTTACTACTGCTAGGTGGCACAGTGACGCAGTTGTTAGTGTGGCTTCAACTGCCTCACATAATCTAATCTCAGAGATTTGGGATCGATCATTTTCTGTATTGAGTATGCATCTTCTTCACTGTGTGCATAAGTATATCTGCCACACCACAAAGAATTGCAGATTAGGCTAAATGCTGAGTCTAAACTGATCTTTTATGAGCAGATGTTGATTGTGAGTGTGCCATATTCTGTGTCCTGGAGTGTTCCACCATCCATGGTTGATTTCTTCTTTTTTCTCAATGCTAGACATCTGTGACTCTGAACTGGATTTAGAAAGTCTGATAATAGACAGATGAACAAATAATTCATATGATTCAAGTCAGGTCAGTTTGGGGAACATGCACTGGTACAGCACCTGTCTGCACCCACTACACGACTAAACAGCTTGGGATCCTGGTTGGCATCCCCCCAGGCAGACACGTGGTCCAGTCCCACTCTCCAGAAATGACCCTCTATCTGTCGCAGCCAGGTGTTACGTGAGCATCCCCTTGGCCTGGTCCAGCCACTCGGGTCCTCAACAATGAGGATTCTGCAAGTCGGGTCACACTCGGGAAATCGCTCCACATGGCCGTACTACTGTAACTGACAATCCCTCACAATGCAGGTGATGTGCCTCATTTGGGACTCCATGAGTAACCGCTCATTCAGCAACAAAGTCAAACCAGTAGTACCCAAGGAATTCATAGGATTTTTAAAAGTTAATAAACATCTTCTGTTGAATTAATTAGAGTCATGGAAGACTAAACAATGTTTCAATGCAGAATGCAATCAAGGAAGCAACTCAAGGTTAGACAATTTCAATTATGATTCACATTAGGTTGACCTAGAGTGAGTGTAAGGGTGGATGTGTGGTTTCCATGGCTTTTTCATGCTTTCTGTCCAGTGCTGCTAGGTTAGGCTCTGCCCCACTGACCCTGAATTGAACTGTTCAGTCTTGAGAGTATTATAATACAGAAAATGTTGTAATTCTTCATAATTACATTGTGCTTGATGAAATAAATGTACAAAAGAAAATGTTTGGAAAATGGACAGGTAAATTAGAAAAACTGGAGTTTTTTTCTTCTTATATTTTGCCCAGTGCTTATATAAATGACAAAGTGAATTTGGGTGAGACAATTGTCCTTTCTGTTTACTCACTGTCCCTCTCTCCTTCTGCTCTTTGAAGTTGGTCCCTTTAGGCCCCTGTTCATTAGACTGTGAACAGAATCTAAACCCCATATGCCCATTCTCTTAAAGCGGAACACAGTTGCAGTCCCATAAGTCGAAGACTACGTGCTGCCTCTCAGCAGAAAGATGCAAAGTCTTGGCCTCCTGTCATCCAGGAAATTTTCTGGCCTCTTGTGAGGCTGAGGTGTCAGAAGGCTTTTCTGGAGTGAACCAGCCCAATTTAAACTCTGCATGTAGAGGTTGCCCGGCTGTAACAAGACAAACACCCAGGAGAAATTGAAAACTACTGGAAACCTGTTCTGCTCCAATTAAATAATTTGGCCTTTGCATGAATTGGCATTGATGGATGAAAACTCACACGACATTTCCTAAGGATACGCCATGATGTTTTCTTCTTTCTTCTTCAGCAGTTCTGTATAAATATAAATGTGAATTAGTTTACCAAATGATGTCTCACTTTAATCTACAAACAAAAGGTTTGTGAGAATGAGTGACAAGTCCAGATGCTCAGTATAAAGTACAGAAAGGCACATTTATAGTTTTTCTAAGCATGATAAAGTCATATTTCTGAATTGTGTAATTGTATTACAGTGACTAGTCGAAGTTTGTCTTTTGAAAACAAATGCCTTTTCCACTACTATGACTGTTTCTGGCTATGTGGTAGTCATATCACTCTGTAAGGTGAGCCATATTGAGTTAATATAGTATAATATTTCATGTTCAACTGTTAAGTCATCAGGAGAGTCTCATTTTTAGCATACATTGGCTTCTCAACTCCTTGGTCTTCTACTTTTGCTTTGCTTATGTACACATACACCTGAACTGAGTATATTTCAATGCTTTTCATATATTCTCCTATCCCAGCTTCAGAGTGACCTTTTAAAGCCATTTACCAAGAAAATACCAGTCACTTAGACTGACCTGTGGCTCAATCAATGGTAAATACGGGTATGGAAGAAAAGTTGAAAGATCTGACATTGAGAAGTGCTAATCTGCAGTAATGTGACATTACTAAAATATAAAACTGCTGTAAGCCAGACACTGACCCAGTGTACAGAAATTGCATTCAAACACTACAGCATACAAAATTTAAATTCACTTACATTTATGAAGGTCACAGTAGTATTAATACACATAAAAATGAGAACACATTAACATGACATTAGAAAAAGATAATAAAGTGCAAAAGTTAACAACTGAGATTATGAGACTCTGCCATTCATACTTTTTTGACATCTCAAAGGCCTACTGTCAAGAAAGGTTCATTTAAATTTGCAGAGCTCATTCAGGGGATTGAAAAAAAAAACAAATCCTGTTTTAAAAAGTACTTAAAATGCCTACTCACTCTTTCTGTGAATGATACTCTTCTTTCCGAGATGGATAAAAAAATAACAAATACACAAATCTGGGCTATCCTCAGTTTTACTCCATCTCTACCACTTCTCATAACTTATATGCTGAATGATATAATATTTCTCACTAAATGAAAAACAAATTATAAGGGAACAACTCCTGTGGTGACATTTTTAATTTAATAGCCAATTTTGTATATATCACACTGATCTGTGGATTATTTTAAAAACTTAAGCCTATCCTGGCAGGTGTTTTATTGAAATGTCTTAATATAAGAAATTTACAAGCCAGTGGTGGAAACTTACAAGCCAATAGTGGTCCGGCCAATTATTAAAATTAGATAGCCTTAATTCCTTATCTTAATTACCTACAAGCTAAATTAAAGCTGACATTTCATTGTTTAACGATACTGTGGAAATCAAAGGAATTTAAACGTTATGTCTTCATTCAACTTTTTCCATGTCCTCTTTATTTCTTTCCTGGATTTGATTTTCATTTCATCTTTCTTCTTGTTTTGGAAATGACCATGTTTACGGATTCCATTCACCAAAGGCTGAACAACTAGAAACTCTCCAAATAATGACACTGCAAATGGGCAGTTCTTTTCAAGCAAGTGTGAATGAAGAGCTGCTACAAAGAGTACAGTAAAGCCCGTGGTTGTACAGTGGCCTTATAACAGGTTTTTCCATGGATGTATTTTTCTAAACAGAGTATGGGGAACAGGCAGAAGGCTGAGAAGTATATATCTCATTTATATAGAGTATACTGTATATATAGATAAAAATAAATTGAGAAAATGGGAAGAAGCGGAAGATAAATTGTAATTTGATAGTGTGTTGTAGCAGATTAAGTTAAAAATTTCCATATCCTGGGATGCTCAGTCTGTAAGAAAGCAGGAAAATTAGGCAATGGAGTTTAAATTGTATTTATAATGTACTCTATATTTACGTATAAATATTTATTTGTGTATATTAATTCTTATAGTGGTCATTATTTAAGACAGAACTTGAAATTAAGACCTTGTTTAAGCCTGAAGTCATCTAGTTTACTGAAATTCTTGTCTTTTACCTTGCCTATATATAGAAACCTTCATTGCACCTTTTTAGCACAGGAATCTTCCCACCTTCCTCAATTCCAGTACTACTTTTTGAAATAATTCTCGTGCATGAGTTTACCATTGTTTTGGCTCAGAAGAAGAGTTTAGTTCTATTTCTTCTCCAATATACTGTAGGTCCAATTTATTTATATCACTAAAGGTCCAAGTTAATATAAAATCTGCTAAGAAATACCAATCTAATTCAACTCAAAAGTTAAGGTGAACTTTTAACAAATTCATAGATGTTAACTGAAGAAGAAGTGTGAAGCCATGCAGAAAATATTTTTCATAACATAAATAATCCAAAAACGTACTATTCAGGAAATATACTCTGTTTTTGGTGTGAATTGTCAGTTTTGTTGCAGAACAATTCTCCTTAAACTACAGACACATTTACAAAATTGAAAGACCACAAAAGTCCTACTTTTTCAGGTTTCCTGGTTGAACTTTAGCATATTGGACATTCCTAGTAGAAAATTAATTATTCAGGGTGCTCCAATCTTGAGGAAATTTGTTCCAAGAAGGCCTATAACATCTACCTAACTATTTTCATCATGTTGCTGGATACTGTCACTGTTCTCTCAGTTTCATGTTTCTATTCGTGTGCCTCCAATATCCAGTTATAAGGGACTCATGCAAATTACATTAGGTGTGTCAATTTAACCAATTACCTATGTCAGTGGTAATTTGACACTTATTTATTTGAGAGCTCTGTGCTTATTCTGGTGAAACAAAATGCATATACCATATATTTAACTATACTTTATCATTATCATTTTGAATTAAATGAATGAATAGTTTTAATAAGTGTTGTAACAATGACTCATTAATATTAATTTCAGTGCTTATGCCTTTGAAAGAGTCTGATGCAGTAACTAAATTTTAGGGTTTTGTCATTGCAAAAATATGTGGACTGAAGTTACATAAATGGAAAATACAATTTTCCTTTCAGGCACTGGATGTGAATCTCATTGGTTTAGGTTTAATTAATAAGAAAACAACAGCTGTTAATATTAAAGCTGGTGCCTTGCATGTCAAAATGATTTTATTTTAATGGAATTGCCCTCTCTAACAATCATTTTAGATTTTCTCTGGTTAAAAAAAGCACAACCCATTAATCAAAAGAAGCTTTAGGGTACGTGATTAGTGTAAGGAGAATTGTTTACTTAAAATGCAACCATTCGTGTCAGTCCAGATTGAGTTAGAAAATATTCCAGTTACATGCAGAGATTTCCAAAATGCACTGCATATAAGATTATTCAGTAGAATCAATGCCTAGCGACCCTTTTTATCCAAAGGTAGCAAATAAGCTTTTTATGTTTCAAAGTCTAAGGCTATGAAAAATACATAATACATGCTCGCATAATTACTTCATAACCCTCTTCACCCATATGCTGAACATATAGTGGGGTAAAAAAAAGTGTTAAAAAAGAGAAATTATTCTTTATTTTTTTCCCCTCCTAAAATTCACCCAGTATAAATGGGACTTGAACAGTTACAAGAGAAGAGTCTTATATAACATTAGAGATAGGGGGATTAACAGAAAGTCACTATTAATAACTATTGGTTATTCATTCATTCTTCCATTTTTCCCACTTATTGAAGACTGGGTTGAGGGGACAACAGTCTTAGCAATGAGGCTCATATGTCCTTTTCCCCAGTCACACCTGCTAACTCATACTGTGGGATCCCAAGGGGTTCCAAGGTTATCTGAGAGATATAATCCTCTCAGCGAGCCCTGGGTCTTCCCTGGAGTTATGCCTGTAAAACCTCCAAAAGGAAGCATCTGAGAAGCATCCATATCAGATGCCCGAACCAGCTCAGTTGGCTCTTTTTGATGTGGAGTTTCAATGGCTCTACTCCTAGCCTCTCCCAGATGTCTGCACTTCTCACTCAGTCTCTAAGAGTGCACCTAGCCACCCATCAGAAAAAGCTCATTTTGACCGCATTCATCCTTTTGATCATTACCCAAAGCTTATGGCCATAGGTAAGGGTAAGGATATAAATCAACTAATAAATCATGAGCTTTGTCTTCTGGCTCAGCTCGTCCTTCTACACTACAGATCAGTATAGTAATCGCATAACTGTGGCCATCACCCAAATTCATCTGTTGATCTCACCAGCTCTTTCTCCTCACTCATGAACTTAAATTTGTCCACTTCAGGCAGTAACTCACTTACCACTTGAAGAGGACACGCCATCTTTTTCCTACATAGGACCATGGAGGGTGGGCAGCCTCAGGTTTGGTGGTGCTGATCCTCATCAATACTGCTTCATACATGATCAAAAACCATCCCAATGCATGTTGGTGTTCACAGTCTAATTAAGCCAACAGGACCACTTTGCTGCCAAAAGTGGCAATTCAATTCTGAGGCCACCAAACTGAACGCTCCCCCCTGGCAGAGTCCCACACCCACTGAGAATGATGCTGATGTTTTTCCAAGTATGTGGATATCAGCTCTCATTGCAATTTTGCAGAGACTGAATACCCCTGTACTCTACTGTATTCTACTTCAGACCCTCCATAGAATCCCTTGAGAAACACATTCCTACTCCTCCTCTAAGTCCACAAAGCACATGAAGACCAATTGAGCATACTCCCACGGCCTGGACAGAATCCACATTACTCCTTCTTAGATCGGAGGTTTTACAGCTTAGTAGAGTCTACTTTCTAGTATGTTGCTGTAACCTTTCCCAGTTAGGCAGTGATGTGTGATCCTTCAGTTCCACTCTTTAAAAATGGGAACCACCACACAATTCCAGGGGTACTGCTTGTAACTTAGAAGAGGTATGTCAGCCATGTCAGCCAAACAATGTCCAGAGCCTTCAGCATATTTGGGCAGATCTCATCCACTCCAGGTCCTTGACACTGCAGAATTTCTTAACTATTTCAGTGATCTCACTCTGGGACATGGGCATTGATCCCTCTTCAGCGCTTGGCTCTACCTACTCCACAGAAGTTGTGTCAATTGGGTTCAAGAGCTCAAAGTGTTTCTTTCACCGTCAGACTACATCTTTAGTCTGAGACAGCATTTCTATACCCTAGCTGAGATTAGCCTTGGTGTAGCCCTTCATTTCCCATCTGAGCTGCCTGATGGTTTGCAAGAATGTCTTTCAGACTGCCTCAAACCAACAACCTTTTGATTAGCAATCGGCAGTTCTTACAGGTGCACCTTAACGCGGTCGTATTAAGGGCGTGTTAATGTCGCACCATAATGCAAGTTCTTTTTCTGCAGTTATATTCTTGAATAAAAACAAATTTGTTTTGTTATACTTGTACCTTTTGTGAAAGTGTTTATTTAATATTTGGACTTCAGGCTAGTTATACACTTCATGTCTACGTTTTGTCAATTATTACTAAAACATGAAACATGTTTCTCTTTTAACGATGTGTTTACATAGATTGTTGTAGAAATGGAACACACATGAAATGCATATGTTACAAATAACAATATATTATTTCCCTATACAACTCTAGGTACCTGACTCCCAGATAATCAAGGCTTGAGCTGGGAGAACTTTTCACTGCAACCCAGTGCCTGTCTTACCTCCTCCCTAAACTCAACCTTGCAGACTTCCTTTATCAACTTCCACCACTTGATCATTGGCTCTGCCCTCACTCTCCTCCTCTTCTTGATCTCCAATGTCATCCTACAGACCACCATCCTATGCTGTCTAACTACACTTTCCCCTGCCACCACTTTGCAGTCTTTAACCTGCTTCAGGTCGACCCTTCTGCATATTATATAATCTACCTTGTGCATCTTCCTCCACTCTTGTACATCATCATATGTTCCTCCCTCTTTTTAAAATATGTATTCACCACAGCCATGCCCATTCTTTTTGCAAAATCCACTATCATTTGACCTTCTTCATTCCACTCCTTGACACCATATCTACCTATCACCTCCTCGTCACCTCTGTTCCCTTCACCAACATGTCCATTGAAATCAGCTCCAATCACCACTTTCTCTCCCTTGGGTACACTGTCTATCACTTCGTCCAACTCCAGAAATCTTCTTTCTAATCCATCGCACACCCAACTTGTGGGGCATATGCACTAACATCATTCATCATCACACCTCCAATTTCCAGCTTCATAATCAATACTCTGTCTGACACTGTTTTCACTTCCAAAACACTCTTGACATATTGTTCCTTCAGAATAACCCCTACCCCATTTCTCCTCCCATCCACACCATGATAGAACAATTTGAATCCACCTCCAATCCACCTTGCCTTACTCCCCATTTAGTTTCTTGCACACACAATATATCAACCTTCATTCTCTCCATCATAACGGCTAACTCTCACCCTTTACCAATCATACTGCCAACATTCAAAGTTCCTATCCTCAGTTCCACTCTCTTTACCTTCCTCTTCTCCTCCTTTCCTCCAGACATGTCTCCCGCCTTTTCTTCTACTTCCTCAGCCAACAGTAGTCCAATTTCCGCCAGCACCCTGTTTGCTAACAGTACTGGTGGTGGTCGTTGTTAACCCAGGACTCAACAGATCTGGTGTGGAAATCTGTATTGTTGTCCGCATGTTGATCTGGGAAAATTTTACATCGGATGCCCTTCCTGACTTAACCTTCTCCATTTATCTGGGCTTGGGACCAGCACAAAGAAACACAATGGTTTGTAAATTCCCTGTGGCTGAGTTTATTCTGAGGTAGAATACAGAAATTTAATCCAAGCAAATACAGTGTATTGAGTCTAAGGCCAAATATGCAACTTCATCAAAAGCCTTTTTTATCTCTAGAGACAGCAGAAGTTAATTTAAGAGACAGCTTCTGCATCAAAGTTTCCTCACTTTATAATGGATTATTAGTATCTTGGATTTTGAAGAGTCTTAATGGTTGATCCAATTCTTCTCCTTAAATATATGAGTTATTTCTTTATATGCACTAACTTTAGACCAACTGCTTTACTAACCTATGCAATTACTTTTCAAACCTCTTTTGTGTTGAGCTAATATCTTTTCTTTATTCTTATAATAAAGAATAGCATGAATTTAAAATTAGTTGCTTTATTTCTCTTGTGACCAAAACGTTTTTTGTAAAGCTTATCATTGGGTAATCTTGCATATTCGTGATCTGCTTTAGACATTTTAGTAATTAGTTCTGATGCCCTTCTGCTATGAAATGTATTTTAATTGCAAATTCCAGTAATAATGAAATTATTTATCTACACAAATATGGTCTAAAGTTTCTCCTATAGTGTTCCTGCAGATGTCTTGGGTGATGCATTGGTCTCTAGAACAACATCAATTTGTGTATAAATTAATTTAACACAATCTGCTAACATTAATTTATTGAGATGCCAATGGTGAGTTTTATTAGTGAGGCACAATTATTTACATAAAAGAACCATTGTCAGAGATAACAATAGCATCATAACTGTAAGATTTGAGAGTGGGTAGAAAGTTGTCAAAAAAATACTACATTTGTAAATAACAGTGATAGTGATTGGCCACGGATTGGGAATTAATGCAAAAACTTGAATTTCTGATCATCCCAAATAGGAGCATGTATATATATGTGTGTGTATATATATATATATATATATATATATATATATGTATATATATATATATATATATATATATATATATATATATATATATATATATATATATATATATATATATATATATATATATATATAAGGGTTGCATTATGAATTAAACTTTTCACTCCTTTGGTCTTTTGCTATAGTTAAAATAAAAAAAAATCTAACTGTTTGCAATAGTTACAGTATAACTATCTTTGGCCAACTCAGTCTGTGTTTAGCCAAGGTTGGTCCTTACTATTTACATAGTTTCCCTGCAACAACACTACAGTCAATTTCTGACTTCAGAAAGGTGATATGGAAAAACACTTTTTTCTCTTGAATCGAGACTTTTCAAAGTACCAACTTTAATATAATGATAAATACTATCACAGATTGATGGGCAAGCTGCTAGCCCTGGGACTCCCATATTCCACCTGTATATGGATTAAAGACTTCCTGACAGACCGCACACAAACAGTTAGGGTGGGCCTTCACATCTCCTCGGCCATCAGCATCAGCACTGGCTCTCCTCAGGGGTGTGTGCTGAGCCCCCTGCTCTTCACGCTGTACACACATGATTGCGCCCCCGCCCACCACAGCAACACCATCGTCAAATTTGCAGACAACACCACTGTGGTGGGGCTCATCTCTGGGGAGGATGAGTCCACCTACAGGGACGAAGTGGAGTGGCTGAAAGCGTGGTGCACTAACAATAACCTGCTCCTGAACACAAGTAAGACCATGGAACTCGTTGTGGACTTCAGCAAAAAGAAAACGGACATCAAACCACTCTATATCGGAGGGGACTGTGTGGAGAGGGTGTCAGACTTCTGCTTCCTGGGAGTCCACATCATGGAAGACCTGTCCTGGGGTGTGAATACAGCTGAGCTGGCGAAGAAGGCTCAGCAGAGACTTTATTTCCTGAGAGTCCTCAGGAAAAATAACATTTCTCAAAAACTGCTGGTGTCCTTCTATCACTACTCTATTGAGAGTATCCTGTGCTACTGCCTCTGCGTATGGTTTTCCAGCTGCACAACAGTGCATAGGAAAACACTTCAGTGGATCTGATTCTCTTATTCTGATTCTAAATGATTTTTGAATTGTTTAACATTCATCTTTCAAGAAAAGAGAAGAAAAATTACATATTTTTTAAATTTATATTTCCAGAAATAATTCCACATTTCTTCTGACTACCAGTATTATGATGAGCACATTCTCATTATGAGACTGTGGACATACAGTAGAATAAGAAGAATGTTGATGGCTTTCTATCTCCTCCCTCCCCACAAAGCTCCCCTCTCCCCTCTCCTCCCTCCCCCCAAGACTAAGATTCACTTCTGCATGACAAAAATGACTAAAAAGCTGTTGAGCTAACAATGCATACCATTTATCATTGATTTTTCTAGTAAAATGAAAAAACAAGTAGAAAAACAAATCTAAATTATCAAAAATAAAATAGTGGTTTATAGTGGTCTATTTCGAAATTAAACATAAAATATTAAAAATATATCCTCTCCATTCTAAAAAGAAAAAAAACGGCACAAAGTAAGACAAAAAAGGAAAACAAATGTTTTTAGTAGATGAATTTAAAACAAAAATTACAGGCACTTATATGTCATGCATAGTGCATATTATACTAATGATAATTTAAGTTTGAAACTTGTTAGCAAAGCTATTATGTTTTCATCATGGAAAATTTGAGACCAATGCATTCTTCAGGATGTTCACTCATATTCTGTATGCCTGTCCTATCTCAGGCTCTCTTCAATTTTTAAGACTGCTATGAAGAAGTCTGTTTTTTTTAGTATTTCTCTGCATTCTCAGGCAACATGTATGTGTGTGGCAATAAACTTCAACCCTCAGCTAAAGCTGGAAAGATAAGCCATACTCAGTATCTACAGAATGCAGCTACCGCTTAATACCATTATGTACAGTTTTCTTTTACTCAGTTTCCACAGGAAAGACATATATCCAGTTGTTCTCAAAAATAACTTCTCCCTTTCCCCTGTGATTCAATACCAGTTTCTTCTTCATGAACTGTGTTAAATGTCATGAAGATGATCCTTTTTAAATGCTTACCAAATAAAAGATGCTCTCCTTCAACTGGATTTAATTAAAGAACAGCAATTTAATAGGATATCCACATTCAAACCCCTCAGGAATTCAAGGAATTCAAACATATTTTCTTATTGCTGTGCTTTCTGAATTCATTAACATATTCCAAAGAGTTTAACATTCAATTTCTAAGGTGGTCACCCTTTAGTCACGCAGTCTGCCTTTGCTCCATCGTTCAGTGCAAGGTGTTAACAAATGCTTCACATCATCCAGTTGGTCATCAAAAAAGATTAATTGTTCTCTCAATTGTATTGCTCATTTTTTCTAATGTTTGTATTGCTTACATAAGCAATACTTCATCCTCTATTTAATGCTTAGTATCATTCAAATCCTCTGCTACATCTGTCATTTTTTTCATTAATTTCTTCTATATCCATCCATAGCTTAATTATAAACTTCAAATCTAATAATTTTCTGTATATTTTTGGTGCAGTGATCTGGTAGCATTTTATAGACATGGGTGCTTGTTTGGGTGTTGCACATTTAGCTGACAGGTGAGTCCCTGATTTTTGTTTTTCAGACTAAATGTGAAGAGTCATGGAGCTAGCATTTCCTGAATGCGTAGCACAATGACTTTCCACAACTGCATCACTAGGCCTGTGTCTGTCTAATCCTTATCAGCAGCAGCCTGTAGCAAGCTGTACTGCATCACTCATTTTGGGTTCAGTGACTTTTAAGCAGGTTACTGTTTTAGAGGCATATTGTGCTCTGGGCCATAATCAGCATTATCAGGAGTATCCAGAATACTTGAAGGATGACTTATTTATTGCACTGCCAATAGAGGAGAGATTGTCTCAAGCATGCATGTCTGACAAATAGACAAGACCAAAATAAAATGCTTCTGTGTATTCAAAGATTTTCAGCCGGTTGTAATGCTTTACATTTTCATCTGCTAGACAATTGCAAAAAAAAAAAAAAAAAAGTTTGTTATTTACTATGTTATACCCACCAGAATGCTTCATGCCATGTTTTGCATAAGGGTCAGACTTTCATTAAATTTAATAACGTATTTCATAACATTTTAGCTGACTGGAAAATGGAAGCACTCATATATCTCACTTAGTCATATGAACTGGTTGCAGGTGTTGATGAAAATAGTCCTCAACACATCATTTTATTATTATTATTGATACTATTATTAATTGCCATGCCAATCTCCCAACCATTGTTCTCCATTGGACATACTTCAGAGTAATATCAAAAACTTCAAAAATACAAACACAGTTAATACTTTTGTGTGTAGATTCTTTAAGCACAGGGCAGGAGAAGAAAAATTTAAATACATATGTAAAGATGTCAATTATAGTCTTTTCAGCACATACAAAGGCAACGTGTTTATCATCTCTGGCATTGACATGTTACTTTTATTTTTACACCCTATTCACTACAACTTGCCTGAAGAAGAAGCTTGCACATTGTAATCGGTTTAGTTAACCAATAAAAGGTGTCATTTTGCTTTAGTTCTCATAACATCATATTCATAAAATTTATTTTTTACTTGTGACTCTTTATTTTTTAAATATTTACTTAAAGTTATTGATGTTTTGCAGAGTTAATTCAAACCATGGCTCTGTTAACCAAAGTTGGAGTGGCATGTTTCATTACCACATCTTTCAGAATTAGTGTAATGAAGATACTGTATCTTAGAATTACAACAGCTACAAAAGATAGTAATTTCTATTAATGGAGATTATAATTATGCCTCTAGGAATAGTGTCAAATTGCTGGGGAAAAAAATTCTGGCTTCCCAGGTTGTCAAGGATAGCCAAGGAGGCAAAGGAATATAGAAAGGAACATAGCATGACATGTCCCTAAGACGACAAGGAAGATTTTCAGTGGCAGTGGGATTGTTAGTTAACAAGCCATTTTAACTGCATTCTAAGGCAATGTTCCAGCAGAACACAAGGAATCAGGCAAACAAGATAATTCTCCTGCTGCCTGACCATTTGACTAGCAAAGATAGGTCATGAAAGGCAAAACATAAAAATGAAGAGAAAACAACATAAAACTTTGTTGGTTTAACAAAGTTATATATAATGAACACAGATACAGGAGATCAATAACAAAGAACATGCAGGGCAATTCCCAAGCAATCTCTAATACTGATCTGAAATCAAGGAGTTAACTGAGCCTGCACTTAACCCTATACGGTCAACCTTGAATATGTGCCTTTATTAACTACCTCCTAAGGAGCACAAAAAATGCCACAGGGATGAAATATAGGAACAAAAATACAAAACCCAAAAGATATACAGTAACACCTCAGTTAATGGAGTAGAATCACTCCAGGGCTTTATTTTGTTTTGAGAAACTTCATTATCAGAGGTAGATGTACACACAGGAGATAAGGCATATGTATTGCATCTTCAGGTGGGGGGAAAGGGAATAGGGGTACTAGTTAGTCTTCAATCTAAAATACAATTTCCTTCCTTGCACATCCTCCAACTCTCCACTGCCTTTGCCCTTCCACACCTCCTTCCATATTCCTCCACACATTTTCATTTGCCTACACATTCATCACCTGTAAACACTTTCCCCAACTCCTTCCTTATGGAAGGTGTGCCAGTACCCAGGTACTGAGGCCAATTTAGTAGAGGAGCTGTACCTCCTAATGGAAGGTAAGAGTTCATTATCCCTATTAACTCCCGTTAAATGCTTTGCACCAGTTTCTTTCACCTTTGGGGGCTAACTCCAGTGATTCTGCTATGAGGTATTTCTTTTCTACAGCTTCTAACCTCTTTTAATCTGCATTGTTTTCAATTTTTGTTGATAGAATATGCTGTTTTCTTTAAGTTTAACTGTATTTCCAACAAGGTCCAAATTCAGGTTGTGCATAAAATTTGGTGTTTTGGGCTCCAAGGATATAGATTTTTATATTAATTTTTTGCATATATACAAAGCTTAATTTTGATAATATCTTTCTGTCTCTCTGTTTGTAATATAGCACCGGCCATTGCCATGGTGATCTCCTAGAATCACCTTGGAGTATATGACGTGTGAAATCATTTGAAACGCCAGCATAAAAAGTGGCACTTTCCATTCCAGAGTATCTGATAATAAGATTCTTGTGTTGGTGTGCATTGCGGGTTTTTTTCTATTTTTATTCCGGTTACTAATTAATTTTTTAGTGGTTAAAAGACTTTTATTTTTGGCTCAGCATTTTAAACTTGACATCTAATCAGTTGTCTTTTCTGATTTCGACTACAGTGTATTGCATGTTTTCTTGACCACATCTCATCTCCTGATCCTTTTTTTATTGAAATCTTTACTGTTTCATCTTGAGTCAATAAATTTGTGACATACTGAGCAAATGTTTATTCTTTAAAAAATGTTTTAAATAATCACAGCACTCATGAAATACCTGTGCATATACAATAACTTCACACTCTGCTGTACACACAATGTTAATGACAGACAACCACTCCATTGAGGGAAGTAGTACAAAGACAGTCATCAGGCTGTAGGGGACATATACTTGAACTTGTGCATGGACCAGTGTATTTTATGCTGATTTCATTATAAAGAGCTTCATTCTCAGAAAATTCATTAACTGAAGGTATTGTACTAAAAACATTAAAAGGGTACAAAACACACAAGGAAAGGGAAGAAACTGCAAACAGGCAATGAATTCAAAACAGCATTAAAATGAGAAAATATACAGTCCTAAATGAATCAGAAGACCTCACAAACTCTCTGTGTTTCCAAAATTTCTTAATTCAAATAACAGGAAACTAAAGCTTGGTCCAAACTGAAGTAATACTGTTTAGTTTCAGAGAGATGAACTGTATGAGGGTTTACATATTCTTAGCACATATTTAATTCAAATATTAAGTTGTATTCATTCTTTTAAACAAGATTGTACAGCACAAGTTCTACACTTTGTAATCAGAGGGCCCAGATGTAACTGAAATGTGAAGATAATTGAAGCTATTAATTGACAGTTTAAGGACATTTTGTTAAGAATTGATTACATCAAAACCAAGAAAATGGGAAAGCAGGAATATTGTTTTGTAGCATTTCCAGAAGGTAACCGTCAGTTTTGACAGACTTCTTTAAATGTTGCTCTGGGATGTGAGACTTCTGTTTTGTTAAGATAGATCTAGAATCATTAGTGTGCTTACATTATCATTGCACATGGGATTAAAGTAAATTTACTGTGAAGCCCAGTAACTGCTTTAATTTACAAAGGTGGCTTCATATTCTATTACTTGCAAAAAGGCTGACAGTTACTGATAATTTCAAAGTGAAGGTGTGATTTTTCCATACAGCATGTAAGTAATTATTGCCATCTTTACTTTG
This sequence comes from Erpetoichthys calabaricus, assembly GCF_900747795.2. Taxonomy (NCBI): domain Eukaryota; kingdom Metazoa; phylum Chordata; class Cladistia; order Polypteriformes; family Polypteridae; genus Erpetoichthys; species Erpetoichthys calabaricus. The sequence continues at coordinate 124,230,418 of NC_041395.2, read as the reverse complement.
TGACAGCTATTTAGCTAAATAATGCGATGGGCTTTAAGGTCATCTGTCACAGTGGCAAAATCTGACTTAATTGATTAAACAAATTCTTTGAAAATTACTTACTACTGAATAATTAAAGCCAAAATGTCATTTTCCTTTTAAGTTGTCTGTTCTTATTTTACCTGTTCTTGAATATTTCAGATATAACACATAAAATATACCACTTTAGTACCAACAGTAAATGTAAAATATATATATAGATATCTTTATGGAGTATTTTTTTGAATATTTAAGAAAATATTCTTAAATATTCATCCGTTTACAAAAAAAAAACTTTCACTTGCTCTGGATCTAATTGTATGGTCCATCTCTGGGTATCTGTTCTTCTTGTCGGCAAGTTTTGGCTCTGTTCGTCTCATTTACAAGCTCTCTTGCACATCACTCATTAAAATGACTATTTTTTCTGAGTTTAAATCCAGTTTTAAAGACTAAATATTTTGAGATCCATTTTAGCTGACTGCCCAAAAGTATTAATTGCTGGACATCTGTTTTTCCTACCCATCAGAATGCAACAAGAAAAAAATGACTGGTACTGGTGATGGCAGTTGTGGAGTAACATTTGAAGATTAGCATGTCATGGCATTGCAACAATGTAGAGTAAACTGTGCTGTCCATGTGAAATGCTTTTATAAGAGTTCACTGTCAATTAATATAATTTCTAAGTTCTCCTTGAGCTCCATTTTGATGGCCAAATTGTATATGAATGTGTTTCCCACTACAACTAGCACAACCACACTTAAATAGGCCAAATATAGACACTCTAACTAACCCAATCAGAAGCCTTGTTTTATTGATGCCTTCCTCTTTTGGCACACTATACCAACATTCTGGTTTACAACTCCACTAGACAGTGTTTCTCAATTTGTAGGGTGCTATGGGTCTTTAACGAGTTGTAGTTGATTATATTGGAAGTGGGTTGCAAGTGGACTGTGAAGTGGGTAGGTGTTCTGATTATCATGCTTGATCTCCTATCCACTTTAACAATCATGTTTGATTCAAGGGGAATGCCACCACCCCCCAGCTCTGATTTGCCAGGGGGATCATATGGGGTCCAGGGGAGCAGACAATTATAAGAGAAAAAGCGGGTCATTTGCCAAAAAGGTGGAGAAACACAGCACGAGATGAGCACTGTTGTAGTGGAAGCTGCAAGCATTGGAGACTGCTTAAACGTAAGACTATTGGTGCAGGAAGTGTGAGACAGGTCAAGTTCATGTAAGGTATCAGACAGTACACTAATAAAAATATAAAGTGTTGCTTGGAAATTATTAGGCAGCAGGGATAAAGGCAACATAGAAACCATAGAAGATTTACAGTTGCTGCCCTAATGCTAGACATATTAAAACTAAAGCAAGTAAATCTCTCTATTATAAAAAAAAAATCCCGGAAAAGAAAAGCAGGCCGACGAGACGTGATCTTCTCAGAAGTTCTCGGAAGACACTTAAAAGACCGGCGAGATAAAAGAGACCTGCCATGGAGCATCTCGCGGGGACTGTAAACATGAGACTTGGTGCCAAGAGATTGTCCCAGGGCCATCTCGCGGGGATGTGGAACATGAGATTCTTGCAAGACATGCCCTACTTACAAATAAGAGCACGGCCAGCGAAACACTCAGTCATGTAAAGGCATGTAGCATACACAGATCCTGTGCTCTCAGCACATATAAAGCGTATAAGGACAATATGTTCTAGATGAAACGTCAGTGACTAAGCAAAGAAGAAAGAGCAGCATGGAGAAAAGAGACCCAAAAGTGTTGGAGAGAGAAAAAGGCAGATAAGAGATTATGAAAGCAGTGGAATTCGAAAAGCTCAAACAAACGATGGCACGATACACATGCAGAGAATGGTACAGAATATGAAAGCAGTAAAATTCTAAAGTATTGTAGCGTCCCAGCCAAGCTGAAGCCTTTTTTGTTTTAAGTGACTGTTAGGTCCGATTGAGGGAAGGCGGAGTACAGCACAGAAGACTGATAGTGGGGTATTGATTGATGCAGTAAGGGGGGGCAAGACCTGGGGGAGGAGGGGTTGGAGAGGGTGCTAGAAAGTTGTGTTTGGGGTTACGAAATCAGCGATTGTTCAAAAACTTTTGTGACACTTTATTATGTCAGTCGCTACAGTATCAAAAAAAAAGACAGTAAAGATTGCATTAGTGCAAACAAAACATAATTAATCAGAACCAGGTGTAATTGAAAAAATAGCAGGACAAATTGAGGTCAGAAATAAAAGGCAAAGAGTGGAAAACAAAGTCTTTTCACCTTCACATCATTCAATGCACAAAACGTGGATTTACACAATAATGGACCATACGCTATGAGAATCTGCGGTCCCGCACCAGCTAAAGCAACGACAAGTTTAATTTGGAAGAAAACACAATTCGGTCAGGTGTATATTTATGATCACGGAGAAGCAATGTAAATTTTAACAGGCAACAAGAAAGGTGATGTATATATTCCGCGAATAACATTAGACACCAAAGGAGATCATGATATGCCATTTGTATTAAAATGTTTACAGTTTACCGTGAGAATAGCTTTTGCTATGACAATTAACAAATCACAGGGACAAACATTAGAAAAAGTCGGATTATTTATTAGAGAAACAGAAACAATATTCACTCACGGGCAGTTATACGTTGCGTTGTCACAATGTGTCTCCAAAAACAGAATCACAATTCAATGCGATCTTGAAGAAAAGGTAATTCCAAATATTGTTTTTAATGAAGCTTTAAAGTAAAAGTGCAAATAATGAAATTGAAACAATTCCAAAGAAAAAAAAAAGCTTTTAAAATTATATATCCGATTAACCAAACACAGGGGTTGGAGCCCCCTAGTTTAACTTATAATAAAATAAATTTATGACACAATAATATGCTACTGTACATTTTTTGGTATTAAATGAATTCCATGTTCTACAAGCATGCATGTTTCCTTTTGTTTCACTAATGAGATGGGCAGACTCTTGGGGGGATTGTAGTGCACATTAAGACTTTTTGTTTGCTTTGTTTTAGTTTCAATTTCTTCGTCTTTACTTCTGGTTCTTGTTATATCTCATACTGATTGCATAATGATTCTCCCTTGTTTCAATGCTATATGGGTTTCCAACCTATACAGTGCTTTGAAACAGTTTCCAGATCCCGCTGCAGCTTTGGGAAACCACAATGAGTGTATTGGCATTGGGAGGCATTTCAGTCCTCAGTTGCTGTTTAAAGAAAAGGTGGGACCCAAAGGAGACCAACAATGATAGTGGATCTAAAAAATGTATTAATACTAACCCTTGTAATTGGTCCCTAGGTTGATTTTATGTGTACACCAAGGATCTTAAAGATTTAGGAGGGTGATTTAAAATTCTGTTATTATGCCCAAAGAAAAAAGTGTACTTGAACTTTGATGCCATAAAATTCATCTAGTTACATTTACTGTTAACTGACAACTTCTTGGCCTGGGAGGTATTTCAGATCAATAGCTAAGAAGACCGAGCTGTTGTGCCCTAACAGCTAATACATTTGAAACCTGGCCTCCTCCAAAGTTTGTTCTAGAGTGGGCAGTCTAGGATTCCACCTTTTCTGGAGATCATGCAGTGAGATATGTGCTAGAGCTGGTGGAGGCCTACATATTGTAAGAAAAGGTGCTATATTGCGCCCGACCTGACACAGATTCATACAGAGGCACGGGTAATATAAATAAACTTTTATTTTTCTTCATCTGTGGGCTACGCCTTCCCCGTACTCACAGACACAACACAGTCCCCAAAGCACACTAAATCACACCAAGCACTTTCTTCTTTCTTCACCACCACTCCTCCTCAGCAAGCTTTGTCCTCCTTCCACCCGACTCTGGCTGCTGAGTGGTGGTCGCTGGCTCCCTTTTATTGGGTACCCAGAAGTGCTCCAGGTGCCTGATTAGCAACATCCAGCTGCACTTCCGGGTAAGGCGAAACCAGTGCCCAAAAGGGGCCAGCAGCTCCTGCTGCAGCACCCCCTGGCGGCGCCTGCGGAATCCCACAGAGTTGCACAGAACTCCAACCCCCATGAAGCCCTGGGGGAGTCTGAGGCACCACTGCAACCCAGGGAGGCTGCCATCTACCGTCCAGGGGGAGATACTGGGCTTCCCACCCTTGTCCCACTGGCAGATGTGGTGAAGGGGCGTTCCGGCCAGGCATGGACCCCGGCCATCCATCACAATATATAAAGTATGGTCTCACATTTCTATGTGTCCTGTGACTCCAAAGAATTGGAGAACAAATTTGGATTATTTGCATGGGCGTGACTTTGCTAATTGAGCGTACATTGTAGTCAAAAAAGGAATTCTTCCTATACTACCTGGTTCTTGGAGTGTTCTACATTGATGAAGCTATCTCTTGTTGTTGGTTTTACTTATTAATATTGCAACTACAGCACATAAAATGAGCAGAGATTCCAGAAATAACATTTAAGGCTTTGTTTTATTTTTGATTTTTCACACATGTTCAGCAGACCATCTTGTCAAGCAGCAGCTGTTTTATTTCTGGTTTATGTTCGTCTCACTCTCTGTAATGTTGTATTAATTTCCCTGGAGAGATTGTTTTTGTTGAGTAGCAGTTGTCCAGCATCTCTGCATCCATCTGACTGGTTTGTTTTAGTCTGATCATGTGATTGCAAAAAAAAGTCACAAGGTTATGTTTAGGTCTGTCCAGTAACTTTTTTAGACTATTAGAACAATTGTGATGATAATAGACCATTCAGTCCAAAAAGCTTGTCCATCCTATTTGCCTTGTTTGCCCAAAATAACATCAAGTTGTGGTCCTTACAGCACTATACTTCACAACACTACTTGATCATTTTTTCCTTGTTTCTAAGGCTCTTTGTGTGAAGGAAAATTTTCAAACATTTATGCAAAATCTGTCCTTAAAAGCTTCCAGCTGTGTCCCTATGTACTTGTTACAGCATTTATTTTAAAAATAACAACTGGGAAATACTATGCTAATTTCTTTCATAATTTTTAAGACTTCAATAATATTTTAAGCTGAAAAACTCCTTCAGTCTTTCCACATAGCTCACACCTAGTCCTAGAATCATCCTAGTTGTTCTTCTCTGGACTTTCTATGGCACTGTTATGTCTTTGTTGTAATATGGAAATCAAAACTACACAAAGTACTCCAGGGGCCTCATGTATAACGTTGTGTGTAAAATTCACACTATAACATGGCTTACGGACAAAAGCAGAAATGTTTGTATGCACAAAAAAATCCAGATGCATAAATCTGTGCGAACACCAGCTTCCACGTTCTTCCGCTACATAAATCCCGATCAGCATGAAAAGTAACATACGTGCACACGCCTGCTGCCCCGCCCCAACTCCTCCCAGAATTACGCCTCTTTGAATATGCTAATTAATATAAATAGCCCTTAAGCTCAGCCTTCTGTGAAAAGACAATGGCAAAAGCACGGGGGAAAATGGAAGAATTTCAGCGAATACCAAGTGGAGGCAAGGAAAATCTTACTATTTGTTGGTTTAAACAGTGGTATAATCAACAAAAGAAAGTTGATCGAATGACAGAGTGTCACAGAAGCTCAAAAGCTCAAGTTCACAAAGATGCACAGTGCCTGAAATAAAAAAGAAGCAGTCAGATATCAAAGGATGAAAAGGTGGGTCATAGCCCACTGTCTGAGTATCATATGAAAGCTTACTAGGGTACAGAGAAAAGAAAAAAAATAGGGAGACAGTGAGAAAAAAGCTTGAAATGCCAACTTTAATCTCGAAATTTCCACTTCAATCATGTAGTTTGTCATTAAAGTAGAACATCATAAACTTCATCTTTAAATCGTTTAATTTACTAGTTTCTCAAATACCATCGTAACTAAAGTAGCACATTAAATGCTTTGTTTTGTATGTGTTCTATGTGCTCTATGCGTGTGAATCACTACGTGCTTCTTAAACGGACTTTCTCTTCCTCCGACAAGACACAGAATCCATTACTTTTGTGATATTACAGCTCTCTGAATAATTAAAATACTGAGATGTATACTTGATATCATTTTCATGATGATAGGAATTAAAGCATGTTATTAAACATGGGAACACAGTGGCTCAGTGAAAGTGACGAGCAGGCGCCTCATCCAGAGATTGCTCCTGCCTCCCACAAGATGCTTTCTGCGCCGTGCGTGACCTTTGATGAAATAATTTATTGCAGCAGTACTGTCTCTTTCAAACGTACTAACCCCCAATTCCTGTCTTTCCTTTTCTTTCTCCAAGTAACCAATCACCACACATTCAGCTCTGTAATAGATGTTAAGCCACCTGTAAGCTTAGAACTCTGATTCTTCAAAACTTTTAAGAAACATTGAAATATCTTCGTAGTACATGTTTAATTATTCTTTCCATCTATCCATCCAGTGTCGCGCCAGCCCCAGCAAGAATACAGCGCGAGGCAGGAACAATCCCTGAACTAGCCAGCACTGCACCACTGTGTCCTCACATGTTTAATTGTTAACAATATAGATTATATAAATTACATTAACATTTTATCTGTATAAAGTAATAAACATATTTTACTGCATTTCATCTTAAAAATTATATCGTCATCATATGTAAATACGCGCTTTATAAAGTGGCGCAGGTTGTACAATACTATAACTTTTTCGCAAGTTACAGTGAGGTAATTGTACTTGTAAGTACAAACAGTTCTATAAGGAGCACTTGATGGACTGATTGAGTGCGTTTATAGTTCTTGGGATGAAACTGTTTCTGAATCGCGAGGTCTGTACAGGAAAGGCTCTGAAGCGTTTGTCGGATGAGAGCAATTCAAATAGCGAATGGCTGAGGCAGCGTGTGCTTGATTCTGTATACCGGTAATTCTCTTTCCGATAAACTGCTTCGAGTGGTGCAGTGAGAGTAATATGGAAAAAGATGATCCGCTGTGGCAACCCCTAACGGGAGCAGCTGAAAGTAGAAGAAGAAGGTGCAGTGAGAGTAACAACGCTAAAGCAGCTATGGTATTTAGAATAGTTTGGCCATTCCGTGGACCATTATATTGTTACAGGTTAATTACAATCAGATGCCTTAAACTAATGAACAATATGCGGATAATTTCAGTAAATTTGATAAAGCCGGCTTTGTGGATGTAAAAAAGAAAGGGAAACCACCCGGTAACAGCAGCAATGCTTTGACGCTGGGTGCTGCCAGTTTGCAAAACCGAGCGGAGAACTTGCGTACGACTGGGTTGGAGTTACCGTGAAAATGTGCGTGGCTTTACGCCAAATTCTGGTTTTATACATCGCGATTTGAGCGTGGAAACTGACTTATGCAACATTTTTGTGCGTACACACCGTTTATACATGAGGCCCCAGGTGAGGGCTTACTGGTGCATTATATAAGTTAAGCATAAACTCCTTTGACTTGCACTCCACCACTGTGATTTATAGCCTAATATCCTATTATTCTTCTTGATTGCTTCAGTACACTGTTTTGATGTAGATATTGATGAGTACACTATGATTCCTGGGGTCTTCTCATAAAATGTACTTTAAAGTTTCAGACCTCCCATTGTATATTCAAATGTTAAATTTTATTCACATCAAATCTGCCCAAGAGTGTATAATGTCCAAGTCCCTTTGTAACAATGTAGCTGATTCTTTCCTACTGCCTTTTTATCTAGTCTCGCAAAATCTGAAAACTGAACCACCTTATTGATTATATTTTAGTCCAGATCATTCATGTTTATCTAAAAGAGATGCAGCCCCATGCACTGATCAGTGAGGGACAGCAATTTTAACATCACCTAATTCTGAGAAAGTTCCCTTTTCTATTACCCTTTGTTTGTTTGGTTTTTTTTGTGTTTCAGACAAGTTTGTAGCCACCTATACCTCACTCTCTGAATTCCCACTGCTTTTACTCTTATCACTGACCTTTCATGCGGTGTCTTATAAAGGCCTTCTGATAATCATGATAAATAATATCATATACACCACACTTATAATATGCTTTATTTGCTTCCTCAATGAATTCTAGAATATTAGTGAAACACAACCTTACCTGTCTGAACCCATGCTGACCAGTTGCTAATATACTGTTTTAGACATGTCCTACTTGAACATTTCCTTAATAATTCTGTCAATTTATTAACTTGAGATGCACATTAAACTTACTGGCCTATATTTATTTGGATCAGACCTATGGCCCCATTAAACAACGGGATAATTTTTGCTAGCCTCCAGTCTGTGAAAATTTCCCCAATTTGCAAAGAGTTTAAAAAATATGTGCCAAAGATTATTATGTGTACTCACTAACTTTCTTATGTACTTGAGGATAAATGTTATCTAGTCCTGGGGCCTCATGTATAATGCCGTGCGTAGAACGCACAAAAGCGGGAATGTGCGTACGCACATAAAAATCCAGATGCAGGAATCTGTACGTACGCAAACTTTCACGTTCTTCCACAACATAAATCCCGATCAGCGTGAAAAGTAACGCACGTGCACACGCCTTCTGTCTGTTGTTGGTTTAAACAGTGGTATAATCAACAAAAGGAAGTTGATCGAGTGACATAGTGTCGGAGAAACTCGAAAGCTCAAGTTCAAAAGTCGCACAGTGCCCGAAATAAAAAAGAAATCACATATCAAAGTCGCCGTGAAAAGGCAAGTTGTAGCCCACCGTCTGAGTGTCATATGAAAGCTTATTAGGGTACAGACGAAAAAATAGGCACACAGTGGGGAAAAAAGCAGGAAATGTCAGCTTTAATCTCGAAATTTCCACTTTAATCATGTAGTTTATTTTGCCATTAAAGTAGAACATCAAAAAACTTCATCTTAAAATCGTTTAATTTACTAGTTTCCCAAATCCCATTGTAACTAAAGTAGGACGTTAAATGCTTTGTTCTGTATTTGATCTTCTTTGTGCTCTGTGTGTGAATCACTACCTGCTTCTTAAACGGGCTTTCTTTTTCTCTGACAGGACACAGAATCCATTACATTCGTGATATTACAGTTCTCTGAATAATTAAAATACTGAGATGTATACGTGATATCTTTTTCATGATGATAGGAGTTAAAGCATGTTATTAAACATGGGAACATGGTGGCGCAGTGCTTGTTCATGTCTTATGCAAGAGGCTTGCTGCGCCATGCATGACCTTCAATGACATAATTTATCACAGCAGTACTGTCTCTTTCAAACGTACTAACCTCCAATTCCTGTTCTTACTTTTCTTTCTCCAAATACCCAATCGCCACACAATCAGCTATGTAATAGACGTGAAGCCATTTGTATGCTTAGAACACCAATTCTTCGAAACTTTTAAGGAACATTGAAATATCTTCGTAGTACATGTTTAATTATTCTATTCGTCTATCTTTCCAGTGTCGCGTCAGCGCAAGAATACAACGCAATGCAGGAACAATCCATGAACTAGCTAGCGCTGCGGCACCGTGTTCTCACATGTTTAATTATTAACAATACAGATTATTTAAATGAAGTTAAAGTTTTATCTGTATAATATAATCAACATATTTTGCTGCATTTCATCTTAAAAATGAATGCCGTCATCATATGTAAATATGCGCTTTATAAAGTGGCGCAGGTTGTGCAATATTATAACTGTAGTGCAAGTTTGCAGTGAGGTAATTGTACTTATAAGTAAACAGTTCTACAAGGAGCACTTGATGGACTGATTGAGTGCGTTTAGAGTTCTTGGGATGAAACTTTTTCTAAACCGCCAAGTCCGTACTGGGAAGTCTCTAAAGTGTTTTGCCGTGGCTGAGTCAGCGTCTGCTTCATGCTGTATACCGATAATTCTGTTTCCGATTAGCTGCTGCTGTGATTCCCCACTCAGATACAGTGATATAAATACTCTGAGTGGTGCTGTGAGAGTAATATGGAAAAAGATGATCTGCTGTGAGGGTGGCACGGTGGCGCAGTGGTAGCACTGCTGCCTCGCAGTTAGGAGACCCGGGTTCGCTTCCCGGGTCCTCCCTGCGTGGAGTTTGCATGTTCTCCCCATGTCTGTGTGGGTTTCCTCCGGGCGCTCCAGTTTTCTCCCACAGTCCAAAGACATGCAGGTTAGGTGGATTGGCGATTCTAAATTGGCCCTAGTGTGTGCTTGGTGTGTGGGTGTGTTTGTGTGTGTCCTGCGGTGGGTTGGCACCTTGCCCAGGATTGGTTCCTGCCTTGTGCCCTGTGTTGGCTGGGATTGGCTCCGGCAGACCCCCGTGACCCTGTGTTCGGATTCAGCGGGTTGGAAAATGGATGGATGGATAGATGATCTGCTGTGGCAACCCTTAACGGGAACAGCTGAAAGAAGAAGAAGATGCAGTGAGAGTTACAACGCTAAAGCAGTTATGGTATTTGGAATACTATGGTTATTCCCTGGACCGTTATATTGCTGCAGGTTAATTACAATCAGATACATTACACTAATAAACAATATGCAGTTACTTTCAGTGCATTTATAAAGCCGCGTCAGGAATGTGGAGCTAAGAAAGAAAGGGTGACCACACAGGAACAGTAGCACTGCTTTGATGCTGGGTGCCGCCAGTCTGCAAAACCGAGTGGAGAAATTGCGTACGCCAAGGTATGAAGTACCGTGGAAATGTGCGTGGCTTTACGCCAAGTTTAGGTTTTATACATCGCGATTTGAGCGTGGAAACGTTTGTACGCAACATTTCTGTGCGTACGCACCGTTTATACATGAGGCCCCTGGTGATCTGTTAGATTTCAATCTATTTAAACTAAGCAGTGCTTCTCCCTCAGCAATTTATGAATCAATAAGTGCTTCCTCATTAGTCCTTGTGTCTTTTGGAAGGTTACCGACTCTTCACATGTATAAACTTGAATAAAATGCAAATTCATATCATTTGCTATTTTTATAACTAACTTACCTTCTACTACTAAAATACTGAAAGAATCTCTTTGGGTCATCTTTCACATTTTCTGCAAAATTCTCCAATATTTCTCTCCACTTGTCCTTTAGCCCTTCTACTATCCTTTTTAACAGATGCTCTCATATGCCCTACAGGTGATTGCCTTTAGGGGGTAAAAAGCTACACAGTTTGCCACTAATAGGCTGCCATGTTGTATTTGTTTGTACAGTCAATCAATCCTCATTCTAGAAGGATGCATGATTGGCACCTGTTACATTTTGCAGCTGGATGACTTTCACTCTGTCGGTGGTTAACTCATTCCTTTCGTCTGGGCGGTTGGCCCACCAACCCATTTAGGCACTACCTACTTTCCGTACTTTGAAGGGTGTCTATTATTTATGATGATTTTGGGGGAACTTTCCATTTGTTTCTTGATTGTTGTGACTTTTTTTGCCCAAAGCAGGAGTGAATGTTGCCTCTTAAATTACCATCTTAAAATGAAAGACTCTTCTGTAGGAAGACTAAAAGGCTTTCCAGCTGGTCTTTTCTTTTTGTCTCATTCTTTGTGTTTCTGTCAGAAGTGCCAATGAACACTGCACAAATCTGCTCAATATAGTATACCTCCTCCTCCTCTTCCTCATCCTCGCAACCCAACCTACTTGTCTGTTCTCATGTCCCCCTAAAAGTCATCTTCCTTGTGCCCTTTCAGTCTGCTTGATTTGCCTTATGGAAGGTAGCTATTCATGTATGCAACCTACAGCAGTATGAAAATTATTTGATTCAAACAGCTTCGATTCTAGACTGCTTTGAGTGAGGGCGCAATGAAATAAGCTAAGCACAACTTTTTCTTGTTTGCAAAATGTCAGCATCCAACAGATGTCTCACTTCTAAAATGCTATGGAATGTATAAGGAATGTTTTTTGTATTATTTTTTCTTGGGGCAATCAGCAAATAAATTAACCTACAAACTACAGATCTACGAAATGCTAGAAAATCACTGAATGCAGAAATTCAAATTTCAAAATTGATTTCAGAGAGGGAGTAGGGGGTTTTCACTTCCATGATAAGTTGTTAACCTGGCTCTTGTGGAAAAAAACACAGCTATATAATTAGACAAAATGAAGCAATCTGGCAATTATTTTTTACACCTGCATATTGTAAAAACAATTTTTGAATGCAGACTGTGACTTCAGGGAGATTATGGCCAGTGGGTGCTGCAGGTACTTCATAGGGCTTCCACCTCACCCAGAAGTGGTTTTGGACGTGTACGGAATACCAGAAGTATTTCCCGGTGGTAGATAAAGGGAGCTGCATGCCTCTGTTCCAGGAGCCAGAGTCTTGAGGAGGGTTAGGGATGAAGCTTGCGAGGAGTGCAGGAAGCAGTGGCAGAAAGAGAAGGAAACAAAGAAGTATAATTGTGCTTGTGATTGTGGTGGGAAACGCTTATAGGGAAGAGTTTCCCATGAATAAAGACACTTTTGCCTTTTAACTTGTGTCTGAGCCTGTTTGTTTTGGGTATTAGGGGGGCTGGAGCTCCCACTGATGTCCGCAAGGTATAACAGGAGCAGGTTATGCCATTCTTTTAATGGTAACTTAACACATGCATCAGTCTTTTCAGTCTTTTTTTATTGATTTTATTGTAATCATTTCATACAAATAGATAAATTTTTTACAAAAAATAGGATTGAAAACAAATCAACCCCCACCCCTGAGAAAGAGAGCATGGCCAATGGAATAAAACTTAAAAGCTAGTAAAAATAAATAAATTGATGAGTTTAATAGGCAGATAAAGGAAGAGAATCTACTTCCTCAGTGCTTTAAGAGCTTATTCTAAAATATTATTGATTAAATCCTGCCAGGTTTTGAAAATGTTCTGCACAGATTCTCTAACTGAGAATTTGATTTTTTCCAATTTCAAATAATATAAAACATCAGTTACCCACTGACTTAAAAGAAGAGAGTTAGGATTCTTCCAGTTTAGCAAATTAAGTCTGCGTGCCAATAGTGTAGTGAAGGCAATCACAGTTTGTTTGTCCTTCTCCACTTTAAGCCCATCTGGAAGAACACCAAACACAGCTGTTAATGGGTTAGGAGGGATTCTGACACCAAGGGTGTCTGAAAGGCACTTAAAAAAGTTTGTCCAGAATGATGTTAATTTGGTGCAGGCCCAAAACATGTGGCCCAGTGAGGCTGGAACTTGATTACAGCGTTCACAGGTTGAATCTTGCCCTGGAAACATTTTGGACAATTTTAAGAGAGACAGATGTGCTCGATATATAATTTAGAGTTAAATAATTGTATGCTTTGCACATATGGAGCTCGAATGAATTCTCTGCATTGCTACCTTCCACTCCTTTTCTGATATGTTGAGTGAGAGATCCTTTTCCCACTGTCGTCTTGGATCTTTGAAAGGGAGGGATTGTACGATAATTTTATGTATTGCAGAAATACTGTCTGAGTCCTTGAAACTGAGCAATATTTTTTCCAGCATAGAGGAAGATAGCAGATGGGGAAAATCGGGCAGGTTCTGTTTAACAAAGTTTCTAATTTGAAGATAATTAAATTTGGAATGTAATTGCTCATAGAATGCAAAGTTGTTGTCTATATAAAGATCTCTAAGCAATTCAGTCCCAAATTTTTTCCAGGTATTAAAGACTGCATATGTTTGCGAGGGTTGAAAAAGGTGGTTCTCATGCAGAGATGCCACAGATAAAAGATTCTCCATCTTAAAATACTTTCTACATTGGTTCCATATTCTGAGTGAGTGAAGCACAATTGGGTTATTAGTATATTGGCGATAACTTGCATTTATTAGGGCACAAAGCAGGGAATATAAAGAAACACTGCAGGATTTTATTTCTATTGAGGACCAAGCTTGTGTATGTTCACCTAGTTGTGTCCAGGTTTTTATAGCTTGTATGTTTGCTGCCAGTAATAAAACTGAAAGTTAGGTAGAGCCATGCCACCTTCTGCCTTACGTTGTTGTAGAGTTGCTCTTTGGATACGTGGATGTTTTAAGTTCCAAATAAATGAGGTTATGGTTGAATCTAATTGCTTAAAGAATGATTTATTGATGTATATTGGAATGTTTTGAAATAAAAAAAGAAGCTTAGGAAGAATATTCATCTTAACAATGTTAATTCTTCCAGCTAGAGTGAGATGAAGGGTTGACCATCTATGCAAGTCTTGCTTAATTTTTTCCATACAGACGGCAAAATTGTGTTGATAAAGAGATTTATGTTTACTTGTGATATTTACCCCTAGGTATTTAAACTAATCTGCAATAATAAAAGGGAAGTTGTCCAATGTAATATTGTATATGCTTGAGAATTCACTGGAAAAAGCACACTTTTATTCAAATTAATTCTGAGACCAGAGATCTTTTGAAATTCTGTAAATATTTTGTGGGTCTGATATATACAAAACCATATCATCTGCATATAGAGAAATTTTCTGTTCAAGTTCTCTGATAATCCCTTTTATCTGATAAGCATTTCGACAGTGAACTGCCAGTGGTTCAATGGCGATTGCAAATAGCAGTGGTGACAAGGGGCATCCTTGTCTGGTATGACATTCTATTTTAAGGTAGTCTGAACAAATGTTTTTAATACAAACTGGAGCTTCTGGATTGGTATACAGTAGTTTGATCCATGCACAAATGTTCAGGCCAAACCCAAATATTTCTAAGGTAGTGAAAAGTTAGTTCCATTCAATACATATCAAATGCTTTTTCTGCATCCAACGATAATAATATCTCCAGGGTGTTTGACTTTGCAGGTGAATACATTACATTAAACAGGCATCGGAGATTGGAAGATAAGTGTCAGCCTTTAATAAATCCAGTTTGATCTTGTGATATTACCGAAGGCAGCACTTTCTCCATCTTTCTAGCTAGGACCTTGAAGAGTATCTTAACATCATTATTCAGAAGTGAAATTGGTCTGTATGATGCACTTTGTAATGTCCTTATTTTGTTTAGGAAAGATGGTGATTAATGCTTGGCGAAACGTTTGAGGTAGAATTTGATTGTCTCTAGCATCTGTAAATGTTGCTAATAAGAGGGGAGCTAGCTGAGTGGAGAATTTCTTATAAAATTCGACAAGGTAGCCATCAGGGCCTGCTGCTTTCCCACTCTGAAGTGACTTTATAGCATCTAGTAATTCTGATAGAGCCAGAGGTTTATCCAATTCTGCTGCAATAAAAGTATCTATTTGTGGTATCTGTATTGTATCCAGAAATGTATTACATTGTGTGTTGTCTTCTTTGAATTCAGTAGAATATAAGGATTTATAGTAGTCTCTAAATGTGTGCATTATATTTTTATGGTCAATGATTTTATCTCTGTTCGTGTTGGTGATTGCTGGAATGGCATTGCGAAATTCTTGCTTGTGGATTTGTTGAGCTAAGAGTTTATTAGCTTTCTCTTGGTGTTTATAGTAATGATGTCTTGATTTAAAAATGAGTTGTTCAGTTTCTTTGATTGTTAAGAGGTTGAGCTCTGAATGCAGAGCCTGTCTTTTCCTATGAAGAGCCTCACTTGGACACCTGGCATGTTCTTGATCTATTCTAGTAATTTCACTGGTTAGCTCTGATACCTTCTTGGTTTCTAATTTATTTCTGTGGGAAAGATATGAAATAATCTGTCCTCTTAAGAAGGCCTTTAGAGTTTCCCAGAGTATTCCTGCGGAGACCTCTAAAGATGTATTTGTCTCTAGGAAGAAACTGATTTGTTTTGATATAAATTCTGTACAGTTCTCGTCTGCTAATAGAAGTGGGTTGAGATGCCATCTGCGAGATGAGTATGTGGGGCATAATGATTTTAGCTCCAAGATCAGAGGGGCATGGTCGGAAATAACAATAGCATTGTACTTGCAAGATTTAATCGTAGGCAAGAAATTTAATTCGTGAGTAGCAATGATGCACTGGTGAGTAGCAGGAATATGTCCTTGAGTTTGGGTTTAGAAACCTCAGGGGTCTGATAAGTTGTGGTCAGTTAAAAACTGTGTAAATTTCTTTGCAGTATTAGATGTCATCCCCCCCTGTAAAGGAGACCTAATCTAAGAGTGGATTTAAAACACAATTAAAGTCCCCAGCCATAATAATTTTATGAGTGTTCACATTGGGAATAGATGCAAATACATTTTGCATGAATTCCCTATCATTAACATCGGGTGCATAAACATTTATCAAAATCACTTTACAGAAAAATAAGTTGCCCATGACAATCACATATCACCCTTCAGGATTAGATACTACATCTGATTTTGCAGATGAGACTGTTCTATGTTCTCAATTGGCCCTAGTGTGTGCTTGGTGTGTGGGTGTGTTTGTGTGTGTCCTGCGGTGGGTTGGCACCCTGCCCAGGATTGTTTCCTGCCTTGTGCCCTGTGTTGGCTGGGATTGGCTCCAGCAGACCCCCGTGACCCTGTGTTCGGATTCAGCGGGTTGGAAAATGGATGGATGGATGGACTGTTCTATGTATAAGAATTCCCACACCTCTAGTTTTCTTTGTAAAGCTAGAATGGAATATTTGGCCAGTCCAGTCTTTTTGCAGCCGGAACTGATCCTTGCTTAATAAGTGGGTCTCCTGTAAAAATACTAATTTAGCGTTTAGACCTGTTAGGTGGGCGGCACGGTGGCACAGTGGGTAGCGCTGCTGCCTTGCAGTTGGGAGACCTGGGGACCTGGGTTTGCTTCCCGGGTCCTCCCTGCGTGGAGTTTGCATGTTCTCCCCGTGTCTGCGTGGGTTTTCTCCGGGCGCTGCGGTTTCCTCCCACAGTCCAAAGACATGCAGGTTAGGTGGATTGGCGATTCTAAATTGGCCCTAGTGTGTGCTTGGTGTGTGGGTGTGTTTGTGTGTGTCCTGCGGTGGGTTGGCACCCTGCCCGGGATTGGTTCCTGCCTTGTGCCCTGTGTTGGCTGGGATTGGCTCCAGCAGACCCCCGTGACCCTGTGTTCAGATTCAGCGGGTTGGAAAATGGATGGATGGATGGATGGACCTGTTAGGTGAGAGAATACTTTCTTTCTCTTTAATTCGTGATTCAGGCCTTTAACATTCCAGCTCACAAAGTTAACGGTCCCATCATGGAGACATTGATTCTGAATTTTTGATGTCATTTTGTAGTCTTAACTGGAAGTGAGACAGCTTTAAACTTAATTTCCAATTTTCCCACGAGTTATTGCCATGCAGCCTATTGTTATGTTGGAAGTTATAATTATAAGGATTAAAGGATAGATTAGATATAGCTTGCTCTCTTTCTCCCCCCCCCCTTATGCCCCCACCCCCCCATTTTACCTCCTCACATGAGGCTGGACCCCACTTCAGAAAGTCTTTTCAGTCTTTCATTTTGTGCACAACTATCGTGAATGAATATGCTAATTAAGCCACAGGGTGTTTCCTTATTCAAATCAGTGACATCAGTTTGCTGTATATCTCATTCTCCTTAACCATACTGAACTGCACATCAATAGCACTTTATGCATGTTGGACAGATTGCTACCAAATGGTATCACTCATAAATAAAACAATATTAGTCAAGGAGATATTGAAAATTGTTTTCTGGAATGTTAGTTCTTTCAAACCCTACTGGGCCTTAATGCAGTATTTCATTGCTGATCCATCATCCTACAGTGAAAGTCAATTGGGATCCAGGTAAGTTGGTCAGACATTTGGATTTTGTGAAAGGGAGATGGTGTTGAAAAAAGATTACAGTTCTTCCTGATCAAAATGGCTAATTTCCAGGATATACAGTATTTGTTTACTTCACATTCATTGCCTTTTCATTCATTCGTTTGCTTGGGGAAGTGCAGAAAGTTGCTTAACTGCTGTGTTCATAGCCTTTCTGAAGGTGGAGCAGAGATTCTTTTTCATGACAGCTGGTCTACAGGTGTGATCAAAACTGTTTTTCATTCATTCTTCTCACACAACAGCTAGGTATTAATGACACTAACAGGCATTCTAGACAGTTCAAAAAAATCACACATGCTGTAGAATAACATATCATTTTTAGCTAGTATGTGTAGATATACATAGTTTATATTTCAAAAATTGTATATCTAAAATTAAAAATAGCAGTATGTATCTTCAATTATCTTATGCTGTTTTACGCAAGTCTGATTCATTTACTTATACATTTGATTTTACACTTTAGCATCTGGAGTAATTTTCCAATTGAAAGACAGCCTTCTTTGTCAATAACATTATACTTATTAAATGTACTGCACAAGCGCAATCAACAACAAAAAAAAAAATCAAGCAGTTCAAATTATTTATTCAAATTAAATTTTGAAAAATAAAACTGTCCTGTAGACATCAATAAATCATATTTAAGAGAACCAGATGAAACTACTTATTATTATAGGCTCAGCTTGATTTATATTTTCAATCAGTGCCTGTTTACTGATAAAGCTTAGTGACATCCATCCTCCTTTCAGTTTTAGTTTATTCTCGGAAATTATTTCTACATTTTGAGGGGATGGAGAACTATATAAGCTGATATAAAATAATAAGTCATTGCTTGTGAAACTGCAAAGCTAGCATTTCTGAATGATTAACTTGGTAAATCAAGAAGTTAATGTAAAATAGGTTTAGTTTTTACTTTGACTGTTATGATGTTTATAATTAATTTTTTTTACTTTACTTTTTGATGTTATTTTTAGTATTTACTTAGCCATATGTTACTTTTTTCTTTGGAAAATGTAAATTAATGTTTGTTGGTTTTTTTTTTTGTTTGTTTTTTTTTGCCATTTACCATGAAAGACATATATTTAAAATGTTTTAAGAGTTTTCTTATTTTTAGTTTCTATGGAACAGTGTAGAAATAAATGACAAAGGCTAATAATACTGAAGAGTCGCTCAAAGAATGCTCACCATCACTTTCTTGCTGGACAGACAAACAACCAAGATAAAAAAATCCTTTGCACCATATAAACATGGAGCTTGGTTAAATCGGGAAATGTACTTTTGTTTATGAAAAACAGTGGATGTAAAGACAAACCAAGCACAATGACAGGCAGAGAAAATGAAATTAAATAACAAGGTATCTTGAAAGAAATAATAATCTTCAAATCCCACATCATTTTAATGCTCCAGCCCATTGTAACTCACCTTTTTAGCTGAGGGATGTAACTTAGTTTAAAAGTCCTACCCAATATGGAGGGGGTACTTACAATTGGAATGAACACCTTTTGTTTTAAGTATCAATCAGGTCTACAATGTAAAAAATGTTATGATAGCAGATCACTTGACATGTTTGGTGGATTGCTAGTATGATAAAAGCAATATCCACCCATGCATATATTGCAGCTATTTCAAGAAATGGCACCTCTGACTTTCTTTGAGATGTTAGGAAAGGGAAAAGTATCTTTTAATTATTTTTATTTTGTCATTTATATCCATCTTGTGTACCAGTTTACCAAAGTAAAAAAAAGATGCACTGACAGCCACATTGCAGTTTTAATGTAGTTTTTCAACACATTGATGGTTATCTATAAGTTAAACTTTAAAGGACATTTATCAGAAGTGGTACAGTGAGTCCTAAGAATGAAATGAGGGTAATCTTCAGAAAATCTCAGTTGTCTTTCTTATGTGTTGAATAGCTTTGTGTCAAGTTCAGGACTTTGACTAGTGTTGGGTGTTATGATTTAGGAGATTTGAATATTATGGACCTCGTTTTTGTACTATTTTTGTAATTATCTATCCAATTTACACTTATTATTACCTTTTATTATTATTTTTTGGGCATTTATTTTTTGCCTATGCGTGTTTATTGGATGGCCCACCATTTTGAGATTTTTAAAATGGCATCAGCCATGTTGTTGTAGGCAATTGTGTTTTGTTGTTAGGACATGATAACGTAATAACTGCATTACCATTAACACCCAAACAGTATTTCATATGGTGGCATGCCAGTCCTGATATCCAAGCTCTTTTATTCAGTAAAAAGCCTTACCTTTTGCAATAAAACCATTAGTCAGAGCTTTGCATGTGTTTATTGACTATAGGATTTTGGTTAATATTTCAGGTTTATGCATTTTTGGTCCATCAAGGTTATGGCTAAGAATTCTGCAAGTTTTTTTGTCTCCTGATTTTTCAGATTTCTTTCCTTACTTTCTAGCAGAACATCAGGAATGAAAAGTATACTTTGGACTTTATAACTAATTAATTTTTTAAAATGTTTTGCATATTTTGCTCTTACTTTGGTACATTTTACATTTGGTCACTTTGACATGTTTTAATAGAGAGTTGCACACTCAAAAATGTTTGCACATTGATGAAAGACCAATTTTGTTAATGTAGAATAAACAATTTTCCAGGCTGCTTATTTTTTAAGGTTATATTCATCAGTCTAGCATCTTTAAGGTTACATTTTTTTATTCTAGTTAGGTAGTGACCAATGTTTGTTCTCTTACTACGCTCAGTGATTGTCTGAGCTTCTCTCTCTCTCTCTCTCTCTCTCGGTGTTGAGTCACTCATATAGTAAAGTCCTGCAGATTTACATGAAAGAGATGATGAAGTAATTGTGACAGATGAAAAGGTTACAACCAGGCATTGAACTTATGCATCCAGAAGGTAATTCACCTGTAAATGTAGGTATCATCAGCATGTATGTGAAATATGCAAATAGAAATTGTTGCTGACAATGTTTAAAAGAGGAATGAAGTTAAGGACGGCATGTGGCAACATGAAGGTTTTTCATATTGAAGTTATGAGTTGCTCAGGTTTTGAGTGAGATTGAAGTCCTTGCCGAGAAGATTCTACAATATTTGCAGTGACTTTTAAAAGCATTAAACCAAGAATACTTTTTCTCATTTTGTTATCACAAATTATAAGTTGAGGCAAATTATTATTTGTTCCCTCAGTTATCTACAAAGTTTTGTGAATCAATTGGACAACATCAAAAATTTTTAAGTTACGCTAAATGAAAAACTTAAATTGTCAGGTTAAAAATAGTGATCTGTTTGTAACTGCAATCCAGATTTTGTGCAAATAGAATATACAGTATATGTGTGGGTTATTAGTCGATTACTCGCTTTAAATGAAATGATAAATTTGCTCTCTCTGTAAAGTGCCATGGTATGGTAGAAATATTTCAAAGAATGATTGAAGGTGGGAGACGAAAACAGCGTTCTAATAAAGCCTAAAAAGCTTGACTTTTGCTGCACCAAGAGCCTCAATGTCTGCTCAGTATTCAAGGAGTGGATGTAGAGGTGGTCCATTCCTACAAGTACTTTGGGGTCCACATTAATTACAGTTTGGATTGGTCTCAGAACAGAGAGAAACTACTGTATATAAGAAAAAGGCAGAGAAGGCTCTTCTTCCTTAGGAGACTGCATTCCTTTAATGTATTAAGTGACGTCCTACACATCTTCTATAACTTTGTGAGATTTGCTGGGCCAGTAATATCACTTCAAGAGAGGCCCACTGAAACAACAAGCTAATTAAAAGCTTAGTTAGATGATGCACTCTGGACCTCCTGGAGTTAGTAGCAAAAGAGAGAATTAACACAAAAATGAGCGCCATTATGAACAATGCTCCTTTCAGCCAAAAAATCATTCAGCAGAAATGTGTCAAGAAATGCTACTAGAACTCCTTATACCAACAGCAATATTCCTGCATAATGCCTCACTGTAACTGTGACAAAAAACGTCAAAAGATTATTCTTTTTAATTTTCTTCTTTGTTCAGTCCAAAGAGAGAGCGAGAGAGAGAGAGAGTGTGTGTGTATTTACTTATTAACCTACTTATCTACCTATTTAAGTATTTTTATTATATAAAGAGTTTGTGCGTCACTCACTCACAATACAGAACCAGAGAAGAACATATTTTAATAAAGAGAAGCTGCCATTTACAAGATACTTTTATGTTTGAGCCGTCTCTCATTTACGCAGTATTTAAGTCTTTGAAGCAGTTTTGGAAGATACTATGAGTCTCAAGTTTTAGAGACCTTTATTTTGATGATGTGTTTGCATTTTTTGTTCAAATGTGTTGTAAATATGGAATTCCTGCAACACACCTATTCACTGGTTGGAAACTTTGTACAAATGAATATGCCTAAATTCCTTAATCCTCCACCAATGTTTTCATTCAAAAATTTTATTTATCTAGAGGAAGAATATTAGTTGATTTCCCAGAATTTATCACTTAATGTCACAGTGCTCACCACTGGCTCTCTCCATCAATACCTCAGGTGAAGAATGGAATTTCATAGCAATATTCATTCTTTAGTAATTTGTATAAAATATTCCACTGAAGACTGTACAATGGACATACATCTCCAAATTACAGTATATCAGGAATTGGACTCGTAATTCTGAAGGTGCAAGGTGGGTCTGGCCTCACTATGGCATATGTTTTGGTACTTTCAAAAATAAAATCTTTTGGGGAAAGATATTTTCTTATCTATCAGATAGTAGAGGATTTATAGTCATCACAAATCCTCTTAGAGCAGTGTTTGATGACATTTTGGATGACGATAGACTATCTAGTGATAAACTGACTGTAATTTGCTTCACTACATTATAATCATGTCAACTAATCCTGTTCACTGGAAGAGCCCTAATCCAAATTTCTTTACATAGAACTGTGCATAGCTGCTTTAGAACATGGAAAGAATTAATTTTCTATTGTAAAATAAATCTGTTAGGAGTCTCAGCTATATTGCTAAATTACTATTGTTTTGATTAACATGAGGAGGTATAACATAGTGGACATTTTATTAATAATTAGCTCTCTTCACTAGGTAAGGGTGGGGATTTTAGTGTGTTTTAAAATTAGAATTTTTACCTCTTTCTGTGAAATATGGGACAGATGGATTGATTTTAATTTAATATGCGTCCAGTAGTAGACTTAAAGTAATTTAACAGACCAGGTGGCCAAAAATTGTGCTGTACAGATCTCCCAGGAGGAACACTGTCATTGTCATGGATAACTTCAAGGCCAAGATAGAGAAGTGGTAACTACAATAGAAAACTTATTATTCAGGGCTGAAGGATCAGGATCAATGTACAAAAATGATAAACATATGTTAACAGAACGATCTGTTCATTGGTGGCACTGTCTTTTCACATTACAACGTACCCATGATGACATGCATATCACCTAACCAGTCCAAAGAAAAACGGATCAAAACAACAGAGTAGGTTTTCAGGGCATCAGATTTTATAGCGGTACAGATCAAGCAAAGTATTTGTGATAGGAAAGTTGAAAGGAAGGATCTAATACATAAAAAAAATAGCTTTCAGAGGCAGTCGAAATTTCACACCTCCAAACTCATAATGGCCAAACAGCAACAAGAAATCACCAGCACTCTAGAAAATTGATTTCAGCTGCTGGTGTGTCAAGAAGACTGATTTTTAATCAATAAGTTGAAACAAATCAAAAATACACTCATCACTTCATCAGAAAGTTGAAGAACAAAGGACCATCAAACACTCAACTGGACAAGTAAAGAACAAAATCCCTGAAATGACAGCTATAGCAGGAGAGCAAATTAAACAACATTAATTGTTAAGAGTTCTAGGCAAGATAAGAGAGAACTGATGGACAATATTGCAGCAGAAGCAGTAGAAGCTACAGAGAAGTATGATGTGATGAAGCTGTATAACATCACCAGAAAGGAAGATCGACACTAAAATACCTGTAACAGAAACAGACAGCAGTGTCCCCAGCGTGATGGTAAGAATAAAATATGTTGCAGGATTCTTTGCTAGGAGATTTTATACAGACCAATTTGCAACCTTTATACTCAGCATGATTCAAACTCTATATGAGAACTTAATATGCAGAGTCTTTCATAATTCTAATATGACATAGGAGTCAAAACTCTGTAGACACTGTTGATGTTTTGTTGGTAATCAACTGAATGATGACAAAAGCCAAGGATCAGCTAAAATGAATTCAGCAAACCTTTATTCAAAAGCTTGAAATTTTGCATTTTGCTCAAGATAACTGCCTGCCAACACACTAAAGAAAACACAGGCCAGCCAAGATGGATAGGCTGCACATTGTCACCAAATCAACAGAGCTAATGATCAACAGCACTAAAGAGTAATTGCCTGCAAGTGAGCACAGAAAAACCCATTACTATAGATGGATAGTTTGACAGTTTCACACGCCCGTATATAGAGGGATCACCAACACACAACTTGCCTTTTTTACTTGATGCCAGTGTAGAGAAACAAGGACTTCAGTGGATATATGTGTGATAAGCCAAGCTCAGTGGCTGTAAATGATGTTAAATAAAGAGGCAGCCCCTTGGCTTGTCATGGACATTTGGGGAAAATAAATGTTAAAGAAATAAAGTTTTCATTTATCAGTTTTAGCACCCCTACACAGATTAACACAGCAGCGGTACAAAGTTTTAGCGGCGGTTTGAGCGCCAGGATGCTCAAAGGGCTACCTGAAGGCCTACAGGTGCTCTGAGAGCAAGCCGTGGGGCTCAAACTTGCCGATGCCAAGGCACACGTTTAAAGCCGGTTTTTGAAAGCACTTTCAGTTTCTGATGGCCAAGTGCGGAGGCGTGCATCCATAACCACTGGAGGAGAGAGGGCAAAAGTGGAATATTTAAAGTTAGAGAAACCGGTCTGAAGGATAGAAAGCTTATTTTTAAAGTAGCTGGCAAAAGGGAATTCACACGTGAGCAAAGCATAGAAGTGAAAGCGGGAGAAAGTAAAACAGTACTCACTTCCCTGAGGCTGAATGGGGAGCCCATAAGTCACCAAGACAGATGGGTGCGTGCACGTGCAAAAGAAAGCAAGAACATTTCAATAGGGTTGACTGTACCTGAGCAGGTGTTGTTGAGTGGTGCATGTCCGTTTATTGGAAGTCTGCGTGAAACGTAAAAGGTATATTTGATGGTCAAAGGGGCTTGCGATATAAAACCAGGGTCCGAAAGCCAGAGGTCACCTTTTGACCAGGTCTTCAAGCTTTAATGTAGATCTGTGCTACTGATTTATTTAACTGAGTAGTATAGAGATGTACTGTTCTTTATATACAAAGTAGGCGCCTAGTTTTTTCATTTTGTTTGGATTCTTTTTTTCAGTCAGTCCTTTGTGATAATTTTGTAACTGGATGAAGGAGGTGGAAGTTTTTTTTTTTGTTTTGTTTTGTTCTTTTCTTCACTTTTGATTTGGAAAACACTGTAAATATGATAAGTAACACCTGTAGTCATTTTTCTTTTTGAAAATGTCTTTGCATTGGACTTTTGAAATATTTTTTTGCAAGACATTTCTTTGTAAAATAGTATGGACACTGCTGGAATAAAACAGATTCCTGTTTTTGAAGTCTTTTTTTAGTTTTGAGTCTCTTTTAGTCGGTCTTGTCTACTGACACCCCAAGTTGGGAATTGTACAACAGTGTCCTTACCCAGGGTGTCACAATATGAAACTGAGATTCGATGATACCAGTGGCAAGTCTGTATTGTTTTATGGTAGAGTCCTGGTGCAGCACTGTGAGACTGAGCCTCATGATTTTTTTGTCAACACATGCCTCTGACAGATCTTGCTCAACTGATGGCCAGAGAAGATTATAAATCAGTAGCTTTGGTGAATAACGAGACTGGAATCATAAACATATTCAAAATCAGAAACTGAGTTGGATTAGACACACCCTGCACTAAGGAGAGACAACCAGATCTGAAAATACCTTGCTTTGGAATCCCCTAGGAAATGTAAAAGATATATAAGCATATACTTCATGCAGAGTTTAAAACTATGCTTAAAACATTTTGAAAAACAAAGCAAGCAGCCCAGGACTGAGACAGATGGGAACTTGTACTGAAGGCTTTATGCACCTACTAAATCAAAGAGGAATAAGCTTATAAGCTACACACGTGTTTTCAGTTTCACTAAACAACTATGGTACATGTGTGAGTGAGCATACTTTTTGTAATATAGATATACAGTAGTTATTATACCATTATATGCAGCATGCATCAACAATAGCTTACAACCACAGTAAGTACTAAATTCAAGAATATGTTTATCATAAAAACCATATAAGAGCAACAACGCTGAGATATAACATTCACATAACCATTTAATCCATTTCGTATCAGAACAGGGTAAGCCCATTCCAACAGCATTGGTCAAAAAGGCAGAAATCACTTGCACACACATCCATACAATTTAAATTACCATTCAACTTAATATACACATCTTTGGAGGTCCAAGAGGAGAACTTGAGTATCGGACAATAAGAAAAAAATCACACAGACATGTGTAGAATATGCAAACTCTACTCAGCTACAATATTTAAAGCTACACAATTTAAACATAAGATGCTAGACTGATGAGGCAGCAGCACTAACTAGTTGATTAAAATATAGTAAAATTGCAATAGAACAGGGCTGCAGGGTGGTAAAACTGTCACCTTACAGTGCTCAAATCTTTGCCTAATCCCTAGCTAGGATAACTCATTTGTGAAGTTTACATGCTCTCCTGTCTCTGCCTCCAGGAACTAGCCTCTTCTAATACAGTCCATTAAAATGGTGTTAGCCTGGTGTTAGCCTGATTTTTTCAGCATAGGCTTTTTGCATGAGTGTGTCTTGTCATAGATGTTGATTTCATCCAAGGATTTTTCATACAGTAAACCACTGCCAGCATAAACCATGCCATCCATACGCTGCAAAGGAAGTTTAAAAAAGATGAAATAAATCCTGAATAGAAAAAAATATTTTTATTTATATGATAAATTATTCTGTAATGTTTAGTTACAATTTGAAAAAGGACAAAAAAGATGCACAAAATTGCTGATTCCATAATCTTTAGATTTCAGCATACGTTGCCATATATTGTGACTGTGGCTTGTGAAATTGTTTCACTGAGATTACATTATTTAGTCCATAGTTCATTGTTAGGTTTAAGAAGTAAAATAATCTGCTCTCTTACGTGGAAAGTACTCAAAACATCTTCTACCTTGACAAGACTGTGCTTTTCAGCTGCATCCGATTGTCCCTTCATTGCCCATTTAAGCCCTCTGGGTTGCAATTTAGGCTCCTTCCTTAGGGCCTTACTTATCATTAGGCATCATTTTTTTTCAGAGGTGGCTCCCCACTGTGACTGAAAATAAGCCTCAGGCTAAAACATTGCATACGTTGATGGCAGTAATCTAGATAAATAGAGTCATAGAAAGGAGAAAAAAAAGTTTTCACAAAAAAAAAAGGCATTTTAATTCTTCTCAGGAGCTACCTGCAACAAGGCATGCGTAGGCAGAGCATTTCACAAGTGTCGAGGGTTTCAGTAATTTATTGCTATTTGCACTTCTTCACCAATATAGCCTGACAATAGTGTCCTACTTTTTTCAAATCTATGAATCATAACTAGGATTGAATTTTTTTTCAGACTTAAATCATTTATTTTTTAAATATATTTCCTTGCTGAATTGTGTATATTTTATAAAAAAAAATATGTAGATAGACACACAGATGGATAGCACTTTATTTGTCCCAAGGGGATATTTAGCTTTTATAGAAGCTCAAGAAAAACAAATATTGTAACAAACAACAACCCTAATAAACACAAAGAATTACAAAAAAAAAAAAAAAAATCACTTCTGGTTTCGCTAATGATAAAATAGAAATCACAGTAAGTCAATAAAAAGACATACTGTTAGGTATGAAGGAGCCCCTGTAGCATTTCTTGACACACTTCTGATGAATAATTCTTTGTCTGAAATTACTCAAAGCTAGTGTGTCATAAAGAAGATGAGCAGCATTGTTCACAATGGCCATCAGTTGTGTTTCAATTCTCTCTTCAAAATACTACCTCCAGCTGTTTGAGAGTGTGTCCCAAAACTGAGCCTGCCTTATTAAATAGTTTGTTAAACAGAAAATCGCACTGACTGACTTACAGTTGTAGAACATGAAAGGATGTCACTTCCCACATTAAAAGAACACCATCTCCTAATGAAAAAGCATCAGCTTTGCTCTTTCTTATCAAGTCCCTCTGTGAAGCTAGACCATTCCCATCTGTCAGCCACCAAGTATCTATAGCACTGTATCGCTTCTACACCTCTGAATACTGACCAGGCATGGGGCCTCTTTGAAAATTTGGTCTGCAGCTTATTTTGACCAAACCAAATTTTGAATATGTATTACATTAAGTAAAATCATCCATCCATCCATCCATTTTTCAACCCGCTGAATCCGAACATAGGGTCACGGGGGTCTGCTGGAGCCAATCCCAGCTAACACAGGGCACAAGGCAGGAACCAATCCCGGGCAGGGTGCCAAGCCACCGCGGAAGTAAAATCATTCAATTTTGAAATTGTTATTTGTACTTTTTCATTATATTGTACAGGAAATTTGTTGAGGAAAAACATGCAAAGCCATTTTTTTGGTGTACAGTAGATAGAAGATTAAAAAGACCCCAACCTCAATGATGCAAGGTCATGAGATGGATGCTTAGTAAGAAGAAGTACTTCCAATGTCCTTTAAACTTTGACCAGGACCCAGTTATGTTTAGGAAAAATGCACCCACCAATCTTCTGATAGGAAAACAGGGACTTCTACTCCAACAGAACTGCCCAAACTGTATTACTTTACAATCCAGCTCTAGAACAACTCTCTTTCTGTATTCATGATCAGGTCATTTTACTCTGAAATTACTGTAAAATACATACTATAATATAGCATATCATTGTCAAACCCACTTAAACGAGTTCAGGGTCATGGGATTGGAGCTGGAACCTATCTTGGCTGTACTGGGCACAAAGCAGGAAGCGGCCCTTTATAGGCTGCCAGTCCATCACAGGGCCCTCTCACATATGAATCAACATTTTCACTCACATCTGGCTTACTAAGAGTTAGCAAATTAACACTGCTTGTACATCTTTGCAGATATGGCTAGAAAACAAGGTTACTAGAAGGAAGATGACCCACATTCATGAACACACCATGACACTGGGTCAATGAAATGGCAGCAGCAAATATTATTCTGCTGTGACAGTCCCTTTGAAGTACAAAGCGACATAAATTATTTGCAAACTGGAAATTTCTAAACTATTACCAAGCCCTTATCTTTAGCATTTTGTGCAATTGATCACATGTAACACTTAAAGTGTTAGGCCATTATGCTTACACATATTCTTTTTGAAGTCCAGCTATTTCAGTTTCAGACACATTGGAGAACAATTTTAGAAACATGCTTAAATTAAGCAAATAGTTATAATTACTGTATATTGAGTCCTGCTTTCTATTACAATGAAGTGGAAACATAAGCTGAAAAATGAATGTATAGTCAAGACCACCAAGATTAGTATCAAACATCTTTTTATACACTGCTATTATACAGTGCAGTAAAATAAATGTAAACAAAGGATTGTTATGCATTTGCCTGCTTAAATTTTATAATATTGTAAGTCTTTTTAAATGCTCTTATTGTGCTTTAAGAGAAAAAAAATATGATATAAGAATCCTTACAAACCATATCCATTTGTCTTAAATTCAGTCTTAAAGAAATACATTTCCGTATTGGTTTACTGCTTTTGGATGACCAAAGTTCTCAAAAATGATAAACTGATGAACAGACACAACCTTTAGTGTATCAGTTGTTCTAATGGCTTTATTTGAGGGGGCTGATCCTAGAAGCATCATGCTCAAGTAAGAAAGCAACCCTGAGTGGGAAATACATTTACTTTCTCCTTTATGTTTGGCTAGTTTGCAAAATGACTAATCATGAAATAATAATTAATATTGAAATGACCTTCACTGGTGGCTAAGTCATATGTTGAGTAACAGGCAGACCTGATTACTTCTCAGTACGAGGGTTATCTTGATGAATTTAAATACCGCTGAAGTAAATGAAGCCCAAGTCGTGTGGAATGCCTAACATGGATAATATTATGTGCAAGCATTAACAGAAACCACTTCTTTTCAGATGTGTGGAGACAATTAGTTGCTAAAGTGTCATAGTATTTAATCTATGAAATCCATTGCCTACTGCTTTTATACCAACTGCAAATATAATCAGAAATACCAATACTCTGTAAATGCATGCCATAAAGTAATGTACTGCTATTATTATTATTATTTCTGATGTTATATTCTATCAGAATTTAGCACATATAATTATTTCCATCTTATATTCTGACTTAGCATACTGTTGCTAGGAGTTACAGTACATGGAGAATAGCACTCCCTATAGAAGACACTTCTAGCGATTAAACTGGGGCTCACAAATTGTGAGGTGACTCTAATACTAGCTGCATCATTATGATATCATGACTTCCAAAATTAACTTACTTTAAAAATCTTACATTTTGCCTCATGCCACAATGGTTATCTTAGCATTAACATTTTAAATGTTATTATCTTACATTACCTGTTTAAGTGTTGTTTGATAACTGTATAGATCAAACAGCTCTCTCATCAGACTCTATAATGGCTAGTTAATTTTTTTAACTTACAATTCTTTTGTTAAGATTCTTAACATGCTCAAAAAGTCTAGTGTACCAGCTGATCGAAGATACAGCTAAATTGCACTAGATATAAGTCATTACCTGCCTTAAACTACCTCCAAAGCATGTTACACTTTTGGCTTTTCTCCTACCACAATGGGTCTAATTGGGTGTTTGGAGATTTAGAATAGAAATAAAAAATAATACTTTGAGGTGATATTTACCTTGTGCTCAGTGCTGTTAACAAACTGACTTGGCATTTGTATCACTGCCTGATGAGATACCCTTATTTTGTGACTAGAAATGCAATTTTATTCACCTAGTCATTTCTGATTTAGTATTCGTTCATATGGCATACAGAAGCTGTAGATTGTAGGAATCATCACTTCAGTTCCCTGTGGGAGGTTATTTAAAGGTCAGGTGAGGTGATGTGAATGGCATGCAAATGAATCATTCACTAATAATACTGTAAACAGATTTTTAATAAAGGTTTCACATATTCTTAAAACTGAATTAAAACATCACAATTTAAACTTGAATTGAATAATTACAGCTAAAGAAAAAAAATATTTTTATGAGAGTGTATCTTTTGTATATAACATTATAATAGATTATTAATTTGATCTTTTTTTCTTTTCACAATTTCCCTGATTAACATGCCTTTACATCTTTACAAGCATGTTAAAACATTGACAATCGCAGCCAACAGCTATAATTCCTATTAATCTATGGTTAGAACAGGCAAACAGACTCTGTTTTCTTTTTTCAAATGACCAAATGCCCTGTATCCCAGATCGATGGATTAAATCAGCATGGGTTGCTGAGCTGACTGTACTACAGCAAACCATACAGATGGTGGAGCATTAAACAGATTTTGTAGAAATGCACGGATCATGATACTTGTAGTAAAAAAGCTATTTTTTTCGGGGGGAGGACTTAGGATAAAGCAGTAATGAAATTCAAACATAACACAAAAAAAATACAATTTGTATCCTAATTAGAAAAAAAAGTCTGTATTAGTCCTAATCCAGAGTGTTCATAAAAAATGTAATAATTTACTTTATGAGGTAGAAGAATATAATAAGCAAGAATAGTTGTATCATATTTTTGAAATATTAAAATGTGTTCTTCAAAGTGGTGGAGTGGTAGCTCTGAGGCTAGGGACTTCGAATTCTGTAAACGCCAAAAGTAACTCCACTTCGTTGGGCCCTTGAGCAAGGCCCTTAACCACCAATTGCTCCATCCTGGGTATGACGTTAATCTGCATCCAGCCCTGCATGTAGGTCCTCCAACTTGCAGGGAAAAACTTTGGGCTTGGTGGCAGAACTGGCACTCCAGCCACCATAAAAAACTTCACACTGGTTCCATTCCATCTGAAATAGTGTGGTGCTGAGGTGTCACCCGCCACATGGCTGTACTTGGGTCCTAATCTGGGTTCCTGAGTTGGTTTGTCATGTGGTGGGTGCGACAATGCGCTGTATCAGTGCATACTCCTAACCTTCTCTCTTCAATGTATGTCTAAATATTTTGTGATTTTAATAAAAATGCTTCATTTACAGCATCTAATAAATCCTTAGTAAAGGAATAAAAATAAAAAATAACACCATATTTGTAATCACTAACCATGAAATAGTCTAAAACAATTCTAAACGTGCTTGTTTGAAATTTATTTTTAAGAGTGTCTCTGAACGAGATAGGACCACAAACAAATATCAAAAATATTATCATATTTGTGATCAGCAACCTCGTCATAGCATAAAATGGCACTCCACATGTGTGAATAGGAGTAACCCCTTATATCCCATTAAGGAGTGAACCCCTGTTGATAGTTGATATGGCATTCATAATTTCAAGTCCTTCTGATCATTCTTGCTGAAGACACTTATTGGTTTACTCTTCATCATAACGGTGTAATTTCCTGCACAATAAATGTTCTAAAAATGAGAGTGTTCCAGGACTAGAGACTCAAAAATAGCGGGGAGTTCCCAAAAGTTTGACATCTTTTGTAACTTGATGTCAAGACACATTGAATGGTGTCACATGTGAGGGTTTTCTCGTACTGGTGAGACAAAAATAAATTGAAGTGATCTTAAAACATTCATAAATAACTCAATTTAAACACAATACTCTTATTTCATGTTGAACATGAGGTATAATGAAAAATGCAATATTATTCGTATAATTTTACAAGCCAATTTATTCCCTGGTAGCACCAGTGTCATTTGTTGGATGTGGCTTTTCCAGATGAAGCTAATCTAAGGCTGAAATTAGCAGGAGTAATTTATAAATGCCAGGAACTGATGTGTGCTCAAAGTACTGAAATAAAATAACTGTAAAAATATCGATCAAATACTCTAAAAAAAAAAAAAAACACCACAGAAGAATGTCACTTTTTTATACCAAGTGAAACTTAATACATGCTAAAAAATGAACACACTTACACTTAAGCCTGGGCATATCAGTCCAGGTATTTTTAATTAGAATGCACTTAACCTAGTAATTATTGTTTAATAATATTGCAACTTGAGTCAAAATACTGGCAAGGGATGAAATAAAACTGAAAGAAATACACACTTAACTGTATCATTACTTTGATGAAGCTGCAAGAACTCTCTACAGTTATATATGCAGTTATAGAGTAATTACTATGTACATTTGTTGCAATTAAAGAAACCAAACTTATAATGTGAACTATTAATCTTTACAGCTGTAATTTAAAAAATTACTGTTATTACAATCATTATTAACCACAACAATAATAATTTACCTCTCACAGATTCTAATCTGTTTTTGATTTCCTATTCAACAGGATTACTTAAATATCAGTTTCTGATATCTGAAACCATCTCATTAGGTTATGGAATTTATATTCTTATAAGTAAAAATGAACACTGATTTTTGAATGAAAATGTAGGTGCATAAATGTAACTGTATCACCACACCCAGGCAATCTTACCTTATATTCCAGAGGATAAATACTTCACAGGATGATTGGGTAAGTAGACTCATCATTTACAATATGCAAATTAGACATGCCGACACTTATTTGACTAAAAGCACACAGAGTTTTAAGGATGAAAAGTTTTGTGCCTTTTTTCTTTGTGTATCTTTGATGCCCTTATTTTATAAAACTCTTAACTAATCTAAAGCGGGTTTGAGGGTTGCTGAGAATTCTGAGAGTATTGGCAGCCTGCCAGCTGCTTGTAATTAAACACCTACACTCCTTAGAGAACAATTAAAGTCTCTGTACCTTGCCTTCGAAGAGCTTCTTAAGGGTACTTAAGACATATTTTTATTTCACAATTACCTTTTCAAATTATGGAAGATTTTTTTTTTATTTCCTTGAAAATTCAGTTCCAAGAATTATTTGGCGTATTAACCAAGGTGTCATAATATAAACTGTCCTGTTTGAAACTTAATGTTTAGAATGTTTCCTATGCAGTAACTATACTATAATCATATGCTTTAGCTATTTCAATTATATGTCTACATATTTGTATGTCATTTATTTCAGTCACAATTAATATTTTTCTTTGTCTTTGCTTTAACTAAAGAGTTGTAAGATTGAATTTAAAATCCATATTTAACATTAATTAGCATACATCTATTTAGTTTTACAATCTATTCAATTAAAATTTAACTCTTTCCCATTATATTTGTAGAAGTAACATAAAAGGTCAAAGAACAAAAGGCAGATGTAAAATCCATTTAGCAGATAAATCAATCCTTCATGTCAAGTTGTTAGCTCTCCCAAAATGACTCAAAGGAACGTCCTGTCATTTTCTACTAATGTAATTGTTTTCTGTTCTCATTAGATGCTTTTGCTTTTAATGTGTTTTAAATAGACAATGACAACTTTATTACCAACAATAAATGTCTGCATTATTCGGTCACTGTTGTCAATCATTCAAGACCTTAAACAGTCCACATTTTGAATTAGGAGCCATCAAACTATCATTTGATGAAAATTAACTATCTATGGCATTCAGGTCGGCTGGAAGCTTGTATGAGACATTTTCTGTAATAAAGTGAAATTAAAACAACTGTTAGAGCTCTCCTCAGGAGAGCCCTCTGTACCTGCTAACTAATTAGCCATAGAAATATGCTACAAAATGAGATGGGTACATTTCCCCCAAACACATTATTACCAAGTAACTGGGTTTTTAACATGGAACTAAATTCTTTACATTATGTTATCTTACTTCTTTTCCCTACTTTCATTTTGTAATAGCAACTGAGTCAATAGTAGAAAAAAATAGGGAAGCAAAGCTTTAAGAAGACAAAAAGATGGTAAATAATTCAGTAAATATCTTCCCCTCTCTGACGACAACTATTATGATGTACACTTGTTGAGATCCAGATTCACTCTGTATGATTAGAAACCTTCACATCCTAATATGGAGACACACCGCTGCAGAAGCAAAAGTCTAGAAAATCATTTCCATGCTAACATGGATAGACAAAAGGATTCATTATGGCCTATGTATATTTTTTTCATTTTATGTTATATATATTTTTAGCTTTACTACAAATTGCTCTTTAATGAAAAATGCTTTCTTATATTGTAACCTTCTTTTAACTGAAATATGCAACTTTTCTGCCTTCTTGTAATTTCTTTAACTTCCTTTATTTCTTTTTTGGATTTCATTTTTTGTTTTTCCTGTTCCTTGTTCTACTGGCTTCTTAAGAAAATTTAATTTTATATGAGCTGGAATGTTTTTTTTGTTTCCTTTATATCTGTGCAGATGATTTGCACTTTTTCTTCCATCAAAAAGACAGAAATGCCTTGTAAATAGTAATATATCTTTTGCTATTATCATTTCACATGGTCCTCTGTGTTTTCTCATGAGGGGAGAACTCCTTTATTTTGAGACTGTAGCTGGGTGCATGGCTAATTATACACGCTCATTATGGTGAGCTAATGTACCCTTCAAATATAAATACTGCAACTTTTTTTTTTTCAAACTAATGTAGAATGGAATTTCACCTAGAGGACTGATCTGGATGTGACATAACACATGCATGAAGCAAATCAGCAATGTTCCTACAGTACTCTTGCGTGAAAGTTCTGCAAATGGCTGCTACACCTCTGTGATGTCAAACTGGCCTCACAAAGCATCCTGGAGCACTAGGAAAAAAAAAAAATCACCTAAGCTGGACGCATGACAAATTCCAAAAAAATATTTGGCAAACACAGCATATTTGCTTCAAAAAATGCTTTGGCAAATTTCACAGATCAACACTACTCATCACATTGAGACTGCCCTGAAGGATATTTGACAGGAGCTGCACACTAGAAATTCTGGGCAACATTTTTCTTATTGTTGTGTGTTCTTTTGGGTAGTTATTCTGTGCTATATGTTGTAATGGGTGATGTCTTTTTTTGTTGACACTCAAGAGTAATGATTGTTTTGTAATTTTGAGATATGACCAAACACAACTGAAATTAAAATGTAGTCCTATATTACTGTCAGACATCTAGAAGAGTTTATATTATTGCTTTAATGTACATCAGTGCGGATAATTGTGACCGTCAATGAGTTCTGTTAGAATACAATACAGTAGACCCTCACGAAGTCACAGTTCATAGTTCGCGGCCTCAGTCATTCGTGGATTTTTCCTTATAACCTATCTAATAAATGTTAGCGAAAACCACAAATATCCTTCGCAATTTTTATGGCTTTTTTCGTGGAAATACTGTACTGTAGAGAGAACAGGAAGCAACTGTAGAGGAAAACATGGCTTGGGATGGTGAAAGTAGCCAATAGAATTTGAAACTGCAACTCCAAGCAGTCCCTGCAGTGGCTCTGATTGGTCTTCTGTTGAGGCTGCTGGGGCTGTTGGGGTCAAAGGATGTCAGTGCGGCTTTTAAAAAGGGGACCGGTGACCAAATGCAAAAAAAAGTTTTTGTAATTTGTGTTTCAAGTTCCTGTCTCTCTGCCTGCCTTCTGTTGGGTTACCTGTACCTATTTGTTTTGTCCTGGATCGTTTTGTGGGTGGGGTGTGGATTGTCTGCCATCTGCCTGTGTATATGATGACTGTAAGTGGATTCATGGTCATCCTGCAAAGAAAGGAACACCCCTGAACCCATCCACCTGTCTTTACCATTTCAGAAACTAGCGGTAGGGCTATCTTTACATTCCCATTCAACGTGCGGATCTCTGGACAATCTATTTTCATCATTACATTTCATCTGTTGCTGTTTTTCATGAACGTTTTTCATGATTTACTGTGTATGTTTTGTTTGTGCTTTGTTGTATTTAATGTGTAATCGCCGTAAAGGGAACAGGTTGGTATTGTTGTTTTCATTTATTTCATTTGTTTTCATTAC
This sequence comes from Erpetoichthys calabaricus, assembly GCF_900747795.2. Lineage (NCBI taxonomy): Eukaryota > Metazoa > Chordata > Cladistia > Polypteriformes > Polypteridae > Erpetoichthys > Erpetoichthys calabaricus. Next base: position 124,193,826 of record NC_041395.2, on the reverse strand, counting down.
ATTCTTTATTTGCTGTTTGATTACCGGTTTGCTTTGTTTTTGTCTCTGTTTATGAGTGCGTGCAGGTCAGGCCAAGGCTGGGTGTGTCCCTGGGATCTCCACCATAAAAATTCTCGACAGTGTAAATCTTAGCGGCACCGGACCGCTACAGCGTTATTCATTTCTTCTTGCTCCTTGCTGCTGATTGACTGTGATGCATCTCCAGCTGAGTGTTCTTGTGTTTTCCGTTTTGTTCCTCTTAACCCTTAAACCACCACAACCAGCTATAGTTGTTTCCCAGTGCCTTTTGCGAGCACGCAGGAGCTGATCAGTCAGTGCTGTACATTTCACTGCCAGCCACTTGTGAGCAGGGGGGATGAATGGACCCCTAGAAGACACAGACGCTCTTCAAAAAAACCCTCTTAAAAAATGCTGATAGGCTACTTTCACATTGCTTCCTTACTTGCTGGGCTTACTTGTGGCTGTTCTGTCGCATGATATGCTTCTCGCGCAACGCTACGGATACTTAAAAGCCTGAACAGCACCTGTCCTTTTTGGCTGATTGCTTTGTTTCTCTCTCCTCCCCCAGACATCCTCTGCTCCTGTTGGGTGTCCTGCTCCCGTTTTGCTCCCCTGTGATGTTTGTCTATTCTTTAATCAAGCACTAACTGCATACTGAGCTTGTTTTACTTCTGAAAGAGACATGTTTGTTTGAAGTGTTTAAATAAAGTTCCTCTCTCTACAATCTCCTGTGTGTCTGTGCAATTCTGTGACCCAAGCGTGACAACCTGCAGCACTGTAGCCTCACTGTCTCTGGGATTCAGCCACTGCACTAGACTAGACTGCCAGTGTCAGCATTTACCTCTGTGTACTTGAGTGCAGCCAGTTCAAGCACAGTTGGCTCGGTGATTTACTGAATTTCATCCATTGCGTCAGTTGCACAATGTACATATTGTTCCAGTAGTTTTTTAAATAGTTTTTACAGTTCATTAGCAGCGTGTAAAATTATTAGTGTTGCAGTAATTGTGTTGCTCTTTGCATGAAAAAAAGTGTTCCATTAAAATTTCACCTTTTCTTTGTGAATTGTGATGTTTACATAAAGTGCAGCAAAAAAGTATTTGGCATCCAGGGATGCATTAACCCCCAAATATGTTGCAGTTTAAGGGTTAAAGCCCCAAGATGCCGCCGAAACGCCCTGCACCTTCTAAGGCTTCTGGCAATGCAAACACACTTGCATGAAATACAGTTCATATAGCGGTAACATTGGTATTTTACATTCTAGCACTGTGGGAGACATAGCAATACAGTATACAGGTTTACCTTTACATTCTTTATTTTTAGGTAATGTATTAAGCTGAGTTTGAAATTAAATTAAAGTGTTTTGGGGGCATATTTAGGATTTAAACTATAAAAATAGGCATTTTTTTAATCACATCCAAAATTCACAGTTTTTCACAATTTGCGGGTGCACTAGGAATGTAACCCCTGTGAATTTTGGGGGTGTACTGTATATAATAAGGGCAAGCTTCTGCCTTAGATCCATTGCAGTCTTTTTTTTCTTCCCCGATTGTTGTATTTCTTACTGCACAGCAATAGGCAGTGAGCACATCAAGTAGTGTACCAAGCAGCATTCATTTGCATTATTTGTCATTTATCAACATTTGATTTGATTTCATTCATCGGGACATAATCTAATGAAACTACAAAAAAGTGATTTCTTTGGTAAAGCAATTGGAATGAAGTATTCAGTATTTCTGTTTTTATTAAAAAGTAGTTTCTGCAAATGGAGTTCTACTAAAGGAGCAGGGATATAAAATAATGCTGAGGTCAAATATAGTAAATTATAGTGCATTTTCCTTTGTCTGAAGTGCACTGTCTTTGGCCTATTTACAATCCAAAAAGCAGTTGCTGTGTTGGACATTGAATGAGGCCCCACATGCATACAAATATAGCAGTTTCATCAGTATATTTACTGTACACTTATTTCACCTTTAATGAACGAGAAACGCTTGTTCGTAAGCTGTTAATGTGGACCAGATACACAATATATTCATACAGGTGTGTTTGCTCTTAATTGTAGAGTTTTCCTTTAGATAAAATATGTTACATGCCTTATTTTGAGTTGGAAATTTACCTATGTTCTGTAAAGCGGAAGGAAATATTACAGAAACAGTTACAGTGAGACAGACTTTAAAAACCATAGAAACACAGCTCAATGAAATATGTATTATAGAGCATTTTAATATACACACGGCAAAACATATGGTCATATCACTACAGGAGGAAATGCACCTGTAGGGGATCATATGCCCTGTAAATGTACCAAATGTCCCATAAGACCTTTACACTGGGACACCCAGTAATTAAAAACTATCATGCCCCCTGGGAGAAATGCTCAAAATTTCCTGAGGATGATAGAGAGCAGAAAACTCTCCAGAGATGCCTGAGCCATTATTAAGTTAGGTCAGATAAGGACAAAATAAATCTCCTAGTTGTTATATTGCAGCACACAACCCTAGGCTGGGAGTATAAGAACCAGATTGCTCTTTTAAAAGAGGAGGTAGTTGGAACGCTGCCTTTGAGATGTGGCCCTTTTAAGGTCACTAGAACTACAAATGCAACCCAAGATGTCGGCTCATTACTTTGTAGCCATCCCTAATCTTGGAAGTAATTCTTGGACTTAGCCAGAAATTACTCAAGGACTATAATGAAAGGTAGCTTGAACCTGAAGAACCTTTAAGTTCAGAGTCACAAGTAGAGGTGGGAAAATGCTTCACTGGCAAATTGAACAGAATCCACAATAGAGAATAATGCTTTTATTATCTTGGTAATTATTTGGTAGGACCATAAAAATAAGTGTAAGCTTAAAAAAATATTTACCTGTCTTCCCAGTATTTGTAGACGCACTGAGGTTTGCCACTTTTAGGAGTTCAGGATAGGGTGTCATCTAGGTTACAATACAATACAATACAATTTATTTTTGTATAGCCCAAAATCACACAAGAAGTGCCGGAATGGACTTTAACAGGCCCTGCCACTTGACAGCCCCCCAGCCTTGACTCTTTAAGAAGACAGGGAAAAACTCCCAAAAAACCTTGTAGGGGAAAATGGGAGAAACCTTGGGAAAGGCAGTTCAAAGAGAGACCCCTTTCCAGGTAGGCTGGGCGTGCAGTGGGTGTCAAAAAGAAGGGGTTCAATACAATACAATACAATACAATACACAGAACAGAACAAATCCTCAATACAGTATAAAAATAAAAATTTTTGAAGTACGGAGCAGAATTTAACAGTAAATGATATCACATAAGAAGATTTGGATATATTTAGAGTCCTGGAGACCTCATCCATCAAGCTGCCTCCCCCATTTGGCCATTCCATGGCTGAAACAGCGCTGGGCCAGCTAATCCAATGAAAGGACCCCTCCTTCCCATGATTCCTGCGATCCTCCATCTGGGATGACTTTACCTTAGGCAAGCAAAACAACTTGACAGGTGGGCTGTGGCACCAAGTGCCACATTTGAGAACCGAGAAGAGAAACAGAATAGGTGAGGGTTAGTATCCAATTATAACTATCATGTTACTTATGTTTTAGTGCTAATAACTAACAGCAGAGATGCAGTCTGTACATTTAATCAGCAGCTCTAGTCAGGATATGCTAAACTGAAGTAGTGAGTGTTCAGCCGGGATTTAAAAGCTGAGACCGAAGGGGAATCTCTTATAGTAGCAGGCAGACCATTCCACAGTTTAGAGGCCCTGTAACTAAAAGCTCGACCTCCCATTGTTATTTTATTAATCCTTGGAATCATAAACAGACCGGCATCTTGAGATCTTAATGTGCGCGCTGGTTTGTAAGTCATGATAAGTTCCGACAAGTAAGCCGGACCTTGGCCATTTAATGCTTTATATGTTAAAAGGAGGATTTTGAAATCCGCCCTAAACTTAACCGGGAGCCAGTGTAAGGATTTAAGAACTGGAGTTATGTGTTCATATTTTCTTGTTCTTGTAATAATTCTTGCAGCCGCATTTTGGATTAACTGGAGGCTGTATAGAGAACAGTTTAAACATCTAGTGAACACCGCATTGCAGTAGTCAATCCTACTAGAGATAAATGCAAGAATTATTTTCTCAGAATCCTGTTTATTTAGAAAGCGCCTTAATTTCCTAACATTAAGATGGAAGAAACATGATTTGGACAACTTTGTAATATGCATTTTAATTGACATGCTAGAGTCAAATGTAACTCCTAGATTGCGGGCTGATTCAGTATAATTAAAGAGTTAAATGATGACAAAATATTGTTATGATCAGCGTCATTCCCTCCAACAATTAACATCTCTGTTATTTGTGTTTAAAGACAAGTAGTTCTCATTCATCCACTCCTTTAATTCACTAACACAACTAATTAAAGACAACATTGGAGAAACTGCATTTGATTTAAATGAAAGGTATAACTGGGTGTCATCTGCATATGAGTGAAAATTAACATTATGTTTCCTAATGAGAGATCCCAGTGGAAGCATGTAAAATGAAAACAATAAAGGTCCCAGTACTGAGCCCTACGGGACACCATATTGAACTTCTGTGTATAATGATGGAGTACTGTCAGCACATTTCTGTACATATTGGAATCGATTTGATAAATAAGAACTAAACCAAACGAGCACGGTGCCTGTAAACCCCACATCATTTTCTAGTCTGTGTAGTAAAATAGAATGGTCAGTGTTGTCAATTGCTGCACTTAAGTCCAACAACATAATTACAGTGGAAGAGCAGGTTGTCATGTAGATTGTTGTGTTTGATTGAGGCAGCTCCATGGAAGTGTATGAGTGGAGGGGTATTCACGGGAGTCGAGAGGGTCAAGTGCAGCAGGCCATGATTGGAGGGACAATGTGAACACACGTAATAATACTGCAGTCAATTTACAGAGTGGCTAACTGTCTTGGCAGGGTGCAAGTGTACTTATTTTTCACTGTCACGTAATATGATTCGTGGTATAAAGGTGAGTTGGAGGAGATCATAATGGACAAGCACTGATGAAGATAAACAAACGATTGATGGGTTGGTTGTAAATGCTCGCAAGCATGATTTAAGGTTTATGAGAGGATGATAAACCTTTACGAAACTAAAATAAAGCCACTTTCTTTCCTACATGACTGGAAAACAACACATCAGTGTGACACCCCGTGTAGTTGGAAATAAAAACACCAGCCTACACTCTGGATGTCGAGTAAATGGGACCGAGCGTGACCAGGATGATAATGGTAGACAGGGAGACACGGACACAAAAAGGGTTGGGTTTTTAAAAAATCAAGTGAAGTTTTATTTACAGGTGCACTCAACAAAAATAATGTCCTGCGGAATTTACTGTATATATTAAAACACAGTTCAATACCGCAAAAGACACACAAAAACAGTAAATAAATGATGTTCAAAAATAGTTACTATATACAAAAATAAACAGTGCACCAAAACCCATAACCCAAATAAATACCTCCACCAAAAAGTATTCCAGAGATATGTTCAAGAACAAATATTTACAAAAAAACAAAGCACAAGCCGTAATGTTTGGTAAATCCAAGCTGTTCTATCGAGTACCTTTCTCCAGAAAGATCTAATCAGAAAGGGACAAATCTCTAGGGGCCACGAGTCCTTTTTATATTCGGTGCCCTTGTGCCGACCAATTAAGCTATCCTAAGTCATCTCTATAACCGCGCGATGACGAGAACTCGTCGGCGAGAAGTGGCGTCTCTTGCCCTGCAAAAACACTATAATCGTTCAAGCAGCCGGCGCGCGCGCATAGCTGTGCCGGCTTTTGAGACGCAACTGCGCTTCTGCTTTAAGTTACCGTAAGCACTTTTAAATTGCCACGTCCTTCCCCTGAGCTACTGCCCAGACAACTACACACATGGGATCCCTTTTCTTAACCTCGGTAAACTAATATTATGACGCTTCACCCTTTCTTTTACACTTTTAGAGTTATGGGGTCGCAGGAGGCACACGCAAGAGTGGAAAACCGTTAATGCCATCCCGGCCGGTTAATGGCAAGGCTGTCTCTTCATATTACACGAGACCTACCGCAACACTCTCCAAAAGGCGCTAATAAGGTCAGAGAAGACGTCCATCTGCATTCTATAGAAAAGGAAAAAGGCAAGTTTCCTTTCTTTATACTTTGATTTTTTTTCCTAAACAAATGCCTCTCAACACTGCAGAGGACACTTGTCAAATTTTATTTAATTACAGGTAATGCCAGTAAGGCACATTACCACAATCAGATCATTCTATGGAAACAACATCTTTAAATAACAAATGAACAAAGGACTTCTACCTATTTACCATGGAAAATCAAAAAGAAAATTCAAAGAATGCCAGTTTTGAAAATAAAATTGTAATGGAAGACTCCAAACCTTAAAAATATACAATATGAACATGAAGATTTACAAATTCATTGCTACCCAGGGGCAAAAATGATACATCTAACAAAAATACTAAAGAAAATTGCAGAGCCCATAAATACACTAAAAGCAATTATTTTTTTAGTGTGGTATAAACAACAGGAAAACAATATGCAATAAAACCATGATCAAATAAGTATAGATGTTAAAAAGGGCAGCAAAAATGTGTTTTTTCTGAAGCAAATGCCATATATCAAGAACTAAATTTCTCAAATAAATTACTCTACAGACAACAAAAAAACCTTACAAACCTTCAACAAACATGCAATGACAAAAGAATTATGTGGCAAAACTAAATGATGAACATTCTGACGTTAAGGCAAAATGCATTGGACACATGAAACAACACAAAAGTTTTTTCAACAACGCTAACAATATTTAAACTGCTAATGCCAATCCCATAGCAAAGAAGAGAAAAAACTGAGATTAGAAATGAAAGAAAACCAAACCATAGAATGAATCCAAAACCAATACCACATTCTTTCAAAAGGCTTAACATTTATCCCTACCCCTAAATCAAGTAGAACTTGTATTAAAATATTTTGGTCTGATCTAAAAAGACTGAAAATAGCTGATTTTTTGAAGGCAATGCAAGTAATGATAGTCCACTTTAATACCAAAATTGGCAGCCAAAGGGTAATCAAATTAACCCTAATATAAAAGAATGGAAAGAAAAATCAGAAAAGACATAAAAGCAATACCCCATGAATTCTTTGAAGTGGATAATATAACTAAAGATGAAAGAATAGCTATTAGACAACTGAAAGAACAAACACATTTGATTATAAATCCAGTTACCAAGGTGAGTTTAGTAGCAGTGATGGACAAAACAGACTATGTAAAGGAGGTAATGAGACAACTAAAAAATGTAAACTACTATAAACAGATTACAGAACCCTTATACCCACAAACACAAAAAGAGACATAAAATTAACAACAAATGAAAATGAACAATAAAGGGTACATAACAAGTAAAAAGAAAACATATTTAAAGGATCCTGCATTCCAAGATAAAGGAGATTTTATGTATTACCAAAGGTCTATAAGGATCCAGCAACATGGAAAGAGCCCTATGTAATACCACTGGGGAGACCTATTGTCTCAGATTGTGAAAGTGAGACTTAGAGGACACAGTAGGTCAATATTTAGATCACTTCTTAAAGCCATTATCAACCATCAATACCAGCTAAAGTAAAGATACCACTGATTTTAAAAATAGAATCAAAAATACTATGGATGTCTGAAAGAGACCTGGGGCCTCATGTATAAATGGTGCATATGCACAAAAATGTTGCGTAAGCCCGTTTACATGACGATGTATAAAACCTAAACTTGTCGTAAAGCCACTCACATTTTCACAGCAGCTAAATGCTTGGCATACGCAAGTTCTCTGCTCAGTTTTGCAAACTGGTGGTACCCAGTGTCAAAGCAGTGCTTTTGTTCCAGTGTGGTTTCCCTTTCTTTTTTAGATCCACATCCCTGACGCAGCTTTATCAAATACACTGAAATGAACTCATATTGTTTATTAGTTTAAGGCATCTGATTGTAATTAACCTGTAACAATTGTCTCACAAGTGCGAGTAGGCAGACGTTGTGTGGACCAAGTAAAGGTAATTCCACACCAAGCCAGGGGAGGGCGGGGTGCACTAAACCTTCTCCTGTTGTCTCTGCAGATCTGCCGCAGGAAAACCTATCTGAATCAAGAACGTCACTTCCAGTTCCAGCGCCTAGAAGAACGTCACTTCCAGTTCCGGCGCCTAGACGAATGTCACTTCCAGTTCCGGCGCCCAGGCTGATGCCAGAAAAACATCACTTCCGGTCACCCTACATCACTTCCAGTTACCCTACATCACTTCCTGTCTGACCACTTAAAACCGCCATCTTCTCCAACCTTCATCAGTTCTGCCTTGGACTCTGTACTGTCAACAACTCTGTTGAAAAACAAAAGAAAATCCTTTGCAGCTAGGAACATTATATGGGAGGCTGCCCCAAACCTTTTTTTACGTGTGTCGAGTCTGTTCCTTTTAGACAATATAATGGTCCACAGAATGGCCAAACTATTCCAAATACCAAAGCTGCTTAAGCGTTGTTCCTCTCAATGCACCACTCAGAGTATTTATCCCACAGCATCAAGCACACGCTGCCTCAACCATGCGCTATTTAAACTGCTCTCATACGACAAACGCTTCAGAGCCTTTCCTGTACAAACCTCGCGGTTCAGAAACATTTTCATCCCAAGAACTCTAAACGCACTCAATCAGACCATCAAATGCTCCTTGTAGAACTGTTTGTACTTACTAGTACAATTACCTCACTGTAAACTTGCGATACAGTTATAATATTGCACAACCTGAGCCACTTTATAAAGCGCATATTTACATATGATGACGATATCATTTTTAAGATGAAATGCGGCAAAATATGTTTATTACTTTATACAGATTAAATTTTAACATCATTTAAATATTCTATATTGTTAATAATTAAACATGTGAGGACATGTTCTCCCCGTGTCTGTGTGGGTTTCCTCCCACAGTCCACAGACATGCAGGTTAGGTGCATTGGTGATCCTAAATTGTCCCTAGTGTATGCTTGGTGTGTGGGTGTGTGTGTGCATGTGTGTGCTCTGCGGTGGGCTGGCGCCTGCCCGGGGTTTTGTTCCTGACTTGCACCCTGTGCTGCCTGGGATTGGCTCCAGCGAGAGGTGATTCTACAATAAAATAAAATAAAAATAAAAAGAGCATTAACCTTGGAGGTCAATCATCACGCTGAAAGCGGATAGTAAACATCACGTAGTATATGTGTACCAAATTTCAGGTCAATAGGTCAAACTGTTTGCAAGTTACAGGTGATTTAAAATCTTGGACAGACAAACGGACAGCCACTGTAGCTTATTATCTTATGGCCATTTCTGTATAATGTTTGCCCCATTGACAACTTTCTGGGCAAGAGGAGTTTTTATTACAGTGTCCAATCTCAGTAAATTTTAGATAACTTCTTTTTGTTACATCTTGGTGATATGATATTTACTGTGTCATCCCAGAGTCCTTAATTATTTCAATTGTAAAGTACCTTATTATTTTGTGTTTTTTTGTAAAGGTGCTTGTGATTGCCCTTATTGCCAAAGGTGTTATACAAAAAAAAAAATGACTGACAGACTTGAGTGTATGAAAAACAGACTTGTAAAAGTTTTTTAAGTAATACTTTTCTTTTTAGTTTAGGGACTATAACTGTTGCTTTTAAGATCACTATTAATTAATTACATGATCTCATGAATATTTTCATTGGTAAATTATCTGCTTCAGAGAGTTTATACAGTGTAGGATTATATTACAATGTTTTATTAATTTCAATCCAATTTATTTTTTATTTAGCTTTATTTTTTTATTCCTCAGGAATACCCCAAATTACATAACCTGTCTTTTAATTGTACCATCAAAAATATGCATTGTTATATTTGCATGTTTGCAAACTGCAAAGTTAATTGGATCATGAAAAGAGACTGCTCTAGTTAACCTCAACCGTAGTGAAATGTCCCGGCTCCATTAGGAGATCTAGAAGTGGGGAACAATTATATCATAGCTATAAAGTAGGGACTGAGTCAAGACTAGAAATCAAACGTCTAGCTTTTGTAAGAACAGATGAAAGAAAAGGAAAGACAGGGGGTTCTGTTTTTGTCTCCATCATTTTAAATGCACAATACTGGATACGTTTCAATGATTTTCCCTTTGAATTATATTAATCAAAATCTTCATTAGTTATCCTCTTTCATAGAGAATGTTGCATGGTTATTCACTGCACTCCTTCAACTTCAAAATATAAACAACAGAAAATAAATATATTTTAAAATAAACTACAACGTATGAAAAACACCAGATAAAGTTAAGGTGCATTTTACAGTATTAAAATTAGGTTTTGGTACTGAAGGTGATTCTGGGCGAACATTACTAAAATACATGGGAGAAAAAAAATAATAGAACACTTAAATCACACATTGGATCTCAAGAAATGAAAGCACAGGTCTCACTACAGGACGTTGGGACCTCATTCCACCCTCATGGAGACAGTTTGGTTGTAAACATACACACCATTAACCAGCTGGAGATCATTTTGTAGTGCTCTGGCAGTGCTCCTCCTGTTGCTCCTTGTACAAAGGAGCAGATACTGGTCCTGCTGCTGGGTTGATTCCCTTCTATGGCCCTGTACAGTTCTCCTTTTATAACAACCCATCTCCTGGTATCTCATCCATGCTCTTGTGAAATGTACGGATGTGCCATCCTAGAGGAGCTGGACTACCTCTGCAACCTGAATCAGCTGCAGGTATCGCTTCATGCTACCAGTAGTGACAAGGACACTAGAAAAATGCAAAACTAGAGAAGAATTAGTCAGAAAGAATAAGGATAGAGCATAGAGGATAGAGTGTCTGTGGCCACCACCTGCACAACCATTCTCTTTTTGGGGTTGTCTTGCTGTTGCCTCTCCAGTACACCGGTTGTCACTTTCATTTGCACCAAAGTAGGTGAAGTTGATTCACAAACTGAACAGTTTAATACCCCTGAAGATTAATTGACTTGATGTTAGACTGTGATGATTAAGTGTTATCTTACTTTTCTTCGAGTGGGTAAATATTATAAAACAATTTGAACACTCAATCATTAAAAATATTTCCTAGTTTATTTTTAAATACAAGGGGGGTTACAGTCTCTAATGGATTGATACGTTTACATAGATTTGAGACACAGCGCACATCACAGATGCTCTTCACAGAGGGTGGGTCAATTATTTTGTGATACTTCTCTGTGTTGTGTGGCTTTATATCTTTTTGTGTGCCTACCCAGGTGAGGATACACAACATGACTATCACTGTGCAAACTATATTGCTAGTCAACATTCACCAAGAACATAAGCTCACAAAAACTTAGGACACAAGATTTAAGCATTCTGTTTTTTTATTTTAATATAAATATTTTTTAAATGATACAATTATTACCAAGATATTAATATCAATATTGAAATTTGGCAAACACTTTTGGCCATGTAGTATGTAATACATCTATTTTTATAAACATGCAAGCAATTAATTTGTCCTCTTTTTCTACTCAACATAATCCCAAAAATGTGCATTTTTTTAACTTCATAATACTGTGTAAATTGCTTTGTGATAGCATATACTAAAGCTAAAGTTGGATGGTTGTATTTCTAAAAGAGTGGATTTTTATCGAAGGAATAGTTTTGGAAAAAAAGAAAAAACAATAACACAAAGTTATGGAAAATGACAGCTCATTCGAAGTATTCTGAAAAGAATTACATTTATTCTTAGGAAATAATGATGTGCCAAGAGGAAACGGTGATCTATACAGGTTGGAGCTTTCCTAGACTTCTTTTCATTCTAACTGGCAAGCTGCATTAGAAAGTGCCTTGTCATCAATCAGTCTGATTATTTCACTCTTTTACTAAACACAATTCAGAGCTGTCAACATTATACTCCAAAACATGGATAGATAATCACATACCTTCCAGTTTACGGCCAGTGTGAATGATTTGCTTATTGCAAATAGTTCAGACTTCTCTCTTTCTTGATGCAGAAAAATAATATAATAACTCTGAGTCTAGAGCAGAAAAAAATAATCAGTAAGGGTGCAATAAATAATAAAGCTTACATCAGAGTTATGGACCAATTCATCTAATTTTATGAATAAAGTTTCTTTTCTCTCTGTGAAATTTTGTGTTAGGAAGAAGCCATGGAACAACATGTCAGAGTCTCATCTCTGCAGTAGAATATTGCCTAGTAGAAGTTGTAACAGAGGCATTATATTGGTGCCTGACTCGACACAGATGGACACAGAGGCACGTATGAAACACAAAGACTTTATTGTTCTTTACCCGTGGGTGCACGTCTTCCCCATGACCCACAGGCAATACACAGTCCCAAAGCACTATTCCACAACACAACACAACAATCCTTTCTCCTCTCCCACCACTCCTCCTTAAGCTTAGTCCTCCTCCTCCCAACTCTGGCCCCTGAGTGGTTGTGGCTGGCCCTTTTATAGCTCACCCGGAAGTGTTCCAGGTGCTTGACCACCTGGTCCTAATTGCACTTCCGGGTGGGGCTGAAGATTCGTCCAGCCGGGCTGCTGACTCCATGCAGCTCCCGCTAGCGGCCATCCAAGCCCCCAACCAGGCTGTGGAGGACTCCATCTCCCATGGAGCCATGCGACAGGTTGGGGAATCACCGTCCGCCAGGGAAGCTACCACCAAGTGTTCCGGGGGAGGTATTTAGCTGTCCATGGTTGCTCCCCCGGAACAGATGCAGCAGGGGCATCCCTGCCAGGCATGGGACCCGGCTGTCTGCCACAAGGTACTCAAAATGTCTGGTTAATTAAGTGAAGTGGAAAGGATGCATTAACCCACAATATGTAAATGAAGCCTCCTTCCTCTTGCAGTATCATGTATTCTTAACAAAATGACACAGGATGTTACTTGCAGTATAGACAAATGACTATCAGTTATACACAGCAAAACATTTTTTTTTTTTAATTTGAGACATTAGGAGAAAATTAAGTAAACATAAAATTAATTCTTCAAGAAAATCTACTAAGGAATAATCCTTCTGAAATGATGGATACAATTATGTTGCAAATTAAATTAACCATCCAGCCAATATCAAACCCAAGAAATTTCTTTCCTAGAGGCTGAAGATAAGATAACACATTTGTGTCATTGTACTGCAAATTTAAAATTTTACCAGGCAGCATTGCCTCTTATTACTTGGACGATAGTGTAATTGTATTGATGGGCTGCCTGTTATGCCTATGTAGATTATCTTTCCACAGTCCATTAACATAAATTTACTTTATTTTTCCATCAAGCCAATATTAAACTCAAAATTTTTTTTTCTCAGACGCTGGAGTCTAACTTGACAGCATAAGGCAAGTGCCATTACTTACCTGCCCCTTGCAGGGCATACTGATGCACATATACAGAGTTGCTCATGTTGGAACAAAGATTTTTTGAAGAAGGAAGAAAAGCTGAATGCTCGGAGCAAAAGCCAAGCAAACACAGGGGGAAAAAACTCTACACAAATAGTGGCTAGGTCAGAATTCAAACCCAGTAAATCTAAACTAGACCAATATACTAAGCTATGGTTTCCAACTAATTACTTGGAATAAGCTCTACTCGCAGTGACTATACTGGAAACAATGGATTCAGAAAATAGAAAAATGGAAAGTGCTGTAGTTAAAACCTTGTTTGCCTAGCCCACAACTAGTCGAGATCAAGTCGACTGAGTCTAAGGGGAGGAGATCAAGAGCAAGACAAGATCAAATCAAAATCATAGCAAAACAGAGTCCAAGACCAAGCCTTGAATAGAATTTGACTAGTTCTAGACCATATTAGCTAATTCTGTAATGAAGTCATTGAAACTAAGTTCTGCTGAGCCCCTGCACATTCATTTTAGGCAGTGGATTAAAGGATGGATAAAGATCTCACCAGTAGATGAGTGGGCAATGTACACAACAGGACACCGAAATGTGGTAGTAGACATTGAGCTCTAATCCTAATCAAAATTTCTGTAAGTTGAAGTATGACCAAAATTTAACAAGTACCAATAAACAATTAATGGTTTCTGAATATTTTTAATAGAGTGATATGTGATACTTTTTTAGATGATCATGTTGAACTTTTATTTGTGATAATCAAAAACAAGGTGAAACAACAATATAATATCAAATTTGGTCACATTATTCACTTCTGTGGAAGTCGTCTCAAGGTACTTTGTTGGTACAACTGTTTACAATGACAGACCTTTTAAGATCACATGGTGTGCCTCTAACTTTGTGCTGCAACATACAGGTCACTCTAAATGTGCCATTATTAACCCTATGTACCTATGAACATTACCCCAAAGACCAACTACAGCTTCGTAGCACCTACATTTCCATGATGGACAGGAACATTGGATACTCAACACAAGCTCTGGCATTCTTCTTCCATTTTGTCAGCCTGCTAGCACATTATGTTATCACCTTATTTGCCTCACTGTGCTTGAACATTAATATTTTTATTAGCTTTGGTTATCCTTTCCCTGTTTGTGTTTGTACATATATTATTTCTGATTGCATTCTCATCATTTTTTCATTGCATATTTCTTATTATTATTTATCTTCAATCCTCTATCTTCCAGGGCTCTTCTCCTTTTTTCCAATTTTCTCTCCACTTCCTCTCTTCAAGTAAGGTTTTTCACCTGCCGTAACACTGAACACTCTCAATAATTACATAATAATATATAACACCCAGACTCATGAACGGTATTTTGCTGCACTGAAGTAAATTCACATTAAGAACTGAAACTTTTTATGGACTAATAACATAAGACATCATTTTATTGTATCACACAGACCCACATTGTCTTTCTATTATGGTGCACCACTTATATTTTCTATGCTAATAAATACAAAGAAATATGCTATAAAGATGAGATTGTGTAAAACACCCAACTCATGTTAGCACATAAAACAAAGTATTAGTCACTTAAAAAGCAGAAACTGAATAAACTTAACTTTATCAAGGAATTTAGCTTTTCAAAGTGGCTGTTGTTGTTTGCAGCTCTTCTAAATAACTCAGTTACTCTTGTCTAGTATGTTTTATGAATTTTTACCCTTGTAGGTAATGTGTTTGTGCACATCTCTCCATAAATGCTAACACTTGTTAGTGTCCTTTACAGTACTACAGAATTCCACAACTGCACTTAGGAAACAGGAGGACATTACATCTTTCATTTTTAGTTTTGAATGCAGTATTGAAAACCAGAAAAACTCTTAATTTGTCTTTTTTCAGTCTGGAGAGAAAAAGCACATTATCAACAAACATCTTTACTTTTTCTTTCAATCTGTAAAATTGGAAACAACAAGTTAGCATTAAAAAACACAAGTCTCAGCAGTTGTATCATAACATGCACAAGCCAAGCTTTCAATTGCAGTCTTTGCAACTGTTTGATTAATCAAGTCTGCCTAGGTGACAGAACCTGTGGATTATTACTTTCTTGAAAAAAAAAGAAAGAAAATGGAACAAGGTTTATGGCCAAATAATCTGTACTGTGATGAACACTACCATTTGTTTCATAATTAACGAAAATGTTTTCTAATCCATCTAATATTATTAGAGTGTATGCAAATCAAGAGAATAATGGACGTTTTCAATCAAACATAAACTGCAGCTGCAGTGGCAACATTCTTTTGAAATAAAAAAATTACAGTTGTTGTAGCAACAGAGGGACAGATGAAAGCTGTTATGCTTTTAGGGACCGATCAGGAGAACAGTCTTCTAATGAGCAGGGGTCGGTAAAGTTGAGTTCTCAACAGTGAAATAAATCAAACCAAGACGCTAACCAAAACTCAAGTCTGAAACACTTGCTAAGTCTAACCTCAACTGTCACTCTCTTGTTTTCAAACAATCGGAAGTGGAGTTTCATGCATGTGCGGTCAGTTCATCTTGCCAATGCTGTTTAAAACTACCCAACAGCGATACCTAAGTAAAAGTATAGTAACCTTTTTTAGAAAATGATTAAAGTAAAAGTTGCTCATGAGAAAATTAGTCAAGGAGAAGTTTTAAAGCATCCAATATATGCACACTAATCAGAAGTACAAGTAAATACAGCATCTATCCTTGTTATATACGCTGCATAAAGTCAAAATCCTGTTACTTCCAAAAGGGAACCCACTCTGTTGGGCCCTTGGAGAGTAATAAAGTATATCAAATCAAAAAAAAAGTTCTTGAAAACAAACTGAAAATAATACAGGCTACCTTCTTTTTACCAAACAATAATTCATTTATTAAAGTTAAACAATGCTAACAACTGTATACGTTTGCATTATAACAATGCAAACAAAGCCATCTGTATTTTCCTCCTACTCTTAAGTCTATTCTCATTTGTAACCAACTTCCCTCCCTTTTTCTTCCATTTACTTAACTCTTCCCGACATTGCCTTCTTTTTGTATCCATTCCATCCCTACTCTCTCCACAACTCTTATATCCTCCTATTTTTATCTAAACCTGCTGTTCATTTTTATAAGTAGCTGACTTTCAAAATTTTAGTAATGAACTCTTTCTCTTAGGTGCCACCATGAGTGGCAGCCTTTCCAGCAGCTCCGTGTAAGACTTTATCTTTCTTTATCTTTCTACCTTTTTCTCTATCTCTCTGATCACTCCTACCACTTTCTTTTATGTGGACTCGTTTCCTGGACACTTTTTACTACTTGGACATGGACTTTTACACGCCAAGACTCGTCTATTCAGGTAGTCAACTTCTAGCACTGAGAACAAAGGCCCGTGCCAGTGTGGTTCCCTATTTACCTGACGAGGTAAGAAGGCCGTATTGTGGCAGCAGAGCCGGTGCTAAGCTAAAGGCTAAGCGGCTAGCGAGGAAGTGGTGATACAAGCCTCCGGTGCCTTCTGTGATCCTGGGAAATATGAACTCACTACCAAATAAGATCAACGAACTGGCTGTGCTGGTGAAAAATGTCAGGACCTACAGAGAATGCAGTTTGTTGTGTTTTTGTGAAATGTGGCTAACAACTAGCATCCCAGATGCTAACATGGAGCTACCTGGGTTTAGCACAGTTAGGGATGTGAATTTCCCCTTGGGGTTATGTGAATTTCCCCTTGGGGATTAATAAAGTATCTATCTATCTATCTATCTATCTATCTATCTATCTATCTATCTATCTATCTATCTATCTATCTATCTATCTATCTCTTCTTTACTGAAAACAATTCCAGGAGTGTTAAACTGCTAGGCAGTGTGATGTAGTGGTTAAGGCTTTGGACTTCAAACCCTGAGGTTGTGGGTTCAAATCCTGCTACTGACAATGTGTCATCACATGCAAGTCACTTGACCTGCTTGTGGTCCAATTGGAAAAAGCAAAAGAAATGTAATCAATTGTATCATAAATGTTGTAAGTTTCCTTGGATAAAGGTGTCAGCCAAATAAGTAAATGTTTAAGAGGCTGCTAAGGCAGGTAGTGGGGTATTGCTATGGACAGTTTTCACCAATTTAACTGTAAACCTTAGTGGAGAAGCAGATGTGGACTAGATTAATGTTAGTTAAGCAAGGGCAGAGTTTGACTTTTAGATTGGGGTTTCATAATGCTGGTGTCTTTCAACAATTGCAATAAGATGCTGCAGATGTTTTATGAGACGGTTGTGGCAAGTGCCCTCTTCTACGTGGTGGTGTGCTGGGGAGGCAGCATAAAGAAGAGGGATGCCTCACACCTGGACAAACTGGTGAGGAAAGCAGGCTCTATTGTTGGAATGGAGCTGGACAGTTTGACATCCGCTCAGCAGGCACCTGTCAATAATGGAGAATCCACTGCATCCACTAAACAGTATCATCTCCAGACAGAGGAGCAGCTTCAGCGACAGACTGCTGTCACTTTCCTGCTCCACTGACAGACTGAGGAGATCGTTCCTCCCCCACACTATGCAACTCTTCAATTCCACCCGGGGGGGTAAACGTTAACATTATTCAAAGTTATTGTCTGTCTGTATACCTGCATTGTTATCACTCTTTAATTTAATTTTTTCTTTATCAGTATGCTGCTGCTGGAGTATGTGAATTTCCCCTTGGGATTAATAAAGTGTCTGTCTATCTATCTATCTATCTATCTATCTATCTATCTATCTATCTATCTATCTATCTATCTATCTATCTATCTATCTATCTATCTATCTATCTATCTATCTATCTATCAAACTGCACTGATACATATTTATATATTATCCCAGGTCAAATGTCATACATTGTTATTTAAAGTGATAAATAAAGTAAATCATTCTTACATTAACAGATTTAAAAAAATATATACCATTAACAATATTGAAAAGACAGAGAGTGTTGCTTTTTAATTTTGTTTGCATACTTATTGTAACTGTGGTATGTTTTTTTTAACAAATTAGAAAAATGTATGTATAGTGTAACATTCAGGTGCTTTCGGTGATTGGGTTAACAATTTTCAAAGTCACATTTTTGTTTTTTAAATATTTGTAACAGGGCTGTGCGTGACACATGATGGAGATTTTATCAAACTGTCAAGCCATTGTTTGTATGGGCAGCATGTACACTTAGAAGCTTTGCTGTAATTTTAATAGCTTGTACTGGCTACTGAGGGGATGCACAAACCAGTGTGTTTCTTCGTGCCGGTCCCAAGCCCGGATAAATGGGGAGGGTTACGTCAGGAAGGGCATCTGGTGTAAAATTTTGCCAAATCAATATGCGGACAATACAAATTTCCATACCGGATCGGTCAAGCCCTGGGTTAACAACGACCGCCACCAGTAATGTTAGCCAACAGGGTGCTGGCAAAAATTGGGCTACTGTTGGCCGAAGAAAAAGTAGAAGCAGAGGGGGGAGATGCGTCCGGAGGCTCGAGGAGAGGAGGAAAGTAAAGAGATTGCGACTGAGGGTAGGAACTTTGAATGTTGGCAGTATGACTGGTAAGGAGAGAGGGTTAGCAGATATGATGGAGAGAAGGGACGTTGATATATTGTGCGTGCAAGAGACTAAATGGAAGGAGAGTAAGGCCAGGTGGATTGGAGGTGGATTCAAATTGTTCTGTCATGGTGTGGATGGGAGGAGAAAATGGGTAGGAGTTATTCTGAAGGAACAGTATGTCAAGAGTGTTTTGGAGGTGAAAAGAGTGTCAGGCAGAGTAATGATTATGAAGATGGAAATTGGAGGTGTGATGATGAATGTTGTTAGTGCATATGCACCGCAAGTTGGGTGTGCAATGGGTGAGAAAGAAGATTTTTGGAATGAGTTGGATGAAGTGATGAACAGTGTTTCCAAGCCACAGAAAGTGGTGATTGGAGCAGATTTCAATGGGCATGTTGGTGAAGGGAACAGTGGAGATGAGGAGGTGATGGGTAGGTATGGTGTCAAGGAGAGGAATGAAGAAGGTCAGAGGACAGTGGATTTTGCCAAAAGGATGGACATGACTGTGGTGAATACGTGTTTTAAGAAGAGGGAGGAACATAGGGTATGTACAAGAGTGGAGGAAGATGCACATAGGTAGATTACATCCTATGCAGAAGAGTTGATCTAAAGGAGATTGAAGATTGCAAAGTGGTGGCAGGGGAAAGTGTAGTTAAGCAGCATAGGATGGTGGTCTGTAGGATAACGTTGGAGATCAAGAAGAGGAAGAGAGTGAGGGCAGAGCCAAGGATCAAATGGTGGAAGTTGAAAAAGGAAGACTGCAAGGTTGAGTTTAGGGAGGAGGTGAGACAGGCACTGGGTTGGCAGTGAAGAGTTACCAGACAGCTGGGCAACTACTGTAGATGTAGTAAGGGTGACAGCAAGAAGGGTGCTTGGCGTGACATCTGGAAAGATGAAGGAGGAAAAGGAAACCTGGTGGTGGAATGAGGAAATACAGGAGAGTATTGTAAAATGAATTGACTCAACAAACTTAAAAAGGTTTGGGGCAGCCACCCGTATATTATTCCTAGCTGTAAAAGAGTCTTTTAAATATAGAGATGTTCTCTATACCGAGTCCAAAACAGAACTGATGATGGTTTGTCAAAATGGTGGTTTTAAGGGATAGGACAGGAAGTGATGTAAGGGAACCGGAAGTGATGTTCTTCATTATTCAAAGTAGCTGCCGGAAGTGATAATTTTCTAAGCGCCGGAACCGAAAGTGATATTTTTCTGGGTGCTGGAACCGGAAGTGATGTCTTCTGTTCTAAATCAGACAGGTTTTCCTGCGGCTGGTCTGCAGAGATAACAGGAGAAAGTTTAGTGCACCCCGCCACCCCCTGGCCTGGCGTGGAATTACCTTTACTTGGTCCATACAACGTCTTCCTAGTCGCACGTGTGTGACAGTATACAGAGGAAGAGGATGGAAAAGAAGAAGTGGGATAGTCAGAGAGATGCAGAAAGTAGACAAGAGTACAAGGAGATAAGGCGCAAGGTGAAGAAAGGTGGCGAAGGCTAAGGAAAAGGCGTATGATGAGTTGTATGAGAGGTTGGACACTAAGGAGGGAGAAAAGGACCTGTACCGATTGGCTAGACAGAAGGACCGAGCTGGGAAAGATGTGCAGCAGTTTAGGGTGATAAAGGATAAAGATTGAAATGTACTCACAAGCGAGGAGAGTGTGTTGAGCAGATAGAAAGAGTACTTTGAGAAGCTGATGAATGAAGAGAACGAGAGAGAGAAGAGGTTGGATGATGTGGAGATAGTGAATCAGGAAGTGCAACGGATTAACAAGGAGGAAGTAAGGACAGCTTTGAAGAGGATGAAAAATGAAAAGGCCGTTGGTCCAGATGACATACCTATGGAAACTTGGAGGTGTTTAGGAGAGATGGCAGTGGAGTTTTTTAACCAGATTGTTTAATGGAATCTTGGAAAGTGAGAGGATGCATGAGGAGGGGAGAAGAAGTATGCTGGTGCTGATATTTAAGAATAAGGGGGATGTGCAGGACTGAAGTAAGTACAGGGAATAAAATTGATGAGCCACAGCATGAAGTTATGGGAAAGAGTAGTGGAAGCTAGGTTAAGAAGTGAGGTGATGATTAGTGAGCAGCAGTATGGTTTCATGCCAAGAAAGAGCACCACAAATGCAATGTTTGCTCTGAGGATGTCGATAGAGAAGTTTAGAGAAGGCCAGAAGGAGTTGTATTGCATCTTTGTGGACCTGGAGAAAGCATATGACAGGGTGCCTCGAGAGAAGCTGTGGTATTGTATGAGGAAGTCAGGAGTGTTAGAGAAGTACGTAAGAGTTGTACAGGATATGTACGAGGGAAGTGTGACAGTGGTGAGGTCTGCGGTAGGAGTGATGGATGCATTCAATGTGGAGGTGGGATTACATCAGGGATCAGCTCTGGGCCCTTTCTTATTTGCACTGGTGATGGATAGGTTGACAGACGAGATTAAACAGGAGTCCCCGTGGACTGTGATGTTTGCTGATGACATTGTGATCTGTAGCGATAGTAGGGAGCAGGTTGAGGAGACCCTGGAGAGGTGAAGATATGCTCTAGAGAGGAGAGGAATGAAGGCCAGTAGGAACAAGACAGAATACATGTGTGTAAATGACAGGGAGGTCAGTGGAATGGTGAGGATGCAGGGAGTAGAGTTGGTGAAGGTGGATGAGTTTAAATACTTGGGATCAACAGTACAGAGTAATGGGGATTGTGGAAGAGAGGTGAAAAAGAGTGTGCAGGCAGGGTGGAATGGGTGGAGAAGAGTGTCAGGAGTAATTTGTGACAGACGGGTATCAACAAGAGTGAAAGGGAAGGTCTACAGGATGGTAGTGACAGCAGCTATGTTATATGGGGTGGAGAACGGTGGCACCGACCAGAAAACAGGAGACAGAGCTGGAGGTAGCAGAGTTAAAGTGTGATGAGGATGGATAGGATTAGAAATGAGTACATTAGAGGGTCAACTCAAGTTGGACAGTTCAGAGACAAAGTCAGAGAGGTGAGATTGCGTTGGTTTGGACATGTGCAGAGGAGAGATGCTGGGTATATTGGGAGAAGGATGTTAAGGATAGAGCTGCCAGGTAAGAGTTTAAAGAGGAAGGCCTAAGCGAAGGTTTATGGATGTGGAGAGAGGACATGCAGGTGATGGGTGTAACAGAGCAAGATGCAGAGAGCAGAAAGATATGGAAGAAGATGATCCGCTGTGGCAATGCCTAATGGGAGCAGCCGAAAGAAGAAGAAGAAGAAGTACTGGCTACTTAGGACCTGTTTGCAGAAAGGAGCAGCTATCCTATTAGTAAAAGCGGAATATACAAAATATACAACTTGAAATAACCAAGATTTAGCAGCAGCTACTTTAATAAAGCATTGATGTGAAAAGAATTGAAGTTAAATGAACATCAGTGATGCTGATGTGGAAATCAATTAAGTAATACAGGCAGACATCCTACACTCCAGCAGATGAAGTAGCTTTTAATCTGAAGCCAAACTAGACGTAACCAAAGATCAGCAAATAAATACAACTAGAAAATAAATACATTTAATGGTTTGAACATCATAGACAATGATGTAGGCATAATATAGAAATGTATTAAACAAGCAATACATTAATCAGTTGCTATACTCTACAATAATGGCACACGCAACAGCAGGACAGAGCACTCAAGATAAGGACCAGGGCACACAAAACATGCTCTTACAATATAAGCAGCACAAACACAACTGCATGAGTGGGACAGGAATACAGGCTGCAAAGCAATGATAACTCTCTACATGGAGCTCACTCAGTGCGTGTTTAGTATAACTTGTTTAAGATAATCTGTGCCTACATCATTCATATTGTAAACACTTGGCTCCAGATCATGTTGATCTGGAGGAAAATGTGATGTAGCAATATATTGCCTGTAGAGTTGGCATGTACATGTCATTAATAAATAAAGGCACTAGTTACTTAGAAGCTAATTTCCACCCTACAAAGCTCAAAACTGCTAAGTGAAAGAGCTCAACATCAAAAAGGCACACCATTTTGTGAGAACTGCTAAATCAGAGTATACTATAACTCCAGCTGATCTTTTTTTTTTTTTGCATTTTCACTTAGGCACCACTTTAGATCAATGGGAAGCCTAGAGGATGAAAAGTTTCTATGGCAGTGACAAATAACATTATAACTTATTTCAAAATGTCTACTTAAAATTAATCATTTTTGCAATAAATAAGAATTTAGGTGATAAAAAGAAACAAATGTTTAAAAATATTCCTAAGAAGTTTACGTTGATCGATTTTTTTGTTTAGAAAAAGTAATAATCATCATTGCTTTGGAGGCATGTGCTGAGTGTTGCTTACTCTGCTTACTCTTACTGTGTCCTTTTGTATGTTATGAGATGACATTTGCTAGCCTCCGAGTTGTAGTAATTTCCCAACGTGTAGTAATATTTGCAAAATTTGTGTCAAAAGTTACATTGTAAAATAAATACATGATGAACAATTAACAAAATTTAGGGTACCAGCTGGTAACACTGTTTAATGTCCAGTTTTTGAAGGCTGAATGAAAAAATGAAGGATACATTGATCCTGATGTTTTAGTTTAAGCTCTCCTGAGACTTCAATTCCTGTCCATTCCATAGTAACAGGGTCTTTCTGGGTCAAGTGGTTTAAATCTTCATCCTGTGTGGAAGCGACTTCATTAGTTCCCTGGATTATTTTCCTTTATTTTAAAGCAAATGGAAAATGAGTTAGAGACAGTATTACATTCAGATTCTTCCCAGTAATATTGGTTGACTCCATACCACTGAAATACACCCTAAGACTGCATGTCTGACATCTGTAAGAGATGGCTGGCAGCTCAGGGATGCCCCTGAGAAGGAAGGACGTGGGAAGGCAGCTTTTTCAGGACACTGCCTCCCCCAAGGCACCAGATGGCAGCTTCCCTGGTCTGCAGCGGTGCCCCGTATTCCCGCAGAGCACTATGGGACATGTAGTGTAATACCACAGCCTTGCCGAGTACCGTGGGTGCCACCAGGGGACGCTGCAAGAGGAGCGGAGTAGTTGTGTTTCATCCATAGCCTGGAAGTATTCCCAAGTCATGAGGATGGAAGCTCCGAAGTACTTCTGGACTGAAGAAAACTCAAGTCCTCCATCTGACCGGAAAGTGCTAGCAAGTCACATGGAAGGAAGAATGGAAGCACTTCTGGGTCAAGGACTATATAAAGGACTGCTGTGAACCCAGCAAGTGACCTGGAGTCAGGAGGTGTAGGACAGAGCTTGCTGGGAGGTGTGGAAGAGAGAATTGGAATTATTGTGAATATTATTGTGTTTAGGCGGAGTGGTGGCTCTGGGGCTAGGGATCTGCACTAGCAATCGGAAGGTTGGCGGTTCAAATCCCATAAATGCCAATAGGGACTGTGCTCTGTTGGGGCCTTGAGCAAGGCCCTTAACCTGCAATTGCTGAGTGCTTTGAGTAGTGAGAAAAGCGCTATATAAATGCAAAGAATTATTATTATTTAATTATCTATTGGTGGCTGTGGTGCTGGAAGGGCACTGTGAAAGAAGAAACCTCAATAAATATCTTCTTAGTGCTTTTACCTTGGGTCCTGTGCGGCGATCTATTGGGTTCAAGGGGCAACAGTGTCACACACAATACACATACTTGTTAGTGTTCTTAAGCATTACTTGCTGAGTGCCCTTCAATTAGGGTCATGCCCGTCTATCAAATGGGAGCAAACACTGCTTGCAATGGCAAAAGGACAGCTTTACCACCAGCATGGAGAAGTTTACTCTGGATACCACAGATCTCTACAGCATTCCCTACCCTCAGTCTCTGTTTTACATCAGCTCAGGAATTCGGTTTGTTAGCAACTCTGCTCTATGTTTGCCAGTACACTTGAAACATTTATCTATTGACTACATAGCACTCGCTTTAAGTCACCCTAAAAGCCAAACGCGGTAAATATAAGTAGTGTAAGGTATATCTAGTATTACTCTGTTACTAGACAGTTACATTTCTTAAATAAAATAGATTTTTAACAATAGCAAGGTGCTGTCTGTGTTCTAAAAACTGATATTTGGGCCATTCATTTACTTCAGTAGCTTTGATTATACTTTTCACATTGTCAGTTATAAAACAGACTAGTCAATCTTCACATAAACACAAGCTAGCCAAAGCCACGTGTAATCCAATAGCTAAATTTTCCCCACTGTGTTCTTTGGTCTTTAGCTCAAAGTCATGGTCGAAGAAGTGAATTGTTAGGTTTACACAGCGGAACCTCAGTTAACGAACGTCTCGGTACACATACAAATTGGTTTACGACCAAAAAGTTCGCCAAACTTTTGCCTCGGTTCATGACCACACACTCGGTATATGAACAAGCCAGTTTCCCTTTCGGTTTATACATGTTCAGTCTCTCCCTGTGCATTTCCTGTGCAGCGAGCAAGAGAGACAGAGTGAGAGAGCATGACACACACACACACACACACACAGAGGCAGCGCGAGAGAGAGAGAGAGACGCACAGGCAGCGCGAGAGAGAGAGAGAGACACACAGGCAGCGTCAGAGAGAGAGAGAGACACACAGGCAGCGTCAGAGAGAGACACAGACACACAGGCAGCGCGAGAGAGAGAGAGACGCACTCACAGGCAGCGCGAGAGAGAGAGCTGGACGCATAAGGTAGAGAAGGCAGTTAAAGAATGCACTGGGCTTGATTTTGTTTTCACTTCTGTTTACAGCGATCGGTTCGTAGCGTGCATTGTTGCAATGTTACTTTTCTTGGTGGTTTATTAAATTACGGATTTTTTCAAATGTTCATTTTTTTCCCTGTGCTTAAAACTCATTAAAAAAAAAGTGTTTTTAGCTAGCGGTTGGTAGCGCTGTAGCGCGAACTATTGCAGTATTAGTTTTCTCTGTTGTTCAAGGTTTTCTCAGTGTTATTCAATGTTTTTACATTTAGTTTACTATTATGCTGTGCATTCTATGGTTTAATTAGCTATATTTGTGCTTAAAAACTTAAAAAAATATATATTTACATACAGTTTGTATGGTCTGGAACGGATTAATTGTATTTACATACAATCCTATGGGGGAAATTGCTTCAGTTCACGACCAAAATTGGTTTACGACCAGAGTTTTGGAACAAATTATGGTCGTGAACCGAGGTTCCACTGTATTGGTCCTTTTTGTTCTGCTTGACCAAAGATTGGTCATGCATGTGAGAAATTCCACATCTTTCAGCTCTTCCAGCACCCATTTGCAACACTGCTCATACATCTCTGGAATGGCAACTTGGGAAAAATACGTATGGGATGGAATCTAGTATCATATATCAAGTTTTTTGATAAGGTACACAGCCTTCTTTTTTTTTTTTGGGCAGTATTTATCAGCACCATGTCTTTACTCAGGTAGTGGGTAATGGCCCCCGTTATTTCTTTTTGACGTCAGGACCCAGGCTTGTATGGTGACGTGCATTCAAAACCATTGGAAATCGATGGCTGCTTTAGAGACGGTTCAAATTTTGTCTTCAGTCTGGCTGTGCTACTTGCACATTTTTGTGAACAGCACTCTTGATACTGCTCTTTACAACTGTGTTTCAAATGGTGGAATAGCCTTGTTGTGTTTCCTCTCAAAGAAGCCACCTTCATTTGACAAGATTTACAAAATATCCAAGTTTGTAAATGGTCTTCCCATTTAAAGGCAAAGTATGACAGATTTGCTAGCTCATATAGGGACCGAATCTTCTGCTTTTAATCCAGAATTTTCGGTCTCAGGTATATGCATGCTGTCGCTGCCTTTGCCAATAAATGAGTTGATAGGCACTGAGCTGCTATTGCTCCTCTTAAACATATGATGTAATTGTTTGCAATGAGTGTGGGCAGCATGAAAGAGACTCTGCTCTCTGCCTTTTAGTTTGTAGTTCAGTTACTTGCCTACTTTAATTGCAGCTATATATTTGATGCTGTAATAGGTTTACTGAAGAAATGACTGAATGATAAAAATGCAACTAATCGTTCAGCATTACTTTGAATACACAATGGGAGGTCTGAAAATAAAAAGTACATCTTATGAGATGGATTTAGGAGTCGAAGTGGACTCAACACTATCAACTTCCCAACAGTGTTTTGAAGCCACCAAGAAGGTAAACAGAATGTTAGGTTATATAGCACGATGTGTAGAGTACAAGTCCAAGGAGGTTATGCTCAAGCTTTATAATGCACTGGTGAGGCCTCATCTGGAGTACTGTGTGCAATTTTAGTCTCCAGGCTGCACAAAGGACATAGCAGGGATAGAAAGGTCCAGAAAAGAGTTACTAGGCTGATTCCAGGACTACAGTGGCCAAGCATGAAGAAAGATTAAAAGAGCTGAGACTTTTCAGTTTCAGCAATTATGTAAAGAAAAACTTCCCAATGTTTGTGTGAAATTTACCCTTTACAAGTTTGTGTTTGGGGCTCCCTGGTGCCCCCTGTTGACCACAGCATTAACATTTTTATTTTTACGTGTCTGCAGGTTGTGACGTGAATATGAAAAATAAAAACAATTTTATGATCTCAAAAATTTTTTTATTGCATAAACAGAGACTCTCAGTTTTGGGTTAAGTTTTTGGGCAAATAAAAATTTTAAAAATTGAAGGGAAAACACAAAAAAAGAATTAATAGAGAGAACAAAAAAGAGAAAACTTTGTTTTGTTTGGAGAACAGACATTCGACTATTTAAATATGGCATTGTCTTTGTTAGGAGACATTTATATTCTTAATCTAGGGAATTTTGTCTCTTTTTCCTTGTCCTGGTTTCTTTATTGAGGTGGTGAATCATGACAAAGGCACATTTTAAGCGGAAAGGTTACATAACCTCTGCAACTCAAGTATCCACCTGTAATTTAGTGAAAAAAAAGGCATTTAAATAATTTCCTGTCAGCTAAATTGTGACACATTTTGTGACAAAAGTCACATTATGCTAGAAAGTTAGAGAAAAACACCTAGCAGCAAAATGTACTGAGATGCTGACCTTAATATGTACATTGGCAATACAAGGCTCAATGAATAACTATGCTAAATGAAGCATAATTTTCTTTCAACAAAATGAAAAAGTGGAGGGTAAAGAATATTAGTGTTAAGAACAAGAAAGCAAAAACATTTCTTAATTATTTTTTAAAGTCAACAAAACAATCTTTCTGAAAACAAATTATATGTAATACTTAGTTTCTGACATGGCAGTTAAGTATAGCAAAGGTTTAAATAGCTCAGACACTTTATATTTTGTAAGTAGAAATTCTTTCAAGAAACATGATTCTAACTGTGGAAAACAGCAAAGTCAGGTTATGTAAATCTTTTATGACATACAGTATGTATCTATAAAGAAAAGCTAAACTAATTAACATGCATATGTCAGTGACATAGTCAGGATATTAAGACCAGATTCATTTTTCCTGTTCCTCTTTTCGAGTCAATAGCACCAAAGTGTAAACTAAAAAGAAGAAAGAAAGGGCTAAGTATGGTTTAGCAACATTGAAATAATAGTTTGGAAAATAAAAAAGAGTTTTGTTTATGCTTAACTTGACTGTTTTTTTTTATTTTGGGGGAAAAGATGTCAAGTATTTAAAGATAGGAAAAATCACGATAAAAAAATGTTAACTGATTGTTTTTCTCAGAAAAATGGCATTAAAAGGCCCTTGGTCAAAACATCAGGGATAGCTGGGGGATAGCCAAGAACCATATCAGGCTTGGAAAGTAAAACTTGGTAGCCTATACAGAAGTACAATGGAATGGTTAGAAACAGAAATTCAAAATATCAATGTTTGTCTGGCATGGCAGATAAAACAGCTGGCAAGCCACAGAGGAGGCAGCTCTCACATCATGGTGGGATGGGCATCTGCCCAGACAAGACAAATGGGCAACAGTTCTTTGGAAGTTGGGTTGGTTAGCTACACAGGCAAAACAAAAGCACAGCTGTCTTGGGGCTTTGCTGGCTATATAAAATAATTGACACCTTGATAGGCAAGTGAATGAAAAGAAACAAAAACAGCTGCCTCCTTGCTGAACAGTTACTTTAGTAGGAGTAAAAGAAAATTGCTTCTTGCCCAACAGAAAACTAAAATCAAAGCCAAAAATGGCTACATTTTTAACATTGTAATTTAGTTTATTTTAAAGGGTTTTCTTTTTGAAGTGGCGTTTAAAACAAAAAAAAAAAGTTAATTTTGTGGTTTAAAGCAGCCTTATATACTTTTATACAAATATGTTTGCAGTTCTGGCTTTCTCGTTCTGGTTTTGGCTTGGTTCTAAGTTCAAATGATTTTTTGCATTTTAATAACATTCCTTTCCCACCGTCTTGTAGTAGATGGATTATGATGTTTCTAACTGAATAACATAAGGAAATGAGCAGGCAAGGACAAAGAGATATCACAATAGATTTTATTTAAACAATTTTATCATGTCTGGTAATAGTCCAAATACTGCTGTAAGTGGATTAGAATTAATAGTGTTTACAATACTGTCTGACAGTGAGGCAAACATTTTTATCTCAGCATGATCTAGGACAGTCTCAAAATGAACTGAGCCACATACTGTAGGTTCCAGATGAGATCAACTATAATTGAGAAACTGGCCTTGGTATATTTTAGATAACTAAAGTTAAAATGTTTATGTGTGTGTGGTGTATGATTTTTAGTTGAGTGACAGCATGCTTTGCAAAGGTTGTTGAGAAAGTCTAATTTCCACTGTTTATCTAAAATACTAATGGAAAGATGCCTTTTCCAGTGCTACCTCAAATTAAAATAAAAAGAGGTAAATATTTTGAAAGAGACTGCTGGAGTCTATTACAAGATTATATATATATTTCTTCTCCTAATATTTATGGAAGATAATAGATAGAGAGATAGATAGATATATACTTTATTAATCCCCAAGAGGAAATTCACAATGGAAGCCTGACTGATATCTTTTAAAGTTCTGACTTGTTTGCAATAGCTTCTGGGCTTCAATATAATAGTTTAGTCTATGCACATAAATTGAGTTGAAATATAAGTTTACATAATAAATAATAAATATTATATTATAGACTTTTCCATTCAACTCTTTCAAAGGCTCTTTCTTAATCCATCGACAACAAGCCCCAGTAAAGCTCAATGGCTTCAGAAGAATATGTAACAATACACATTTATCAAAAGTGTGAAAATGTTTGCCATCCTTTTACAAATCCAATCTGAGGATATAAGAAGGAATATTTTGTCGAAGGTAGCAGGAAAGATGGAGTTTTTTCAGAGGAAGGAGGACATCCTAAAATAGACACCGTACACATGACATGACATAAAGCATCACACGTGAAAAGACAAAACATGGCTCGCTTTGTGTGGTCAGACGAAAAGACTGAAATGTTCCTAGAATTAGTACAAAACAAAACAAATGACATCAATTTTAGACTCAAAACAACAAAGAAATGTAAGAGCTTGTGGCAGACATGAGGGAGAGGGGTTCGGACAAACTGTGGAATATCATTAGGAGCAAATGGAAAGCATTAAAGGAGCGTTACCTTTTTTAAAAAAAGAAACCCGTTTAAGAGAGGTTCAGTTGGTAGATCAATAATTAATTTTCAGAAAAAGGAAAAATCTATACAATATATAAGTGAGAATAATTTGCAAAAATAAAAATGAGTATGAAAAGAGTAAGAAAGTAAATAACTTAAAGTAAATAACAATAATAGTACTCAAGATCTACTACATTAAAATTTTTTTGTTTTTCTCTTCCTTCTTTTCACTTTCCATTTCTCTACTTTTAATTCATTTTTAGACTGTCTTGTGCTTAGTTCCAAATGTTCTTTCATATATTGTTTGTATATGTGTTTTCTCATTTATTTTCTTTCCTTCTACTCTCCTTTGTCTTTTCTGTCATATTTAGTTATGAAATACATCTGGCTGCAGTCATTTAAAAACTTTCTCCAGTTTTTTAGGTGACCATATCTACTGTATTTGTAAAACCTTGGACCACCATTGGCATTTTAGCTGGATATGCCATAGCACATATCTGACATGTGCAGTTACCAATTAATATTAATGTATGGGACTCTCCTATTAACCATCGCTGGAGAAAAAATGACAAAAACTACACCTGATTATTCTTATATATAGTCTCTCTCTTCTCTTTTGTGCCGCACAATATTTTATTCTGCACTGAAATGCTTCAAATTTAGCACCATATGCCCCAGGGAAAAAGTTTAAAATGTAAGTGATTAGATTTTTTTAGATTCTGGGCTTTCCTTAATGGTGTCTACGAGACACTTTGTAAAAAACTCCAAAATATATTTATAAGGGCTGTCAGACTCTACATCCTATGGGACCCCTAAAATTCATATTTGTGCACCTAGCTTTATTCTGTGCATTGTTTCATGATGTCCTGGAGATTCTTTAACATTGATTTCTAGAGCAGTAACCTGGATGTTTGTCTCACTTATCAGTGTTAGTTGATGTGGGGCATAAACATACATTTCTAGGCACCAGTCTTCTTCATTTTAAATATCATAGTGATCTCTTTAGACTCCATTGTGGCCATTGTGCACTCATTGTGTATAATTAGGCTTTGTATTTCCTTCATATTAATTTCTAGTTCAATAATTAGATGTCGCAGACCTTTACATTCTGTCCACAGCCATGTTCATACAGCTTTGTCAGTTGTTAAGGCTACTTGTTGGAGAAGAAGAAACTGTAAGACAAGTGGCTTTTTTGAACAAGATGAGCCCTTGCACCATTCATTGTTAGCTTAGCTTGAAATGCGTTTAATTATGACTTCTTCCCAGTTTTTTAATGACAGGCATAATTATTTAAGTAAGAATATGTTAAAAGAAATACAAATGTTTAGATAGGCCTCTGCACTTGGTAAGAATCAAAGAAACAAAAGTATGTAACAAGAGATACACACTGCCAAAAACTAACTAAAATTAATTGCTACTTTTGGTTGTCCTAGACTTTATTAAATGAATCTTGTGCATTTCACTAAAAATGAAACTGTTGCATTTACTATATGAACATGCAGTAATTCCACTTGTCACATCAGGTGACAGCATGCACATTCATTTCAACAACAACAGTGGCACAACGTAGCTTCATGCACTATCCACCAAATATTCTCATTACCTTATAAACCAAATGTAAGTACAAAACAAAGGAAAAAATAAAAGTTAATAAAATAATAGAAACTATGAAAACCTTGACAAGTTGCTGAAAATTAGCAAACCAATTTAATACTTAATAAATAAATAATACATTTACAGCGGTAGTTCCTTGGAGGCATATTGGTCTTTGTGGCTAAGGCATTGGAGTTTAAATCAGAAGGCTGCATGTGTGACTCTTGAGGTTACTTAACTTGCCTCTGGTTTAGTTGCTAAAAATATTTACCTAATCCTAACATGTACTGATCTTATTTAGTATTTTGAGGATGTGCTATATATGGAAGGTATATTTTCATTATTATTTATCTGTCCACTTTTTTATCTGTATTTATTGATTCTTAAAAATATCTAAGATTAAAAGCAAAACTCTGTTATAATATTCACCTTAGTCTCTTAAAAATAATGTATTTTTTGTCATTGGGTAAAAAGTATAGAAGCTTCATAACCATAGAAGCTTAGAAAATGTTTCAATTTTACATCAGTCATTCAAATCATTACATGTGCTTTTATGACTAATGGCCTTTCACAAAAGGAAAATGTCACCAGCCATTGTGCTTCATTAGGCATGAGTCCAGGAGCAGTTACTTTAGGCTAATGTAGCTCATCACCTCCAACTTATCTTCTCATATCATACCCCAGGTGAATGAATCTTCATTGTAAATTTTGCAAGTCAATGTTATAAACATAATCCAACTCAAATAAAATAAGAAAAGCATTCATATACACATACATAAATTCCTCACTTGAACTCATAACTGATATTATTTTACTTAATTTTATTAGTATTTGTTAAGCTGTTTAATGTGCAGAGTTATTATCATAGCTATTAAGCTTTAAGAATAACATAATTTTCTCAACATAAACACATGCATGTATTTGAGGCCTGTGCTTAAAGATGACTCTTTTGAGTTTAAAGATTCCCTCTATTAAATGGATAAGGACCACTGGCTTTTCTGTCAAGGTCTCTGTTACACAAACTGTATTTAGATAATAAGTACACATGGATCTGAAGTAAGTGTTCTTCTTGAAAGCACTTAGTGTGGTAGCACTGGACCAAAAGAATGATTGATGGTGGTGCTGATTATAGTTTGGAAAGAAAGAAAGACTAAATAACTTTTAAGGATTTCTGTTTCAGATTGTAAAACAAAGAACTACTGTGTCTATTTGAAAAACAAACAATAATGCTAATAAAGGAAACCATAATTAAATACATGCTTTCCTTCTGTTGATATTTTATATGAAAAATAATATACTCAATGATTTAATTTTAAAAGCAAAACACTTCCAATTAAAAAATGGAATGATCAATACCTGAGTAGATAACACAATCTGGCACTTTGTGATTAAAGTCCACTGAAACACTCAATCCTTTTTAAAGTTCTGTCTTGTATCTTTGTTTCCCATTAAGGCAGTTAAAATTTGACCCATATTACATTATTTAATGGATGAAAACATTTCTTTAACCTGCTTTCTAAGTTAGCACTAAGCTCTAAAGCTAAAAAAACGCTTACATTTTTCATTATGGTGTACAAGGAGTGGAATATTCCAGTCAAGAACTCTATGAGAAAGATTTTTCTTTCTTGGTAAAAATTAAAGTATGTAGCTTCAGCAAGATTTAGCCTTAATGAATGTAATCCTTCATATGTGTACATAATTAATGAAGACTGAAAAAGGCACATCAGTATGGACTCTAACATTAATTACAGTCCCTTACTGCTGTACAATATGTACCATAGTCCTTCATTAAAAAAAAAAAAAAATTCACACAAATACAAAAAAAAAGTAAAATAAAATAGCCTTTAATTTCCAAAAACACTTTTTAATGTATTTTCATACTACGTAATACAACAATGCAATTTACTAATAATTAAGCCATATTTTAGTCCAAGATGAATAGAACAATAAACTAAATGTATAGTGAATAAAAGAAGAGAGACATTGTGTAGCAAAATCAGTAGGGCACTACGGGAGCATTAGTGTCCCTGTCCTAAGGGGGCAACATTCTTTCAACTATTCCTTGAATTTTCTTTTTTCCAGTACAGGATTTTATGAGATATAATCAATCCATGCATCTTTACTAATAAGCTGGCACAAACCCTGGGTGACAGCACATTAAAAAGCACATCAATTCACACTCTAGCACTCATTCTAAGCCAATTAATCGTAGTATAAATTTGGAATAAAGACGAAATCTGAAGTAACCAAAAAATTTAGCCCCCATATCTAAACCTTCTTTTTTCTGGTTACAGGTAGATAGAGCCTATAAAAACAATATCTGACACAAAGAATGAACCAAGCCATGGAAACATGCCAGATCTCAAAATGTTTACAGAAAATTAGCATACTGACTTTTATGAAGGAACAATCATCAGAAGAGAACTTCAGGAACAAGCTGGCAAAAAGCTGCAAAGAAGAAGTGAATAAAAATTTAACATAAAAGACGTAGAAATTAAAGATAAGTTTGTGTTGAGGCTGGTAAGTTATTAAACTATTTTTAACAGCATAATCAAAACATATATATTGTAATAAACAAATTGATGTAATTGGTTTGGCTTGAAACATTTTTAAGTGACCAGCATTCTTTCCAACAGAACCTGTGTATGTGCGTCATCACGCTGACCTCTTCGAGGCACAGTACTGCACTCAAGGTTGCAATAGGTTGGTTGCGCTTAATCTCACAAATCTAGCTTTCGTATCTAGAACTAAAAAAAAAAAACTTGCCAAACACACATAGCTTACTACTTTTAGTTTAAATAACACCAGTCAATAAAAACAATACACAATAATACAGTAGCTTTCTTTTGCCTAACTATGAAGTTGTATGTATAATCAGAACTAAACGTATAAGATAATAATAACTCTTGGTCTTTGTCAGGTGGTAAGATTGTGTTGGTTTGGACATGTGCAGAGGAGAGATGGTAGGTATATTGGGAAAAGGATGCTAAGGATAGAGCTGCCAGTAAAGATGGAAAAGAGGAAGGCCTAAGAGAAGGTTTATGGACGTGGTGAGAGAGGACATGCAGGTGATGGGTGAAACAGAACAGAAGATGCAGAGGACAGGAAGATATGGAAAAAGATGATCTGCTGTGGAAACCCCTAACAGGAAAAGTGAAACAAGATGTCTTTGGTTTCTGTTGACTGAAAGGCTGGAAGTGAAGCTTTGACTTTAAGTGTTCGGGTTCCAATGAGAAGTTTCACTGGCACACTTGCTATGAGAGGACACTTTGTACAGGTGTCCACTGTACAGTTTTACTGCACCTTGCACTCTCTATTGGTACTGCAGTTACAGGCTTGTTTATTATTTTACTTACTTCAGTTTCATTACAGTGCATACATTTCAGATCAATAAGACATAACACTCTTCAGTTTATTTAGATCAAATATCACTTGAGAGATCAAAAAAAGAAAAAAAGTTCAATATGATGTAACCACTAGTTGAACATGGAGAATCCAGCACCCACCATGAAAATTTTTGACTTGATATCAAGTACAGACTTTTTTATTCAACAAAAACAGAGACTGAAAGGCTCACAGCCCTTGTTGCACGTTC
This sequence comes from Erpetoichthys calabaricus, assembly GCF_900747795.2. Lineage (NCBI taxonomy): Eukaryota > Metazoa > Chordata > Cladistia > Polypteriformes > Polypteridae > Erpetoichthys > Erpetoichthys calabaricus. The sequence goes on along the minus strand of NC_041395.2, from coordinate 124,158,238 downwards.
CACAAGACACTAGAAGGCTGTGTAGTTTTCAGCTTTTCCAAGTCCACAACGCATATGTAAGGAGGAATGGCAACCTCCCCTGGACAAAAAGTTGTCCCATTGCCCCCACTTCAGGATATGATACATATTATTCCTCCTGGTTCAGTACTATGGTTTAGACCTTCCTGGGAAGGTTGAATAGTTTATTTTCTCTGTAATCAAAAAACATCTTCTTGCCCGCACTTTTAAAATAGAGACCACAACACTCTAGTCAGCCAGCCCCAAGTTACTGCCCCCTTCAATTAATCAATGAAAATGTGTGTTAGCCAAAACACAATCAATATACAGTGCTTTTTGCATTTCTGATTAGATCTCATCCACCCCTGGACTTTACCACTATTGGACCCATTTAGTCTCTACAGCTACCTCAGTTAAAGAAATGGATCCAACCCCAACCAAAGTATCTAGCACTACTTCCAAGAAAGACATATCAAATAGGCTTAGTAGTTTCTCAAAGTGTTCCCTCTAGCTCTTGACAATATCACCTGTTCTGGTCTATGTTTCAATACCCTTGCTAAGACCAGCTTGTGCAACATTCTAAATAATCTTCATGTATTGTCACATGACTTGCCGCAATCTCCTCAAGACCATCTAAAGGCTATTCTCCGTGATCTCTTCATACTACACCAACACATAGCCCTTCACTTTGGCCACTACTGCAGCTGAAATCCATTACAGCCTATCAGTCCCTTCCATAACTACTTGCAGCTGTCTCAGCTCCTGAGGTACTGAACAGGGTCCATTCAGGCTCTATGTAGGGAAGCTCATCCAAAAATGGGAGTTAAACTCATTTTGGACAGCGACATCTGCTAGTTATATCTAGCATACCATCCCTACTTGTTTGGGATTTTAAGGTCTGTCCAGGGATGCTTTGTCCATTTGAGCCAACTTACCCCAAAATGGTCATCAGTTGTCAATTTAGCACTTCTCTTGGCTTTAGTGTCCAGAGTATAAGGCCTCAAGTTAAACAATATGACTATAAAGACTTTTGTCCAAGGTATTCTGGTACCAGGTACACTTGGGAGTAACATTGAATTAAAGCTGGGTGTTTGTTATGGGATATCAATGGCTAGCAAAGAAATTCAGTAACCACTACTCAGAATGAGCTAAGACAGGCAGCTCCTCCCAATCACAGCCCTTAGGTAAATACCTGTTGAAGAAGAGAAAACATTATTAACTGTAATGATTATAAGTATCCATCCATCCATTATCCAACCTGCTATATCCTAACTACAGGGTCACGGGGGTCTGCTGGAGCTAATCCCAGCCAACACAGGGCGCAAGGCAGGAAACAAACCCTGGGCAGGGCGCCAGCCCACCGCAGATAATTATAAGTATTTAACTCACAAATACCAATGACTGTATTTTGTATTAATCATGCTGCAGACAGCTATTTGATTTTTTACTTCTATATAATTTGATCTTCATTTCGGTAGAAAAGGAATTAAGTTTATGCACAGAATATAAGACTGGCTTGCATTCTTTTATGAGAAAATGCTGACCTCTTGATACTAACAGAACACCCTGTGATATTATAAATCAATGTGATAGTTTCTGAATTCCTGCTTAAACTTATTTGAACCTATTTCTTAAAACTGTGAGTGCTCTGATAACATCTTTATCTGAAAGAAGCAATGTACACATTCCAATTCAGGGAGTAGTAAGCTATTATAATTTATGTATAACCTCAAAATGAACTGCCATGTATGTTTTTTTTTTGTTTAATACATGAAGAAGGTATATAGAGGGAGGCCCCACGGTAGGCTGCAGGCTACAGGCAGGCTGTTGGCAGGCTGACGGTCTGTAGCCTCCTCTCACCAAGAATAAAGAACTTGATTTTTATTTTATATTGGTGTCCATTTCCCGTTGTTATCGACTTCAGCGTCCACACTGTCATTTTCCACATACAGTAAACTTAGAGAAGCAGTATATGTATACCCTTTGAAGCACTGAATCCATCGACTCTAAAAAAAAGGTTTAATATGCAAAATCAACCAGCAGACAGTTTTAGACGATGTTCTCATATTTAGAAAAAAATCCAACAGCTTCTATTGCACAACACCAGAATACTCAAGAGAATAACGTTGTCCGATAAATTTTTTATCTAGATCAAATGCTGTGTGTAAAGGTGTGTCCAACTGCTCTATTTCTTCATTATTCTTTCTTCTATGTCCCTTTTGCCTTCGGTATTGTCTTCATAGACCAGCGCCCTGTCACCCCCCAGCTTTGATTTCAACTTGGCACATTCAGTGCCACAAGACTCTAAGTACAGTGTTGGCATGGGTGAAGACACAAATTTGCAGGCTGTATTTATCATTCTTTTATGTATGTACTAGGGGGCTCGGCCCCCTTCTAGCTTCGCTCGCCAACCCCTGTGTTTGGTTTACCGGATATACAAAACAATTTATTTTTTGTATAGCCTAAAATCACACAAGAAGTGCCGCAATGGGCTTTAACAGGCCCTGCCTCTTGACAGCCCCCCAGCCTTGACCCTCTAAGAAGACCAGAAAAAACTCCCAAAAAAAAACCCTTGTAGGGAAAAAATGGAAGAAACCTAGGGAAAGGCAGTTCAAAGGGAGACCCCTTTCCAGGTAGGTTGGGCGCGCAGTGGGTGTCAAAAAGAAGGGGGTCAATACAATACAATACAGTACAATACATAGAACAGAATAAATCCTCAATACAGTATAAAAATAAAAATTCTAGAAGTACGGAGTAGAATTTCACATTAGATGATATCACATAATATGATTTGGATTTGTTTTAAGTCCTGGTGACCTCATTCATCAAGCTGCCTCCCCCATTTTGCCATTCCACATCTGAAATAGCGCTAATCCGATGAAAGGACCCCTCATTCCCACGTCCCCATTCATCAGGGATGACTTTACTTTAGGCAGGCAATCTACAATTTAAAGAGATTGCTATTTTCTTGTGAATTGTTACATATGCATTATTTTCACTTTTACTTTAAAAACTTTTGTAAAAACAATACTTGTTTCTTTATTTCCTGTCCAGCGCGTTGTTACATCTCTTTCTTCCCAGATGTATAATACTGCTCGTGTTGTGAAGGGTGTTACGGCTGAACATACGCTAAGGATATGCCTTTGGATCACTTGCTGTCTTTTTGCTACTTGCTAGCTGCCTCTTCTGCCTGTCGCATGTCGTTGTTTTAAGAGCTGGGAGCACATGATGCTTGCCTGCCAAAAGCAATCCAACAACTGCTAGCTTAGAGGTCTGTTGACTTGTTTTAAATGATGGCTCACTGCCTGGTCTCACATGATGTTGTAAAAGCAATACCTGTCTTTTATTTCTGGCCCCGGGCATGGTTGAATTCTTTCTTGCAGGATGTATAATGCTGCTCGCGTTCGGTTGGGGTAGCTGCTGTCACGCTGTCCTTCGATATTTTTAAAGCCTGTACAGCCGCTGTTCTTTTTGCTATGGCCCTGGGACAATCTCTTGGCACCAAGTCTCATGTTTACGGTCCCCGCGAGACGTACCATGGCAAGTCTCCTTGGTCTCGCAGGTCTTTAAAATCTTTCGCGATTATCACATGCTTTCCATTCCAGGATTTTCTTTTATATAGAGAGAGATATATATCATGTCAGATCAGGTTTGTCAGTAAGGTCTGCCTGATACTAGTAATATGTAGCATGTGGCAGTAGGAGTCATTAAAGGTACATATAGTGATTGTGTCATAATAAAAGACACTTTACGACCGCATTAACTTTTTTCAGGAACCAGGGACTTTAGCATTCCCACCACAGGGTAATTCATGGTACTTTTTGTACCTCCTACACTAGGGTATGTAAATTTTGTACACCCAGGAACTATTATGGGTGGCGCTCGGACAATGAATTACACTGACTGGTTGACCACAAGCACTTGCGGCATCTTATAAATCAGTGCATTGAATATACATGCATAGAAGTATTATATTCTTCAAGAATATGTAATCATTTCTAATGTCTGTCTTTCTCTGCTTTCTTTTCTGGTTTCTTAAAATACCACCACCACCTGATCGAGGCACTGTACAGCTGCCTTTGATACCACAACTGTCCATGAGACCCACTGCAGCAAATCCTCGGGGACCAAGCCAGGAAACAATGTGAAATGACTTGAGAACATTTATGTTAAGGAGAATTCCTGGCAGGGGCTTGGCGATGTTTTGGCCTTGGATCCCAAGCAGAATTTTGATTTTTTTTCCTCCAGCTTAAATAGAGTTATATTGTTTTTTCTGTCCTCCCAACAACCTGATCTGATCTTCACACTCATCTTTAGAGACTTTCAATAAAATATTATATATAAGGACTTTACTTTTCTACCCTCATATATATATCTTATGTAAACTTGTATTGATATATTTTTTTATTAGCTGCTTATTATTCTGGACTAATTTAACTTGTTTTTCTTTTCTTGTAACTACTTCTTTGACATTTTGTAAAGTAACTCAGGCTACATTCTGTTTATGAAAATATACTATAGAAATCAGGGTGGAGTGGTGGCTCTGGGGCTAAGGATCTGCGCTGGTGTCCCAAAGGTTGCCGGTTTGAATCCCCATCACTGCCAAGAGATCCTACTCTGCTGGGCCCTTGAGCAAGACCCATAACCTGAAATTGCTCCAGGGGTGCTGTACAATGGCTGACCCTGCGCCCTGACCCAAGGGGTATGCGAAAACTAACAAATTCCTAATACGAGAAATCGTATAAGGCGAAATAAATAAAGAACAAAAAAAATGTTGTTTTTCAGTAGTGATTATAAAATTTTCAACTCAGGATGATAAGAATCCCAGAAAGAAATGACTGTGGTGCTAGGCAATAAGGCAAGAGAGTGTGTTATAAAGGTGTTGACGGTGCCACTACAGGCACACATTTTGGATGTTTCGAGCATATAACTACATAATTGATATGTGGATTATGGGGCACAAATAACTTGAGATTTTTCATGGACATTTTAATATTGTTTGCTGTTTTTGTTGCCCCTCTTGAAACCCATTGTATCAGAAACCTTACTATTTTTGTTCATAACTGCAAAGAACACAGGGCAAGAAAAAATATTTAAAATATAGTTTTTTGTGTAGAGTATTCATTTAAGATAAAAAAATGGCTTGGAAATACCTAAGGGCAGGGGACACTTGACAGAAATATTGATTTATAAGGGAACACTTGTTTTGGAAAGCACCTCTAAAAGCCACATTCAGTAGACAGGGATTACAGGGCTTTATAGTGTGGTAAGCCCTACACAATTAATCAAAAGAGGATTCAGAATGAACATCACAAGAAAGGAGATGTGTTGAGAGAGAAGCCAACAAAGTTCCTCTAAATGGCTAGAGGGCAGCAGGCAACTACAACAATATCCTGGTTTGGTTCTACTGAGGACTTGATTCTTGAAATAAAAGAGATCTCCGAGATGTACTGTAGTTCATCCAAACGTTGCTGATAAACAATATGGACTGATGGCTCTTCTTTTAGAAGATCACTTGTTCCCAAATGAGTCTATAGTCAAAAGGTAAACCTGGAAGGCTCTGAAGTACAGAGATGTACTTTTTGGAGAGAGAGATGAGAGAGACTCAGAAGTGAAAGGGAGAATCTACGTTATGATGGTTGCAAGGCTGATAACGAATGGAGCTATACTATTTGCATTAAGGGATATTGTAGAATTGATTTGCTAAGCCCACTAAGGCAGGTTTGTACTGTTTTATAGTTTACACTTTCCCATCTTGTATCCTTAACTCATGTTATTACTAATCTACAGTCTTGTATATAATTTTGGCATTTTTTCACAACAATTAAAACTTAAGTCATTGTTAGAAGGGGCTCTTTCAAATCCAAGTTCAGGAATATAAACTGAAACTATTAATACATAATCTTAAATTAAGAACTTAACATTTTATCATGATAAGTTTATATAAGGATACTCCATAATCAATTTGCAAACACCTATAAGAAATGTATGAGTTAGGCTATCTGATTTATTGGTCTGAGCAGTAAGATAATAATGCCAGTTAGTCCGGTTATTGGTTTTGTATGAACTTCAAAATGCAGGCACTTAGGCACTTCAAATATATTACTGTAATTCATTCACTGTGGTGAGAGAAGCGTAGCTGTGCTAAACCAATTAGTTGGAACAACTTCACACTTTAATGTGAAGTGTATTTATTGAGAATTATTATGATGATCTTATACAAGCTTTGAATCATTCATACACAAGCAAAATCAAACCCTACAGCAACTGTCATTTCATAGGCTCTTCAAAAGTCATTTATGCAGATAAAACAAATGACAAAAGTTGGAAGAAAAAATAAAGACGTTAGGTTTCATTTTCGATCACAGCTCAGAGGATTACCTGGAAAACTGTGTATGATTATAATGGACACTATTAAATATTGCCTTAGCTATGTATGTATCTATCTAGTGAGGTACATACAGTATATAGAGACTTGGAGAAGGATAAGAAACTTAAGGAATTTCTGTATATGCAGACAGAACGAATTCCATAGCATGTTCAAAGTGACTAATTTTAAGTCAAACTGGACAATAGTGACCCCAAATATAATTCTAAATTTTGTTCCAGAAAAGATTTTGGAGTTCACAAATTTAAATGAAGGGTTTGTGGTCACTAGCATAGAACTAGACATGCTCATGTTTTGATTACAGCACAGATCACCAGATAGGAGATCTTGAAGACCCACTGTTAATTTCATGTGGCTTTGTAGAATTATGGCTTTGGTGCCTTCAAAAGCTGATTTCAATGACAGAAATGAATTTAATTTGTCCCCAAACGTCAGTCTTTTATTGGAATTAAGGTATCCTAGAATTTACTTTATTAAGATTTGATTTGGAAAGAAGGAAATATTAGAGCTCTCTCAAAGGTAACAGTGATATCCATAGTTTTATAAGAATCTACAGTTCAGGTAAGTGCAGGCAATATGGAATTGTAATCTTGCTTCAAGGGTGGCAATCACATCTAGTAAGTGATAAACAAAGAAATATGTTTCATATTATATTCTCATATACATTATGTGTTTGTCAACACTTCTCTTTAACTGACAATACAGTTCTTGCTTGTTGAAATGATTTTCTGACACATGCTTGTTTCAGGTCTGGGTGACATCCAGAGGGGCCACCATGACAATAAAAATATATTAATAAAAAGCATGTTGAGTACTTGCTTCACAATATCTGCTGCAGGGAATCCTGACTTAGTAACAGAATTATCAAGAAAATATAATATGATGTGAGGATTATTTAAAGATATTATTTAATCATATACAGTACATAAGTATACTGAATTTTGATTAATTAAACACTATTTCTCTTCTTCTGTCTCCAGTAAACGTTTATTTTATACATCACTTATGCTTTGTGAGCAGCGCAAGGTTACATGCTGTAGTGTTTTCAGATTGTAATTCTGTTTTCTGGATGGCTTATTTTACTGTTCATCTTTCATGTAACAAGAATGCAGATGTGACTGCCTTGAGGCCTGTCTTCTGATATCATCCACCACTTAGAAACAAGAGGATCACCTGATTAACTGGTTGCTCAATGGCTGGAAAAACATTAATAGTTGTAACTTATTAAGTTGTATCTAGTTTTAACAAAGTTAGCTCTAAGAATTCACAATTGAAACCAATTTAACACTCACTGGCAAGAAATTCCAATAACTCCAAACTGATTAAGCAAAACATGCACTGATGTGACTTCTTTACACATAATGCTGGTTTTGTGAATCCCATGGCTTGATGTAATTTTATACACACAGATTTACCTATCTATAGCACCTGATGACACTGATGCTCTGGGCTGTCTGACCCAATTTCCTTGGCAGCTATGGATTCTGTGTTGCTCCTCTTTGTCTAACGTACCGATAATCTTCATGCTTTGCTGGCATTAAAGTTATTGCCTCTGTTTCTCAGACTTATAGTCCGGGGTTGATCAGCTGTTCAACACTCAACTTGAAAGGGCTTGTAAATTTTGCCGTGAACGTGCATTAATCTGGATCAACCTATTCAGGATTGCATGAGCCAATTCCAATCCAGTGATCTGGAACCAGATAGAATTTCTTCTGAGATCCAGGATTATCTGATTTCTCCTTCTAGAATAGACCCCAGGTGACTCCATTGGCTTGGAGTACTGAACACTAGGGATGGGAAGATCGATACCACAGTAATCAATACTTCGATACTCAAACTGTACTCATTTCGTATCGAGTACCATTCAAAAATATTGATTACTACTTTTTTCTGTAAGATACAGTAGCAAGGATCATGCAAAAGGCGTAGAATGTATTAACACACATTCCGCACTCATGTACTGAAATGAGCAGATGAGCTGTGACGTAATAGCACCATAAACCCATGCCCCTTGCTCAAGAGCAGACTGTAAGCCAATGGCAGACCGAGAGCTTAGTTGTATGCTGCTACTTTTTACAGATGGAAAAAGAATACAGCCGCCCAATGCAATATTGGTGAGAAAAATAAGCAGTATAGTAGCAAAACAATCAATCCATTTAAACAGCTGAAAAGCACACATGCTGTTCAGCAGAAAGATGTTTGTAAAACATCAAAGCGATTTAAGTCTGAAGCCTGGTGATTTAGCCGCGATCAGTGCAAGATAAGGGAGAGTTGCAGGAGAGTTTTCAAAGATGCACGAGACATTATTTAAGTAACTCTGCCACTAGCAGGATTATGTAGAAGGGATTTTACTGAAGACTTAGTTGAGTAAAATATTTACCGTTTATCACTCATTAATACTTATGAAATGTAAAGTATGTTTTTAGCATAATGGAGGACTCATAATAGTGAAGCATAACTGTCAGAGCATTTTTTCACAAGTTGTGTCCGTTTTGTTTTTCTGCTAACTAAAACGAAGGGTACAGTACAACGAATATACATAAATAAGAATGCTAAATAGTCTTAACACTATGCAAAATAATCACTAGCTGTGCCTAATTTGAAAATTAAAACTTTCACTAAAAGTAGTTTTTCTTTCCAAAAAATTAGTGCCTGAGTAAATGTTAATAAATATATTAATTATTTTGTAATTTTAGTGGATTTTAAAGTACTTTAATTTCATTAGTAACAGCATCTAGTGTAATAAAATATGTTTCTGTTTAATTTTGTATTGTTAAAATTGTATTGTGCTCCTGTTTTCTCCCACAGTTCAAAGATATGCAGGTTAGGTGGAATGACAAGGTTAAATTGGCCCCTGGTGTGTGTGTGTGTTCACCGTGTGATGGACTCTCGCCCTGTCCAGGGATTGTTCCTGCCTTGCAACCGTAGAGGCAAAATAGGATTAAGCGTAAAAATGTCAGCATTATTTTATCTAGATACAAATTTAAAACTAAACGTAAAGCTAATATGACAAAATATTTCTCGATAAAATAGAAGGGCAGAATATAATAGAAAATGCAAATGTGGGAATATTTTTTTTGTAAATGTTAGTGTTCTAAGGAGATGAATTTAAGTACATTCGTGAATAACCAAATCTTTATGAAAATGTAAAAGTTAATATTATCGTTATATACATTTGTATGTTCATTCTTTGCTACCCAGGTCCTTCCTGCGTGGAGTTTGCATGTTGTCCTTTTGGCTGTATAAGTTTCCTCCCACAGTCCAAAGATGTGCAGGTTAGGTGAACTGGCAAAGGTAACTTGGCCATAGTGTGTGTTTGGTGTGTTTGCCCTGTAATGGATGGGCACCCTGATCCAGAGTTTACTCCTGTCTTGTACCCTATGGCAGCTGGGATAGGCTCTGGCACCCTCCCATAGCCCTGGTCTGGAGTAAACAGGTTAGAAAATGTCATGCCATGTTCATTCTATCAATATAAATTTTGTAATAAATTTGTTATGGTGACCTTAATACTGTGTTGTGATATTAGTTAATTTGAATGCAGACTGGCCCATTAATATTAGCCATTCTAAATACTATCATCATTTGAAAACAAATTCTAAGGCTTATTTAAAAATACTCAGTATCGGTATCAGTATTGAAAATCTGACACATAAAATACTTGTATCGGTATCGATTTCAAAAACAGTGGTATCGCCCATCCCTAGTGAACACATTCTTCTTATGGTTAAATTAATTTTTTCAAGGTGCTCTATCTAGAGAGAAAACATAGGCAATCTGTATTGTGTCTTTTATTGACCACATAAAAGTTATGTTTTATTGGGGGGGGGGGGGGGGGGGGGGGATTCTTTTAATATATTACCAAGCTTTATATTATAAGCATATCAGAAAACACTTGCAATTAAAATATGAAAGAATTTTCAAATAATATACAAAGATCTGTAATTTATTTTGATCATACTGTAATTGTGGAAATGGAAAATAACACTGTAGTAAATGTATTTTAGCTGCTAGATGTCAAAGGAAATTATTTATGCAAGACAGGAATGAACCTTTTTACATTGTAATCAAAGTTATTTTTAGAGTGTTGCGTGATTAAAAGGATCTCATGATGACCTACTGATGTCCAGTATTTTCATTACCAAATGACATCCACATAAGCAAACATTATACTTACTGTTCCAAAAGAAAGTGCTGAGACAACTTTTGGCTGCTATGTACTGAAAATCTGGAATTATTAACCAATAGAGATACACATATGACTGCCAATAAATGTATAAATATATTTTGTGGTCATCTGAGGAAATGTCAGGGTGATCAAAAACAATGTATGATGGCATTTAAAGAAAAAAAAAATTGCTGCCACTGTACCACTGTGGCTAAGTTAGTCTATGTGTCTTCTTCAATTATAGTTAGGCTGGGGAGCTCCTCTGCTCAGGTTGTTTGGACAAGAAGTGTCACCTCCTTTCTGATGGTCGCATTTTTATGGCCCAGGGACTGGAAGAGGCAGAGTCAGTTGCCCTCACTGGGTGGTTTCTCTGTACTGTGGAGGAAAATGAAGACAAGACAGTTTGTGGAGGAACTCAAACAGTGACCCTCTTATGCACATGTTGTATATATATTCACTTTTCTTTTTTGCATCACTTTTAATACATTATAACATGCATTGGAATATCACATACTTTATATACCTCAAATTACAACAGTTGCTAACCTTTACTTCACTCTGTTTTCTTTTTCACTTTTCTGCGGTGGCATCTTTTGGCACTTTCATCTGATTAGAGTACTCTGCAGCCACCTGTTATGTTGGAAGGAATGTGGATGCAATAATGAATTACTAATGCACACTTATGTTTAGCAGAATGGTCAGCAGGAATTAGGCAGGCATTTGGCGGAACACCTGGTGGTCTTTTCCCCACCATCAAAGTTTTATTTTTCTGTCTTCCCTGACTATCTGACCACAGCTTTGGATTCATCGTTATAATCATTAACAGACTTTTAAAAAATTAGTTTAGCAATTTATTCCATACTTAAGGACTCAACCATTTCTATTGCTTACTTTCTTATCTGTGTTATATAAGTTTGTATTTATTTTTTATTATTTTACTTACTTATTTTTTCTTTGTAATTCTATATTTTGTTCTAACATTTTCTAAATCACTTTGACCTACATGTTTCAAGAAAATGTATTTGGAATAAATATAAAATAGGTTAAATTATATTTCTTAAATGATATAATAAATATACTGTTTAGCATCCGTTTAGCAATAACTGAAATAACACGAAAGAAAAGCCTCAGTTCCCATTTATTTATCTTACAATTATGTAAGGGTACTTTTTAAAAAAAAAATATATATATATATATATATATATATATATATATCTGCGGTGGGCTGGTGCCCTGCCCGGGGTTTGTTTCTGCCTCGCACCGTATGTTGGCTGGGATTGGTTCCAGCAGACCCCCATAACCCTGTGTTAGGATATAGTGGGTTGGATAATGGATGGATGGATATATATATAACATATATACAGTATATATATGTGTATATATATATATATATATATATATATATATATATATATATATATATATATTAATATATATATTTATTGAATGCGAAGGTATTTGATACGGTTTGCATATTAGCAGCTGGAGATCCACAAAGAGAGAAAAATGAATCACGTATCATAAAGTAGTTTTTATTTCTGAGCTTTCAGCCCCTACCAGGAGCCTTCATCAGAGGATAATGCTTAGACATACAAGAATCAAAGGCAATATATAGCAAAATTAGGTGGGGAGGTTGGGGGGGCACAGGTTGTAACGTTTTATTTATTATGAACTTGTGCAAACTTAAGTAGAACCCCCCCCCACCACCTAATTTTGCTATATATTGCCTTTGATTCTTGTATGTCTAAGCATTATCCTTTGATGAAGGCTCCTGGTAGAAGTTGAAAGCTCAGGAATAAAAACTACTTTATGATACGTGATTCATTTTTCTCCCTTTGTGGATCTCCAGCTGCTAATATATATATATATATATATATATATATATATATATATATATATATATATATATATAATGTGTCACACACATGCGCATAGGAGGCAGCTAAAGGGCTTGGGTAAGGGCAATTCTGAACCAGACCAGGATGTGGCAGAGTGCACTGACTCGTTTTCTCCCTTTCTTGCAGACCATTCACGGGAGATTCCACCTGGCCCTCTTGACATCACTTCCGGGTCCGATCCTATGGAAGAAGACCTTGCCGGCTCCGGCCTCTATGATGTCACGGCCGGGCTCAAGCCTATGGCTGAAGACCCTTATGAGCCCAACCCCTTTGACCTCACTTCCTATCTTCCCCTTTAAAAGCCTCTACCTTTTCCCTATTCCCTCAGTTCTGTTTTGGACTCGGTTTTGTGCACATCAGTGCTGTGTAACATGTTTACGACTTTGCAGGCAGGATACTAATTATATGGGTGGTTGCCCAAACCTTGCTATGGCTCTGTGTGGAGTTTCTGACAATATATATATATATTTCTATAACATGAAAAACTGCATTGAGTTAGGGGTGGGGATAGAACCTGTAATGCTTTACTTTTACTTTACAATGGAATGCATATAAGCAGCAGGAAAATGCTGTTTAATTTTATTGTGCTGATCTGCTTTAATACAGCAAAATGCTTTCCACAATATTCTTTTGAATATAACAACATGCAATGTCAGTGCAAATTCATTCCAAGTTGTATTTTTTAATTACATTTTTAATACATCATATTCAAGGTCATTTAATAAGGATATGACCTGCATATAGTAGTCTTCTTTACAGTACAGAATAAAATTAACCTCAATTTAAATATTAAATGTATAACTAGACACATCAAGATAAAAACTGTACTAATGTTTTAAAAGTAATGAGTATTCTTTATATCTTAGAAGTAATGTTGAAAGGATACTCAAGGAAGATCTCAATTAACTTCAGTATGACAATCCTACAAAGGTTACTTTGTATGGAAGTTTTAAGCAAAAGCGGAAACTGCAAATTTCTGCTTATATTTATTACACTTTTATTCTGTTTTGTTGAATGTTAAACACAGCATGTTTTAAAATCAAGCATGTAAAATTAAACATTTGCATCCATTAGATAATTGGCTTCAATGTATATTTGACTCCATAATTTAAAATGTGATATTTTGTCCTATTGCAATATCAATGTTTAATATGACATTGCTGCTCAACTGTTATGCCAATCTAGATGATATGGCTTAATCTTTGAACTACCTGCTCATTTCAAAAATACCTACAGCCGCATGGAAAAGTTGTAGGTTGAACAATTTGAGACATTTTATAACTTCATGATAATCAGTTTTATATTCTGCCAAGAGTTAGAACCTGTCTGTGTTTTGGTGCTGTTATTTTTTTTCTACTCTGGTGCTTGTGGCATTGAATGTTGAAGACATCATCAAGTGCATAGCAAATTGCATGTTTTTATGCAGTGGAGGTGATTGCCAAACTATGACCTTATAAACAGTATTTCATATGGAATGCAGAACACCCTTGGCTAAGCCATTTCCCCTGTGAAGAAGAGGTGTATAGTATTCATCAGATGATTTTTCTTGGAAATTTCAGGTTATATTTATGGGTGAGCAAACTCATTTATGTTGTGAGAGAATGGAATTGCTCATTCTGAAGGACTAATAATGTTTCAAAGACTAGGAAATTAATTCACCAAGAAAGAAGACTTGAAAAAGACAGGTCAAAAGTAGGCAAGATCTGAACCAGAAACCTAAATACCATGCTGCCTAAACTGAGTAAGTAAAAAAAATTAAGAAACAAAAGAGTTGTCCCGACTGCCTTAAATTTCTTTCCTTAAATAATATCATGGTTAAAGATTTTTTTGATTATTTAGAAATGCGGACCCTAGCCCCCAACACAATTTTAAATAGTCATTGTAACCATGATTTCACATGTAACGCCAGCATCAGTTACACTGCACAACAATTTTTTTTGAAAAGTTTTTGCGGATTGTGACAGGTACCTACTAGGTATGCACAAATATAGTTTTGGTTTTACTGCATCACATAAGAGCTCTGAGAAATAGACATTTATATGTTTATTTACAATAACATATTTAGTCACGTTTATGTTTCGCATAAGCTATTAAATTCAAGTGAATTAAAAATGTTTTTCTCCTGATTTTCTTTTGTATTCAATGTCTGGTGCATCACGTTGCAATATCCAACAGTAGTCAGCAAGCATTGACAGATTCCAGTTGCCCTGGTATCCATCGTAGCAATGTTATGGTGAAACCTTTCACCAAAATTAGTTTATTTTGTTTGTGTGCATTCAAACCATTTTGAGTCATGGATGGCCTCTAAACATTTAAGTAGTTGACATCCATCCATCCATTTTCCAACCCGCTGAATCCGAACACAGGGTCACGGGGGTCTGCTGGAGCCAATCCCAGCCAACACAGGGCACAAGGCAGGAACCAATCCCGGGCAGGGTGCCAACCCACCGCAGGAGTAGTTGACATATGTAAAACAAAAACATTAGTAGAGACTTACAACATTGTGAAACATTTTTGTTGGTAATTCTGTATTTCTCTGTGAACCACAGTAGACCCTAAAAAGATGTTACACAGAGGCCTTGGTTTTTTTTTTATTATTATAAAGTCAAAATCAAATTAAACAGAGTCAAATTAAGCATACAGCATTATAAATAATATCAGTTGGTTTAAATGTTCTTAAAGAGAAATACTGGAATTGAATTTAAAAGACTATTTTTCAAAATGACCGTACACACCGTGTGTCTTGAAAAAGAACATGTTGATTGAATTATACACAATATATGTGTCTTGAAAAAAAGTGTGTTAATTGAGTTATATTTTTAAAAGACATTGTATATTCTTACTCATAACATGCAGTATAGTGAACCATTCTATCACTGCATGTCTAAACAGCTGTACTACTGCTGTGTTCTTAAAAACTGCAAGAAAAATATCATGATGTAATCCAAGACAGTATATTTAATAGTATGATTAAATTAGCATTATTCATTAACTTTGTTTTAAAATAATCTCATTATTCTCAATCTCAATTATGTTAATCAAGATGCTTAGTAAGTATTGTAGTATTTAATAATTATTTGTGTACCAACAATGTAAACATTTAGCAGTAATTCATTTAAAAAAGAAAATCTGTGTGACACTTTTTTAGTGTGAATACAAAATGCTTTAATATCCAGTTAAGATTAAGTCACAAAAATAATACCCTTAAAAAATATATAAAAAGCAAGCATTCTATATGAAAATGATTCAAAAATGGAATATCATATGAGGATCAATGAAAAACAATGTTCTTATCTGAAGTCTTCTCTCAATGTCCATACACATGCACCATAGTAAAATTTTGACACCATGCTATTCAATGGGGGTTCTATGAGAATACTGTTCCTATGGTTAAAATAATTTAAATACATAAAATAGATGGGTGGACATTTTATTAGGTAGAGCTAAAGAGAAGTAAACACAAATCAGAAATATAACTGAGTAAGGATATACCATAAAAACAAAAATATTAGAGGAAATATGTCAAAAGAAAGTTTAGTCTAGTAGTTGACAAAGCTAATACATCCAAAGATAAGGAAAAAAGAAAATGTGAGCCCATAGTAGAGGAAATAAATCCAAATTGAGTGGTAACTTTAAGCATTTGTGACACAGGTGCTAACAATATTTTATTGAGGCCAATACAATATGAAATTAACAGCCAGAATATTAGAACCAGTAACTTTTTACATCCAGAGGTTAGTTATATAAACATACAAGAAAGGAAAAAAGAAAAATATTTAGAAGAAATTGTATAAAAGTTTTCACATTTAACATTGAAATGTGGATAGTACAAAATGAGAATCAGCTTACCTGCTGTATGCCGAGTGTAAAACAAAAATATGTTTCAAAAAAAAAAAATCAAAAATTATTACAGCTTAGTCACCAATAGCCAGCCAAAGTTACAAAAGCAAAATGGGGGGCAAAGTCAAAAGAGGTTTTTTAGAGGAAGCATATTATTTATTTAACTTATTGACACCCATGGAGTTACAATATCCAAAATATTTCCCAGAGTGTATGCAATTACTGCCTCCAGGATGAGGCTGCTATTTTGAAAACATATTTTAATTCATTAACTCTATGGACAGGTTCAGCAAAATGCTTTGAAACACCATAGTTTGTAGTACTGGACTGCATAATACTGTTGTGCTGAGCTTTATGTGAACTCACCTTACAAAATGTTTTGTCCATATAAAATAAGAGACATGGATACATTAGCATGAAGATGACACCTGTAGTACTGCAGCTGAATCTGTGATTAAAAGAGACAGCACACTGTAAAATATTAATAATATTAACTATGTACAAGCAGCTGAAAGAGCTGCACTACAATTGATAAAAACTTCCAGACATAAATAATCAATTAGGTGTAGTATGCTGGGCATTAACAGCAGTGTTTCTGATGTTGGGATTTCCAGGAAAGGGGCAAAAAGGGTTGGTTAAAAGAAAATGGAGTTTAAATATAAAATGTAATGATTAAGGATGGTATGATTGACACAGTTTGTGTATTTTAAGTAAGAGCAGAAGGCACTTTCATTTGAATTCTTAGTCTGACAATATGGACTAATGTATTACTTCATAATCTGTACTGTTGAATTTAGAGGGAAAGCTTCTCTCACAGAACACTGCTTCACATCATAAACTAATATAAAAATATGCTGCTTGTTAGAACAGATGCAATGTAAATGGAAAAATTGCAAGTCTTAAGTAAACAGGCCAGAGTAAAGATTTGAAGAATGACGTAAGGTAATTCAGTAATTTGATTTTCAATATAAATAAGTGTGAAATAAATAGATAGAACTTTGTCCACAGGTGGAAATTTGTCTTTTTTACAGAAACTCTTTAAATAAGTCAATCAATACATACATAAATACACATACCACAATGACTAAAAAGTAAGATGACTTGGCTGTCATAGTCACAGTAAGGCATTATGCATGCATATTGCTGTTATAAAGGAATAACATGCATTAAAAAAAGATGGATGTATAACAATAAGTAAGAACAACAGATGAAAAAGCAGAAGCACATTATCACCTTTCTGAAATGACTTACATATCATTAAATAGTCACCGTAGAATAACATAGTTGTGAATCAAATTTTGTGAAGAAAAAAATTAAAGCCTCTTCAAATTGTGCATTGGAAACTCTTGGACTGAAAGCTGCACTCACGGTAACTCCTTTATGGGTGGCTTCACAAACTATCACAGATAATGAAATAAAAAGTAAAGTTTTGAGAAGTGAACTTCTCAGAATGAAACGAGATTATATTTGAAAATAGCTGCATTTTCATTTGGGGGTCTGGGGGCTATTTCTGATCTGTCCTTTTCATCCCCACAATTGTAAGTGCCAACACAACAATAGGCTTCATGGCCATATTTCCTGGCAATATTGGAAATTAAGGTTAAAGTTATCGTATGCAGTAATCTACAACCTTAATTTAAGATGACTACAAAAGTTCAGAAGCAATGTCTCTATCACCAAACAGTGAACTATGTCAGCTGGAATGTCAAAGGTCTAAACCATGAATTAAAGAAGAAGAAAATATTCTCTCACCTAATGGGTCTAAATGCCAAATTGATATTTTTACAGGAGACTCACTTAATCAGCAAGGATCAGTTTTGGTTGCAAAGACACTGGACTGGCCAAATATTCCACTCCAGCTATACAAAGAAAACTAGAAGCATGGGGATCTTAATTCATAGAGCGATATTATTTGCAGTATCAGATGTAGTATTTGATCCTGAATGGTGATGGGTAATTTATTTAATTGTAAACTGATTTTGATAAATATCTTTGCACCAATGTGGATGATACTTTATTCAAAATGTATTGGTATCGGTTCCTAACTTGAACAGTCACAAAATTATAATGGGCAGAGAATTTAATTGTGTTTTTAATCAAGACCTGTGGCCTCATGCATAACGCTGCATAGAATTCACACTAAAACATGGCATATGGACAAAAGTCGAAAACTGTGCGTAAGCCAACTTCTGTGTTCTTCCACTACATAAATCTCGGTCAGCATGAAAAGAAATACCCGTGCACGCGCCTGCTGCCCCCCCCCCCAGACTCCTCCCAGAATTACGCCTCTTTGAATATGCAAAGCAATATAAATATTCTATTAAGTAAATAGAAAAAGGGAAAAAAAGGGAAAAAAGAAGAATTTCAACGAATCCCAAGTGGAGGTAATGAAAAAGTACTACTTGTTGGTTTAAGCAGTTCTATAACAACAAAAGGAAGCTGATCAAAAGTTCAAGATCAGAAAGTTGCACAGTGCCCAAAATAAAAAAAGAAGTTGTCAGATATCAAAGTCGCCACGAAAAGGCAAGTTGTAGCCCACCGTCTGAGTGTCATATGGAAGCTTATTAGAGTACAGAGAAAAGAAAAAAAAAATAGGGACACAGTGGAAAAAAAAGCTTGAAATGTCAACTTTGATCTCGAAATTTCCACTTTAATCATGCAGTTTATTTTGTCATTAAAGCAGAATGTCATAAACTTCATCTTAAAATCTTTTGATTTATTTGTTTCCTATAAAATGGTAAAATAACAACAACAACAATAAATTGTGCGTAAAAGTACATACAGTTCTACTGGGAGCACTTGCTGGACTTATTGAGTTTATTTAGAGCTCTTGGGATGAAACTGTTTCTGAACCGCGAGGTCCAACATTTGCGGATGGGAGAAGTTCAGATAGACTGTCCGCATGGCTGAAGCAGAGTGTGCTAGATGCTGTACCCCAACAATTCTCTCCATACTTGACACAATCTGCCATAGAGCTTCCCGATCAGATGTTGTATAGCTGTGATTCCCCACTCAGATACAATGGGTTAAAATACAGGTGCACTGAGAGTAACAATGCTAAAACAGCTATAGTAGTTGGAATAGTTTGGCCATTCTATGCATCATTATATTGTTACAGGTTGATTACAATCAGATGCCTTAAACTAAAAAACGATATACAGTTAATTTCAGTGTATTTGATAAAGCCATGTCAGGGATGTGAATCAAATAAATACAGAGAAACCACGCAGGAACAGCAGCACTGCTTTGCAAAACCAAGCAGAGAACTTCCGTACCCCAGGGACTGAGCTGGCGTGAAAATGTTTGTGGCTTTATGCCAAGTTTAGTTTTAATACATCGCAATGTGAGCGTGAAAATGGACATATGCAACATTTTTGTGTGTACGCACCACTTATACATGGGGCCCCTGGAGAGGTCTTCAGATACAGGGGCAACAACATCTAACACCGCATAAATAATCACATAGTTTTTAATTGACCATAACTTATCAGATCCAAGGAGATTTCTAAATTCATACTTAAGAGCATATTCCTTCTTCTCACTAGTACATCATTGTTACTCAAGAATTGATTATCTATATATATATAATTCACTAAGTCCATGGCAAGCAAGACACACGCAAGACCAAGCCCCGCCCACCAACAATTCACTAAGCAGCCGACCATAGCACACGCACTACAAAGCCAACAATTTGCACGAGAGCGAAAGCATTTGCCAAGAATGTTTTAATTAATCAAGAACGAAAGTCGGAGGTTCGAAGAAGATCACATACCGTTATAGTTACGACCATAAACGATGCCGACTGGCGATCCGGCGGCGTTATTCCCATGACCCGCCGGGCAGCCATTACTCCCACTGGCATGCCTCTGCATAAAGTCAAACTTAAAATTGGGTCAGTCGCCATGCTTCTCAGAAACCTCATGCCAGCAAGAAGTCTCTGTAAAGGCACTAGACTGACTGTTCTCAGCATTCACCGCAATGTACTAGAGTGTAAAACAATCGCAGCTGCTACCTCACAAACTGTCCTTATTCCCCGGATTTGCCTGACCCCATTAGATTCAAATTTGCCTTTTACTTTTACATGCAGACAATTTCCTGTTAGTTTGGCCTTTGCAATGACAATAAGGTGCAGGGACAAACTTTCAAAAAGATATGCCTGTATCTGCCAAAAAAAGTTTTCCGTCACGGACAATGTATGTTGCTTCCTCCAGGGTTCCATCTTTTCATTCACTTACAGCACACAGGTGCGCGAGAGAGAGAGAGAGACACACACAGGCGCGAGAGAGAATCCCTGACCCATCAGATTCAAATTTGCCTTTTACTTTTACATGCAGACAATTTCCTGTTAGATTGGCTTTTGCAATGACAATTAATAAGGCACAGGGCCACACTTTCAAAAAGATATGCCTGTATCTGCCAAACCCAGTTTTCAGTCATGGACAATTGTATGTTGCTCTCTCCAGAGTTCCATGTTTTCATTCACTTACAGTCGTATCGTCAAACCCACCCCATTTGGACAATTGTGTCTTTCAGGAAGTGTTCAACCATCAATACATAATTATGCGGCGTATGCTACGCCGCCGGTTGGCTAGTTTTTTTATAAATAACAATTTCTTGCCCACATTCAAAGCTTACAAATATGATGCCATTGTTAACTCTGACCATGCGCCTCTGATCATGGAGTTCACATCACTTTGCCCCACATACTCTTCTCACAGTTGGCGTTTTAACCCCCTGTTATTAGCTGACGAGAACTGTACCAAATTTATATATAAGCAGGTAATGAGAATGTTAGGCTGATTGAGATTCTTCATGGAACTGTGGGTGTTTTAGCCTGTGTATTACCTACCTGCAATGGCATGAAACGCCTCTTTTATTGTCTGCACACGCAGGTGTCTAGGAAACACTATGAAAACTCAAAGGAAATATTTCAGAGCCAAACAGACTTTACGAATTGCCTGGCAAACTGCACTTTTAGTTAGAGTTTCCGCATCGCCTACAGTATATAAAAAAAGTGCCGCTTATAAAAAACCTCAAAGCAATGCATACTGTCTGTGTGGTTGTGAGAGCCCGACTTCGCCTAGTTTGACTTCGAATAGGTGCTAATAAATCTTTGAGGTACAATATTCCCCCTCAGCTAAAGCGGTATCTGTTGAAAAGAATTTCCTCCGGGAGCAATAAAAGATCTTGCCGATCACGCAAAACCCTCTCTATATGAAATTCTCTTCTTATAATTTGCGTACCAATATCAATTGGTCGCTCATTCATGAACGGCGAAGCCATGACTGGATGACTTCCACGCACCATCACTGATCACGTGTGTAAACTATTCCTTGTTTACGTAGAACAAACCTGCTCTGAGCAGGTTTGCGGATTAGGATGTGTTGCTATGACAACACTTCCAGCAAGAGTTTCGAAAAACCGACAGATCCAGGATCAGGCCAAATCGTCAATAATTACATCCGGCTAAACGACTAATCCACGTATGAAAAATACCCCTCAGGTCTCCAAATGAGGCACTTTTTAGGACAGGCTTTGCAATTAGAACTCAACCTTTTGACAACAAAAGAAACAGAACAACTCATTTTTAAATCACGACGTCATTACTATGAACATGGAGAAAAGGTTAATAAGATCTTAGCTCAACAAATCCAAAAATCCAAACAAAATTTGATTGAGATTATAGAATGGTTGAATCTAAATCGATTCCAATTATTTTATTAGCTTTGATGCAGGAAAAATCATGTCAATGTGTTTCTTTGGTTGTAATTGTCTGAAGTTTTGAGTAAATTTAATTCCAAGGGACCTATTTGTAATGCTATTCTAGTGCTATATTCCCAGCCTTCAGTCTTCAGAGTTTTTAGAAAAGGGTAGTTGTTGATATTTCAAATGGGACTAGACAGGGCTGCCCTTTTTCACCTTTAATATTTGCTCTGGATTTGGAGCCTTTTGCTGAGGACATACGCTCTCATTAGGTGATTCTGGATGTTCAAATTGGACCAACAGTACATAAAACTGGACTTTATGCAAATGTTGTTCTGATTTCATTAACATTTCAACAAGTGTTGACTAAGTTTACAGCTTGTTCTTATAACATGACTGAAACAAACTGACATGCCCTTAGTATAGCTATTTCTGCTTATTTATTTTTAACAATGAAAGGTAAATTTATATATAATTGAGGATATTCCTTCAATATCATACTTGGACATACCATTTGCAATAAAGGAACTTATACATATTAATATTCACACATCAGATAATATTCAGATTCATTCTTTTTAATATGCTTGCTTTATAGTCATTTTAGAGTGTGTTTTGTTACTTTAGTAAGTACTTTGTTTACTTAATTATCTACCTATTTAAGTATTTATTTATTTAAAGAGCTTTTGTAAAAAGCCAAATTTCTCCCTGGGGACAAATAATGTTCTATCTATAAGATTAATAAAGACTTTAAATGTTTTAACCTATTGTTATTATCATGGGTAAGTAGAATTTTAGTAACAAAAGTGTATGTACTGAAGATTTTGTATTATTTTTCCACTATTCCTTGTTTGCTTTCTAGCAAAGTTATAGAAACCTTGCAAGGTTATAAAAAAGACGTATTTAAATTTACTTGGAAAAGCCCATAGCCAAAAAAAAGTAGGGCTACACTGATGAGATTCAGTCCCATGACAGGTATGGCTGTCTGAGACTTGCATGACTACCATATTGTGGCAATATTGAAACACCAGAAGCAGTGGTGGTCTTTCGCCAATTCTAAACATTGTTTTCAAATAGAGCAGTAAGTAAGTGGATATAGAGACTTGGTAGGTCTGCTTTGGCTAATTCAATTTGGACACAATCTATCTTCTTCTTTTATTAACTTCTCTCTCATCAGCAGTGTTTGGTTGAATCTTGTGAAATTTAAAAATAAAGAGTTATTTCCTTAATAAAATTTTATAATTTGATCCCAGATTTAAATCTGTACACATGGAGGCAAATGGGCTTTCTTTTCTCTGGCAACTGTCACCACTCCTTTCAATATCTCCATGAATACTTTAATATTTCATATAAGAATTTTTATAAACACCTGCAAGTACACAGTTGCATTAAGTTATGCTCTCTCCTATTGGACGCTGTACTTTTATGGCAAGATGGTTTACAGTTTCTTCTTCTAAAATTAAAGGAATTAAAATGATTTACTCATTATTAGATAATGGAAATCATTTTTCAAAATTCATAGCTATCTTAAAATGGGAAAGGGATTTGAACCATTTTTATTCTGTTGAGCAACAGCTCTTGGTTTTAGCTACTTTATGCAAACCTGCACAGAGTATTAAACATATAGAGCTTAGCTTATAACTGATCTATAGGCGGCATCTCAGTCCTGTGAAAATATCTAAAGCTTATGTAAACCGTTCTCCACTGTGCTTGAGGCAATGTGACAAAGATGATACTTTTACATATGTGGTGAACCTGTAGGTTACTTTATCATTATTGGTTAATGATTCAATTTTTTTTTTTTAATTCTCTTTAAAAGGGCGGCACGGTGGTGCAATGGGTAGTGCTGTTGCCTCACAGTTAGGAGACCCGGGTTCACTTCCCGGTTCTCCCAGTGTCTGCGTGGGTTTCCTCCAGGTGCTCCGGTTTCCTCCCACAGTCCAAAGACATGCAGGTTAGGTGCATTGGCGATCCTAAATTGTCCCTAGTGTGTGCTTGGTGTGTGTGTGTGTGTGACCTGCGTTGGGCTGGCGCCCTGCCTGGGGTTTGTTTCCTGCCTTGCGCCCTATGTTGGCTGGGATTGGCTCCCACAGACCCCCGTGACCCTGTAGTTAGCATATAGCGGGTTGGATAATGGATGGATGGATTCTCTTTAAAATTAAATGCTAAACTGACTTTTCAGATGGCTTTCCATGGGTTGAAGTTAGACAGTTATTAGATAAATAATAGATACGTTATGAGACATTGAGTGAATTTCATGTAAAACTGTGTGGGAACAATTAGACAACTCATTGCGTGTCACATTTCTAAACCAGTCCAATGCATCATGAAGGTGACGCTCAAAGTAGGGGCAAAGCAGTGTTTCTCTCATTAACCAGATCCCACAGAAAACAAGCTTCTGATTGCAATAAACTGTCTACAGCTGAAAGGTCTACTAAAAAAAATCCTATAAAACATATAAATGTGTGTCACATATGCAGAGAACATGTTTCACATGTTAAAAATAAGCAATGTGTTCCAAGTGAGAAAAATCTGTCTATAAAATCAAATTATTCATTGGCACTCAATGGACTAGTGGTAAAAATGAACAGTTTGCTGTTGCAGGAGGTGTACATGCTCTCTGTTGTAATGCTGATAGTGTAGCAGTCAATGTAAGGTTGACAGAATTGAAAGTGTAGATTGCAAGCTATGCATTCAAAACTAAAGATATGTCACATTCCATCAAAAGGATTACTGTTATGAGAGCTGATAACAAAGAGCCAGTGGAGATGCAGATTTCAATACTCAAAACACCAAAATCAACAAGTCTGCCTAACAACACCAGTAAAGCACAGACAAGGCTGCATAGAACACTCCTTCTGACTGCACATCTAAACAAATAACTGAAGAAAGTTAATATCACTGTTTAATTAGAAGTGCATGAAGAGAGAACCTTCAATTTAACAACACAGCATTGTGGAAATGGCATCATTCTTGTTTACATTCAATGCAGATTTTTCAGAAAGTAACTGTTAATAATATTTTACCAAAAATGCACAAAATTTGCACATTTTGACAATATGAATGGATACCAGACATGTGGATTATACAACATGAGTTACGTGAGAATTTTTTTTCTTTTTTCCATGGTCGTTTTTCACATTGTCTGCCATTGTCCAAGAATTGGTCACCACAGAGCCTGTTGATTATGAATATTCAATCTGCAATTTGTAATTAACATGAGATTAAACATTTTTTTCAGCCACCAATACAAGCTATATGGTTTAAGTAACGTTTAAAAATATATCAACTTTGGGTGGAGTATTCCTTTAAATAAGGATGCCATTTTCATTGCCTATCTTTACATTAAACTCTATTATTATACACTTAACATTTATTCAGTGGATTTGGAAAGGTCTAGATGTTTTTCTTTTTTTATTTTGTGCTACTATAATGTGTATGATATTATTGATGAGGAGTTTCCTCTCTGTAGTCTACTATTTAATTGATTTCAATTTTGTTTTTACTTTTCGTTAAATTAATTAATGTTTTGGGTAATGCCAATAGATAATAGAAATAATCTTATTGCTGTAACTTACCAGTGCTATTTTTATAAGGGTTGATCAGTATTTGATTATATAAGGTAATGATATATTTTCCATTGCACATTTGCTTTCTTAACCCTTAATACAATTCAATTCAAAAATTGCAAACCTTGCATTGAAGGCCCCACAGAACAGTGTTGAATTGTGAAAACAATGCAAAATGACCACCAAACAATGTAAAAATGAAAAGAAAAACAAAGTAAAAAAATGATGCAATGCATACTAAACCGGTTGTACAACCTGACATTAATAAACAAAATTAATATTCATATGCCAGAAACAGGAAATGTATTAATGTGCCCAGGAAAGTTGGGTGGAAAACAGAAACTCTGCAGCTGACATCACCAGACAGGATAGCACCACTCAGTGTGATACAGCTAGAAAAACACCAACTGACCAGCTATTACATAACATTGCATTTTCATCTTAACAGTAACAGCATGTTATATCTCAGCCCGAGGTCCTTCTGTGGTTTGTGTTCAAATTCCTGTTTAATGTCTTTTCTGGTTGTTTTGGATTCTTTCTCTATGTTAATATTGTTACTTTTGGTATTAATTTTCATTCTGTGATTTTATTAGATTTGTGCATCTTTTAATTTCTATGAATCTGTGCTTGTTCTATTATTTTACATGTGTTTTGTGGGTGGTTCCCCAAGAGGCAGGGCTACCTGTCCACCTCATTCAAGGGACTGCCCTCAGCCCTATATAGGCTGAGGAAACACACAATCCCTTGCAGTTCATTGAATGTGCTTGGTGTTTCTTGGTGAGTTCTAATGTGTTTTTTATTAAATCTATGCATTTTTGACCTCTTGCTCTACTTTTTGACTTCTCCTTGGATTTGTGTTTTTTTGGGACTTGTTCACTAGTGGGTTGCCTGTTGTGTTAAGGCAACTGCTACTGGGTCTTTTGCGCTCTTTGAAACTTCTTGTGAAGCAGAGTATTTTTGAAAATTAAATCTTTTATTTAATAAAATTCTTTATTAAACCTTAGTTTGGTTTGCAAGTCGAAGGTGAACAGATCATTCCACTGGTGGGTCTTTTTTTCAACAGTTTCTGGGATTTTATGCTTATAAACTCTTTAGTTCAGGGGTGGATAACCAATTTCCTATCAAGGGCCATTTCATTTTTTATAACATCCCCCAATGGCTATACTAAATTACTGTACACATATCACACTGTCCTCTCTAATGCAATGGCAGGAACTGCTTCTTTTTGGCGAGTTGTCTGGTGTCAGATGATAGTGCTGATGATGCTACTCGTAGCTGGTTTTCCATGTTTTGGTCAGTAAGTCTTGAGCAGAATCGAGTCTTTGCAAGAGTTAGTTTTGAAAATAACTGCTCACAGTAGTAGGTTGTCCCAAACATAGTTGCAAATTTCAGAGCATGTGTCCTCAGAATAGGATATTCCTCAGAACGTATATACAGTTCATACAACTTAAGCAGAGACAGGAGGTTGTACCTAGCTTTGAGCTCATCATTGCCTTGCAGCTCAATGATTTCATGTTGCATGCTGATACATCAGGTACATCAGCTAGTTCCACATTAAATGGCATAGCAAATGTATTCAGTTCCTTTTGTTTACTTTTATGTCTTGAAACCGCTCACCAAATGTCTGAAGGAGAATGGCACACTTACCAGCATATTAGGATGTGATAGCAAGCTTTTGTTCTTGCAGAGTAGGAAAATGCAGTGTTACCCTTTTCCAGTTGCACTTGCCACAGCTGTAAATTTGCTTCAAATGATTTAAGATGAGAAGCTGGTTGGGACCTTGGAGCTTGATGTTTCAGTTCTGAAAGGTACTTTGCAATGTCCACTATGAAGGCCAAATCACATAGCGACTTTCTATCACTGAGTTCCATAACAGGCTTTCCCTTCATCTCCATGAACTCTTTTACTTTTTCATTTTGTAAAACCATGTGAGCATATCATTGCGACTCTGCCATCGCACCTCACAATGGTAGACCAGATCTCCATATTCTGACTCAAGCTCACTGAGTAGCTCCTTGAACAGACAGCTGTTTATAACTCTGCTAATTGATGAAATTTATGATGGAATTGCCAGTTGTCATTACATTGTTGAGCTTCAGGGAATGTGCACATAGGCTTTCTTGATGTATGATAGAGTGGTATACAACTAAACCACTTGGATTGAGACTGAGACAACTCATTTCTTTTTTAATGAATGCTGTCAATCCCTTTTGCAGGCCAACAACTTTCAAATGGAAGTTCATATTTGCTAATAGGAAAAACAACACTGTTCTGTGACAGTCATCAACAAAGGCCTGGTATTTGGCCCTCTTCCTCTTATATACCTCCTTGATCCTATCTTCCCAGGGGATAGATAGTTCCAATATAATCAGCTGTCTAGCTGACTTGGACATCAGTACTATGTCTGGCCTCAACAAGCCTGTGACTGTTAAAAGTGGGAACTTGCACTGGCTCTCTAGGTTGACATCAAACAGATAGTAGTAGCACCGAAGAGATCTGTTGGAGCTTGGCTTGGGGTCTGAGGCCTCTCCCCTGTCTTCACAAATCTTGTAACTCTTGTCACCTGTCAGTTCTTATGTAGGGCGATATTTGTGAAAATGGTCTCAGACACTGCTTTCAGCACCTGGTCATAGTGCAGGTAATAGCACGTTTATTCCAAGGTTTTAGGGCAGCTGCTAAGAAGTATACTGACTATAAATAAAATAGCCTTGAGCCCTTCATTACAAATAAAATACAAGATGGACGATCATTTTATTACACCTGGCCAGTGGAGTCATGCCATGTGAACACCTAAGGTCTCTATAGCAACACTGATTAGACTCAAGAGAACAGTTTCTTTTATCAGTTATGTTAATTGACATAACATTTATAAATAGTTTAATTCACACCGATCAGCATACAAATAAATGGTACATTCTTGTAACATCCCTATGCCATTAAGCATTATCTAAAGTCCCAAATTATTTAAATACCAATAATGACGCACTGCACAATAACATGCAATGAATACACTTGACTTGAGCATTCATAGTTTTCATGCTCTTTCTCTGTATTTTTAACATTCATTTGCTCAGAGGTTGATGCACATGCTGCTTCCTGAGCAGCTCTTCTTTTCTCCACCCTAGCAGCCCACTTCTTCTCTTCTTTCATCGGCATCTTTTCGCATTAAAACTGATTAAGTCAGTGCTTGTGTTGCAATTACTTAATACGTTTTTTTTAATTTTTCACTTAAGCTGGCACTTAAGTCTTCAATCTGCCTCAAGAATGATTTAAGATATGAAGAGGTAGGGGAAGTGACAGCGAAGATGGTAGGGATGAGAACGGCGCTCATACACATGCGCCACATGGCCGCCCTGCTGGCTGCTACCGAGAGTTGATTTTACAATACAATAAGATAAAAATTAAAAGAGGAATAACCTTGGAGGTCAATCATCACCTGGAAAGCGGATAGTAGACGTCACATAGTATATCTGTACAAAATTTCAGGTCAATAGGTCAAACGGTTTGCGAGGTACAGGTGATTTAAAATCCTGGACAGACAAACGAACAGCCATGGTAGCATATTATATATAAAGATATTAGAAGTCTTTGACACACATTATCTCTAAAGATTAGCTTCTATTTACAAACTTTTAAAAATTAAAATGTATTCAATTTTAATTATCTCATGGTTCACAGTAATGGCACTCTCATATATTCACTAAGAAATAATAAAACAGACACAGGGATATAATGCTGTGTTTTTCCACTCCACTGATCCAAAAACAAACCCTAAAAATATATATATATATATATACAGTATATATATATATATATATATATATATATATATATATATACATATTTGTCCATATAGCTCATCTCCTCCTTATAACACAAAACAAAGCAGTAAAAGATTGTGTGCATATATTGAAGTTGTGCCTGTAATGTCACACTGTATGGTAAGAGACCATTGCCCCATATCATTCTTGCAAAAATAACATACTTGACAGAGATACAGAAAACCAATACTCTCCACTTATTTATGTTGTAACTATTATAGAAAGATGATAAGAGTATCTGACAGTGGCAGAGAAATTAATAATATGGGCTTTTCAGAAAACATAGCAAACAGGCCAAGATCAAAAACAAAATAAACTAAAGAAACTGATTATAAAACTAGAAGGCAATCTAAGTAACAAAATCAAAAGACAGCGGATTTCCTAGTCTAGATTCCTTTACTTAATAACCCGGTAGTTACCATAAGGATAAAAAATATAATAAGAAAGGTAATTTTAATTTATATAAAGGCAGAAGATAACAAATGTAGGGGTCCTAATACATAGATTGGTAACAGTTTGAGTGACTAAGCTGTTTTGATCCTCTAACATTAGCTAACATTTCGCAATCTTGCTTTATGAATGTTATCTAATAACCAGAGGTGTTAATCAAAAACGAGCTGAATTCATTGTGTGATCCACTAATTCTTGTTTACACTGTTGGATACACTCGTGTACCTAACCAGGTATAGACTTGTGTTTGCTGGTGAACTTTGATCCAGTCAGAAGAAGATACACAGTTGAATGTTTAGTGGCATGCATCTGTTCATTCTGTGTTGGAGCCAGGATGCGCACCAAAATAAACTTATTTTGGATCACTATTTTTTTTCTCTATTTACATCTCCATGGAATTAATCTGAACAATCTGGGAAGATAACTTGCATATTTTAACCACTGTCCCATGAGGTCATGCAAGCAATTGACTTTAAGAAACGTGTCTTCTGTTGCTGTTGTGGCTTTGGGTCTGCCAGATCAGTATGTGTCAGAGTTTCCTCCATCCACGTTCCTTTTGATGGTGTAGGAAATTGTACTCATTGATACCTTGACTTTCTTTGCTAATTCTCTAAAAGAAGGACCTACACTTTTAAGGGTTATAATGGTCCATCTCTCTTCCTTTGTTAATTGCTATTTTCTTTCCATTATGACAGCAATAAACAGTGTAAAAATTGTCCAGATAATGTTTCAGAGGATGAGAGTTGGTTATTCCAACACTGCATTCATACAGGCAGTAAGTAATCAACAAAAGTTGGAACATCAGTAGGAATTGTTTGCATCAACTTTCAAGGTTTAATTTACTTCTCTTGCCAGAGAAAGGCTGTAAGTGGTTAACCTATTACTTGTTCCCTGAAAAAGGTATTTTTGTATAACTCTGAAAATTACATTATTTTTCAGTTTTTAGAAACCTTTTTTTTTTTTTTTAACCACTTGTGGTTTGTAGCTTAACTATGTACCGTTTCAGGTTGTTCCTTACAGTTGAATTGCTTAAATTTCAATAAGAACAGAGAAATTAGTGGTGTTCTAAAACATTTGACTGGTAGTGTATCGTTTCCCTGTACTCTTTGTATAAAATCAATAGATTAAGTGTGTTTCTGGTCCCTTGAAACAGTATAACTTTTGAGAATCTCAATTTAAAAAGAAAAGTAAGCAAATTAAAGTGGGAGCCTTACCAAAATCGTTCAATTATTACCAGGATTGCCAAAAGGAAATAAAATAGGTAATTGTTGACAATAGTTAACATCAATCAATCCATTCATCTTCCCCACAATGCATCATTAAGAGTGAGTTTGTGTGTGACTAAATCACCCATGCATGGCAGTACATACAGTATTACTGGCTTACAATGTTTCCTGCCTGAAGAAGGGGCCTGAGTTGCTTCGAAAGCTTGCATATTGTAATCTTTTTAGCTAGCCAATAAATGGTCATTTTACTTGACTTCTCACTACATTCATAATGGTTAACACGGTACAACACCATAGTACTACTGGAGTACACATTGAACATCAAAGAATAAACAGAACAATGTGTACAGATCAAACAAAATCCCAAAGTAAAGAAAATACATCAATAATAATGAAAACTGCCCAAAATACTGCACAGAAAACTTTCTTGAGAAAAGAATCCAGGCAAGCCAGGTTAATGATCAATGTAAATAATAGCATTTTTTCGTTCCAGACAATAATGTTGGTACTGTGATTTGAGTGAAAAGGTGTTTCAACCTTATATGGTGATAGAACTTAAAATTATACAACCCATAATTAGCTGCTTAAGTGTCACTGAGGTACTGTTTAAGGGTCAGCATAACTTAATTTTTAGCATGGAAATCTGTAGGTTTTTGGTAAACAAATTCCTGGTGTATCTGTATTTAGTTAATTAAACTGTATGTGAATTAAAATGTCTTGTATATAATGTGAAAATCATTTTGAAAAGTTACATTCATATTCTGTTACTCTGTAAGTAAAGGAAGTGAAAAGTTGGCTATAAACTAAAATGTGCTCTGAATACAAATTGATGGATTTAAAGGATGTATGCAGAAGACCGAACATAACAGCAGAGAACAGAAGTAAAACAGAAATATATGAAAGATTGCTTTAAATCTGAGTGGATTCC
Source organism: Erpetoichthys calabaricus (assembly GCF_900747795.2). Taxonomy (NCBI): domain Eukaryota; kingdom Metazoa; phylum Chordata; class Cladistia; order Polypteriformes; family Polypteridae; genus Erpetoichthys; species Erpetoichthys calabaricus. Next base: position 124,126,253 of record NC_041395.2, on the reverse strand, counting down.
CAAAGACAGAATTTATAGAAAATGAACAAGACACCTGGCAAAAGGAAATCATTAATATGTCTTATGCTAACAGCGTAATTAAAGAAATCTTATCAAATGGCTAAAATGTAGGTTAATACCAAACAAGCAAACTTAAAAAAATTTAAATACAAATGCCAAATTTCTAACCTGAATTTGCAGCATAGACAACAGCCATATTCACCCTAATTAGCCTCTGCTTCCAGAACTGAAACAACATGGTACTGTGCAAAATTGTTAACAGGTAGACATTTCCTGTGTAACCAGCCAGCTTGTAATAGCTATACCTGTAGCATGGCAGAAGTGTGCCACTCCAGCAACAAAGTTACTTCTAATTTTAAACATATGCTATTAGATTTAATTTATAATTTTTAACATTTTTTTTCCTCTTAACATTAAGTTGTCCAACATTTAATCTATGAGGTGATGAAACACTGTGATGCATACTATGTGACTAATATTGCAGGACTAATACGAGTATTCTGTAATAAGTAGAGTTAAGTGGTAATTAAAGTAATCCTAACTGGGCTTAATTTTGCAAATACGTAAGGAATGAATATTGTGGAGACATTAGATTACATTAAACCTGCCTTGTGCAAAAGCTAGAATCAATGTATTATTTAGGTGTCTAGAGGCAGGAAGAAGTGTTTTCTGAGAGTTGGCATAGAATAAATTGTCTTTTACATGCATTCCTGAATCTATAGGACAGATGTGAATAATGTTAGAAGTACAGAAACTGAAAGTCACAGTCAACTTTTTTCACCATTAGGTATGTACAGTATTGTTAGCCATACTATATCACTAAAGAGTGTATGGGACAAAAATGCTAAAATAAAGATGAGAGATCTGTGTTATAGAAGTAAAAATGAAATGCATTGTGCTAAAGACTACATTATAAAGGTCCTAGTGACTCCAGACTCATTACAGAATGCCCTGCTGTCCATATAAAAAAATCTTGCTGCAGATGTAGGATATAGAGTATGGCTTTCATGCCTCCAAGGCAACAGTGAGCACAGTTAATTCAGGCAGATGGTATTTACTAGCACATGTTATAGGCCACCAGTGCGCTATATAAGGAGGTTCTGATGCTTCGGTCTGATTGATTTGCCAAATATTCTTCTCACTAAATCGTACATTACCCTGCAGAGCATGAGAGAGAAAAAAACATTAAAGCTTATACGGCCCGACTGATCTTGTGTGAAAATAAGGATTTTTATTAAACTTGTTTTTCTAATATGTAAGTGAACTGCAGAGTAATACAGAGGGTGCTATCTTGGGAATTGATGCCCTTAAACAGCTGTCTGCAACATTAAATTTTGGTGATTATCTCTTATTGCAAGCTAGTAGTCTTAATGGAATCGCAGAGCTTCCACTTCACACGCCTGATTCTACATCACCAATTCCTGCTGTGACTAAGGTCGCATGGGGCCCTGATGAGGTATGAGCGCAATGAAAATTACATTGTGGTATACTGGGAGGAGTTTAGGCTATTACAGAGCAGGGACTGTGTCTTCTCCTTGTAATAAACAGTATCCTTTAAAGTCAGAAGCAATAGATGCTTTTAAAGATATAATTAAGCCAGTGGAAAAAAAACAAAATGTTGTGTTAGAAAATAGGAGCATTGGCAATTCGTCCATTTGTTCATTTCAGAGACCAGATGAAACATGTCATAATACAATTGATTACAATTAACTAAATTAATACATTTGAGATTGAACTGTGTAGTAGCAGGTGCTCTCATTATTTTAAACCCTGTACCAACCACATCACATTGGAATATGAGTTTGGACAGTGTGATAGTCCAGGTTGGCTCCATGCTCCTTGTCAGCTTGAACCCGGAAACGTTAATAATGAAACCAAAGATCACCCGGGCAAAGGGGGACATACATTCAGTCAACAAGAGGTAGGTGCAGGTTCTTTGTGCATTTATTAAAGCCAACAAGGGGAAAAATAGTCCAACACTCCTACTAAATAAATAAATAATCCATAAGAGTGAAGTATATGTTGAAGGTTAAAAGTTCAACAAACAATAAATCCGTTGAAATCCAGAGCCAGTTCTTCTTTTAAAACATACGTTTATCAATGCTACCTTTGAATAGCATCTCCTCTGCCTATCCCATCCAGGGCCATGCAGGGAGAGTAGACGCCCTCCAACAGGTATAGTCAATGTTTAGTCCCAGTTCAGGTTTCAGATGCCAGTTCTTTGGGGACTGTGGGGTGTCATGCTAATGCACGACAAATACAGAATTACAACAGGATTTGTTAAAGGCTGAGTATAAAAGTGTAACAAGAAACTAAACTCTTAAAACAGGAAGATACTGAAGATGTAAATGAAATAGAATCTTTGTGACTGTACTGTGAGCTACAAGGCTGCAAAATCATTTATTATTAATTTTTGAATATGTGACTAGAAATTAATTTTATCACTGTTGATTGAATAACTACTGTAAACGGCAAATGATTTAAGTAGTTTTGCAATATATACTCAAAGTACATAAAAATTAGAGGATGCTTTAACATTATTACTGCCTAGAGTTTACATTTTTCAGGCCTTAAAGGTAAGCTCAATAGAGTTTCATGGTGGATTTTGCTGAAGCATATTTAGGGTTTGAGGATACAAAACAAGGTTTCAGGCTTTTCAGGCATCCTGAAGTACCTTGATATTAAGAAGGGGATTGTATGTGTGAAATGAGCCTTAGGGCTGCTTCAAATTGGCTTTAAATGTCATAATAAAATTGGGTACAATTCACTAGATTAATATATTTGAGATTGAACTGTGTAGCAGCAGGTGCTCTCATTATTTTAAAACCTGTACCAACCACATCACACTGGAATATGAGTTTGGATATTGTGATGGTCCCAGTTGAGTGTCTGGTCCTTGGCAGCTTGAACCCGGTAACGTTAGTAATGAAGCCAAGGATGACCCGGGCAAAGGAAGACATACATTTAGTCAACAAGAGGTAGTTGCAGGTTCTTTGTGCATTTATTAAAGCCAACAAGGTGCAAAATAGTGCAGCACTTCTTCTACTAAATAAATAAATAATCCATAAGAGTGAAGTATGTGTTGAAGGTTAAAAGTTCAACAAACAACAATAAATCCATTGAAATCCAGAGGCAGTTCTTCCTTTGCAAACATACAAGCATCAAATGCTTCCTTCGAAAGCATCTCCTTTGCCTATCCCATTCAGAGCCATGTAGCAAGAGTAGATGCCCACCAACAGGTGCAGTCAATGTTTAATCTCAGTTAAGGTTCCAACTGCCAGTCCCTCAGGGACTGTGGGGTGTCGTGCTGATACTTCAGTTTGAACCACACACCTCTCTCCCTCTGCCAGTCCTTCAGCAGCATAAGGGAGATGCCACACAGTTGGCTGGTCCTACTCCCAGACATTGTCACCAAATAGGAGCTCCCTCCTATTGCCCCACATGAGCACTGGTCCCATGTTTGGCCCTCAGGGGCTCTCTAACTCCACATAAAACAGCTTGGGCTCCTCCACAATTCTGTCCCTCTCCTCTCTTTATATACCTTACTGTTAACCTCTGCTTTGTCTCAGCTGCTTCCTTTACATTTTTCTCTCTTTGAACTTCCCGCTGTTCCTTGTTCAGGTTCCTTTATACACCTTCAAGAGATATAGGTGTGCTGGTGCTGATTACAGTCTCCAGAGCGCTAATGAGACAGTTGACTGAACTGAATGCGTCTGCACGTAAATGCACGCTCACCCCAGTTCACACCGGAGCTGCTCTGCCACATTACCACACACACCTACACCGCATATAAGCGTGAGTGTTCCTTGATTTATTTATTTTATTAAAATACCCAAAGCCACAGACTCTTATGACAGACATGGGAATTGACATTAGTATACAAATGTTTATCCCAGTTGCCTTTTGTAAAGTATTTTCTGCCTCCAGTGTGAATGACTAGCATCCTTTTTTAAGATTCCTCTTGAATATTTTTCCATTATGAAACCAGTGTGAAGGAAAGAAAATTTTTAGCTTTACATACTTACACACACACACACACACACACATATATATACTGTATATATAATTTTTTTTTTCAAAATTGTAAGGGCAACTTGAGGAAGTAAAACATAGGAAAAGTTGCTTAGAAAAATAATTTAATGAGCCTCTGATAATTCTTACATAAAGGAATATAGATCTGAAACATTATACAAAAGGGCAGTGAAAATGTAATCAAAATGAAAATGCAATCAAAAATGGGAATATATTTTAATGTAATGTTAATCTATTACATTATGTACGCTTTACTATACATAGGATGAATTACATAAAGATGAACTAAAAATACACAGCACTGCTATTCTTTTACATTATGAAAGAAAGGTGCAGAAAAAGAGAAGCTGCTCATCACACAGTCAGAGAAAATTTTAAAATATGCATTTGTTAAAAAAGATGTATTAACAAAAAATCCATAATTATAACAGAATTTGTTAAAGGCTGAGTATAAAAGTGTAACAAGAAACTTAATTCTTAGAAGAGGAAGATACTGAAGATGTAAATGAAATAGAATCTTTGTAACAGTAATGAGAGCTACAAGACTGCAAAAACATTTATTATGAATTTTTGAACATGTGACTAGAAATTCATTTTATCACTATTGATTGAATATCTAAACACCAAATGATTTAAGTGGTTTTGCATTATATACTCAAAGCACTTAAAAATAAGATGATGCTTTAACATTATTACTGCCTAGAGTTTATATTTTTCAGGCCTTAAAGGTAAGCTCAATAGAGTTTCATGGTGGATTTTGCTGAAGCATATTTAGGGTTTGAGGATACAAAACAAGGTTTCAGGCTTTTCAGGCATCCTGAAGTACCTTTGTATTAGGAAGGGGGTTGTATGTGTGAAATGAGCCTTAGGGCCGCTTCAAATTGGCTTTACAATCTGTTTGGCTGGGGGCATAGGCACAGAGTTTGATAAGTTGGTGTCTGCAGTAACAACATTTACAGAATGTCAAAATTGTGCCAACTGTAAGGTCATTCCTTACTAATTGTTCACAGTATTGGGATTAATACTGTTTGAAGGACTAATTTGGATGTCACAATGCTAAATCTGTGAATTACAACAGTTAATTATTGTGAAGGCCTTAAGACACAAGTAAGCCATCAGAAAGAATTGGGCACCATGGATACAGTATGCAGTTCAGAGATGCCTGGTTGGTCACTAAAGTAAATTCCAGCCCAGCAGGTAATAGTGTAGTTAAGTTATGACCCATTAGATCACCAGGGCGTGTCTCTCTACTGTAGCATAACTTGCTTCTCTTTCCAGCCTCAGATAGATGTCCACGTTTTCCTCTTCATTCATAATTTGGCTTAACATAGCTTCCAGACAAGTCTAAGAAGCACCACAGTGTAAAAAAAAAAAGAGGAGAAAATGTAAGATGATGATGAAACAGGCTGGTTAAAGCTTGTTATATGTCACATCAGTGGACTATTCCATGGTGTTGGGTTGTGTTTTATGTCAGTTCAGTTAAAAGCACAGTCCTATCATCAAACAGGTGTACATATTAGTATTTCAAAGGCTCACCCTTGCCTTTGTAATTCTGAGTGATGTTTCAAATTTTGGACATCTGCTGTTTAATGTTTCCCTCTTTAACAATATTTTCAAATTATTTTGCCTCAGCTCGCCTAAAATGAGTTCTTTACCTTGTGCTGACCCATCTTCTTTAAAATTATTAATACAGCCAACAGGTGTTCTTCTCAGTTGTTGGAAAAGATGAAAATATTGTTCAGGTAGGCGGCCCTATAGGCATTATGTGTCTTTATATGTCTGTCTGCCAAATCCTGGAAAGTGTCTAGAGCCCTGTGCAAACCAAACAGAAGGGAACTATACTGCCAGTGAGCTACACTTGCTCAGTCAGAGAATTAAAAGTGAACCAGAAACTGACCTGAAAGGGGCAAAACAAAGGATAGTCAAAAGACAGACAGAGGTTAATATTAGGAAAATACATAGCACAAGTGTCAAAACCCAAAATGTTTATCAAAAATCAAATGTCAGAAAAGGTCAAAGATACTTAACTGACTTTAAAATACAGCCAACCTCACTTAAATAGTGACGGTAATGATAATGTCACATGTAGCTCTGCAGCCAATCCTGTTCTTGATAACAAGGCCTTATGAGAATACATGAACACAAAATGCTGGCGTGATGACATCAGGGAAGTAATGGTAAGAATTCTAAACATAAAAAAACAACATAAATGTACAATATTTTGACAAAATTGCCTTCAGGGGTACAAAAACTATGATTAACAACAAGGAGAAGTGCCAAAAGCAGTTTTTTCCAGTTCAGCTGAAGGACTTAACCATTAAAGGCTTTATTTATAAATAGAATTTATTATTATTATCATTATTAATATAATAATAATATATTGATATACTGACAGATTTGGAAATGGCAGGTCATACTGGCAAAAAATTAAATGCAGGATAATGAAAAAAAGGGCTAGAGGTCAAAATACAGAAAGCAAAATTTCAAAGACCGAAAACAAGGACTGAAAATTCAAAATAACTCTCAAAGTCATTAATGTGATTTGATATGTTGGCAACGTAAGAAAGGTACAAGAGTAGTATGGCTATAGGCACTGAAATAGTGTGATTTTTAAAAATGTATTTATCTATCAAAACGCTTTTCATAAAGCATTCAACTTTGTTGAGAAAGCTACCCTGTGGGACACCCTGAGACTTTGTGGGTTCTCCCTGAAGTATGTAGATGTCATGGCCAGATGTATGTAGATGTCACACTGTTACTGTGAGTGCTGTGCAGAGTGGAGGCAGAGCCTCTTTGTTTTTCCCAGTTGATTCTGGGGTGTGTCAGGGGGTGCTCTTCCTCCTACTCTGTTCAGTTCTTGCATGGACTGGATGTTGGGCAAGGTCATGGGGCCCAGTGGCTGTGGGGCATCTGTTGGTGAAAAGAGATTCACTGATCTTTGCCCATGATGCTGTGATTTTCGCAGAGTCAATGGAGGCTCTAATTGGGGCTTTTGAGAGACTGAGTGAGGAGTCTGAGTGTCTGGGCTTGCGAGTGCCCTGGATAAAAACCAAGATCCAGGCCTTTAATGAGCTCTGGGGCATAGCCATCAGCAGCGTGTCTGTCTGTGGAGAGAGTGTCAACCGCGTTGAGAGGTTTACTTACCTCAGTGATATTCATGTCTCTGGTGACTCTTCCTATGAAGGCAGTAGATGGACTGGAAAAGCATGGGGGGTCATGAGGTCACTGTGTGGTGCTCCCGATAACTTTGCAAAAGGGCAAAGATCCAAGTCTTTAGAGTCCTGGTGCTTCCTATTTTGCTATATGGTTGCAAGACATGGACGTTATTCAGTGACTTGAGATGAAGGCTGGACTCCTTCGTTGCTGTGTCTCTTCACAGAATCCTTGAATACCTCTGGTTTGACTGTGTCGAATGAGTAGTTGCTCATGGAGTCCCAAGTGAGGCACATTATGTGCATTGTGAGGAAGCATCAGTTATGGCACTATGACCATGAGGTGCGATTCCCCGAGAGTGATCCGGATTGCAGCAGCTTCATTGCTGAAGACCCAAACAGCTGCACCACGCCAAGGGGTCGCCCACATAACACCTGACTGCGGCAGACAGATGGTCATTTCTAGAGAGAGGGACTGAGCCACATGTCTACCTAGGAGGTTGCCAACCAGGATCCTGCGCTGTTTTGTCGTGTGGTAGGTGCAGCAACATGCTGTATCAGTACATGCTGCTCAATCTGAACTTGAAATGAAATGAAAATAAAAGTACAAAATGCATTTTGCATGATCCAAAATCTCAGACCTTTGGGACCTTGGTGTAGGATAGACATAGAGTTTTGAGACTAAACTGAGAATAATCAGAAAAATTAGCAAAAGGTTTGAAATCTAATAAGATTTCAGAAAAAACAAAACAGCTAAGTAGAAGATGAGAAATGGAAATCAGTCAGAGAAACAATGCTAGTATCAGAAACCCAAAAATGTTTAACAAAAGTCAAAATAAACACAAAAAATTTTTTTTAGTATAATTCAAAACCTTGGTCAACTTTTACAACATAGTAATGCTGATGTTGCATATTATAGGAGTATCATTCACATAACATAGCAACCAAAGTGAAGCCTGGAGCCTTACACAATAACCCAGAAAATAGAGACTCCCATTAAAACACTTAAAACAAAATATTGCTAGTGTGACATCGCTATACCATCTTCATTTTTAGTAAAGTTTTAAAAAATCAATAATTTAAAAGTAGATTTAAACAAAATGAGTACAACAGACAAAAATAGTAGATTACAGCAGTGGTGGCATGTCCTTACAGCAGGATAACAAGAAGAAATGCAGAATAGAAGTCGGTAAGTAACAAGTTGAAGTAATTATCACACTTTAATTAATTTTTTTTTTTTTGCAAACAAGTAAAAACATAGTTATAATTATTAGCAGCTAATCAGTGAGTATAACACACTAACGTATTTGGAATCTTCAGTAGGCCAGCTTTCTGAGATAGTAATGTATGCTCCAGTGGGATATACAAATAGATTCAGAATAATAAAGACATGAACCATTTAAATCATTATATTTAAGAGTAAGGACGTTGAAAACAGCTGTAAACTTAACTGGAAGCCATTGTAAAAAGTTAAGGTCAGGAATTATGCAATACTTCCTAGTTCTTGTAGCAGTTCTTACAGTGGAATTTTTAATTACTTTAAAGCTACAAATAAAATAATTTGAACAGCCTGTCAATAACTTACTGTATTACAGTTGTTGATTGTAGATAAAAACACGTTAATTAACTCTGTGTCCTCCATCCTTAGGAAAATTACCACATTTCCAGAATTTTGAAGCTCAAAGAGCAGGTTTAGGAGAGTGTTGTAATGTGTATGGTCAAAGCTGAGCTAACACGTGATGCTTTCTTGTCTGTATCATTCCTACGAAGTTAAAAACATTTATACTGTACACGTATGGTTCCCAGTGTTATTTTTTAAGTAAAGATACAGATGTTTATCATCTTCAAGTATAATCATATATTATGTTTTCTGTCAATATTTCCCAGGTTCAGCACGAAGAGTGAAAACATTAACATCCCAAGTACTGTTCCATGTCATTACTTCAGAATTTAGTACTACAGTTGCATTTCTGTACATATAGAAATAATTTGCACAATGAGAGTCCCTGAGAATGCAGTATAATTTTCAAGAGGAAAGAGAGTGGTCTTCAAAAGGGAGAGAATACAAGTAGTCAATGATGTCAACTCCTGCAGTTAAATCTAACTAGATAATAACTTCCGTTTTCTTCATCAGAAAACATTAAAATGCTATTGATAACATGAGTTGATAGTGTTTCTGTACTGTGACCAGTGCAAAAGACAGAAGGCAGTTGAGTAAGGTGACACTGAATGTTCAAGATAACTACTTTTTCATGCACTTTACAAAACAAGGTACATCTGAAATAGGTTTTTAATGATTAAGCATATCTGGTTCTCTGACTTCCTCAATAATTATCTGACAGTCATTACGTTTAGTTCAATAGGAACCGTGCTTGACTAAAATGACTTATGTATATAAAAAAAGGCACTGCCAGAACTGTGGTTGAACTTTTCATTAGTTTTGATGGGACTGGATTTGAAAGACAGGAAGTATTTTTCATTTTAGAAATTAAACTTGAGATTTCTTGTGCCTTCTAATGTTATAATTATTATGTTTTAGATGAGGTATGCTTTGACACACCAGTACTATTTTTGCAAGAAAACTTTGAAATCATGGATCTTATGTTATAAATTGTATCATTAAATATAAGCAAAAAAAAATCTGTGTTGCTAGGGATGTTTGTAAGCATTTTCATGGCAGTTCAGTGTTACCATTTATCAAATTAGCAACTTCTAAAAAATTACACAAGAGTTCTATATGTATTCATACATTACTATAGCATAGATTAGAAAACATATCCTTTTCTTACCTTTTAAATTTGCTTGTAAGAATTACATATGTATTCATCCATAATATAGCATAGATTAGGGAAAACTGATTTTTTTCATACCTTTTTAAAATTGCCTGTCAAGCTCAAATGATGTTATTTTATCTCCATCATAGCTCTCGTTTTCAGCACATTAATTTAAGAGCATGTTTGTACTACAGTATTTAAAACAAGGTGTATTTCTTTATAAATGCATTACAGTCTTTTAGAATTTGATTGTTTTATTTAAGAAACATATTGCAATTGTATGTCATTTGATCCATATTGTTCTCTAGAATTATTTTTAAGTTTCTTACAATAGTCGTGAAGTGCAATTTAGATAGTGCACATTTTTCACATTAATGTAGAGTGGCAGCGTTATGCATGTCGAATTGTACATGAATGTAAGAATTTAATTGTACGTAATAATGGCCCTATAAGCCTATAATCTGTGATTATTTTGGTGAGGGCATAAATTAGTGAAATATAATTATGTAGAAATCACTGATTATTCCATTTAGTGGAGTGATATATACATTTTTAATGTCAAGATGATTTAATTTAGTGGAATAATATTTAAATTTTAAATCTCACTTCCACAGGTAATAATTAAATCCAATATATGATTGTGATAATGAGCTGGACCTTTAACATCACCAAGCTTAGCAACTGCATATAGAATCAATGCAAGGTTTTTATAAACTTACCAGCAATGAACAAGAGAAAAACTGCAGAAATAACAAAAACTGCATAGTGTTGGTATACACATCCATCTTGCTGATATGGTGATTGAGTCTTTCTTCACATTTGAACCATAGAAACATATCTCATGGTCTTCTCTTTGAATTAGGATGCAATTGTATTTCCTATTAGTTTCTGTTTATGTTGTTGCTTTATGTTCTATGTCAAAAAGTCTCCTCAAACTGCATTATGTAAGTTCAAGACTGGGGTGGAGCAGGGTAAGTAATTGGACAGTGGTGTTAGTTGCAGGAGAAGAGAGAGAACTCTAACTCACAAGTCTCAGGGGAGCAAAGAAAGTCTTTTACAGATTTAAATGATGGCAGCGTCACCGCATTAATGTTTCATTTTGTGATAACTTTTGAAAGGTACCTCAGAATAATAGAACCTTTGAAGGTGTATGATAGAAAATCAGTAACTGTCCTGTACATATGGGTGGTCATTATTATATCTAAAAAGTACAGTATCATTTGATGTCATGATTAAATAAGTTTTGCAAAATTATGAAGTAAATAAAACACATATTTGTTTTGCAAGCAGGTTAGAGTTTATATTGCTGGGTAACACTCATCATTATGCTTGAACCCTGCCAAGGGATCTGTGGAATGCTTCCTTCTTCTAAAAGAAAATATGATTGTGAGATAATTTTAAATACTAAATTAGCAACTGACAGCACAATCCTTAGAAAAGCCATAAAGATTTCAGTGTCATTTATTTATAGTAACTTTTTTCTTTATTCAATATTAGAGTGTTGTTTGCCAAGGGAAAGGGCAGCAAATCTCAAGTGGATTAATATTTCCACATCTATAGAAGCTAGGCAAAGCACTATTCCAGGTATGATTTAGAATGCATAAATATATTTACACTTTTATTGAAGTACTAAGAACCGCAATTACATCTGCAGGCCTGGAGCTAAACCGAGATATTGCATGTTAACCTTCTACTTATTGTGATACCCAAAGGCAAAAATTTGTAAGACTTCAGTGACTTGAAACTGATTTAAAGGCTTTATATTTTCTAGCACCAAAAATTGCTTTGTACTAAAATTATTAATGTTGTATTGGGAAGGCATGAGTTGATGATATTGAAGGGAAAGAGAGTAAGAATACATTTTGTATTTCTACATTGTATAAAAGTATAATCTATGTGCTCAGGAGATGCCACATTAAACAGCATCCCTATTTTGTCAGCTGCCACCACAAGGGCGCTCTAACCTTTATACCGAAAATAAAGAACCATGTAAAGACAGGATGCATATAAATAATAATGCTTCATGAGAGGTATGATGGTACTTGATTTACCTTCCATCTATTCACGGACCCTTCACAATACAAATATACTGTCAAAGAGTTTTCTATCTGTATCTATATCAAACAGCTTTCTCTCTGTGGCCATCTGTATTGGGGACAGAAGAGTGATCTGGTGCCATGAAAACCCTTCAACATGTGCAGTGATTTAAAGCAATGCTACTCAACTTCATGTACCTCAAGGGCCAAAAAGATGGGAAATATCCTGACTCAAGGGCCACAATGCAAAACTAAGTTTTCTGACATTTTTGGTATTAGTTGTCTACTAAAGATTTAAGTTAGAATGTTTCAAAACTAGCAAACCTACTTGACACATTTTCTTTGCATTTGGGGTTCAGATTAATAAACAAGCCCAAATTCAAAAGAATAATAAATGTAGTAATTAGCACTTTATTTAAAGTTGACCTAACATAAGACTTCTCATGTTGTAATCATAACATATCACCAGATAAGAACAATTTTAATTAAATAACATTTATCTGAAAATGGGAGTAAAGTAAAAATGCATCTTAAAACAATTATGAAAGCTATTTGAAACTTTACTGTTATTTAGAACAATTTATTATTAAATGCCTATAAGGACAATATGTAAGTTACATTTGAATACTGCCATGCACCACCATAAATACAAACTAATACAATCAGGATGCTTATTACCATTCCCTCTTGTCTGCCTTAAACAATTTATTTATTAAACTGTAAATCCAAAAACTACATGTCAAATAAAAATATTTTACTTAATGTAAATTCAATTATGATTAATTATAAGCACAGCATCTGGTGCCTTCATGAAAAATGCGTTCGGCTGTTACTTTCAATAGTAACTTGTATGTGCATTAAAATACATTTACAGGTCAAATTCCATTACAACCAGGGACCTAAAAAATTTTGTTGTAATGAAAATTTTGTAATAATTAGATTCTATACTTGTTGCTATAGTGCTTGAGTTAACTTGCATCCAGGCGTTTGCAATCATTTCAATTGCATCTTTCACGTTAGTTTTCAACTCCTCCTGTCTACAAGTTATGCTGACAAGAATTTTTCTCAGCATTTCTTTTCGATAATACCCTTTCAGAGTAAGAATGATGCCCAAAAATGCCGTAAAAATACTTTGTTGTAATGAAAATTTCATTTTAACGATATTCGTTGCAACAGAATTTCATCTGTATATACAAAATACAAAATGGATACTGTTAATTCTTATCTAATGTGAAGACTGGGTTTGCATTTTGCTGACCAGTTTCTTTATGACAGGTTGATATCCAGTTGTTGCAATACACAAATAGTCGGTGAGTTGCTTGTCAGTCAGGGAATCACGTTGTTGGCATTTGATAATCTCTATTGCTGAAAATGCACTCATATGTAACTGGATGCAAAAATGGTCAAAATGTTTTTGTGCAAATTAGGACAGAACCATACTATCCGCCTGAAACTGATTCCTCTTTATGCTTATGTTGTTAAATGAAGTTATTCTGAAAATCAATAAGCTAATTTTCACCTGGCTTCTGAAACACCAAACATCTCTGTGAGCTCCAAAGCAGACTTTACTTCAGTAATAAGGAGTTTTTCAACTGCATGAATCATTGGGATCAGTGGTTTTAGGTCATTAAAACAGTATCCTTCAATAAGGGCACCTAAATAAAGGCGAGCTTCAAAAGGGCGACCTCAATTGGGTGCAGCGAATAAAGGCGCACGTAAATAAAGGCGAGCTTCAAAAGGGCGACCTCAATTGGGTGCAGCAAATAAAGGTGCGCGTAAATAAAGGGAGCTTCAAAAGGGCGACCTCAATTGGGCGCAGCGAATAAAGGCAAACGCAATAAAATTATTACAGAAAATTTATTAGATAAAGGCAATGGTTGAACGTATAAAAAAGGCGAAAGCCAGAATATTAAAACATCCAATTAATTAATGCATGAACTTCTAACGAACTATTTCTAAAGCTCTTTATATTTTGTTGTTTTCTGCTCTTACTCATTGTTGTGTTACACTTGAAGCTGTAGATTATGTGCAATGCCACGTAGATATTCGAGATGCGGTCTATTAGCATAATCAAGGACAATTGATTTAATTCGCTCCGAAGTGTCTCTGTACGTCTTCCTTGGCCTTGGAATAGGCCGACCTGCAACGAGCTGTTCAAGACGCAGCTCAGTAAGGCTCTGCTCTTTCTTAAGGCCTTCGATAAATCTCCAGATAGTTGGATGACACGCTCCCAGCAAGGATGAAAACGCCCGGTGCCATCCTTCAACGGAATTGTTGGTCTTTGGGAGATCGTTGATCACTCGGTCATAGACATTCCAAAGGCTGATGGGGAAGATCGGTTCGTGACGTAGATTGCGTCGTGATGGGCGTCCGATCCATGTGTCTTCGAAGTAACCAAGCAGGTCACTGATGCCTCTATAATTGTTGACAAAGAAAGGCGTGTCCATCAGCTCTTCAAAGACATCGACAACATCATCCGGGGCAACAAAAGCCAGTGCAGCCAAATGACGAAGACCTAGAGCGAACTCAGCATCAGTCGTATATCGCTGAACGATGTCCGGTGTCTGCTGCATCCGACACCAGAGTCACTGACTGAAGTGGAAGAAGCATCCTTGATGAGTTGCACGTGGGAACATCGTGTTGAATGCCCGAATACTGGCCTGCTCGAAATCTGTAACAATTGTCTTAGGATCCGACCGTTGACAGATGTTTTTCAGTTCAGTAAGTACTCGAATGTAACTACTTGAACTCTTGTCACTCATGAGCACGTAAACAAGAGGAAACGTTGTTTCGTACTTTGTCCCATGAATCGTATAGATTTGCTGGAACAAATGAGGTTCAGATTTGAAAGTTTCGTCGCATAACCAGGCTTCACATTCGGCAAGGACCTGCTGATTCCCCTGCGTTGAAAAGACTAAGAATCGCTGGTTTCCTGGTCCACTGTCATATCGAAGAAATTTCTCACCTCCAGTAGTCATAGAATATTCAACAGGGTATAGTCAAGTCGTCCAGACTAGTTGGGTTTGACATTGGTGCCTCGTTGACACGCCGAATGTGACGGACAGTTGGTTTAAGGTGACGAAAAACAGGAAGTTGTCCAACGACCGCTGATGACAGACCTTGGGTTGCTGTAGCCATGAGTTCCTGCGGTCCGTCAGTAGAAGAAGTTGCTCATTGTTTGATGTCCACTATTGCTTTCCTTGTTTCGATCTTCGCCACATCTGGAACATGGTTGTGCGTAGATGGTCTCTTGACGAATAATCCATTTTTGGTATGACAGTGAGACGAACATTTTCCAATCCTATATTCAGTGCATTTCCAGATGTGTTTCCCGTTGATAGTTTTTTCCTTTCTGAATGTGTAGCCTTGACTAAAGTGATCTGCATTACTTAGGTCTTTTACAAATTTTTCAAAAAGATTATCAGAAATTGCCTCAACTCTTGTGTAGTGTAAAACCTGATAGTTGAGATGAAGTCTGAGTTGAAATTTTGATATCTGACCAATGATATTGTCTTTGTTTTTTAAAATCAGCAAAAAGAGATTCACTACACTCCAAGAAACATTTCTTAATAAGCTCACCTTCAGTAAAAGGCCTGTGACTCTTTATAACATTCCATGCTTTTTATATGATGTCTCTGTGATGGAATCACTCTCTTATTTTGCATTGTAGTAGATTTTGCTGGCCATGTAGGCTGTCTAGAAGTGAGCGGATTTTATCCTTTCTTAAATTTCTCCAAGTGGAATATAATTTTCTGAAGTCGGTGTGACAGCTTTCGTGGTGATGCTGGATATTTGCGTGTTTTGGTACTTCTCTGATAAAGCAGATATAGAACTTTTTTGTTTATTTCAATGAATGCTAATTCTTCTTCCCAAGCTTTGTTAAATGTCCTATGATCGTCTGAAATTTAACATTTTGCCATTTTCTTGTCCTCACCAGTAGCTCTTTAAACAAGTTGTCTACTTTGCTTTGTGACACGGAAAGAAACATCTCTTGAACTGAAAAGACATGTAAAACACTAGTGTGCCCTCTTTGAGAGAAAAATGAATGTGCTTGTTTTGAGCATGGATTTAAATTCTGAAAATTATTCATAGACTTAAATATATTTCCTACTACTGGGGGGCCACAGAAAATACTTTAGGGGGCTGCATGTAGCCCACAAGTCTTGTGTTGAGTAGTCTGGATTTAGAGCATTCCTACTTGCCTGTCCTTTTAATGGAAGAACAAAATATTGCAGGACAGACAATTCAAAGAGTTTCTGTTTTGTATGGTGGTAAGTTAAGGGGGATGCTAACAGCAATATGGTGTTTTAATTAATGAAATAGTTATTTAGCCAGGTGTGTAGTTAGGACTGGGTACAATAGCTATTAGTTCAGTTTTAGATGTATGGTATGAGTGTTTATTAAAAATATTCAGCTTGTTCAAAAGGGAGACGTATAACTTCGCATAGACTTTAGTATGCCTGTTGAGACTAGAGAAGGATGAAATATGGATAAGACTTCAACTGTCAAAGGGGAAAAGTAGAAACAGAGCATAAAATATAAGAATATGGTTTGGAAAAATTGACCTCCGACTAGTCAGGTGCAGGTTATTGCATTTATCTATATTTGGTGTTCCTGTAAAATCCTGTATTCTACCTCCCATTTATGTTAATAACATCCATCCATTTTCTGAAGTTTTCATTCAATTCAGGATCACAGGAATTCAGTGGTTACCTCAGTTGTACTGGACACAAGACAGTAACAATTCTTGGCCTCTGCCCACTCACGTAGGAACCTTGTGCTGCAATCTAGAAGCTGGGTTGTCTTCTGGTCTCTTGTTAGGAGTAATCCAGTGGTGCTTTCTTTAAGCTTGGAGGCTCCTTGATTTTTCTGTATTTAAACGTAGCCTATCTCTGTCTCTGACCTCAGAGTCAGGCACCTATAGCCCTATTATATTTGAAATATTATTCTGTTGTTCACAAGCAGCCCCCTTAATTTCAAGCAGATTTGATTTGTCACTGTTAGTGTGGTTCTTTGCTTTTTTTGAAGTTTTTTTGCAGGGCAGTTATTTGCCCTGTGCCAACTTGGTAATGTCATTTTCTGCTGGGCAACCCTGAATTTTCAAAACACTACTATTCCTACTACAACATCTACTGCTAGAAACATTTTAAGCAAACAGAGGTTAAGAGGGGCCATGATTGAAATGTTTATAATTATAGAAATAATATGGAAGAAGATGATCTGCTGTGGCAACCCCTAACGGGAGCAGTCAAAAGAGGAGGAAGAAGAAGTTGTTACTTTAAAATAAATTGTGCAACTTGTTCAGGGCAGATTTCACACAAAATCATTGACACATGGAATACATTACCAAGTAGTACCTGTGAAAAATAGGTCTTTAGGGGCTTTCATAGCTTGACTTGCTGTTATTTTGGACAATCTAGGTGAATAGGATGGGTGAGCTTGTTGGGATGAATGGCCCATTCTTATCACAATTGTTCCAATGTTCTTGTCTTATGAAAATTTTATATACTGTAATTACTTTGATTTTTAAGAGTATATGTTGTAATTATTAAGTAATATTTATATACTGTATCCACCTCAAGCCTGCCTAATCCAATTCAAGGACCGTAATGGGGATTAGTACCTGTTGTGGAGTCCTTTGCAGGTTCATTCAAGTAAAGATCCATACTGGGCCAATTTAAATTAGACATTGAGCCTAACATGCACATTTGTGGTAACGGTGACATAAAAACTAGAATATCTGGAGAAAAACCCATGAAGGCCAAAGGAGACCATGTAAACTTTAGACAAACTGGGCACAATACTTAAACTCAAGATGATGGACTCATGAGGCAGCAGCAGTAATTAGACTTGAAACTAATTCTTCACTAAGTATTCTATACTACACAGCACAACTAATAAAATTCAAGCTTGCTTTTCTGCAAGAGGAAACAGTGGACCAGCAAAAAAATCTTTCTGTGCTTCTCAATTTAATGGCTGTAGACTAGCACACCATGTCACAGATTCCATTTGGGAAAGTTCTTCATTTGCTCACTCCTTTACTGTGGAAGTAGGCATAAAGCTGTATATATTAGTTAAATCACATTTGGGCTTTATTCTGCTTAATGAGCACCTGCACAATTAATTCCAGGGATCCAGACCTGTACCTCCAGAGACACTCAAGGGGCCTGCTACATACTGAAGTTATTGACACAGAAACAAATGTACTGTTTCAATAAAGAGTATCTGCACTTTGAACAGTGATCTACGTGAATATGCATGAGTGACTGTGTTTGAAATTTAAGGTACAAATGTGAGCTAATGTGATGTGAAATGACTAAAAATTAGCTCTTTTCAATTCTGTTTGCTTCCTTGTTTGGCAAAAAGCTTTTTATTATCTCACTTCAGGGCATTTTGGTCATAGAAAGATATGTGTAACAGCTGGTTGCCACCTTCTCTTTGGATGTTCCATAAGAAAAATCAAAATTTCTTTTTCATTATTGTCACATCTGATTTTTAATTTTGTTCAATCCTTATTTATGTATTGGACCATTAACACAACATTAATTACTGAACATTTATCTTTCTGAGCCCAATCTGTTTGTCCCTTAATTCTGAAAATGTTATTTCAAGGGCTGTCTGTGGCCAGTTTTCCAATATAAGGTTCTTAAGTCCAGTGAACAAACCTTGACAAAAGACATCAAATGCACACTGATCTTGTTGATTAAGATGTTTTTAGCTTGTTTGCCTAGATACCTGCTTTCTTCAAGACTGTAACATTGTACTACCCTTAAAGTTTATTCCATGCTGTTTCTTCAAGGACTTTGTACTTCTTTGCAATACTTGCCTTTTTAATATTAAATGAGATTTGGATTTACCTGAATCAAACAACTAAAACACTTTAACATAAATTACAATATGGTTATTGATTCTTATTAGTTAGATAAATGATCTTTTCTGAATTCCAAGTTGATTATTATGGAACATGAAGTCAAAATAGCCAATTCCCTTTTGATCTGATACAGCCACTGTGCTGATCTTTTAGTTTTATTTATTTATTTAATTAATTTGTGTGCTTAAAACTACATATTTAAACCAGTATTTTATCACATGATACATTTTTAGCAATACTAAATATAATTTTAGGGTAGGACACCTATAGTACAGTATTGTGACACAATACTTAAACATCTTCACAAACTTCTTATTCATTTCTTATCTTCTTGATTGTATTGTTCTTATTCTTCTTGATTGTATTGTATTCCTTTACCTTTTGAAGTTGGTTTGTGTTTCCTAGATAGTATTTATTTATATTATGCTGTGACAGAAGATTTTGCTAAAGGCAAGAGCACCATCAAATTGGAGCCAGGGATACAGCCTCCACAGAAAAAAAGATACCTTGGGTGGGCCATTGTAGGAGGGATAGCTCTGCTTATGTACCGAGTATCCTGGAAGAAAAAAATTTCAAGTAATTCTGCCTATATGGGAGAGAGGTGCCAGAGGGCAGCATGCAATGTTCCCCAAGAGTAACAGAGAGCAAGTGACCTAAAACTGAACGTCAGAGATGGTTATATCTCCTGATGGAGGGCACATGGCCTCATAAAGTAACATACAGTACCATGCTACTGTATCTGTCTCAATAAAGAATGCCTGCTAATGAAGTACCTTACAAACCTTGACCTTTAAGGCCTACAAAAGCACCAGGAGATGGTAGAGGGTGTCCCCAGAGCAATTCAGGTCCATCCTTGAGCACAAAATTGATTCTGAGGTCAAACTGGATGTCACCCCAGGATGGGATGTGAAGCTGCCTCACTTGGTGAGGCCAGCCAAGTGCAGAGCTGGCAGGAGAATAGATTAAAGCTCAGCTGGCTATTGAAAATGAAGCGAGATAGATACATATGAGCTGAGAAATGATGTATTTGGGGGTGCTACTGTGGTAAGTGCGTGGGTGAGCCACCCCTCCACAAAGACTGGATTTAAGAACTTTGAATTAGACTTAACAGAACAGCATGCATTTTGAGCTTTATTGAAAGAGATAAAATGAAATAGTGAAATTTTTAAGGAATGATGCCAGATTTAGAAACTCCAGTTATAGACATTTAGCTGTTTAAACAAAGAAAAAATGAAAGTGACATCAAAATGACAATCTTGCAAAAAGATTTGACTATTTTGTCACTTCCTGGTTAAGTATTGTATGATAAATGTTCTTGTGTACATTAAAATACAACATTAAGGCATTATCAAATATTTACCTAAATGATTTTTAGGTTATAATAACGTATTTCAACAAATTGAATTTTATTAAAGCAATACAGAAATAGCTGCTTTATGATTTTATTAATCTTTACATAACACACAGCACACTTGCACCTAGCAATTACACCAAGTATCATCTGAAAAAGTGACTGGCTTTTGTACAAAATACACTATGTGAACAGTGGACAGGACCGTAGTCAATTGCAGGATATGTTTTATAAAATCTATCACATTTGTATCTCAAGGCACATGTATAGTTAAGTTGTTTTCTTGAAGAAACAGCATATAATTTCTAAGCCTTTTCCACTTAAAAGTGAGAGAATAGTGGGGACATCCTCTTTCAATGGAAAGAAGCACACCTGCACTTTTAAGATTAGTTAAAAAGAATTTGGTTATCTGCCATTTATCACACTGGGGGAAATTTGTTCAAATCTTAATATTTACAAGTGACACTCCTGAGGCATAACTTGCAGACATCAGATCCTTTGCTGGCAAACCTGCCACAGTTTTTTGTTTTTGCTTTTTTATTCAAACCCAACATTGTAAACAGAGTATGCACATTTCTTTACCTGTACCTGCAGGCCTGAGCCTTCTTGACAAAATGGAGTGTTAAGTAACCTTAAGATATCATCTGTGATGTGGACCCTAAGAACTTTAATATACTCAATCTTTTCACAGACAACCCATTAACGTCAACAGAAGCATCATTCAGCACTTTTATTTTGGTTGCCAATAAATTACTTTTTTTTTAAGCATCTAATAAGCAAATTTACACCTCTAGCCTGTCATGCTGTTAGTAGTGCATTTCACAAGTCTTAACAGTAAAGTGGGTGATGCACATGTGAAATAAGTAATTTTTATGATATTTATACTGCATATAAAGTGGACCTCACTGATAAGTCTCATTGAAAAAAATTTAATAATTAAGTCTGCAGCAGAGGTGTACTCTTAATCTTAGATGGATATGATATCTGCTCTATACATTGCTTACAACCTCACATTCAGAGACAAGCTCCTTTTACTACATAAACTTTATACTTAATTTGACCTTTTACTGATTCTTCATTTAGACTGTAAAGCCAGGTTACTGCACCCCGTGAGGTAAGGCTGGAATAATGATTTAATGAAACTTAATTGATCTGCTAATTGCAAATGAGCAATAAGGGCTAATTAGGGTCAGAGTATGCTTAGGTGGGCATTTGTGGCATAAAGAGAGATGATCTATAGTCAGAATTCAATAGCACTTACTGGACATTGAAGCAAGATGAAGCAAGAAGATTTGTTAGGGCTAATATAATAAGAGACATTTGTTCACATTAACAATCCTGAAGATTATGTGTACAGTTTGGAGAATAACCAGGAGTTACAAGAAACTAGACTGGATAGATAAAGATGATATATTCCGAGGGTTGTTCATTGTCATTCATGTTGATGAAATTTGGAAAATATTGCATATCTCTAGCTTCTTTCATATTCAAAAATGTATAGGTGATTTAAAAATACAAGAAGTGGTGCATTCTTCTGTATTGTAATGTAGTATGTCTAAGGAATACCATATTGTTAAGCTTTACTGATAGCACTGTGTCATGTTTTCCCTAGAACTGTGTTTTGTAAAAACAGAAATTGATCTAGTAAGAGACCTGGCAACACAAAATAGCACATATCTGCAAAGAAGCATTTGAGCAAATTCTTATTTCCCATCATACCATCAATATTTATTGAAAATAACATTTCTTTTTTTTATAGGACATCAAGCTACATCCAATGCAATACTGTCTTCAGAAATTCTAGCTGTAATCATACTGATACTCCTGCAGTCTGTTTCTTTCAATACTGTGTAGTGGAAACAGTATTGTGTTAAAGAATAAATACTGTTGCTTTGAGAAGTTTGTTATGACTAAACGGAATGGCACTGAGACAGGGAAAAGGGACAAAGTGAACAGAAACCAAGTAATAGTAGGAGTAAAAAACAGTGTTATGACCTTGGTATCACACTAAGCAGCCCTCTAAGCAACTTGTGAACACAAAATCTCTCATTCCACATATTGTTCGGCTTCCTGGAAACAGTTGAAATGGGGTCATTTTCCATGTAGCATTTTAGTTAACCATTATATTCATATTCAAATAATTTTATCTGGTAATCACATCTTTATTTGTGAGCTATTTTTTGATGGCTATGGTATTATAAAAGACATTATATAAAACGTTTTTGAGCGGTTTATTGTTAAACTGCACCATTAGTCACTGATCCTTATATATTGCACCAATCATCACTAAACATTCCTTCTCTTAGGATGTCTTTTGTCCAAGGCTGGCATCATAAAACTGGATTCAACATTCTACTCAGAAAGCATGTCAAATTAATTACTGTACTTGCTGAATATTATTACCTGTATCATTGCCAGTATCAGAAAATATCAATTTATACTATTAAGAATCACAGGGTATGGTTTCCAACAGAAGATTCAATGCAGCTTTTAGTCAGGCAGCATGGCAGCTTTAATGACTATTAAACTGATTGCCTAATCTTGTTTCCTTTGATGATGTAAATAGCTAGGAAGTTCAGTGGATAACTACTTTTTATCACTGTTCCAAATCTCACATTGCCCTGGATGAGGACAACAATGTCACTTCAGTTTTGGCAGCCAAAAAATAAGTTTGTTCTCTATCATGGCACAACAGAAATCTGACAGAACTTTTGCTACTTCTAATTATTTGTTTTCTTCTATTTGTTTTCCCATTTTCCCCACTCCCATTTTCTTGTTCCTTTTAAATTGAAGTTTGTGTTTTTTCTTTCTCCCAGCCCCTTACTTTGTATTGTGTTTTTTATTTACAAGAGCAGAGCCTCTGATTCATTTATAGCCCTTTTAGTTCAATAGCTGCCAGAGGGTTGGTTGAACACATCTGCTGCCACTACAATTTTGCTGTGTCATTAGTTGTTTGCATCTATGTTCGTTGGCTCCTTTTTGAGCATCCATTTATAGTGAGGTTTACGGTCTTTAACCATTTTGGCTTTTGTGTTTTTCTAGCTTTTGACCAAATTCTGGTTATTAGAATTTATATTTTTGGATTGTAGATCAATTTCAGCTATTCTTTTTGTTTTGTTTTGAATTTTAATATTTTGTAGTTTTTTATAATGCTTATTAGAAATGTATTAATTTTTTTTAGTGTTTAGAAATTTCAGTTATTTCTAAAACAAAAATTGTGTTATCTGTTAAAAAATGTATTTTGAAAATAAACCATTTACATTTTTCATGTTTTTGAACTTAGTAGATTATTTTTAACCATTATTTCATTACTGTTATATACCTACAACTATATTTATTAATTTATGTTTGATACTTCAGCTTATTGTGACATTTTGCTTAGTTTATTGGTGCTAACATTTTGCAGCTTCCATTGTTAAGAAACAACTTCTGGCTGTTGCTGGGTTGCAGTACCTGAAATTGCATGTTGTGATGTCACTCACACAATGATTTATAAGCCAGTGCCATAGATGTAGAATCATTGGAGATTGTGAATAAACTAAAGATTACTGTGCAGGTTATTATAATAAATTTTGGTCTTCAAATTTTTAACAACCCCTTTTTGACTTTAATGCTGGTTAGCATTTAGGCTTTGGTAAGAGCTACCTGGACTTCCTGGTTTGCAACTCATTTCAAGTCTTTTTGTTCATCTCCTGATGCACTTAATCCATTCTAATTTTGCTCAATTTGTACTGGCAAAGCATGGGGATCCTAAACCTAGTATTTAGGATTCACGATATTTGTGTTAACTCTTTCCATTTGAATCCTTAACCATGTATCCAATCCATTTAGTTCTCCTATTTCTTCCATCTTCCACAGTCTAGATCTACAGACTCTGGTAGAGCAGAGTGGTATGCTTCACAGATCATTCTCAATGGACCTCTCTTCTCGTTCTTCCTCCATACCCATTATTTAAGAAGGAAGTTGTTCATTTGAAATTTTCTTTCATCTGAAAGCATTGAAATGAAGTAAATAAACTTAAATCTGTTCAACACTTTCCCCATGTTTGGCTTATTTCCTCCTTCTCATTTATTATGCTGCCTATAAATGCATATGACTTGTGTTTTTGCATTGATCTTCATTGTACACTTCATGCCTGCATTGTTCAATTTGTTCATCAATCTTTATAGTTCTTTGTAGTTCGTGCCCTCAAGGGATTGTTCATCTGAAAGTCTGACGTACTTTATGAGTTCAGCTCTAATTGTTATTCGTTTCACAAAATCCTCCGTTGCCCGAGTTGACATAATTTTTTAATATATCAAGAACAGTAATGATGAAAGAAAGCAGAGTTATCTCATGCTATTCAAAACCTAATCGATGCTGTCTGTTTCATATGCCTTCTGCATATCAAGCTGAACTCTATTCTCTCTGGTAGCTTCTGATATTTTCACTGTTTTAAAAATCTACCCAGTTCTTGGCATATTTCAAAAGTTTAAGCAAAACAAAATAATGAGATTCAGTTGTGGCACTTGAATGGTTTCTAATCTCATATTCTATACTATATCATCCTGGGTAGGGCATGACATTGCTAGTAGTTGAAGGCAAAAGAGATTTCAGTTTTCCAATTAACAGAACCAACTACCTTCTAATCTGATTTTGAAGTCACCTGTGGCATAAAATTACATCTCCGTGTCCTGCATTTGTCATGTATCAGAGTGGAGTTCAGTGTCTGTTGCATCACTTCTGGATGCCCAAACCAATTCACATCTATCATCAAGATTCAAAGCATTAGTGGCTCCATTATGAGGTCTTCCGAGGTGGTCAAGCTCCCAATACTCTTACAGAAATTGAGCCCTGTATCCCTGAGGACCACCCCTATGTTGGCCAAATGCAAATGTAACCTAATTTTTTTCTGTCACTATCTACAGCTCATATCCATTGATAAGCTTAGGGAATAAGCCTGATGACATTGGAGTATTCTAAACCTACTCACCCTTGACTTAGTAGCACACCGGCACTTCTGAAATGTACTTGTGATGAGTGGAAAGATCAAAAACTAGTAAAAAATACGCAGAAGTTCTTTAAAGATAGTTTTTTTCAGTTTGATATCTGCAGTCTCAGATAGGGAACAAATGGAAACAGTAACCTTTTATACCATCACGTCAGTTACATCACACATAGTGGACTACTGGGAGTTTCCTTGAAAAGAATTAAACAAAATATCACAAATTGCCAACACACACACCAAAACAATTATTTATAAGTGACCTGAAAATCTTTTCCTGGTCAAATGTTTGCTCAATTAGGCTTAGAAGTCTTTACTGAAATCTGAAAAAACTATAAATATGAAAAATCTTATTTATTTATAAATTATTTTGAACAGTTAGGATGATTGCTCGGTCTTAGTTTTTCATTGCTCCACTTCTTAACTCATACAGTATGAAACAACAAAACACTGAACCATATTCCAACAGTTTCGAAAGTCTACCTATTTCATTGTCATCTCAGATATCAATGGCACTCGGTCAGCCCTTTTAATATCACCTTATTCCTTTTTTAACGACAGTTTGGCAAGACTCTACTTCACACTTACTACAGAAAACATTTCAAATAATTAGCACATTATAAAACTGGCAGACTTCAGGGAGCAGAAATGTAACTCACTTCTCATTTCCTACTGCTGGCATATACCACTTGTTTATATTCATGGCCCTGCATTTAACAACTGTGCCAAATACTGTTGTATCAGCCATCCTTGCAGCTGCTTCATGCCTTCATGGGCTGACAGATCCCATCATCTAGAATTAGATTTATTCACTCAATGGTCAGCAGTTTTGCCACTCTAGATAGTTATGATTCTGCATGGCCTGTAATCAAATTCATACATTTGAAAAACACCCTCTATATAAGGACAGCTGACAGTATTGATAGTATTTTATTAAATCAAATTATATAGTCATGCTTGCTTGATAAATATCTATGGAAAGTAATGCTGCCAAATTACACTACATGTGCCCTGACATCTTTAAGAGTGGTAGTTTTAAGCATTCCTTTCAATATTTCATTCTTGCAGGATGGAGAAGAGCAAGAATCAACTTTTTATATTAACATGCTCATTCAGTTATTATTTATAAATGTTTAAAGAGTTGCATGCAATAGTTCTGAAAAGTATTGAATATGTATTTTTTACTTTTATTTAATTGACTATGCTCTGGCTAAAAACAGTATTTAGCAAATGTGATTGAAAAAATTCACCTATACATAAATTCATGAAACTGTTTGATCCAATTCAAGAGCAAAGTGGACAGAGCCAATCCTGGAAGCATCAGGTACTACACAGAAAAAGAGTTCATGGCATGGCACACACCCTCACAAACAGGAGCAGTGTAGAGTAATAAATAATAATAGTACTACTAATAACAATGCATTTATATTCAGTAGCGTAGTGCATAAGTTTAATGCAGCTCAATGTTTTTAAAGAAAAGAAACACAATACTAATTAGTATTGATGAACTAAGCAGCTGCTTCATTTTGCATACATTTTTGCAACATTGCCTCCAAAATTCATTTCACATGAGATTTTTCAATTGTAAAATGTGAAACTCACTAAATTTAGTTTTGTTTGAATTTTCAAATGTATTTGTGGTGAAAAGCAAGGACTATTGCTCTGTAAATGTTATTCCATAGCCAAAACGTCTAACTTGCCGACACTACAGTCTTCCATGGCTCATTCTATTAAGCTCCACCTCCTCTCATTTGTCTGACGCACTGCTTGCTGGCACATTCATGTTGCCAGTTTGTACTTTGCACAGCTCATGTCAGGTCATGATTTAACACCTTCTTTGCTTGTTTTCCCCAAGTCTATATGATTATCCAAGTCAGGATCCTTCTGGAGACTGAGATGAGATGAGATGAAAATGTGATAAAGTTGCTAAAACTACTACCTTACATATTAACTATAAGGATTTTAAGTAAAATACCAAACAACTGCATAAAATGTTAGTTTTATTTACTGTTGTGGGAGATATATTATTATATATGCTATATATATTATTATATATCTTATATATATTATTATATATATTATATAAATCTTAAAGACAGACCTCAGTATGTGCGTCTCGGGAACTGCACGTCTGACATTGTGGTCAGCAACACAGGAGCACCACAGGGGACTGTACTTTCTCCGGTCCTGTTCAGCCTATATACATCGGACTTCCAACACAACTCGGAGTCCTGCCACGCGCAAAAGTTCGCTGACGACACTGCTATTGTGGGCTGCATCAGGAGTGGGCAGGAGGAGGAGTATAGGGACCTAATCAAGGACTTTGTTAAATGGTGCGACTCAAAC
Organism: Erpetoichthys calabaricus; assembly: GCF_900747795.2. Lineage (NCBI taxonomy): Eukaryota > Metazoa > Chordata > Cladistia > Polypteriformes > Polypteridae > Erpetoichthys > Erpetoichthys calabaricus. Next base: position 124,098,707 of record NC_041395.2, on the reverse strand, counting down.
CACCTACACCTGAACACCAGCAAAACCAAGGAGCTGGTGGTGGATTTTAGGAGGCCCAGACCCCTCATGGACCCCATGATCATCAGAGGTGACTGTGTGCAGATGGTGCAGACCTATAAATACCTGGGAGTGCAGCGGGATGATAAATTAGACTGGACTGCCAATACTGATGCTCTGTGTAAGAAAGGACAGAGCCGGTTATACTTCTTTAGAAGGCTGGCGTCCTTCAACATCTGCAATAAGATGCTGCAGATGTTCTATCAGACGGTTGTGGCGAGCACCCTCTTCTACGCGGTGGTGTGCTGGGGAGGCAGCATTAAGAAGAAGGACGCCTCATGCCTGGACAAACTGGTGAGGAAGGCAGGCTCTATTGTTGGCATGGAGCTGGACAGCTTGAAATCTGTGGCAGAGCGACGGGCGCTCAGCAGGCTCCTATCAATTATGGATAATCCACTGCATCCACTAAACAGTGTCATCTCCAGACAGAAGAGCAGCTTCAGCGACAGACTGCTGTCACTGTCCTGCTCCACTGACAGACTGAGAAGATCGTTCCTCCCCCAAACTATGCGACTCTTCAATTCTACCCGTGGGGGTAAATGTTAACATTATTCAAAGTTATTGTTTGTTTTTACCTACATTTTTATTACTCTTTAATTTTAATATTGTTTTTTTGTATCAGTATGCTGCTGGAGTATGTGAATTTCCCCTTGGGATTAATAAAGTATCTATCTATCTATCTATCTATCTATATTGTGGCAAACCCTAACGGGAGCAGCCGAAAGGAGAAGAAGATATATACTATTATATATATATATATATATATATATATATATATATATATATATATATATATATATATATATATATATACATATATATTTTTTTTTATTTATTTTTTTTTTTTTCATTTTGTACACATTCAATAGCTGCTTTCTTGATAAATTTCAGTCAGGTTTTAGAACAAATCACAGCACAGAAACTGCACTCGTTAAAGTAGTAAATGACTTGCGGGTAAATGCAGACAGAGGCCATTTATCTGTTCTCATCCTCTTAGATTTGAGTGCCGCATTTGACACTATTGATCATAATATTCTTAAGAATCGCCTTAGTCAATGGGTGGGCCTCTCTGGCAGTGTCTTAAACTGGTTTGAATCCTACCTGGCAGGGAGAAAATTCTTTGTTAGTTGTGGTAATTATAACTCAAAGACACATGATATTCTATATGGTGTTCCACAAGGCTCTATCCTGGGTCCGCTGCTCTTCTCCATCTACATGCTTCCATTAGGTCAGATTATCTCGGGACATAACGTGAGCTACCACAGCTATGCTGATGACACACAGCTGTATTTATCAATAGCACCTGATGACCCCAAATCTCTTGATTCAAAAACACAATGTCTAACCTGTATCTCAGAATGGATGAATAGTAACTTTCTCAAATTAAATAAAGAAAAAACCGAAATCTTAGTGATTGGCAATAATGGATACAATGAGGCTATTAGAAATAAACTGGATGCATTAGGATTAAAAGTCAAATCGGAGGTAAAAAGCTTAGGGGTAACCGTTGATTGTAATCTGAATTTTAAATCGCATATTAATAAAATCACTAGGACAGCATTTTTTCACCTAAGGAACATAGCAAAAGTTAGACCTCTTATATCATCGAAAGATGCAGAGAAATTAGTTCATGCGTTTGTCTTTAGTCGGCTAGATTACTGTAATGCACTCCTCTCAGGACTCCCCAAAAAAGACATCAATCGTTTGCAGTTAGTGCAGAATGCAGCTGCTAGAATCCTTACCAGGAAAAGAAAATCCGAACACATTTCTCCAGTTTTGATGTCACTACACTGGTTACCTGTGTCATTCAGAATTGACTTTAAAATTCTGCTTATGGTTTATAAAGCTTTAAATAATCTCGCCCTGTCTTATATATCGGAATGTCTGACACCTTATATTCCAAATCGCAACCTCAGATCCTCAACTGAGTGTCTCCTTAGAATTCCAAGAGCAAAACTTAAAAGAAGTGGTGAGGCGGCCTTCTGCTGTTATGCACCTAAAATCTGGAATAGCCTGCCAGTAGGAATTCGCCAGGCTAATACAGTGGAGCACTTTAAAAAACTACTGAAAACACATTACTGTAACATGGCCTTCTCATAACTTCACTGTAATTTAATCCTGACACTCTGTATATCCAATTCATTATAATAACTATTCATTCAAAATTTGTACTAACCCCTACTCTCTCTTCTGTTTCCTTTTCCGGTGTCCTATTGGTGGTGGCTTGTGCCACCACCATCTACCCAAAGCACCATGATGTTCCAACAATGATGGATGGATTAAAAGCCAGAAGTCTGTATAACCATCAGCATCAAGTGACTCCGTGAGAACCCTAACTACAAAGAGGACTATTTCATTTATGTTAGGTAGAATGCCCAAAGGGGACTGGGCGGTCTCGTGGCCTGGAACCCCTACAGCTTTCTGGAGTTTTTTTTTGTTTTTTCTGTCCACCCTGGCCATCGGACCTTACTCCTTATTATGTTAACTAAGGTTGTCTTATTTTAATTTCTTTTTTGTCTTTTATTCTTTTTTTCTTCATTATGTAAAGCACTTTGAGCTACTTTTTGTATGAAAATGTGCTATATAAATAAATGTTGTTGTTGTTGTTGTTGTTGCTTCTTACAGCAAAACAAATCTCCAGAACAAGTTACTTAAGCACCAGAAGTGCAACCTGTATTTTACCATTACATTAGCTGCTTGGGTGAATTTTCAAAATAGAACTAACTCTTAATCAGGTAATTCTTTTAAAAATGTTATGTTTAAAAAAAGATAAAATACAATTTGACATCCTCCACAGTCAACAAGTAACAGTAGTAAAAAGCTTAAAAACTATTAAGAAATGTTTATTTTATGTTCTCTACTAATACATGTAATTGCTTATTTTATCATGTCTGTTATTGAGAAATGCGCACCAATGTTACAGAAAGTTTTAATAGACAAAATGTGACAAAGTATCTCTGTCTTTGATAAAGTAAACAAACAAAAATAGTCATTTCAAACGTTGGGGCATTTTTATGTCCTCAAAGTCACCTGATAATATACCATGTATACATTTTCTAAATTATTTTAAATAGCTTTTAAAATATGAATGTGAATTTCATTATCTAACATTATAGTCCATATATCATGCTTCATTGTGACCAAATACAGCATGAACATAACTTTAATACATTTTCAAAAAAGCATTCTAACAAAGATCTAATGCAACCTTGAAATGCAAACCATAAAAACTGTTTGTTTATTGCCTTACTTGTTTACAATGTGATGATTTTAAAATTGAATAAGTATTTAATAAGAGTACACTTTGTCTTGTTACAATCTATCTATAGTGATCAAAATCATGAACACTTCTTCAGAGTTTTTAAAACACTTTGGACAGATGAAAAGAAACATTTTTTCATATGTTTTTAAATTAACAAATCTAGTGTCCCCAAACCAAACTCAAAACATTTTTGATTTCAGCCTCATTCTTGAAAATGTTAACACTTAACAGAAACTGATCTGCACCAAAGGAGGACGCAAGCATGGAGTTGGGTTTGTGAGTTGTGTTCATTTAAATACCTGATATTAGTGGGGAGTGCCAGGTATCAAGTCGAAGTACTACTGTGTCATCTTGTATAAGATGGGACGACGTCAGATATTCATGCTTGGAGATTTTATCATAACAAAACCCCCTTACTTGTTGAGAGATCAACTGTTAATGAAACTTATTCATTAATGAAAGTGAGGCATGGCTTTAATCTGTCGGTAAATGTGCAACATTATTATGAAAATTTGTTAATACAATTAGCTAAATACTGCTGTGTACAACAAGGGTTCTTTTAGAATTTCAGCTCATACTTTGAACCTAGGACATCTTTTAAATGCAGCTTTCACACATACCAGTAATATACACAGACATAATATGACTGTTTCTGTTAATTTTGGTCTGTTCAATTATCAGTTGTTTCATTTAAAATAGTTTATTATTTTATTATGTTTAGAATTGTTTATGAACTATTTCTTTAAATGTCTTTATGTTACAGTACATGTGTTTTATGTTTGCCACCCCAAACATGGTGAGACTGCCTTTGCATAACTAGTAGTGACTACCCTCAGGTGCATAATAGGAAGACTGGGAAGTGGAGTCCCTTGTGGTTCACTGAATGTGCTACTGTGGAGTGTTGGATTTTATCTGTGAGCATTGCTTTGTTTCTTTGGATTTACTGGTTTTGTCGACTCTTTTCACACGTTTAAGGATTTCATTTAAGGATTTTGTTTTAGTTTGTTTTGTTGATGGGTAACATCATCTATTGTGGAGCATTTTGATTATATTTTGAAAGTTTATTTATATATTTTTTAACTTTTAAGCCAAAATCCTGTTTGGCCTGGTGTAGGCTGAATCCAGCCAGATGAGTATCAACTCAGACTGCAGAGGAGTGAACCTTTTCTGGACAGGGTAGCTTGGATTCTGGCCTTTTTTGTGGTAACATTTTGGATACCTGACACCATTTTGGCCAGTTTGTGTATACAAATAGCCAGTGAGGACCCATGGAACATTACAGTTGTCTTATGGTTATTCATCAGGGTCTTTGGCGATTATATAAGTATTTTTTGAAAGAGTTTGGAAACATTTCTCTTAAACCAGACTTATTCTATCTGTGCAAGGTGGCTCATAGGTCAATGAAGCTCTGGCAGGCTTTATAAGAGACACATTCCACTCACCAATACCATGTATGGCTTAAGCTTTGTTCCACCAGTTTCACTCATTCAGCTGTTTGCAGATTCTACTCACCAATGCTATATTAGACTCATTTCCCTCAATATACAGTAGAACATTCTTTCATTATCTGTGTACAATGAAATCTGTTCTAATCACTAAAAGTCTTTAAGGTTCTATTTCAGTCTTCAGATTGCCAGGAAAATATTTTAGCTTTAAAATGTCTTATACTGTATCCTGCTTTGCATATAACAGTATTTCATAATTATTTTTCAACTCTGGTTACATATATTATAATGAAAACAGCTCAGTGTACCAGAAAAAGATGTGTTGGTGAGTAAGAACATACACTGGGGAGAGATGTAAATTAGTGTCCGAAATTATGACAAATGCTAAATTTAAACTATATTGTCAAATTGTCATTGCATTGTGATCTTATACTCACTACTACAAACATGGTCTACCGTCCATTGAGGAAGACCAATCACAAATCATCAATTACAATGTTTATCTTCCACCGTTTAAAGCAAGGTCAAACTGCTGAGCTAATAACCACCTCACTACTGTTTCAAACTATATATCATGACTTTTATTTTTGTTTCAGCATTTAATCACTCTGTTGTGAGAGAAAACTATATTGTTCTCCTTCTTGTTATATTCTGGACATTTTTTTCAGTAAATGTAAAAACTATACTTGTGCAAGCTGCACCCTCATTCTTCCCAGGATTGATGTCCCACCTTGATCCCAGATTTACTGGGTTAGTGTCATCCTTCCACAACTCTGAGTTGGGCAAGCAGTCAGTGAAAAAGTACACTGCTTCCTGCATCCTTTGCAAAAAGAATCAAGACAAAAATGTATTGACTCCAAAGATGAGATTTGCACAGGCAAGAGAGACAAAAAGTCAGACTTTTACCCTATTAGAACAGTGGATATGCAGATTTGGTATTCTAAATTGTAATCAATTGACAGGTATTCTAATGACATGATATATAATTCGAAGTTCTTTTTTATTAGAATAGTTTGTATCTATAAATGTCCTTTGTTTTGGGAAAAATCAAGCCAAACAGTAACCAAGACAGGTTCTAAACAAACTCTTCTAGAACTGTGTGTAATGCCTAATGCACACCACATACCTCATACCAGTCTAACAGGGGCATCTATAAGTTGTACCGAGTATAAATCAGGGTGAGTGAGAAAGATACAGACAAGATGGTACAAAAAATAGGAAGTTCTTTATTAAAAACAAGGTGATATAAAAAAAATGATAAATATCAAAAGTAGAAGAAAGTGAGTTTTATAAAAAAAAATGCATTAGCATGTCTATCAAAAAATCACAGTTCAAACGTGTGAACAAAAATGATGAAACAGAAGAAAATTTGAAACAAACACATAGTGACTCGATTCCTATTCCCTTCTCCTTTGTCCAGGCTGCTTGAAGGGAATCCAATAACTTTCAAAGTAAAAACAAAACAATAAATAGATAAAAAACACAGCAATTACCCTGTCCTTTTCCCCTCCCTAAGGCTGATCAAGGGAACAAAGGACATCTTCCAAAAAGAAGCATTAATCGATTTAAACTAATATCCATGCTTTCCGCATTATCTCCACTTCTCAGTGCTCTCTTAGGGGATAATCAAGATAAGTGCACCTTTATCTTATCCTTGTTTAGGCAGCTCATGAATACCATTGATTAATGAACTTCGCCAAAGCATTATTCGCAGCAAATTTGCGAAGTTTGCATTTCCCGTTCCTCCTCAAATCAAATTTTTTTACCAATGCCCTATAATTCTTTATGGGGCCAGCACAACATCACGTGGAGCTGTAACAGCCAGCATTGATGGGTCTGCCCCCAATGCTGAACATTTGCATTACAGTCTCTGTGGGACGAGTTATCAGTGTAGCCAAAAGTGTAGGTTGATCTTCAAGATCCATGTCAATATAAGAGAAGGAGGCACGTGCCCTATGCATGTATAATAATTAGCCATGTGGCATGGCGAGAGTGAAAACTAATCTTGAAGGAGCCTGACACACCCCCCCACCAAACACAAGAGAGTCTATGAAATAATAACAATAATGAAAGATTACTATTTACATGATGTTTCTGTTTTTTTTGATAGAAGAAAAAGTGTAAAGCATCAACATAGACAGTTTAGTTAGCCTTCAATGTGATTTCAAAAAACAGAACGAGCCAGCAGTTTCAATCATGACACGCCATTTTGAATCTTCTGCCTTTAAAGACCTATATATTTTTTCTGACTTTTGACTACGATTCCAGCATTTCCACTTTGATTTGATGAAACACATGATTACATGTCTCTGACTGTGTTCTTTCTTTTTTGAATTCACAGAGACACGGTGATGCAGTGGTTGGCACTGCTGCCGCACAGCTCAGGTCATCTTTTTGGCTACAGTAATCGGTCCAGTATAGTTGGCAGATGTTTCCCTAGCCCTCAGGAACACTTTAAAGATGATTGAACTACTATAATCTTTCAAATCTAGATCAGTTTGTTCTTCGCCATTGATTTCAATGCATTTCTCTGAGTTCGACAAAATTTGCATGAACACATGAATATTTCCATGTCTTCTCCGAACTCAAGGCAAAGCAACCACCATAGCATTGCTTATCACTACTCATGAGTATCATGGTGCCCCCTCCAATAAAATGGACTCAATGTTAACAGCAAAGACAATCCCTAATGTCCATCTTTCTATTTTTATATACACTCAGGATCATTTCCTCCACTCCTAAAGGACATGACACCCTGCCCCTTACAGCTACCTAGTGCACCATCACGTAATCTGCTCTACACACCATAACCCATAAGATAGCCTTCAAATCCATGAACCACAATGGCACGCAAGAGCACAACTAAGGATGCTTCAATTTCAATTACTCTCTGGTAAGTAATCACTTTACTCTTGTCTAACAGAACCGTTAACCCTTATACACTATGGGGTATTTGCCATTATTGTGCCTAAATTACATACCCAAAAACTACTCTGCTTATGTAAAAAAAGAGCTGCAAATGGCTGACAGTACAAAACTTCAGATTTTTTAAAGAAAGAATTTATGATTAAACACTTGTTTACACTAAATAAAACACACAAAAAATTGGTGCTTTAGGGATTTCTCTCCAAAAACATAACCAACACATTTTATGATGCAAACCATCAAATCAATTTTCTTTTGTGCCCCAATCTGTCAGCTACCATTGTGCCAAGTTTAAATGTCATATCCCATAGGCATTGCAAGGTTGTACTGTTTGGCACAAGGCGTCCCCTGTATGGAAACATTGTGTCCCTTTTTGAACACATTTAGTCTCTGGCATCTAAAAAATCACTCAAAACAAGTATTGCAGTTGCAGTTATGTATATTTTTTATTTTTCAGAGAACAAATATATACATACAAACACAAAAATTGTATATCACTCTGAGGCAACAAGTAAACAATTTGCACCTATGTACGTATAATTAGGTACTCATCCAAACCTTTACTTTCAAAATTACTGTATATTTCATGCCAGTCCTTGAAACCATTTCTGTTTACCATTACATGCAGAGTGACTTACATTTTGTACCCTAGATTGAGGGTTTTGTGCTCACACATTTTCTTCTGCCTTCTGTTGAAGAATTTTCATGCAATTTTATTTATACATTTTTCCTTTTGTTGTTTCTTTGCCGTACATTTCATACAATGTCTTTTTTATTTTATAAAATTTAATTAAAAACAAATAACAATCCATACAATCAAATCAAACTTAACCAAATCAAAATTAAATCCCCACCCAAAAGAAAGAGAGAAGAGCCAGCCCTCAAAGCAAATCTTTGAAGCAGCAAGGAAGGAAAAGTATCCCTTTCCCCAATATAGAAGGTTATTCTAAAATGTTATTGATTAGATCCTACCATATTTTTAAAAAGTTTTGAACAGATCCTCTGGTGAGAATTTGATTTTTTCCAATTTCAATTAGTATAAGACATCACTTACCCACTGGCTGCGTGCCAATAGTGAGGTAAAGGCAGTTACTATTTGTTTGCCTTCTCCACTTAAGCCTATCAGGGAATACACCAAACATAGCTGTTAGTGGATTAGGAGGGATTGTGACACTAAGGCTGTCTGATAGGCATTCAAAGGTATTTTGTCCAAAACATGCCATACTCTTTCATACCAGCTTCTTCTTGTGCTGGGTTTTGGAGATTGGGACACATTTTTCCTGGCAGCCCTGGGCACAAGGCAGAAACCAGGCAGCACTAAGCATAAAGCTAGTCATACAGACAAATCCACCTAAACCAGTGTTTATCAGCCCCTTTTGGGTTCCAGGTGGTAGTTAGTGGGTCATGAGTACATGACACTTATTGATGTTATAATAAACCCTACCCCTTCAATTAAGGGATAAACAGAATTATGCAAGATTGTATATTTCCTTTCTAATCATGCTCAATTTACCAAGAGCTCCCTTTAACATAAAACTGCACTATGAATATATCCATCCATCCATCCATCCATTTTCCAACCCGCTGAATCCGAACACAGGGTCACGGGGGTCTGCTGGAGCCAATCCCAGCCAACACAGGGCACAAGGCAGGAAACAATCCTGGGCAGGGTGCCAACCCACCGCAGGACACTATGAATATATCACATTTGTAATCACACTCGTTTCTGATTTCAGGGGTAAGCGTAATTTAAAAAGGAATAAAAATACCTCACAGCACAGTTAGTCCCTTTGGTGGGGAGGCTTGTGTGTGTGTGGAGGGAAGGATTATACAGTGAACAAACCACTAGCTGAAACACCTTTTTTCTCTTGTGGTCTGATAAAGTGGCATTCGATTAAACTGTAAAACTGCACACCGCAACATATCGTTCTCAATGAAGTCAAAACTGTGAACAGAATCTGACTCAAACTTTGTTTGCATTGATGCATAAAAATGAGCTATCACAGAAGCCATTTCTTTCTTGCCTTTTAGGCACAGCTGTAATAAATGACCAATCATAGACAACTATACATTATTAGAATGGACTGAATTATTGTATGTGGCTTGACATAGGTGAGATCTTTGATAGAAGCAGATTCATTCAGTTGTGCTTGCCTCAAGGTATATGTGTAAAAATAGCATAGAACATGGTAACCTATTATTTATTTGAAAGAAGTCACTCTTGTGCATGTAAAAATAGCATTATTACTTTTGATTGACTTGTAGATTTACTGCAATGCACATTATCAACTTTGAAATATGGCTGTGTATCGCTGGCTAGATACTTTGTGCATAAATGGCTATCTCAAACTGAAATGGCTTCATTGCTTTTATTCACTGCCTCATAGCTTGATACCTCATGCCAGGATGCTTCCTCCTGTTCAGAATATAAGAGACAGTACTCAACTAGACCTCACACTGCTTTGAATGAACACACACCTGCGCAACTGCCTTGCCATTTCCTCCACCTGAGCTCTCACCAGCACCACTTTCCAATGCTTAAGGTAAGCTCCCACATATAAATATTTATAAAAAAGCAAGTCTATAAATAGTTAAACACACATAAAAACTGTCGCCATAGCACCACTCACCACATTGTGAGAAAACATTGTTAACCCCTTGTAATATAGACGCTATGTAGCGCCTGACCCGGCACAGACTGACGCAGAGGCACGTACTTAAACAAAGCACACTTTTATTTTTCTTCAGCCGTGGGGCACACCTTCCCCGTGTCCCACAGGCCCAACACAGTCCCAAAACACTCACAAATATTACCACATTCTTCTCTTCTTCACCACCACTCCTCCTCCTCAGGCTTAGTCCTCCTCCTCCTCCCGACTCTGGCTCTCTTGAGTGGTGGTGGCTGGCCTTTTTTATACCCCACCCGGAAGTATTCCAGGTGCTTAATCACCTGGGCCTAATTGCATTTCTGGTTGGGGCTGAGGAATTGACCAGCCGGGCTGCAAAGTCCATGCAGCTCCCCCTGGCGGCCATCCAAGCCCCCAACCAGGCTGTGGAGGACTCCATGTCCCATGGAGCCAATGCGCCATGTTGGGGAATCATCGTCCGCCAGGGAGACTGCCACCAAGCATCCAGGGGGAGGTATTGAGCTGCCCACGGTGGCTCCCCCGGAACAGATGCAGCAGGGGCGTCCCTGCCGGGCATGGGACCCGGCTGTCCTTTACACCCCTGTACCACTGCCCCATGTTATTTCCACTTCTCTTAGGAAACTAAATGGACAATTCCCATCTGGTAAAGTCCTTAATTAAAATGAACGGAAATAGGTGAAACCAGAACTTATTCAATAGGCTCATAGGATCAATAATATGACATTATTACAGAAAGTAATTAGTGAACAAACAGCAGGATTTTCAAAGTTTGATTTCTAATCTTGCATTTCTTTCCAATATTGATTCTAGGAATGTGTATCTTTAGAAGGTTGAACTGCCTTTTGTCATTTTTTTCTCCAAGTTATTACAAGTTATTACATCTTGCCTGAAGAAGGGGCCTGAGTTGCCTCGAAAGCTTGCATATTGTAATCTTTTTAGTTAGCCAATAAAAGGTGTCATTTTGCTTGGCTTTTCTCTACATTCACAATGGCTAACACGGTTCAACACCCTAGTACTCCCAAAGTTATTGAAAGCCAGGAACCTCTGCTTTAAATTCCCATTGTGATTTGTCGATTTTGCATGCCCCAGAACCAATTGTTCACCAAACACATACAAGCACACTTATACACACACAGATTTGAGACTAAAACATCACTAAGGCTCTAACTCTTGAAACATTAAGAAATATTGACACATTTATGTGGCCAGAATAAAGCAGCCATTTAACTTAACTTTGTGGGTGGAGTGGTGGCTCTGAGGCTAGGGATCTGTGCTGGCAATCGGAAGGTTGCCAGTTTGAATCCCGTAAACGGCTACTTTGTTGGGCCCTTGAGCAAGGCCCTTAAACTGCAATTGCTTCGTCCTGGATATGACGTTAATCTGCATCAGTTAGTACTAGATGTCTTCAGCATATGAGTGGAGCATGAAGCCATTGTTAGCAGATATGATATCTCACAGTAACAATGTAAATGTTGAAGGGTGAACCATTCACAGACTCACTATTAAGAAAGAAACCCTTAATGCTGCCAGAAGGGTAGGAAAACCTCAAGGTGAAGCAGGCTCATGTTTCGTCCAGGAAAGATCACCAATTGCTACAAGAGAATTGTGAATTTAACCTTGTCAAAATCAGTAGTAAAGTCAAGAAGGTCAATTGTTCTTAATTAAAACAGAAGGCAGTAAATGCCATCAGGACTGCAAGTCAATCTACATTTTGATAATAGAAAGGTTGTAATATTAACCTGTTACTTGTCTGATGAAAACTAAATCAGGAAAACATTTACAATCAAATGTAACAAATGTGCAGTGCCTAAAATGCAGCTTTTTCACATTTTCTTCTGAAATGGCCAATGATTTACAGTTTAAATTCAAATAATTAAAAAATATATTTTGTTTGTTGTTCACATGACCCTCATCAGGATAAGCAAAGTAATCCTCATAATTATTTATTTTTTCATACTAAATGCTTTAATACTTATGTTGCCTGTATTTAAAGCCCTGAGTGAAAAAGTAAAAGTTTTTTTTTGTTTTGTATATACACGTACAGACACACAACCTCAAATCCACTTAATTCAATTCAGGGTTGCAAGGATGGGTCCTTTAGCCTATCTCAGCAGTACTGGGTACAAAGCAGGAAAAAACCCTAAATAGGCTGAATGTCCATCTCAGAGTACACATATCTACCTACACTGGTGCCAATTTAGTTAACATACCTTGGAAATCTTTCGGTACGTGGAAGGCAAACTAAGGTGCCCAGAAAAAACTAAGGTGACATGTTGCAGTCTAAATAGCACATGAAAATAGGATTTTCACTGTAGTCTGAATGACTGACCTTATTTAATCCTATAAACCAAAGTAACCAGAACAAAATACACACAGTCACAGGTGGAAATAGCAAACTACACTCAAACTATTACTGGGCATGGGAAATGATGCCATGATGCTCTTTCTTTCTTTCATCCAGAGGAGAGGATTATGTAATTGCACTGTCGGTGAACAAATCACTAGATGAATAGACACGCCATTTGCTGTGACTGTAGGGGCCAATGCAAGAATGTCAGTCTTTACTGCTCTTTGGGCAGCACAATGATGAAGCAGTTCTGTCTTCCAGAGGATATTTATTGGGGGCTCTCTTTTCTTCTCCATGTTACATCTAGATAGCAGTATTCACCATGTGGCAGAGTTGATGGTTAGTGGCTTGAGATTGTGCGGACAGATGTTCTTATAGCATAGCTGGGGTCTCCCAGTTGACATCTATCAAGACATGAATTTCTTGGAATGCGACCATTAGAAAATTAACTCATCCAACTCTTCAGGAGGATAAAGATGAGAACAGTCATTGCTCTGTCAAAGACTATGCTATTCATCCTTTTTCCTTTCCAAGAGATTCCTAAAAGCTGCATGAGGCAGTGCACATGAAAGGTGTTTTGTTCCTGCTTTGAACGCAGGGCCCACTTTTCTCTTCTGTACTGTAGGGTGTTCAGTAAAGAGGCACTGTACACTTTAATTTTAATGTGTTCTGTAAGTTTGTTATTGACACAAACTCTTTTCGACAGTATGTATTAGTTGCTTTGCCAATGTGTCAAATGGCCTCATTTTCAATGATTAATTTATCAGAAACTGCTCAGCTTCTAAAGAACACAAAATGCGATAGTAATAAATACAATAGGGTATTTAAATTGAAGTATACTGTGATATCTAGAATAAACTGAATTTTGTATGTATAAGTGCACTATGCTATTCAAGAAAAAGTCTGAAGAATTTTGTTTTCTTTGAACTCGTATGCTAAGAATGGTGAAACACTCTTTATGACAGATTTTAAAATCCATCCGTCCTTTTTGGCAAGGAATGTTAAAATGTTTTGCTGTAGACTAATACCTAATTTGAATTTCGTCTGTCTGGTAATTTCTTTATAGCATTATAAAATTAAAAAAATAATTCAAAAAAAGAAATTGTTGAGTTCAGATATTCAAACTAATGCACAGCTTGGCCAGAGGGTGCTTGATATCACCTGTTTTTTTTTTTTTCGGGCTGATGATAGCCACAAAGTCCTTAACAGGGATCTGCAAAACTGGGTTATAGTGGTCTGGGTTATGAGTGTTATTTGAGTTGCCAGTGTAAATTTTAGTTTGTATCTGTTAAGATCGCTTTTATTGATTTATTTTATTCCAATAAAAATATGAAAAAACCACAGTCAACTGGCAAAACAGTCCATGAGTTCCTGTAGGTCCTGCTGTGTGTGGATGGGAATAGCTGCATTGTCAGCAAATATAAAGTTTCTGAGATATCTTGTCTGCACTTTAACTGTAGCCCTAAGCCTAGAGAGTTTAAAGAGGTGTAACCAGAACTGAAAAAATAACTATGTAGATACTTTGATTTGTGAGCTTAATATATTTATGTTTAGCATACATGCATACATTTTCTTACTGAAGCCAAACAGACAAATCTTTCAGGCAGAAGCCTTAAAGGCTTTTAGTAATCAGAGCTGGTGCACTATTTGCAAAGAATGAAAGAATGTGCTGTATTGGGGTCTTAGAGAGCTTAATCCATCGATCAGTAGAATCTACAAACAGCTCGCTGAATGTCCTAAATTAGACAATAATCTATGCATAGTACCAGTCAGTAGAAAGTGTCAGAGTTTCAAAGAGCCAGAAATTCCATCAACACAGATGTGGCATTGACTCTATGGCAAAAAAATGCCTCCAATTCCACCCAAAATCATCAAAAACCCCACTGAAGAACTGAAATACAATTCTATTGTCCCAATGGCTTTTCTTCAGCTGTATGTATGCATAAATTATATTATACTGCAATAAATATTAGGAGTGAAAACTGCATTTTAAAACAAGTTAAATATATCCTTTATTTTGTACCATACTTCTCTTATCTTGATCTCTGCCATTGTTATAAGGAAGCGATATGTATAGGATTGAGTATGTGCTGCAATTTTAAAAAAAGAACACATTCTCAGGGAACATGTGCCCTGCCTTTGAAGTTGAGTTATTTTTGGTGGGCAGACGATTGTGGCCAAATTTTGGAAGAGGCCTCTCCTACTGAAATGGTCAAATGCATTGGTTAATTTGATAAATATAGTGATTGTTCTTTTCTCTCTACCTTTTTCTTGCTCCTGTTTTGGTGAGAGGACCATGTCAATGGTAGACCTCTTAGCTTTGAAACTACTCTGCGACTCTGGGTAAGCTTTTACTGCAAGAACCTGAAGCCTCTTGACTCAGATAATGAGCTTATCTAAAGTGCTGAGTTGGCATATCCTACAGTAGTTATAGTCAGCTTTGCTGTTGTCCTGCTTTTAAACCATTTGGTTATTTTACATTTTTGTAAAAGTATACGTTATGTTTAAAATATAGCATCTAATACATGATTCCCATCTGGACAAAGCTGGCAGCACTGTGACTGTTATGTGTTTTTTATTTCTCCAGTGCTTTCATTACCATCCAGCCATCCCTCTTAAGGGTTCATTTCAGTAATATGGAGGTGGATGAGTGTATGGTGTCCTGGATAATAGAATATCTGTCCAGCAGAGTGAAGTTTGTGAGGCTCAAGGACTGTTCTCTGATGTGGGTGTGCAAAATTAGAGCACCAGAAGGAACTGTCTTTTTTCCTTTTCTCTTCACACAGATGATGCCACTTGTAGAAATTCTCAGGTAATTTTTGCACTAAAAGGGAATAACACAGAGGACAGCAGTCAGGTGGAGAACGTTGTTTCTTGTTGCAGAATGAATTGTCTTCAGTTTCACAACAGCAAAACCAAAGCACTGGTTATTTACTTTTACTGCACTAAAGAATCTTTATATCTAGTATCCAGGAAGTGGATATGGGGGTGGTCCACATCAATGATAAGCTGGACTAGTCTAGTAATAGAGAGGAACCATATAATAAAGTGCAGAGTGGGCTTTTTTCTGAGGAGACTGTGTTTCTTTAATGTCAGTAGTGACATTCTTTACATGTTCTATGAGTCTGTTTTGGCCAGTGCAATTTTCTATGCTACAGTGTGCTGGACAGGTCACATGACTTAAGGAGAGGCCCACCAAATCAACAAGCTAAATAAAAAGGCGGGCTTAGTTATTGGACATGCTCTTGACCCCCTATATGAGAACAATGTGAAACTAGATGAAAACAAAACTGAGTGCCATTATGAACAATGCGACACATCCTTTTTCTGACACAACACAGAGAACTTTCAGCCAATGAATTATTCAAAAGAAATGTGTCAAGAAACATAACTGGGAATTTGTTATACTTAACATTAACATGTCTTTATAATACCTCACTTTTTGAGTGGGTTGTTGTTGTTTGTTATAACATTTATTTATTTATTGAGCTTCTGTAAAAAGTCAGATTCCTCCCTTGTCTGTCTATAAGAAAGTTTCAAATGCTCAGAAATGTAGAACTTGACTAAAATTTTTAGTGCCATTTATTGTGTTCCTTTCTGCTTGGGAATTATAGCCTATAGATGAAATTAAGTAAACATATACCTTTTAAAACATGAAACCTCAACATCATATAGTCCAGTATTTTTTCCTGGCTAGAACTTGCCGTGAACATTGGTAATATAATATTTTATTCATTAAATTCTTCCTAATACTGCATATCCTACATATCATTTATAATTGTGTGAACAGGGAATACCAAATTTATTTTTGGTGTTAAGTAATAATGGGTGACTACAATTTCAATGTACAAATATTCAAATGCTAGTAAAATGCCTCAAGTTGTTTTTCACTGTGTTCCTTTTAAAAGGTTAATGATGATTCCCTATAAAATTAGTTTACAAATGAATGAATATGACATTTTACACACTGTGGCATATTATAGCATTTAAAGCACAGATCCTGCTAATATTTGTATGTACTGCTGGAATATAGAGCACCCTCCACGATTATTGGCACCACTGGTTAAGATGTGGTCTTAGGCTTCTAATAAATTATTTTTTTTCCCCAGAAAATATAGGCTCACAACACAAAAAAGAGAAAAATCCAACCTTTAATTCACTGGGAAAAAAATCCCACATTAAGAAATCATTTTTTTACATGAAATCATGTGTGCCACAATTATTGGCACCCCTAACAATTCCTATGAAGAAGGGGCCTGAGTTGCCTCGAAAGCTTGCATATTGTAATCTTTTTAGTTAGCCAATAAAAGGTGTCATTTTGCTTAGCTTTTCTCTACATTCATAATGGCTAACACGGTACAACACCCTAGTACTATTAAATAAATGTAATTGAAGCATTTTTGTAATTTCTAGTTTAGTTTTTAAAGTTGATCAGAGTAAATTGGAATATCTAATTAGTAATTAATGACTTCCTGCATCCCTGGGGTATAAATGTGACGTGACACAGAGTCCTATTGCTCTTAGCCACTCTTCAACATGGGAAAGACAAGAGAACATGCCATTCAAGTAAGGCAGATTTGTGTCGACCTTCATAAGTCAGGTAATGGCTACAAGAAAATAGCTACTCGCTTAAACCTGCCAGTATCTACAGTCAGAGGAATAATAAAGAAATGTAAAACAATGGGAACAGTGACAAACAAGATTGGATGAGGACCCAAGTTTATCTTGCCACCACGCACAGTGAGGAGGATGGTAAGAGAAGTAAAAAATTCTCCAACGCTCACTGTTCGAGAACTGCACCAAACAGTGATATCTTGGGGTCATAAAGTCTCCATGACAACCATAAGATGCTATCTCCATACCAACAAGCTGTTTGGGAGACATGCAAGAAAAAAGCCTTTTCTCACCTACAATGACAAACGTAAACGTCTGGAGTTTGCTAAGCGGTACTGGGGCTTCAACTGGGACCGTGTGCTTTGGTCAGATGAGACTACAATTGAGCTTTTTGTCAACAAACATTCTAAGTGGGCCTGGCGTGAATCCAAGAATAAGTATGCAGAAAAGCACCTCATGCCCACTGTAAAGTATGGTGAAGGATCTGTGATGCTGTAGGGCTGTTTCTCTTCCAAAGGCCCTGGGAATCTTGTTAGGGTGCAATGCATCATGAACTCCTTGAAATACCAGGACATTTTAAATCAAAATTTGGTGGCCTCTGCCAGAAAGCTGAAGAATGGTTGTCATTGGGTCTTCCAGCAGGATAACGACCCTAAACATATGGCAAAATCTACACAAAAATGGCTCAGCAGACTCAAAATCAAGCTCCTCCCATGGCCATCTCAGTCCCCAGACCTCAACCCCATTGAAAACCTGTGGGGTGAGCTGAAGAGGTGAGGACCCAAGACTCTGGATGATTTAGAAAGACTGTGCAAAGAGGAATTGTCAAAAATCCTTATATTCTCCAAACTTGTGAAATGTTATAGGAGAAGGTTAAGTGCTGTCTTGTTGGCAAAAGGGGGTTATACAAAATATTAATAGCAGGGGTGCCAATAATTGTGGCACACATGATTTCATGTAAAAGCTGAATTTCTTAATGTGGGATTTTTTTTCCCAATGAATAAATATACTTCAATTAAAGGTTGGATTTTTCTCTTTTTTGTGTTGTGAACCTATATTTTTTGGGGAAAAAAAAGAATTTATTAGAAGCCTAAGAACACATCTTAACCAGGGGTGCCAATAATTGTGGAGGGCACTTGTATAAAGTAGGAGTGGCTGTTTACATACTGTATATTTAAATGAACTGTTCCTTATAAAGCTGCTTTCAATAAAGATTATTATTGATGAAAATTATTAATCCGATACCCAGTTCTACAATTAGTATTTTAAGCAGATATATTCGGGGATAGGGCTTAATTTAGTTGTTCAGAAGACGATTCAACATTTCAGGATCCCCATTTTATGAGATGAATTTATAAGGTTATAAATACTATTACTGGTAGAGCAAGCAGAGCTAAACATTAAATAGTTATTTGAAGATCTAAGGTGGCATGTTAAAAATATGTTTTGACACTAAGTTTCTGAAAATGCTTGCTCCAGTACTTGACTACAAGAAGCCAAAGACTATCCCAGGAAGGAGAGGAATCAACTCCGTACGGGATCTAGTCATTCATTTTCTGTGCTCATAATTTTCCTAATTGTTTTTTATTATATGGTTATGATGTGATTGTGGTGTGTCTTGCATATATTTATAAGTTAAGTGAGAAGAGTTTAATGAGTTTTATTAAATATTACACATGTATAATTAATCACTAAACTGGCCCAACATGAGTTAGGGTGGTTGTGGCTTATGCTGGATGGGCTCCAATCATACAAAATCCTAGATTAGAAAAGGCTTTTGAAAATGCATGAATATACAGTACTTGAACTTTTTACATATCATATAAAGCCAGAATGTAACTATCTGAATTATTGAATTTTTTTAATTGAGTGCTGGAACAGCAGTAAATTATTTAATTAAGGACTATCTGTGTATTAGCAGAGTAAGGAGTCTATATACCATAGCACTTGAGGAAGAGATTGAGTACATACAAAATCATGGACTGTAACAAACTGACACTTTATGACGCAAAACTATCTAAACCCTTACCTCTCCAATAGATTGCAATTAGGGAGACATAAAATAAAATAGGACAAGAATTACAATACATGCAACTTAAGAAATAATAAAATAAATTATGAGAAATATTATAGGAAGTATTGCATGCCATATCAGGTAACACAAAATAATAAAAACTTTGATTCTGTAAATGTGTATTTTATAAACCACCATAGCAAGCATCACCACATGGCACTCACAAGCCAAGAGTCTACACCAGAATAGTTCAGTTAAGTAATATAATAGGGAAAGCTATGCACCTCAGCAGGTAGAAGCAAAGATGACTGAGGGAAGTTAACAGATTATGACAGCTCTACTTTCATTCATGCCAGGTTTTCAGTTCAGTCTCAGTTCAGTTACTAGCTCTGCAGTGCTTTGGGCATGTTGGCAAAAACCTCACGTTTTAAGAAGCTGAATCAAAGCTTAACGGTCAAATTCCTCCCTCAAGAGGAAGCATGGCTAAGCACAATTCAAGTTAGGATGACACCAGCTTAGGAAGAAAAAGAAAACTTCTATTCAGATAACTGTTTTGCACCTTTTTTTCTGTACGTAGATTGAAAAAGACAGCTTCAGCAAAAAACCTGTGGGGGTGGTGGTGATGTTTCAGGAGAGAAAAGATTAAAAGATTTAGTTATCCAGACTTGTGTTACTGAATCCTGCCAAGAGGAAAAAAGTCTCACTTGTCTGTGCTTACTTACCACAAATTGACATTTACTGAGCCACTGTAGATACTGACATCACTGGGTTTGCTAACATGTAACAGAGGAATTCAGTGGAAGAAGTTTTTGCAGAATTCTGCTGCCATCAGTTGGTTGTTAGAAACATATCTAACATTGCATATGAAGTATTACATTCATGTTATTGGAAATATAACATAACTAAAACAAGTTGCATGTTGAATCACAACACAAAGCAAAATGCACATGTTACAAAAAGATTTCAGTTTAAGGAATTAATCCATACCCTTGGCCCTTTGCAAGTACCAT
The DNA here is from genome assembly GCF_900747795.2 of Erpetoichthys calabaricus. Lineage (NCBI taxonomy): Eukaryota > Metazoa > Chordata > Cladistia > Polypteriformes > Polypteridae > Erpetoichthys > Erpetoichthys calabaricus. Next base: position 124,078,385 of record NC_041395.2, on the reverse strand, counting down.
ACAGTATCACTAAGAATTGCTTTAACTACATATGCTAATTTGACTTAAAGACCTTCAGCTATCCAAATTATCAGTGTATGATACAGATGGGAAATTTAATTTCAGAATGTCTGATTTTTTAAAGGATAATACAAAAACATGATTCTGCTGTAAAGCTTTATTCTACAATATATTAGTGTAAAAAACTATCTTCCAGCTGGCCTTTTCTTACTTCATATTATGCAGTATTTAAACTTTTTACTTTTTAATGCATGTGAATAATTGTTTTAATAAACACTTATTCTAGATTTATGTTCATTGGTTTACAAAAGATGCAGTTTATCATAAACAAAAGATTTTTTAATGTTTTAAGTATAAATATTGGAGTGTGGATACAGTAAGAAGTAGCAGCATGTCAACTTTAGGGTTGTTTAATATTTAATTAAGCACTGAAAAAATCTAAACAGATTATTTCTGTACTTTTTAATTGCCTTAATTCAAATAAATCAGAGGGCCATATTTGTAGAGCTGTCTTACAGCTCCAGAATCCTGGGTATAAATCATGACCTGGGCATTGTCTGCGTGGAGTTTGCCAGATTTCTCTCAGATGCTCCAGTTCCCTCACTCATTCCAAACACATGCAGGTTAGGTTGATTGGTGTGTCTAAAATCAATGTCACTTACTTATATCAGTGCCAGACCATGTCAGTTTTAAATTACTGATAATTGCTGGGCATGTCTACTGACTGAGTACGGACCATCACTGGCAATTGTGCGCACCCATTTCTGTGACAGTTAATAGTGCTGTCTGACAGAGCTGATGCTGTATGGAGGTTTATCAGGTATGGTAAAATCATCTTTAATCTGTTTAATTCTTTTTTTGGTATGTAAAACATGAGACATTAGACAGACAAGCTTCTACTTTGTTTGTTACATCCAAAACAGCCGTGTTCCTTAATACTCAATACTTCATTCTATGCATTGTACTTTCAAATAAGCATTCATTGTTTGTTAGCACTTATGCATACAGAAGCTGCCCCACAACTATAAAGGCAAAACTGAACCTGTTTGATTTTACTGGAGTGAGTCACAGACTAGTTGAAGTGTGTCACATTAGGTGAATGGTTTCACGGGGGCATGCAGACTCCAACTTGCTGAGATTTTTGTAAATAATGTCTACAACTGCAGAAACATCTTATAATGTGGAATAGCCTTAAGCTGGCCTGTCATAAGTAAGTTAATATCATTTGCTATGGACCAGCTCTCTGTACTTTGTACTGAAATGAAATAAATCTACTGTCTTCCCAGTACAAATTTATGAATTTAATAACCTTTAAAAATGAAAGCATTACTGAATAAAAAAAAAGACACATTTTAAGTTAATCTACATTATCAGCTAATTTATTTTATATTAACAGGAAACATTGTAAGTTTATTCATAATCCTGAGAGTGCAGTTTAAGTTCAATGACTGGGTTTAGTTCCTGACTGCATTTCACTTTTAAAAATATCACTTTCAACGTAAGAATTGTTTATTTAGCAATGCCACTCTAAATTTCTCCTTCTTCATGTGTTGCTCAGTCAAAATGTGTCTATGTTTTAGAAGAAAAAAAAATGAACCATTCAGTGTTATATTGCAATGTACTTTTTTCCTATTTTATAAGGTATGTTATTCTGTGGATTTTCAACACAGTTACTATGGTAGGTGTATTTTGATTGATTTTAGATACATTTATTTCATGTAAAAGATGTTTTTAATCATTTAGCCACTATACACATGCTCGTTCCACAGAGAAATAATATGTGAGAGCAATTAGACTGATCAAACATTTGAACACACATGGACAAGAAACAGTGGGAACACCCAGGGCACTGATCGAAAATCAGTATTTGAATGCAACTTACAAGAGCCATCTCCATTAGTGTTTAACTTTCCAACCAACAATCAGCTTGTGCACATTTCCATAGCAACACCTTATATGAACAGCAGGGAGCAGAAAGCAAACAGCTTATTCAGAACCCTAAACTTTTTCAATATGGAGGCTCCCAAACTGCTAGAGAGCAATATGAAGTTCCAACACATTATGTGGAGAATAGTAAATCTGGTCCTCACTAGTGTGACTATATTGCTATTAATGTGCAGGGACATCTGGTGGGAGTATGGGAATCATAACAATATGCCCAATGCTTTTAGGACATTGACCATTACCTCAGAAATAGTTTCTACAGGCTGCCTAGAAGTGATCATGGGCCAGGGCTTAAAAACCCCAATTTAGTCTGTGGTCAGAATTAGTAGGTAACACTAGACAAAGGTTCACCTGGTGGAAGAATTTAAGGCCAAAGTGGTCACAGATAGTGGAGTTTCGAAAGGTTTTCAGGGAGTGCTTATGTATAAAGTGGATATAGCAACTCATTGGGATAGTCAGGGCTATTGTTTCATAGCTAGGCCTCCAGGACATAAGTCTTTTTATTTTCTACAATGACTGTGCCATTTGTTGCAAAGTACGATACTTTGTTAGAATTTTCGTATGTGTAAATTTCTTCAATTCCTCTGTTATAGAACATTTGAGAGTTCTAATCTGAAGGAATGTGTCTATTTTGTATTAATAATTTAACTTGAGATACATATAAAAATTTTTGCTCTTTAATTTTAAGTGTGTCATGTCTCCAATTTGGAGTTTCAGCATTTTGTGACGGGGTTGCTAAGACACACCATGTGCCATGATGCTCTGCTTCATAGTTCTACACAGTGCTCAGTACAGTGTCTGAAATTATGGATATAAACCTGGTACTCATAGTGTTTAAAGCTTTCTAGTTTATGACTCATAACATTTCCTTTCCTGACTCAGTTTAGCATATTGGTTATGGTGAATATGTGTCTTTTGGTTAATGGCTTTTGACAATTCTTTTTAGACTTTGCTCATGCTTTGCATTTCAGTGTTTTAGATATTAACTATCGAATACATGCACATCTCTTGATCTGTTTAACACTTTCATCACGGTTGCTCAGTAACTGGCAATTCAGAGAGGTCAAAAGCAAGTGGACCCAGTCTATACTGCTATTGCACCGAGTCACTGTGGATGCGTATAACTGGAATAAATCTACTGTTGCTTTCCTGCTCTAATTATTCCTTTTCTTTTCATAAACCTCTTTCTTTTGTACTGGTAGCCACCTTGTCACATTGGCACCTCTATACTCCACAAACTGTAAAATAATATGCAGTGTCAACAAAATTAAATGCCTAAAAATACTGCCTACAAAAATAGTGTTTTCTGGTACACACATGCCTTTCAGGTATTTTTAAACCCCTACCAAAAAGAATATTTAGTCTTATTTTTAAAATAACTTTTACAATACAATATCTGCATTACATCATGAGATTAAAAATTAGTAAAGCCAAAAAAAAATTCTAAAAGATGGTAAAAGATTTATATTTTCAAGGTTGTTTAACCTTAAAGTTTAAAAAAAAACTACAGTAACATGAATCAATGTTTTTTCAGAATCAAGAATATAACTTCTTCCAATATTGTGTTTTTGTAAATATATTTTATTGATTTTAAGGATTTTATTATAATGAAAAAATATAAACCAGTAAGACCTACAGTTCTACATCTTAATACATCTTATTCAGATCAATGACATTCTACATTCATCCAGAGAACAGAGAAAGAAAAGCATTTAATATAATCATTCAAAGATACCAAAATATTAAAGATGTTAATAATAGATCAGCATCCTTAATAATCTGACAACAGCAATAATGAATGTCTTCCTAAATCTAAACATTTGAACTATTCCTTAAAAAGTATTTTTTTATTTAAAGTATAATAGTTATGGTATGATAAAGTATAGTATGCCATTATATTGTAGGGATTGGACCCTTAATGTGAGACGTTGCATCTCATGTCACCAACTAGTTTTTCAAATTCTGGAGTCATATTTGATGTTGAAGTTTTTAATATGTCTTCTAAGTGTCCGTCAGTTAAACACGAACGAGATTTGCTTTTATGAAGGTTCATAACAGAAAATGTTTGTTCACATATGTACAGTATGTGCTGCCAAACACGCTGAATACTTGTATTGCTGCGTCCTTTAAATTTTGAAATTTCTTTTTGTCGTTGGAATACTTTCCTACAGCTTAGTCAACGAACCTCCATATGATACAATAAATCACCGAAATTAGCACCAGCTTCTTCTAGAAATGCATGAAATGTTCAATGTTTAAGCCTTCTTGCCTGGATGTAATTTACGACAGAAACTACGACTGACATGACATGGTCGTAACTTAGGACTTTGCTGCACAGCACTTGCTGATGAACGATGCAATGATATTTGGTTAATTTTTTTGCAGCAAATTCTTCCAGGAGTGTTACTGTACCAATCCTCTTGCCACACATTGATGGTGCGCCATCGGTGCAAATAGCCACAATATTTTCAAAAGTCATACTCAATTTCTTAGTGATATATTGCTTCACTTCATTTGAAATGTCCGGTGATTCAGACTCTCATGGAACACATATCATTTATGTCAGTGCTTTCATCCATGGCTAACGAGTAGTACTTGAATTCTGCAGCTTTCTTTCTTAACCAGTCATTAAGGTGGCTAGAGATATCATTCACTCTTCGTTGCACAGTCATCCAGGACAAGCTCATGTTTTCAAAAGTATGTTTCTTTTCTGGACAGTTCAGATGAAGCAATCATTATGCACTTTTTTATGAAGTCGCCTTCCATGAAAGGTTTTCCAGCAGCAGTAATTTCTTTCGAAAATAAAAAGCTTATCTTTGTAGCCACTTCACTTTCTGTCTTTGCCTTTTTGAAAAATTGCTGTTGTCCTTACAAAGCTTTCAGCAAGTTTGATGCCTTAATTTTCTTCGTTTTCATTCAACTTCGTCAACTCGACATGTTTGGATTTAAAATGACGTCAGACACTGTATTCCTTTGAAACCACAATTAATTTGCGGCAAACCAAACAAAGTATTTTATCATTGTAGAAGCTGCACAGATACTTATTTATCCACTCACGATTAAATACTCTCCGTTCTGACTCAATTTTGCACTTGCGATTATCACCACCCATTATTTCTGGTCACTTTGAATTGAATGTTAATTAAGACTCGCACTTTACCACGCACGCGCGCACTCATAAAAAAAAAAACACAACTCCCTCAGCTTCAGCTCTAAAAACGTAAGATCAGGGTTAAAGATACAATCACAGTTGAAATAAGATTATTAATGTGACAATAATCACACTGGGTACAGGGATTGAATAGGCTGCGCGTTTAACCTTCGGGAGCTAGTGCGCAGACTGTGACACCGCAATTTTATATTATATACAAACAGTAGTTTCTTGGAATGACCTGTAGATGCATTTTGTACGTTGAGATATAAGTTTAGTCACATTTAAGTATGAGTTCACAATTCTTAGAAACCCTGGCGCAGGCCTCAGTGACAGCCGTATTGGGCCACATGTGGACTGTGGGCCGCATGTTGTGCAAGGTTGCATTAGCCCAAACAACATTGTACAAGCTGCTGGAACAGACCATAGTCCATTTGGCATCTCTACACCTTCAATAACAATGCCAACTTCTTCAGGCATGTGAAAGGGTCCCACACCCTCTTTACGGATGACAAAAATAGCCGTAATGAGTTTCTACCTTTCTATTTCAGCATCATCTCCTACTGTATTGTACAAGAAAAAGATAAAGATGCACAAGTACTCATCCATTACAATATAGTGAAATTTGACATAGATAGATAAGTAAACCCTAGGACTTATTAAAGCATTAAATGTTATGTCTTATTAGTGTCATATAACTAGTCAGTTATGTTCAAAATACAGAACTAAAAGCAGTACATCTTGCACAAGTGACAATATAGAGAACATTACATCACAATCATCACTGAACACACTGTGAAATTTAATAGTTGAGGAAAAAACACAAATCCCTGTAAATAAACAAACAAATAGCATAAAAAATAATGGTAAATTGCATACTAAGCCTTACCAGATATTCTTTGATCAGATTTTTGATATCCTCACCAAGGTAAATAATAAGGAACCTCAGTACATACTCTTTTCTACTGTTAACATCATTTCTCTGAATGCAGAAGTATACAAAAAATAATATTCACTGACCCAGACATCTATAACAAAAAAAAAAAAAAATCATGTAGGCAAATTCACAAATGTTATGTACCTGATCTGTGGCTTGAGTGAAACTGGCAGTTTTATAATGGGCAGCTCCTCCTTTGTATCTGATGATGCTTGTCAGTTTGTTTGTATATTTGTCCAGCAGTTCAGGTTGTAGTAATTCACAGGAACTCTGCATTAATCTTAGTGAAAAAATTTGAAAGTTAATTAAAACAATTAATTTCAAAAATTCAAATACTGTAAGATAAACACTTTATGGGGAAAAAAGTAGCATACCTCATTCACTTTGAAAAGGGCAGTTCAATGCTTCATAAAATACTCAACCTTTGGCCACTCCTTCACTACTTTTTGCCTTCTATAGGCAAATGTCTTTGCCATGAGTTCTCGAATGACTCTTTCATCATTTTTTTTTTCTTTGCCTCTCTCCTAAGTGTTTCTGTATCCATTTCAAGGCTTTCTGTTGTCTCACCCTGAGGTAAATCAGGTAAACAGTTTGCCTCTGCCTCTTTGACTTTTTCATGTTTTTTGGTGGGTAGACACTGTCACCTTCCCTTACCTTGTTTTTTTATTGAATTTACAGGAGGCTCTGGACAACCATAAAGCCTCATTTGTGTACAATAATTTGCCATTTTATATTTTAGCCTTTGTTTCCACCCATAGCACCCATTATAGGACCAGGGTTTTTTCAGGCAAGGGTGTTACTTTATCAGGGCTTCAGACACCTCACAGAAGTCAGTGTCTTGTGGGTATGCTTTAAATCGAAATATCTCTTCTGCAAGCTTCAGCAGGATGTCACTTCTCGTCTTTGTGCTTACTGTCAGTATTATTTTCTTTGTCCTGTATTCTGCATCACCCTCTTAATGTTAAGTTCAATTTCATATGAAAATTGTGTAATTTAGAAAACTTTTAGCCATGCTTGTATTCTGGTTGAAAGTGAAGAGATAACTATCGTCTGTCACCTGACATTACAGAGCTGGAGTCACTGGGTACTGGCAAAAGCGATTGAGAAAGCTCAGCAGATGGCTCTGATTTCTATGTGCAGACCACTTTTATGGTGCTCATATCCTCAACTTCTAAGGTTGAAGTTAAATTAAGAAATTCATTTAAGTCGTTTACCTTGTACTGTCATTTAATATCTTCTTTCAGTTCAAAAGCAAATTGTACTTCATTGATGAGAGCATCAACTGAGTCAGGTATTCCACTTGGCAGGATCATTTTCCTGGCATCATCTATACCAAATATGACTCGAAGACATACATATCTCTTTCCAGACATGGTATCAGAAAACACAAGGAAAAAGGTTTTGCTGGTGTTCAGGTGTAGGTGGTTTGAGTCGCACCATTTAACAAAGTCCTTGATTAGGTCCCTATACTTCTCCTTCTGCCCACTCCTGATGCTAGCCCACGATAGCAGTGTCGTCAGCGAATTTTTGCACATGATTTCATCATATTTATAAATATTAAAAATGTAATCTACACGAATGTATCTTTTTACAGTGACTAGCTGCATGCCTTGCACTATATAATCAGACAACGGGTATACATCTGTGAGTTCTTGAATCTCAGCAAGTTCTTAGTTTTCTGACAATAAATGATAACTGCTCTTTAATAACAACCAAGTGAATAGCTTCACAAAACTCTGGAAGTCCTCGTAGGGAACCATGTGTAAGAATCATTTCAATCTTACAGTTAATTCTATCATATGTTACATTTTTGGTCAAGTATGTAATCTCAATATCTGGATACTTCTTTATCAGAACTTGTGAAATGTCCTCATTCAAAACATTAATTGGTGAAACACTTGAATCCTCTAAACATGGCTTGGGAAAGTGATTCATGTGCAAGTGATAAGCCATTTACAACTTATGTCTCTGATAATGACAGAAGTACATTTTAAAAGCAGCCTGTGTGTCTGATAACTCTCTTGAAGAAGCTATGTTTTGATTCAAAAAACATAGTCCATAATGCCTCAAGAGGACAAACTGACAGATAAGATGGGGTTAATGATCCAAGAAAAGGTGATTTGGTAAAAGACATACTGAAAGTCTGGAAATACCTCTCTAAATCTGACCCTGTGCTCCGGGATGTTTGAATCAAGATAGGCAATGGAATCTTTTGTATGAATGGGGTGACAACAAGGTCTACAATGTCCTTTAAATCTGTCATTATTTCCTGGTTCATCAGAAGGAACCCTATCTCCAACCAACAGAGGTAAAAATATCAACAAACATCAGATCTCATGGTCATTACCTCCAACAGTTCCTCTGGATGCATAAGTAAGAGGTACAGCATGAGGATGATTTGTTTGATCTGACCCCATGATGGGAAACTTTTGTATTGACTGGTTTAGTGTGAAATATTTCTTTGAGATCAGTGTTGCAAAGCAGAGAGCAAGTTCTGCAGATACAATTCCTTTGAAAATGTCATTGACAATATCTGGTGGGAAACCAGTAACCACATTAAAAAAAGCATTTCTGAGAGTATAGAATATTTTTTACTCCTAGTAGCTAGGCAACACATTTTCCTCTAAGGTGTCCTTTGTGCATCCCATCACTTCTCAGGCAAAATGCATCAGTTTGCACTTCTTTTGTCTGAAATTCAGTTCTTTCCCCTAAACAAAATCTGCATACATATGTTCCTGAGTAGTTCTCCACAAAACCAGCAATTCCATGGGCAGCAAAATTATCATTAGTAACAGTGCAATGTGCCTTTAATATGCTTCCCTAACTTTGAAATGAAGATACAATGTTGTTCTAAATTAACAAGTTAATTTACCAAGGGTTCCAACACTTTCTCACAGCCATAATGTTTTACATCCTCATTTTTTATCAAGACTGCCAAATAAATTTATGACAAGGAGAAGTGACATCCTGGGGGAAGATTTCCTAAAACCCATCCATCCATCCATTATCCAACCTGCTATATCCTAACTACAGGGTCACGGGGGTCTGCTGGAGCCAATCCCAGCCAACACAGGACGCAAGGCAGGAAACAAATCCCGGGCAGGGCGCCAGCCAACCACAGGGCATGCACACACACTAGGGACAATTTAGAATCACCAATGCACCTAACCTGCATGTCTTGGGACTGTGGGAGGAAACCGGATTACCCGGAGGACCCGGGAAGCGAACCCAGGTCTCCTAACTGTGAGGCAGCAGCGCTCCCCACTGCGCCACCATGCCACCTTCCTAAAACCCAATAAATCCTAATTATTTTGTGTTTTTTCTTTGAAGTTCCAAGTGGATTGCAAATTTCAAAATAATCCATATAAAGAAATAGTGAGTCCTCATGCAAAAAAGATTTTTCTTATGGCAGCTTCCATTAAAAATGATTTGTATTGAGTACCAGTTTGTAGCTGGCTTTCATGTAAACTAAGAACCCTATCAAGTATGGGCAGGGCAGCTAGTACAGTAATCCCTCCTCCATCGCAGGGGTTGCGTTCCAGAGCCACCCGCGAAATAAGAAAATCCGCGAAGTAGAAACCATATGTTTATATGGTTATTTTTATATTGTCATGCTTGGGTCACAGATTTGCGCAGAAACACAGGAGGTTGTAGAGAGACAGGAACGTTATTCAAACACTGCAAACAAACATTTGTCTCTTTTTCAAAAGTTTAAACTGTGCTCCATGACAAGACAGAGATGACAGTTCTGTCTCACAATTAAAAGAATGCAAACATATCTTCCTCTTCAAAGGAATGCGTCAGGAGCAGTGACTGTCATAAAGACAGAGAAAGCAAACAAATCAATAGGCTTTTAAGTATGCGAAGCACCGCGGCACAAAGCTGTTGAAGTCGGCAGCTCACACCCCCTCCGTCAGGAGCAGACAAAGAGAGAGAGAGAGAGATGGAGACAGAGTTTGTTTTTCAAGCACAAATCAATACGTGCCCTTCGAGCTTTTAAGTATGCGAAGCACTGTGCAGCATGTCGTTTCAGGAAGCAGCTGCACAAAAGATAGCAACGTGAAGATAATCTTTCAGCATTTTTAGACGAGCGTCCGTATCATCTAGGTGTGCGAACAGCCCCCCTGCTCAATCCCCATACATCAGGATCACAGATAGTCAGCGCAAGAGAGAGAGAAAAGTAAGCAATCTAGCTTCTCAGCCATCTGCCAATAGTGTCCCTTGTATGAAATCAACTGGGCAAACCAACTGAGGAAGCATGTACCAGAAATTAAAAGACCCATTGTCCGCAGAAATCCGCGAACCAGCAAAAAATCCGCGATATATATTTAAATATGCTTACATATAAAATCCGCGATGGAGTGAAGCCGCGAAAGGCGAAGCGCGATATAGCGAGGGATCACTGTATTTCTTGCAAGGATGTCAGTATAGTGATATATTGAAATGTGTGGTTTGGTAGCAATTCATTCTCTATTGGCTCAACTGCGCTGTGAGCCAAGCTGTACAGAGATGGGCAGTTGATCAGAGTTGCTGGCCATGACCACAAAAAGCTTGGTTTTTGCCAGGTTGAGCTGTAGATGTTGGTCCTTAATCCAGTTTGAGATATCAGTAAAATATGCAGAGACTCAAGCTGATATCGTATTGTTCTCTGTAGAGAATGACAGGTACAGCTGTACCCACTGCATAACACTGAGAAGAGAACCCATTGGATTGGATGATAGTGTACAGAGAGAAAAATAGAAGACCAAGCACTGATCCATGGGGTACACCTGCACATATATCTCTTTTGCCCTTGATGACTCTCCTCACCAGGACACACTGTAGGGTCTACCCAAGATGTAGGACTCAAACCATCTGAGAGCAGTCCCAATGATATCAAGGTCAGAGAGGGTGGCAAGAAGAATGCTGAATGTGTCAAAGGCAGAGGAGAAATTTAGCAGGATCAGGACATGTTAGTAGCTCTAGCAAGTCGTAGCTGGTCAACCACATTTAATAGAGCTGTGTCAGTTGAGTGGTTCCTCTTTAAGCCAGACTGGTTGGTTTGGAGCAATCCATTCTGTACAAGGAAGGAAGAGTCCTGGTTAGAAATAACATGTTCAACTGTTTTGGAAAAAAAGGAGACAGACAGACCTGTAATTGTTAACTTGGGATGGATCAAGTCAGGTTTTTTGACAAGTGGGGGTTATCACAGCGTATTTGAAGAATGATGTGTGTAACTGCAGGAATGAGTGAGGGGGAGATGGCCTGAAGGAGATGTAAGGGAATAGGGTCAAGTGGACAGGTAGTGGGGTGACTGGAAAGGAGATCGGACACAAGTTACAGAGAGTGGCGAGAATATGGAGAATGTTAGGAGATGCTTGGAAGGAGGCATAATGGGTGGCAGTGAGGGCAAGAATTGACTGCTGAGACCAGCCACCTTATCCTGAAAAAAGGAGGCAAAGTCCCCACTGAAATCATTTTACAGTAGCACATTTGTATTGGAACTGTTTGGTTTGACATGAATGATACCTGAAAAGTTTAAAGACCAAAGGAAACTCAAACACAATTAAATGTTGCTTTCATTTGGTCAGAGTATTATGAAATTCTACTTTAGGAGTGGATCAATGTTGAGCGCTAAGGATGGATTGTCTTCTACTCAAACAAATACATAAAGTATTACAGCAAATAAAGTACTTGAATCCAAGTCTACAGAAACAGTCTGCCATGCACAGAGATCATCTGACGCTGAAGTGCTAGTTAGCAGATGTCTGGATCAACAACTTATGATATATGTAGACATGTGTCCCACGTTCAACATATAGAGCTGTGTGGTTACAGTATCACAGAGCAAATGGTCACCTGCCCAGAAAAAACAGTGTGTCTGAATTACACTAGATGTTCTGTTGGCCTTGAATAGCTGAGTACATTCAGCCATTCTGATCTGCATCATCAGATCTCCTTTTTGCTCCTTTGGCCTCATTCATAAAAGTTTAGTATTTTTCAAGTCAAAGTTATTTCTTTACAAACATATGTGAAACAAGCCCGGCTACAGTCAGACACCAAAGACACACAATGTTCAAATACACATTCTATTTATTATTTTTCTTCTGCACACAGACACAGTGCACCAACCACCACAATATCTCAGTCCTTTTTATTTTCCTTTGTCTTTTCTTCTCTATTCTTCAGCTGCCTCTACTCCACTCCTCGTAAGCTCCGTCTCCTGCCTCCCAACTCCGGCTCCCTGAATGGAGTGAGGCAGCCTCTTTTATACTGCACCTGAAAGTGCCAATCACTGATTGACTTTGTCATTAGGCATTTGACAGATTTTACTCAAAACTCTGCATGTCATTTTTAAACACTGGCTTTAATTTCTTGGATATTATTTTTGTAATATCCAGTACCAGAGAAGTAGTGCAAACACTAAAATTGACAATGTGTACAAGTGTGGTTTTGGTTTCTTGATTGGAATAAAGCCTTATTCTTGTCTTCTGTGTTAAATGAAAAATGGGATTGTCTACAATATGTAATATTACTTTTCCAACAAAGAATAAAATGACAAAAATGCTAAGTTAGGCTAATTTCTATTGAGTAGTTACTGTGAATGTATTAGTTGTAATCTGAAGAGTGACTGTTACTAGGTTGTGCTTTTTTTGCCAAACTCATTTACTAATTATTGAGGTTGTTTAACTCTGAGTGGGTGTCTAAATGCTGTTCTGCTATTCAATTTAGATTATTTAGATTGAATATGATTAACCATTGTGAACTGAGTGCCATGAGCTGCTGCATAAGTTCAAGAGCAGTCAATGTTGTGTTTTATAAAGATGTATGTAAATAAAGTGTAATTCTTTCTCATAATTGTAATACAGTTTGGCAGAGCATTTTTAAAACATTGAGTAGGATGACAGGCAGGTCCAGTTGTGTTTAAAGGGTCTGAACTGCAAAAATTATTAACTCAGTGCCCTTGTTTTAATATGTGCTTTATAGGCCTTTTTCACACTTCACAGAAGTGGGTGCATCTACTACTGCTTCAGCTTTTCTGGGTCTCTCAATTTGTAGTATCATATCCAAAGAATGGCACAGAAAGCTTGTGAAATTCTTATTTTTTAACCTATCAATCAAAGTATTCTTCCATAACTTTTGAAAGAAAAGCAATCTATGTAAACCATTAATAAACCAATAACTTTTTGTAAAAGCAAGTGTTAAAATATGATTTAAACAGTGTTAAGGCATTTGTTAATCCATAGGATGTACAAAATATTGGCAGTGCCCAATGGAAGTACTAAAAACACTTTTTCTCTTGTAAACTTTTTAACAGAAATTAAGTGATAAATAACCCACAAGTCTGATTCCATGCATATTATTGACTGATGGACCTGGCTGTGAAGTAACGAGACCAAAGGGAGAAGATAATTATTTTTAACAGTTGTGCCCATTGGGATCTTTCCATATTTGTCCAACAGGAGTAAGCAAATCAAATGACAGAGATGTTCTGGAACATTAGAGAAGGAAAAAATATGAAAATCCGCTAGAATAATTGACAGGTTCAAAGGTGTTAATGAGATTTGTAGTCGATGCCTAGGATTTCTCTAATAGAGAACTGCTAAAAGAAAGTTTTTGCAGTGTTATTTCTCCATTTTCCAACAAAATTTTGATATTAGGTGCACTGCCATCTTATAAGACATGTCTGGCATTATGTTCATGGGTGATATGGCACGAGCAGCATTTGCCTAGCAACTACATAGCACCATTGGTATAAGATGACAAAAATGGTGGAATTTTTAAAAACAAAAAACACATTACGAACACAAACACACAAAATGATGGTGATGTGACATCGCAGAAATAATGGTAAAAATAATAAATATAATTGAATAAAATTGGAATATTGTGTAATTTTGACAATATAAATCTTTATAGCTATATATAAAAGTGAGTAAGACATCCTTCCTTTCAGAAAAAAAAGAACCCAGCACCAATTGGCCTACTAGGTAGATGACTTTTCCTTAGTATAGATTTGTATGACGTTTATCTTGGAATCCAAAAGAATGTATAGACAGCTTTTAGGCTACAAGGTATTTGCTGCATGGCATAATCATTTGTACTATGAGCAGGGAGAGAGAAGACATTCGTTTTAATAAAAAAAAAAAAAAAGTAACCACTATAACAGAAAAGTAAGATCTGAATTAGGAGACGAAAGGTATAAGATTTACTTTGTGCAGGTCTGTTATGTGGGATAACATCTCTTTCTCCAGGTAATAATGTCCCCTCTAACCAAGTGTTACTTTGAATAATTTTAAGCACTTGAGAGTGTACCATCTGAAAACAAATTTACTTGGCATGCTGAGCACCCATTAGTAAGACAATATTTACCAACTTCTATAAATTGCTAAACTTTTTAATCCACCCACAGTAAGATTATCAAGCTTAAGCTGATCCAAAATCAATAAAGTAATACAATTCTCTGCAGCTCTTAAGAAAAAAATGACCTCCATAATATTTTGCATGTTTTGTGTTTTTAGTATTTCTTGAATTTTAAGGCAGTTCTATGCATGTGGAGTCAAATACCGTCATTGTGAACTTGAACTCAACCAATTAGTGTGTGGCCCCATTTGACCACAAACCACCCAAAATAAAAATATAAACGTTGTTTGTCCTTCAAACCCCTATAGTATTTTTGCAAAACTACATAAGGGTCGAAGATAAAGGGTATTAATCTAAACAGGTCTTCAATATGCAGCTCAAAAGAATGATCTGTTTTAATGTTTCTCTCATTTCATCACTAGTGATTTGTCAGCCTTGAATATCCTCTCTAAAGAACGTGAAAGTAAATGTTTTTTCTAGTACACCTCTATTAACAAAAGTTTTAAAATCCACTATATCCTTAACTAGTAGAATGAATACTAGTGCCCATTACCATCCATTCAGAAGTGTTAAATACTGAAGTAACCTCCTTTGAAAATTCTTCAGCCCAGTGGGTTGTTAGCAGCCCACATAAAGAGGTTTCGCCATAAGCACAGAGACAATAAAACAATTTTCAATCTAAGTGTCAGGTAGGAGCTTTACCTCAGTTCAAAAACCTATATATAAACTATATATATATACCAACAAATTATTGGGCTTCCATTAAAGATATAGAGTTGATGTCATAAAAGATATTGAGAACTGCATCTGTGAAGACATTACTGTTTATGAGTTGTTGTTCAGCTCTTGTAATAATACTGGCAATTTGCTGTCTGAGTTATCCATTCTGAACACACACACAGCAATGAATGCAGTTTAACAAAAATTAGCAGAAAAAAAAAATTCATATGCACCATGTAATGCAAAAACTCAGACATATTTTATATCAGGGAATCCAGAAACACAATTAGCATTAGGCTCACACAACACATAATCATAACATTAGGAAGCACCAAAGCACTCAGACATACCTGGTGGCGTACTTTAAAATGCACAGCCTGGAGTCTCTATAGATCACTGGCATGGAAACAAATTGATTTAGTAAAAAAACTACTAAAACATTTTATTATTTCACAGGATTAAATTGAGCTTACTTGCATCTAAGATCAGCTAAAATTTACTGTGCTCCCCCCATGTCAGCATGTTTCCTACATAGAGTAGTTACAAATAATTCCTGCTTCCCCCTGTTTCTTCAAGGTAATGCTAAAATAAAGAGATGAAAAATTATCAAAAAAATGGAAATATGAAGATTTCTGAGTCTGGGTTCTTTTCAGATTGGCAAGTATATATAGTTATTTTTCTCCATCAAGGCTTATTTGTAAGCCATATGACAAAATATATACAGTAAATTAATATTTTAAATAAATTCAGTTTTTTCTATTACCATCGTCATTTCATTGTATGCCATTAGATCACTGCCTGTAAGCTCCAGTAAAGCAATGTTTTCTGGCTTTATCATTTATTTGTGACAGATGTTATTGCATATTTGATTCTAAAATGAAAAATCCATGTTTATCCTACAACTAACTGTCTGGGATTATACAGTGTTTTTCTTTCTAACATCCAACTAACTGAGTTAAAGCCTATGGCACCCAGAAGTTTCACAGGCATAACTCCTGCTTCTAGCTGTGTTGGCCATCTGTTTCCCTTTTGATCCTTTCACAGTCTCTGAAACCATAACATGAGATCCACAGCTATCCTGTCATCATCTTTTTCACCCTGCTCATTTCCCTCTAGCTGTGATTTGCATTTTTTAGCTTTAATGTTTGTGTTCTGACAAGTTGAATATATTGTCTGTGACAAGGAATTAGGTAAAAGATGGCAATGTCTTGCAAAACTACATTTATTTCTTGTCTTATTTTGTTCTTTGTTTTTAAGAGGTAGTTTGAGGTAAGCAGCTCAGTTAAGTAACAGTTGGAAGGATTGATGCAGTGCTTACCAGTTGGAAATGTGAGGTTTTTCATATGCTTGAACACTATGAATTTGGGCCATGTTTTTTTTACCTTTGTAAGTTTCATGTTCTATTTGTTCATCTCCAGATGGTGTCTGTGAAATCTGGTATGCTTATATGGGCACACATGGTAGGCTGGCTCCAAAAGCAATCAAATTTTTTTTTTTTCCGTTAGTGGAGTCTGCAGTCTATTTGACCTGATGTTCATCAGGTGTTGCTGTAAACCTGGATCTGATAGAATTTCCAGTCTCACCAATATATGTTTTTGAACAATGTGTACATACAGTAAAATATATACAGTTTCTAGTATCCAAGAAGTTGTGTCTAATTCTAGGTATCTTAATCCTGTCATAACCACACTTGAACCAATTCCATTTATACCAAAACTTTCTTTTAAGTGGATCTTCAACATTTTTTCTGTTAGTGGCCATCATCTTACTCCGAACCCGGTAATCCCTTAAATTCCTGTTCCTTTTAAAAAGTATGCTGATACTATTTTTTACTTATTAAAGATTTTCCTATTTGCTTGCAACTTTCCAAACTCAGATTTTATTATGCGATTGGCTTATGTATTGTATTTATTATAAAATGCTATAATTGGAATTATACTCAAATCATTGTTATTTTTCTTTTTGTTTTTTAAGTCAAATAAGGAATTATCCTGGTGGATAACACCCCTACTGTCTCGTATAAAGTTCTGGTAACATTTTTTAAGATACTGTATGGTGTATCTTCTCTTTCTGAGTGCAGTAAAAAGGGTCTTGGTTGCTGGTAAGAAATCCCATTCAGCAGAACAAATTCTTTTAACTCTCAACAGTTGAGACTTCACTATGCCCCTCTGTGTATGTGGTGGGTGGAAGCTGTGTCCATGCAGAAGGGCATGTGTATTGGTGCCTTGAAATACACTCCAATTTCTTTGACACGCAGATTTATAAACGATATGGTATTTTGGAAAGTAATCTCATAATATGAAAATGTATTTTTAAGTTTAATATTATCCCAGTGGTTGTTAATTATTTTAAAATATTCTTCAAATTTCTCCATTCCATGTTCCCGGAGACGAAATATATCGTCCAGGAAACGCAAGGACATTTTTGGTTTTAAGATTAATTTACTCTCCAATTCCAACTCCCACTTGGCCACATAAAGGTTGCTGTATGCCGGGGCAAACTTTCTCCCCATCGTCGTTCCCAATATCTGTAAATAACATTCATCCCCAAAAGCAAAATAATTTCTTCTAAGGGAGATTGCCAGAAATTTCATAATGTATTTGTCAGGTCTATCTTTAACCTTATAATGATTTAACCAAAATTCAATCACCACTAGACCATGGTCTATATCAATATTCGTATAGAGGCTATTGACATCAATCGTGAACAATATAGTTTTTTCATTAATCTGATAAATCCTAATTTTCTCTGAAAAATGTATCCGTGATGTAAGAGGGATATAGCTGTGAAAGGGGAGTGAGATAATAGTCCAAGTAGGATGCAACATTATAAGTCTCACTCCCACAATCACAAACTATGTGCCTCCCTGGAGGTACTTTGTAGGGTATTGTCCAGACCTTTGGGTCTTTATGGATTTTGGGTAAAATGTAAAATTACCTTTGTCTTGGAACCTGTGGATCCTTCAAGAATGTTGCCTGTTTATGCAATAACACTCCTTCTGTTACCATCTCATTAATGATTGCATTACATATCTTTTGGGTTTGCAGATATATAGGTTCTTTTAGTTTTACATAGTAATTTGCATCCTGCAGTTGTTCATGAACCTCTCTCACATAGTCTTCCCGGTCCATGATCACCACTGCACTTCCCTTATCCGCTGGCTTGATCACAATGTCTCTGTCACAAGACAGTTCTATGATAGCTTTCCTTTCTTCAGTTGAAATATTCATCTTATCTTTTATATTATTAAAAGGAATCTGTCTGATCCTATGTTTACATTCTAAGAATGTAAACTTTATTACTTATTTTATTATTCTGAGGTATCCAATTCGATTTTAATACAAAAGGGGTCCATTTGTGTACAAGGCTGTCCTCACCTTTGAAATAATCTATCAACTTAAGTTTTCTAAAAAATTCCTCTGCATCTTTAAGTAGTATATCTCTTTTATATTTCCTATTGTGATGATGCTCTACAGGGGTTGCAATGATTTGAAGTCAAGCTAAGATATTTAGACAAATTCAAGATGTTATTTTTTTATGCTTGGGTGTGAGTTACCCGAATCTACTTTCTCACATCTTAGTTTAAAACCTTAATCCAGTTGGAAAAAATCTTTTGGGCAGTTTTTTTCGTCCAGTGGATATTATCCTTCTGAACATGAAATTCTGCATCAGGAAGTTTTTTGATATAAGTAGTGTGACTTGTGACATACTGATTGAAGTACAATAAAATGTTCTGTATTGGTGTAAATTCAGAGGAGAAATTCAACTCTTGAATATAGACCTCTGCTTTAGTAAAGACTTTCAAGGCTGTTTTGATCATGGTTTGTACATGCTTCACAATAGTTTCTGCATGTTGGAAGTCCCTATTGTAATCCCTATAGAGTTTAATAAATTCCTGACCTTATCATTCGGAGGCTTCTGTTTCCTCAAAATAGAGGTAATGTTTCCTTTTCTTGCCCCCGGATAGCTGTCTATTTGTAGATTCTTGTAAGGATGCCCTCTGACCATTCTCACATTGGAGTCACCTATTATAATATTCGGTTTCCTAATCTCCAATTTCCTGTATATCAATAAGAGTAACTTCCTTATCTTCCAATTTTCTTCCCTCTAAGTAATTTTCCAGTTCCTCCTTTGTTGTGTCTAAAATGTTCCTTATTGTAGCTACCAAGGTACTGCTGCTTTCTATATCCAAATTTAATTCAAAATTTGGTTTTACAATTAGACCATTGCTACCTTTTTCTATACTCGGGTTCCCTTTTTCTACTATAACCTCCTTCTCTAGAACTTCCTTTCGTTTAGACTTAGTTTGTGAACTCTTCTGTGGAGGTTCCATCTTTCTTCTGAACATTTGATAAAACTCGTGTGGTTTCTTAGGTTTAGTGCCTGTTCTATTCATTTCTTCCTCAGAATTTGAATCAATCGAAATAATTTCTACTTTTTTGGCTGATTTATAGGTTTTTCAGCTAGGTTGTCAACTATAGGTAATTGCTTCAAAGGAGAAGAAGTATTAGAGACACTGGGAGTGTAGAAACTCATGTCGTCTATTTCATTTACTAATTTATACACCCTAGGAACCAGTTCAGTTACAGGAAGGGTCATATCAACAGTCTTCTCCTTAATTGTACTAATCTCCCTTTTAGGTAGACATTGTTCACTACCCTGTGTTTCTATTCCTCTAGGGGTTGGTTTTTCAACGTGTTACCCACCAATCGCTGTCCACCTCTTCAGTCTGTTGTTCAGGTGAGGGTTGTTGTGATACAACCTCTGTCCAGGTACAGTGGAACCTCGGTTCACGAACGCCTCGGTACACGTACAACTCAGTTTACGACCAAAAAGTTCGCCAAACTTTTGCCTCGGTTCACGACCACACACTCGGTATACGAACAAGCCAGTTTCCCTTTCGGTTTGTGTGCGCTGATGATTTCCGCACGTGTTGCATTGTTCTCGGTCAGACGTGAACTGCTGCAATGTAAGAGAGAGAGAGAGCAGGCAGGCTCATGTGCTGATGAGAGAGAGAGAGCAGGCAGGCTCATGTGCTGAAGAGAGAGAGAGAGAGAGAGAGAGAGAGAGCAGGCAGGCTTGTGTGCTCATGAGAGAGAGAGAGAGAGAGAGCAGGCAGGCTCGTGTGCTAGAGAGAGAGAGAGAGAGCGTGCAGCTGAGAGCGAGCCTGTACTTGCAGCTGAGCAGGGAGCCTGGGTGTTTGTCAGTGTTATTCAATGTTTTTACATTAGTTTACTATTACACTGTGCATTCTATGGTGTAATTAACTATATTTGTGCTTAAAAATATTTTATAAAATATATTTACATACAGTTCGTACGGTCTGGAACGGATTAATTGTATTTACATACAATCCTATGGGGGAAATTGCTTCGGTTCACGACCAATTCGGTTTACGACCAGAGGTTTGGAACGAATTATGGTCGTGAACCGAGGTTCCACTGTAAGTATTTTTTTCTCCCTGCCATTTGTGTCCTTAACTTTGAGTTTTTTCTAGGATGTTTTTCTTTCATCATCTACACTACATAGTATCCTTAAAAGATTCAGAGAAACCGGATAAATCTCTGTTCACAAGGGACAAGGCCAAAAACCAGTATTGTATGGCCGTGATCTTAGGGGCCTGAGGGGGCACTACATTAAAAGCAGACATGTGGAACTGTTGTGGAAATCACTGCACTTTCAAAAATCATTATCTGTGAACACAGTTTGTCATTGCATCCACAAATGCAAGTTATTACTCCATGCCAAGAAGAAAGCATAGAAAAACATGGTCCAGAAACACTGCCAACATCTCTGAGCCTGAGCTCATTTAAGATGGATTGAGGTGGGATTGAGGTGAAGTATTATACTGTTGTGTGGTGTGATAAGTTATTTTTAAAAAATTTTGGACGCTGTGTCCTCTGGGCTAAGCAGGAGAGTGTTCACCCGGCTTGTTATCAGCACACAGGTTTAAAGCCAGCATCCATGATGGTGCATTAGTGTACATGGCATGGGTAGCTTGCACATCTGAGAAGGCGCCATTAATGCTGAATGATATATACAATTTTTAGAGCTTCATATGCTGCCATCCAAAGGAAGGCTTATTCAGGGAAGGCCTTGCTTATTTCAGCAAGTCAATGCCAAACTACTGTACATTCTGCACAAATTACAACAGCATGGATCCACAGTAAAACAGTCTGATTTCTGTCACCCTTTGAAAACATTTTTGCATTATGAAACGAAAAATACAACAAAGGAAACCCTGAATTGATGAGCCGTTGAAATCTTATATCAGACATGAATGGGACAATATATCATTTACAAAACTAAAGCATTTTGGTTTTCTCAGTTCTCAAACATTTACAGAGTGATGTTAAATGAAGAGGTGATGCAATGCAACTGTGTGATAAACATGCCCCTGTCCCAGCGTTTTTGAAACTTGTAGCTGGCAACATATTCAAAATAAGCATACATTTTTCAGTTTCAACATTTGACATGTTATCATTGTACTATTTGTAATTAAATTTAGGGTTTACATGATTTGCAAATTACTGGATTTGCTTTTTATTTACATTTTACACAGTGTCCAAACTTATTTGGAAACAGGGTTATATTTTTCATTTTCTTTGAGCTGGCTTATAATGCCATACAGTATATATTCTTCATTGTTTTATAGCAATGGTGTACAGATCTTCTCAACAGAATTTCAAGACCAGCAATGGATGCTTTTGTTGTCAATGAAGTGGAAGTACCCATGAAAAATGATGACAATAAATTGAATGGAAATAACCATAGTAATGATTCCAAGAACTACACCAAACAAATCATAATGTTCTCTAATTAGATCAAGACAGTAACAGAAAAAATAATAATAGCAATTCCAAAAATTAAATTAAACAAATCAGAAATTTCTCTGATGAAATGGTGACAATAATGATTAAATAAAACAAAGCATAACATTCCTCACCGATATCATGACATGAATAAAATGCTGGATTGAAGAATTAAAGATGCATTTAGCACTGTATAATTTGTATTCTTCTTATATATTGTAATTATATACAATGATTCATGCAGTATGCCTGCAAAAGATCTGCACAATTTGTAGAAATATATGCTTTCAAAATGTCAACAGTCTAATCTTGGTGATTGATAATTGTGGATTAACACTTTTTCATTCAACCTTTGCTATACAATACTTTCTAGATGAACAACCCTAAACTGAAGTAACAAAGCAGCAAAACACAGAAAGAAATTTCATTCTAAATGGCACTGTATTTCACCCAGGCCACACTGACTGGGTTCTTGTAGTCTCTGGGGACAACTAGCTAAAAGGATTATAACAAATAGTGGTGAAATCAGCTGCTGAAAAGGCTCCACCCATAGGGTTTCTTCCTAAAACTTGCACCTAATGTCCTCCAGGCCATGCACTTTAAATGTTCAGGGTTAATATTTAAAAAAACTATGGAAAGACAGAGAGAGCAAAATAAACTGATCAAAAGACTTGAAATTCGAAAAATGCTACATGCAGGAGTTTTCTAAACCACACACTGCTAAAATGCTTAGGTGTGAATAGTGTCATAGCGGTAAAATGCTAGAAAGACACTTAAATGTGAATGGGTCATTAATTCTTTATACAGTATATGCAAGACATAAGAAGAATGGAGATGTGGACAAACATTAATCTTTTAAAGAAATAAATGTATTATGATAAATGTGTTTCAAAAATGAAAAAAAGCACCTCTGTATATTCCACGTAAAAAAACATGCAGTAAGGGAATGAAAGAATTTTCACTTGTAAATTTTCTTCTTACCTAGGAGGATACAGTTAGAGTAAATAAGGTTTCACATTTGTTTATATAAATAACAAAATATTATGACTGCTTTTTTTAGTACTGTATTAGAATCGAGGCAATGTTGCTGAATCGGTCTGGCCATTTTGTAAAGCAAGTTAATCCAATTATAGGACTGAGGGAGGCTGAACTTTCTCTTGGCAGAATAGGGCCCAACGTTTCAAATAAGCCTAACTGGAGTGTCACAGGGGTGCCAGTTGTAAAATATAGTGTCTGGCGAGAAGCGGATGTGGAAGGTGGTATGTTTGAACAGAAGAAGGAAAATGAAGTATTGTTTGTTTTTTTTTTTTGGTCGCTGTTAATAAAGTAGTTAAGAATTATTCACCAGTCAACTGCAGGGTATATCAAGTGTCACTCACAATGGGCCAGAGCTGCAAATTAACCTAACACTCACATGTATCATTATTGATGGCTTTTACAAACAGACTTGTTACGTGTCATTACAGATTTGCATACTGATACAGATATTTTCTTTACAATTTTATGACTACCACAACCATTGTAAGTATTTTTTTTACTTATGTGCAAGTTAAGGTAATGAGAAGTTTCTTCAGCCGCTTATCGGTTGAAAATTTAATTTCATATTTTGCTGTAGTAGTATTGAAACTTTATATTCTATTTGAAAGTTATACAACATTATCATATTCCATTTCTGCTTATATGCAATTGCAGATTCTGATATTCATGCTGCGTTTTAGATGTCCAATTTACATTTCAAAGCGTACAACACCTGCAGAAATTTTTTTTACTGAAAATGAATTAACCTCCATTACAGTTAATGTGGCATGGAAAAAGCTGAATGATTGTTACTATTATTATGTAGACTATGAAGTGATACACGTAAAACTTTATTCTTAGCTTTATCATAACATTATACTCTTGTAACTATATTTTATTATTGCCATTAGTATTTTATGAATGAGTGCATTCACTATACACAGTTAACTTAATTTGCATGTATATCTTGATCTTAATTGCTATTGTGAACGGCAGGTGAATGAAAAGAAAAGTAAAACATTTAGTTTCATGTTATCGTTTTGCCTTTTTGTTCAAAACACTTGTATTTCAAATGATTAAATGTTGAGCAGATTTTAAGTTCCCTTAGAACATAATAAAATGTTTTGACAATAAAGCAATTTAGCTCTGTATAGCTTGTCTGTTTGCATTTATCCAATATATCCAATATAATGCTGAGTTGAAACCACTAAAGTGCTGCTTTTAATACATTTGCTAGATAATCATTTCCTTTTAGCTACAGCACTCTGCATGAAACATATATTTGGTAAAATTAGGATAAGTTCTGTATTTTACAAGTTAAAGTTATTTCTTCAAAATAAGTAAAACATTTTTTTTATAAATGTAGCCGGCACTTGTGTTTTATAATGGTGTTGAATGGCATTGGGATTCCAATATGAAAACAAAAGCATTAAAAATGACTGTATACATCCATTTTTCAAGACAAAAGTGTTATCAAATATCGATTGGCGTTTTCAGATTGCACACTTATTGCAAAACAATGTATTTATGTCATTTTAGGACAGAAAAGGCCAAACATTGTTTTGAGATTCAAGCATTTTAGAAGGAAACCAGCAGTGAGCTTCACCCTACTATGCAGCTTCTTTTGTGGCAGCTTTTCAGCCCCAGGGATGTTGTTTCTTCCAGTATATCCTTTTCACCTTGAAAAGTTGTTTCCAAGCGCTGTTATTAACATTATTCAGTGTTGGTACCCACATGTGAATTCCTGTCTGTTTTCTGTAAACAATTGAAAAGTAATCATTTAAAAAAACACACTTATAATCGTTTAAATCATTTAGTATACAGATGGTTATTTCATTGTAGCGCTGCCTGGTACCATTATGCAAGCTTGTGCGTTGGTGGTCTAGGGAGAAGAAGGATTGAACTCACATGTAGTGTTCAATGAAATGACAAGAACTGAACAAATTTTTTAGACATATATTGAATCACTCTGAAGTTTAGGAAGTTTAGTACAAATGTTTTAGCATATGCAGGGTGGTAGTGCAGAGCTGTCATTCCTGCCTCACGATACTAGGGTCTGGATGGATTTACACATGGATTGATTTATATGAGTGAGTGTCAATGAATTTACTCACTCAAAAACATTGCTCTGTTATTACGACATCCTCAGTAAGAGCAACTCAGCACGCCCAGTAAAACTGTGTAATTGGTTTGTGGAGCTTCCATCTGTTCCATTGTAGTTTGGCTATATTGCACTTTCTGCTTTTTCCACTTTATTAGTATTTTTTTATCATGTGTGTACACAACAAACCACAGAAATTGCATAACTGTGAGTGTCGATTAGCCCTGTGAACTATGAATGCTTTTATAAAAATTACAATGCAATATAATCAGTTCAGTTCAGATTTACTTTTATTATAGTATAATCAAACTCTTACAGGTACAGTATATATATATATATATATATATATATATATATATATGCTCTTCACCACCACACTTCAACTAAACATGAATCTCCCTGCAAAGGGGAAAATTTGGTGATATGTTCTGAGTGCACATTTGTTTGTTCATACAAGCCATGGAGTATTGAGAGAGACAAAGCCTTGGGAGTTTTGGAAATTTTGAGAATTAGTATGAAGAATCTGTAATAAAGTTAATTATTTCCAGTTTACATTTGTTGTCACAAGCATGTCTCAGAAACAAGGGTGCATATTTTGTTAAATTGAAACATTTGGTGCTTCAAAGCAGGCATATCCTGAAAAAAAAAAAAAAAAAAAAAAAAAAAGTGACTCAGGTGCCACCGTGAGTGGCAGCCTTTCCAGCAACTCCGTGTATGACTTTGTCTTTCTACCTTTTTTTCTCTATTTTTCTCTATTTCACTGATAACTCCTACCACTTTCTTTTATGTGGACTCGTTCCCTGGGCACTTTTTACTACTTTTACTACTTGGACATAGACTTTTACACGCCGAGATTCATCTATTCAGGTAGTCAACTTCAAGTGCTGAGAACAAAGGCCCGTGCCGGTGTGGTTCCTTATTTACCCGACGAGGTAAGAAGGTCGTATTGTGGCAGCAGAGCTGGCGCTAAACTAAAAGCCAAGCGGCTAGCGAGAAAGTGGCGATACAAGCCTTCGGTGCCTTCTGTGATCCTGAGAAATGTGAACTCACTACCAAATAAGATCGAAGAACTGGCTGCGCTGGTGAAAAATGTCAGGACCTACAGAGAATGCAGTTTGTTGTGTTTTTGTGAAATGTGGCTAACAACTAACATCCCAGGTTTAGCACAGTTAGAGCGGACAGAGACGCAAATACCTGCGGGAAGCGGAAAGGAGGAGGACTCTCTCTCTATGTGAATACAAGGTGGTATAACTCTGGACGTGTAAATGTCAAAATCTCCGCTTGCTGCAGGGACATCGAACTGTTGGCCATAAGTCTACGTCCCTATTACTTACCCATAGAGTTTGGAAACGTCATTGTTGTTATTGTTTACATCCCTCCTCGGTCAGACGTAGAGATAGCGGGTGACGTCATCCATTCCGCTGTCGCTAAACTACAAACGCAGCACCCAGAGGCGCTTGTGCTAATTGCTGGAGACTTTAACCATGTGATGCTGGACAAAACATGACCTGCCTTTTCCCACTATGTGGATTGTGACACCCAGGGAAATAGGACTATTGACCTACTGTATGCAGACGTTAAGGACGCATACAGCGCCACCCTGCTGCCTGCGCTTGGGAAAGCAGATCATAACCTGATTAACCTTCAGCCTCACTACAAACCAAGAGTGAGGGAGCTACCTACAACCACACGCTCATTCAGGAAGTGGTCCTCTGAGGCACAGCAGGCTCTGAGAGACTGCTTTGGAACTACGGACTGGGATATCCTGCAGGGATCATATAGTGAGAACATTGAGGAGGTTGTTGACTGCACTACTGACTATATCAACTTCTGTATAGACATTGTAGTTCCAGTAAGAACAATACGCTGCTATGCTAACAACAAGCCATGGATTACAAGTGACATGAAGGGCCTTTCGAACCAGAAGAAAAGGGCTTTTAAAGGTGGTGATCAGCATGAGCTCAGGCGTGTCCAGCTCAGTGCGGCGAAGAAGTACAGGAGAAAGCTGGAGCAGAAGTTGCAGAACAACAGCATGAAGGAAGTGTGAGATGGGATGAAGATCATCACTGGCTGCAGCTTGAAGCAGGGTGCCACCATCGAGAGAGACATGGAGAGAGCAAACCAGATGAACAACTTCTTTAACAGGTTTTGACCACCCTAACCCACTCTCACCACGGAGTACTGCACCCTCCACCCATCCTTCTGCTGATACCAGCATAGGAGAGAGTTTCTCCCCACTCACAATTACAGTAGCCTAGGTAAGCAGAGAGCTGAGGAAACTTCATGCCAGCAAAGCAGTGGGTCCAGATGAAGTATCGCCATGACTGCTGAAGGCCTTGGAGCTGGGGAGTCCTCTACAGCGCATCTTCAACCTGGGCCTGGAACAGGGGAGAGTCCCAAGGCTTTGGAAAACATCTTGCATCACCCCAGTCCCAAAGGTATCACGTCCTAGTGAGCTGAATGACTTCCGGCCTGTCGCTCTGACGTCACATGAGATGAAGACCATGGAGCAGCTGCTGCTTCACCACCTGAGGCCACAGGTCCGCCACTCCCTTGACCCTCTGCAGTTCGCATACCAGGAGAAGGTGGGAGCGGACGATGCCATCATCTATATGCTACACCGATCCCTCTCCCACTTGGACAGAGGCAGTGGTGCTGTAAGAATTATGTTTCTGGACTTCTCTAGCACCTTCAACACCATCCAACCTCTGCTCCTTAGGGACAAGCTGACAGAGATGGGAGTAGATTCATACCTGGTGGCATGGATCGTGGACTATCTTTCAGACAGACCTCAGTATGTGCGTCTCGGGAACTGCAGGTCTGACATTGTGGTCAGCAACACAGGAGTGCCGCAGGGAACTGTACTTTCTCCGGTCCTGTTCAGCCTATATACATCGGATTTCCAATACAACTCGGAGTCCTGCCACGTGGCAAATGTTCGCTGACGACACTGCTATCGTGGGCTGCATCAGGACTGGGCAGGAGGAGGAGTATAGGAACCTAATCAAGGACTTTGTTAAATGGTACGACTCAAACCACCTACAACTGAATACCAGCAAAACCAAGGAGCTGGTGGTGGATTTTAGGAGGACCAGGCCCCTCATGGACCCCGTAATCATCAGAGGTGACTGTGTGCAGAGGGTGCAGACCTATAAATATCTGGGAGTGCAGCTGGATGATAAATTGGACTGGACTGCCAATACTGATGCTCTGTGCAAGAGAGGACAGAGCCAACTATACTTCCTTAGAAGGCTGGCGTCCTTCAACATCTGCAATAAGATGCTGCAGATGTTCTATCAGATGGTTGTGGCGAACGCCCTCTTCTACGCAGTGGGTGTGCTGGGGAGGCAGCATCAAAGAAGAAGGACGCCTCACACCTGGACAAACTGGTGAGGAAGGCAGGCTCTATGGTAGGCACAGAGGACAGTTTGACATCCGTGGCAGAACGACGGGCGCTGAGCAGGCTCCTGTCAATCATGGAGAATCCACTGCATCCACTAAACAGTATCATCTCCAGACAAAGGAGCAGCTTCACCGACAGACTGCTGTCACTGTCCTGATCCACTGACAGACTGAGGAGATCGTTCCTCCCCCACACTATGCGACTCTTCAGTTCCACTCGGGGGGTTATAACGTTAACATTATACAAAGTTATTGTCTGTTATACCTGCATTATTTTCACTCTTTAATTTAATATTGTTTTTTATCAATATGCTGCTGCTGGAGTATGTGAATTTCCCCCTTGGAATTAATAAAGTATCTATCTATCTATCTATCTATCTATCTTCTATCTATCTATCTATCTATCTATCTATCTATCTATCTATCTATCTATCTATCTATCTATCTATCTATCTATCTATCTATCTATCTATCTATCTTTCTTTCTTCTTTTACACTGGGATCTCTGTATGCTTTAATTGCACTATAAATGGCAAAATCAAGCTATTTTTTTTAATTTATAGAAAATGTTTCACTTTAGGACTTTCATGTGGCATATTAACATATACAGTACTGTGATAATGAAAAATAACTTTAGACTTGAAAATCTTTTAACTTATACTTTAACCATCTTCATTCTTGCCTATCTTTTTGTTAGGTTTCCTCATATAAAGCATAGTTATACATTAAACATAATTTTTTTCCTCAAAAATCATTTTAGTGTGCCCCAAATGTTAAGATCTCCAATTATGGAATTAGATTGTTGCATTTTAAACCTATCTTTGTGTATTTTATATCCATCTGCACTGTGTGCCCTGAATTCCTGCAGCTTTTACCCTGATGATTAGTCTTTAATAGGGCACAGTGCCTTTCATTAACTTTTTGACGTTCAAGGTCTATATTTTGCATTCTACTGGTTTTAAAAATTCTGTTGGCTGTCTTACAGATATTTAGGAAAACCTTGAAAACCTTAATTGTGGACTGACTTATTTGTTGCCACCTCTCAAGTAAGTTATTTCATATATTCTTTTCTGCCTCACTCCGCGCTGTCCGTGCAACGCGGCCGCAGAGAGCTTAAACAACTCGGCACATCCACATAAAGAACGACAAGGGGTGAGCGAGCTTTCTTGAAGGCTTTTACTGGATGTACCTCGTTGTAAACTAAAATATATACAAAAGAAACATACAGTCATTTACAGGTGTACAATCAAAGACGATAAAGAATGATTTACAAAGCAATGCAGTACATAGCAGACAGTGTATATTAAACAGTAAAGCTTTAAAAGATACTTACAAGGTGAGTGGTTTCCACGGTTGGATCAAGACAAAGAGAAGCGCGTAGACAGAGGTTCAAATTGCTGCGTAGCACAACTAACCAGACCCAGGGGTTTATATACGCTAAGGATACGTTTTGGATGTGACCAAAACAAGAGATAAAGGGGTGCCTACGTGAGAGACATGGGGTGTATTGTATTCAAATGTTTATTATGGGTGCTTTACGTGAGTTTCATAGACTTTTATAGCGCCACTGAGAGTGTGGGACGTGACTGACTGGTGTGTTAATAAATGACAAGATGAAGGGGGGAGCACAGTTCAACAAATAACAGTCTTAACTAACAAGATGTGGGGCAGAACATATTCTATCAGAACTTATTACATGCAATTGTAATGTAAATGTAAATTCTGTACTTTCTGACCTTTGATACATTTTAAAATATTACAGACATTTTATGGATAAAATACTCCTTCAACTCTGATGCCAAGCATATTTTGGAAGGATAAATAGGTGACACTTCCCAAACAATTTCCTTGCTTAAATATACAAATACTTGTGTTAAAGATTATCCTGGGAATCTGCTTTCTGAACTCTGTGTTCATTCTCTTTTGACTTTCAGATGCTTGAGGTAAAGCAAGTTATTTTCTGTACATTTAAAGGCCCATCTTTACTGCTGGAAAATTTCCTATGAAAACAGTAAATTATACATTTACTACACTACAGTAACCTTTTTTAGACCCAGAACCATACATCACACATGACTTTTCTGTTCTCACACCCTACTTACTACCTTTTTTCACAGATACTTAGGGCAAGCCGCTAAATACTTTGAAGAAATATATGTTTATGTTCAGCTTACTCATATTTTATAACTATATTTTGTACAGCATAAGTTAGTAAATTCAGATAAAGAAAGCATGCCATTTAAATCTTTAACTTTTATAAGATAAAGTTTTAAATTGGTTCTTTATCAGGTAGCCAATATACTTAAAAACAAAACTTATATGGCTATACTTCCTAGTTCTAGTAGTGAGCCTAGTGCCTGCATTTTAATTAAACTGAAGCCTGTGTAGATGTCAGTTCTACTTGAAATTAATGTGTGAATTAATGCAGGAGTTAACTTTTCAGGATCCTGTACTGAAATATATTTACAATAAGAGAAATGAAGCTGTTGTTTTCAGTCATTTTAAAATATTTATGCTTTTTAAAATATTGATTGGCAAATATATTTATTCAATTGCATTATACATAATACAGTGAATTAAAATGTGACTGTCTTTATTTATGTTTAACTGTGGGAAATGAAAAATGTCTTGAATTAATAAAAGTAAGTTGCTGAAGAAACTGCTTAGGTTTTAATTTTACATTCTTCAAAGTCAAATCAATTTGTCACAGAAGTATCATCAAGTGTTTTTTTGTTTTTGGTTGAATTTGACCTATATTGTAAGTCATCCTTTGAGAAAATTAGCTAGGGGTTTTACACATAAGGTGCTTGCAAAATTTGTCATTCTTGTTATAAAAACAATGACAGTCTATCAACAGGTGGCATCACTCAGAAAGTTTGGCAGACCGTCCCTAGAATTGTGTAACAGTTCTGACATTCCACAGATGAATACTGAGATGACTCCTCCCATCAAAATCTCTCTCTCTCTATATATATATATATTGTCTCACATGTGTGAATAGGAGGCAGCTGAAGGGCTTGGAGAATAATGGTAACACATATGCCCAGGGGGGTGGCGGGGTGCACTAACGCTCTTTCTAAGTTCCCTGCAGACCTTTTCCGGGAAATCCCACCAGAAGCCACTGCCTCGACTCGGGACACGCCACCTCCGGTCCCAAGGACGACATCACTTCCGGCCCCGAGGACGACATCACTTCCCCCAGACTTCCTATAAAGCCTCACTCCTTCCTCTGGAATTCAGTTTCTGTTTTGGACTCTGTCTTGTAAACATTACTCGCTACCAAACCTTTTACTTTTGCAGCCAGGAACACATTACATGGGTGGCTGCCCCAAACCTTTACAATGTTTCGGGTCTCTTCTTGTCACAATATATATATATATTTTATATATTTTTTTGACACCGCAGGGACTGCACCTTATTTCGTTGTATTTGTTACAATGATAATAAAGATATTCTGATTCTGATTCCTCTTGATTCATATACAGTTGTACAGTCAATCAAGTAGCTTCAACTCAGTAGGTAAAGGAATGCAGACATGGTCAAAAGGCTTAGTTGCTGTTCCTTCAAACTTTACAATTGGCAAGACACATGATCTAATTGACTTTGACCATAGTATATGTGTTTGCATCAGAGATAGTGGTTTAAGCATCTGAGAAACAGGCACACACAATAGGCCCTAGAGTTTACACAGAATAGTAAAATAAAAATAAAAATCTAGTCAGCTATAGATTGTTCAGGCTAATAGAAAGGTCACCAATATTCAAATTACAGCTTTTCATAAGAATGATAAGGAGAAGGGCAGCAGAAGAAAAATTAATTCCTAATTCTTAGAAAAATATGTCATCTGGTATCAAATCTTTATTTCTGCTCTTACATATAGGCAGTAAGGTCAGAATATGGTTTAGACACCATTAGCCCATTTACCCATCATGCCTTTTATTAGTGAGAGAGGCTGATGGTGGTAATGTTAATGATGTGGCAAACATTTTGTTGGAATACACTGTCATTAAATAGCAATTTAGTATAATTTTAGTGGCACAATGCACCTACTCACCATGCCCCCATGTTTTTGCTTTTTCATAAAGATACTTCCTAGGTAATTATCAAAGGCACATGCAAGTATGTAGTATCATTGTTCTACATATTATTTATTTTTGGGTATGTTTTACACATTATTATATCAGTGTTTTTATGATGTTTTAAATTCTTGTTTTACATATGGTCAGTGCTACTTTATGATTTTTTGAAACAGACTTAGCCATATAGTTAATTCAATGACACCCGTTGTTGGTCACACGAGCATTGCATAAAATCACATTTAAACCATAGCTTGTTAAGATGGCAGTGTGTATTGTGATGTGCCAGATTATTTGGATTCACAGAGAAAAGGCTTAAATAATTAGAGAGTTAACAGGAAAGGGGAGTATTAGCCCAGACACAGTACTTTGCTTTGTTACTTTGACTTTGCCTCAGTCTCTTGCTGTGCAATTTAGATGCCTTGTTTTTCTAGTAAATATTTGGTATTAGCCATTTGCCCTGGCTTAGACTTTGATTTATGTTGTCTTTGAAAGACCTCTGTTTTCCCAATTGCTACTCACACATTTTTTGTTCAGACCTTGTGTCTTGCCTTTTCCATCAGCCAGAACAGTAGTGGAAAAGGTCACAAAGGACATGCCATCTCAAACTGTTTTGTTGAAAATGACACTGCCTTAAGTGGCCTTGCATTTTGCTTGGAACTCAGTCCAACAAGAACACCCTTGGATGAAATCTACCATGAAGTTCAGAGCATGAATTTGTGGCTGTAAAATCCTCAGGACCTGCATAATGCTTCCAACTTTGCTTTGACAAAAATCCAGAATTGTTTCTAGGAAGTTGTTCAGTCTGTGACTTCATGTCTGGGAGGAAAATTTGGATCCTACTAAGTATTAGATTAGGTTGTACCAAATAAAATGGCAAATGAGTGTTTGTATGTGTACAAAAGTACATATAATGACAGGGTGTGTTGCTGCCTTAAAGTAACCAAGGTCAAGAGTGATGATGCACAATTGGATAAATGTGTGTGTCAAAGACCACTGCATGGTCTAGAAGTGTAACAGGCAGGGGCACAAATACAACAGAGGTATAGACAGAGATAGAGACAGAGAGAAGGAGAGAGAGTTTGGGATGGATGGGGGCTAGCAAGTACTAAGGGAAACCTGGTTCTTTGTTCAAAGAGAGCAGAAAGCCAGAGATAGATGACAAAATCATACAAGACCTGCTGTGTTACACATGGCCTCTAGCTAGGTTTTTTTTTCAGCAGTACTTTTGTGAAAAAATGGTAGGGAGCCAGAACTCTCCTGCATAACTACTAGGGGAACAGCCCGCAGACCCTGACATAATGGACAGACTATTCCACCTTTTACAGAGACCAAAAAACGGCACAGTACTGAAAACCCAGCCCTCTGTTCAGAGTCAGAGGGTAATGGAAAATGAACAGAGTTTTACCTTAGTGTCTTATCATCCCAACATCTGAAAAGTAGGACTGCCTGACAATGGAGGTGGTTCTGAAGCTTGGCCATAAGTAACTCCCAAAAGAGGTCTGAGATGTCTTTGACTCTGGAGGGTTAGCAGTCAAAAAAAGTGTACAATCAATCATGAGCCATTTGAATTCCATATGAAGGTATTTTGGGGACCCAAGTGTTGGTTTTATGCTGTATTGCATCCCAGCTGCTGCTGTCTTGTACTGGTTGAAGGAGCCACATCAGGAGCAGTTAATACAAGCTCAACTAAGGAATGTTCCAAATTCTAGTTGCATAATTGAGTAATTTGTTTTAAACTTAGTTTTACTTTGAACAGCAATGCTTTAACATTGCTTTCCCCTTGGGATTAATAAAGTATCTATCTATCTATCTATCTATCTATCTATCTATCTATCTATCTATCTATCTATCTATCTATCTATCTATCTATCTATCTATCTATCTATCTATCTAACATGTCAAAACTCTGTAAAAAGCTCTATTTTAATTTCTTTACACTAATATTTTTTTATTTTTTTGAAGCATGAAGTTTGCAGGAATAAAACATTAAGCAGGTGCTAGGTTTTAGGGCAGCCCTGGTAAGGACC
Organism: Erpetoichthys calabaricus; assembly: GCF_900747795.2. Taxonomy (NCBI): domain Eukaryota; kingdom Metazoa; phylum Chordata; class Cladistia; order Polypteriformes; family Polypteridae; genus Erpetoichthys; species Erpetoichthys calabaricus. The sequence goes on along the minus strand of NC_041395.2, from coordinate 124,043,852 downwards.
ATGGTGACAGTGAGTATGGATGAATATTATAAAAATGCAGAAAACACAGAAATGTAATAAACATCTGGAAAACACCTTCATCATACAGAAATGTTTTGGAATGGTAAGACTAATAACACCGTGGACCATTCTGAATTATCTGTCAGAGAGCAAAAGCTGAGGGTGGGTAAAAAAGAGTTCAAGCCTCTAGAACACAGCACAGGTATACCCAAAATGAAAGAAATTGATTATAGCAGCCATTGTGCAAGGTTTATTAACTTAGTGAAAGTAAGAGTCCATAAATCCTACTGAACTAATTAAAAAATATGAGACTTTCTAATTGTTATGTTAATGATGTCAATCAATCACTTATTAAAATAAAAGCTAGTGGACTCCAGAAACCAGAAAAACAGCCAATACTGCGGCATATCCTTGCTCACTGATGGGTAGAAACTGAATCTTCCCACATTTTTCCTACATGCCTTATTGCTCACATACCTCATAACAGAGTGCCTATAAAAACTATTTACTCCTTGGACGTTTTGACATTTTATTGTTATACAACATTGAGTCACAGTGGATTTAATTGAACTTTTTTGACACTGATCAATGGAAAAATACCTTGAAGTTAATTTAAAAATAGACCTTTTCAAAGTGATCTAAATTCATTACAAATATAAAATAATTGATTACATAAGTATTCCTGAATCACTCTGCAATAAACCTGTTCCTTGGGAGAATATCTCATTTTCATCAAGACAATGCCCCCAAGCATAAAGCTAAAACTACTCAGGGGTGGTGTAAAATACAACAATGTTAATATCCTGAAGTGAGCAAGTCAGAGTCCAGATCTCAGTCCAAGTGAGAATTTGTTGGTGGAATTGAAAAAGGCTGTTTACTCAAGTTCCACATGTAACCTGACAGAGCATGAGCTTTTTTGCAGAAAAGAATGGGGACAAATTGCAGTGTCCAGGGGCCTCATGTATAACGCCGTGGCGTAGAACTCACACTATAACATGGCGTAAGCACAAAAGCGGGAATGTGCGTACGCACAGAAAAATCCAGATGCAGGAATCTGTATGTATGCAAACTTCCACGTTCTTCCGCTACATAAATCCTGATCAGCGTGAAAAGTAACGCACGTGCACGCGCCTTCTGTCCCGCCCTATCTCCTCCCAGAATTACGCCTCTTTGAATATGCAAATCAATATAAATAGCCTTCTGTGAAAGACGATGGGAAAAGCACGGGGGAGAATATAAGAATTTCAGCGAATACCAAGTGGAGGCAAAGGAAAAAACATACTATTTGTTGGTTTAAAACAGTGGTATAATCAACAAAAGGGAAGCTAATCAAGTGACAGAGTGTCGGAGAAACTCGAAAGCTCAAGTTCACAAAGTCACACAGTGCTGAAATAAAAAAGAAATCACATATTAAAGTCGCCATGAAAAGGCGAGTCGTTAGCCCACCGTCTGAGTGTCATATGAAAGCTTATTAGGGTACAGACAAAAAAAATAGGCACACAGTGGAAAAAAAGCACAAAATGTCAACTTTCATCTCGAAATTTCCACTTTAAATCACGTAGTTTATTTTGCCATTAAAGTAGAACATCATAAACTTCATCTTAAAATCATTTAATTTACTAGTGTCTCAAATCCCATTGTAACTAAAGTAGCACATTAAATGCTTTGTTCTGTATTTGATCTTCTTTGTGCTCTGTGTGTGAATCACTACCTGCTTCTTAAACGGGCTTTCTCTTTCTCCGACAGGACACATAATCCATTACATTCGTGATATTACAGCTCTCTGAATAATTAAAATACTGAGATGTATACGTGATATCTTTTTCATGATGATAGGAATGAAAGCATGTTATTAAATAGGGGAACACGGTGGCGCAGTGCTTGTTCATGTCTCACGCAAGAGGCTTGCTGCACATGCGCGACCTTCGATGAAATAATTTATTACAGAAGTACTGTCTCTTTCAAACGTACTAACCTCCAATTCCTGTCCTTACTTTTCTTTCTCTAAATACCCAATCGCCACACAATCAGCTCTGTAATAGACGTGAAGCCATTTGTAAGCTTAGAACGCCGATTCTTTAAAACTTTTAAGGAACATTGAAATATCTTCGTAGTACATGTTTAATTATTCTATCCGTCTATCCTTCACAGTGTCACGTCAGCACCAGCAGGAATACAACACAATGCAGGAACAATCCCTGAACCAGCTAGCGCTGCGGCACTGTGTCCTCACATGTTTAATTATTAACAATACAGATTACTTAAATGAAGTTAAAGTTTTATCTGTATAATATAATCAACATATTTTGCTGCATTTCATCTTAAAAATGATATCGTCATCATATGTAAATACGCGCTTTATAAAGTGGCGCAGGTTGCGCAATATTATAACTGTAGTCCAAGTTTACAGTGAGGTAATTGTACTTATAAGTAAACAGTTCTACAAGGAGCACTTGATGGACTGATTGAGTGCGTTTATAGTTCTTGGGATAAAACTTTTTCTAAACCGCGAAGTCTGTACAGGAAAGTCTCTGAAGCGTTTTGCCGTGGCTCAGGCAGTGTCTGCTTCATGCTGTATACCGATAATTCTCTTTCCAATCAGCTGCTGCTGTGATTCCCCACTCATATACAGTGATATAAATACTCCGAGTGGTGCAGTGAGAGTAATATGGAAAAAGATGATCTGCTGTGGCAACCCTTAACGGGAGCAGCTGAAAGAAGAAGAAGATGCAGTGAGAGTAACATTGCTAAAGCAGTTATGGTATTTGGAATACTATGGCTATTCCCTGGACCATTATATTGCTACAGGTTAATTACAATCAGATGCATTACACTAATAAACAATATGCAGTTAGTTTCAGTGTATTTATAAACCCGCATCAGGAATGTGGGTCTAAGAAAGAAAGGGTGACCACACATGAACAGTAGCACTGCTTTGACGCTGGGTGCCGCCAGTCTGCAAAACCGAGCGGAGAAATTGCGTACACCAGGGTATGAGGGTACCGCGGCAATGTGCATGGCTTTACGCCAAGTTTAGGTTTTATACATTGTGATTTGAGCGTGGAAACGTTCGTACGCAAACATTTCTGTGCGTACGCACCATTTATACATGAGGCCCCAGATGTGTAAAGCTAATAAAGAGAGACCTGTACACACAGACTTGAAGGCTGCCAAAGGTGCATCTAATAAATACCAAGTTGATGGGAGTGAATATTTTGTGTTTTACATTTTTTAATGAACTAGGACCTTTTTGCAGAGAAGTGTTTTCAATTTGGCATTAAAGATTCTTTCTGTTGATCAATGTCAGAAAAGCCAAATTAAATCCACTGTGATTCATTGTTGTATAATACTAAAAAGTGAAAAATTCCCTGGAAATGAATACTTTTTATAGGAACTGTATCTAGTTGAATTTCAATAAATTGATTTTAAGCTAAATAATGAAGTTACTTTACTTAATATTAAGTGAGACCACTTAAATTAAAATATATTAATTAATTAACATAAAAACATTAGTATATATAAATAATTAATGAATTACAGTATATTAGAAGTTAGTTGAACCTTTTTAAGATCAAACAGCAAGCGAAAAAATAACACATTTCAAGTTCCTAGATGTTAAGCAAGGGAAACAAACTGTCTTTATTATATTGTGACACACTGCTTTTAAGATTAGATGCCACAACTATAATCATACACACAAAAAAAGATGTGTAAAGGGATCATAGCGCTAGTAAATGCATTTGTGAATGGAAGCAACATTTGCCTGAGCCAAGTAGAGCTTGTTGTTCTAAATAAACCCGAATGACCTCTGTAAGTAAGTAAGCAGGCAGGCAGAAAATGTCTGCTGACTATTTTGTATGGTTGAAAAGCAGGTCGGTGACTGACAGTGTGATCAACAGACAAATAAAGGCCCTCATTTCTAATACAAAGAAGACTGCCAGGTGATAGGATACAGAGCCAAAATATTTCAGGTTGACAGAAAATAAACCAAGTTTAATAGAAAATTCACACTCTTAATGAAAACAAATCCAGTACTACAACATGGCATGTATTCTTATTTCTTGGTCTGTTTTGGGATTTTAGGATATTATTCTATTCCATTCTTCACATTAAAAGAGCCATTCATGCATAAGAGAGAACCATCAAGTGTGATATCAATTAATACTGCAGAGAATATCATTACCAGAATGCCGAATACTGCACATCAAAACAAATCAGTATACAAGTTACAAATTGGAATAAGTGAGCAATCCTGACTTGTAGCAAAATGGCTTCTGAGCTCATATAAAAAGAAGGTCTTTATTTACACAGATAAGGGATATTTAAAGAGAATAACTTAAACACATTAAATTAAATTAAACCTCACTAAGCCTGTCTAAATAAAGAGTTCTTTCACTATTTAAACAGTGCCATTCACTTCCAAACATTGTTCTGGTTCTCTTCAAAGATCTGGATGCTGTGGAAATTACTGATTCCAATGTGTTTCTTTTACATTAAATGTACAGTATAAAGGCAGATAGTCATACAGTACATTTTTCTTCTCTTTCCTTATCACTACTGTTTGCTGATCTTGATTATCAGGAAACTCTTTCTTGACATTTATTTTGAAAAAATTCTCCACTTATATAAATGCTCCACTCTTTTTGAAATGAGGATGTTGAGTGGATCAAGAATACCCAACATGCTGTGGTTAACATACTGTAATACAACTTCTAGCAAACTAACCATGATTTTTCTTCATTTATTATCTTCACTTCGCAGAAAAACTACTTTTTTCTACAATACACACAAGCTTGTGAAGATCAGAACAAACAAGTTAAGAACAGCTAAAGCTTAGACTATACACTAATGCAGGCAATTTCAAATTACAAAAATAGAAATCAAGATAACAAACATAACCCAAAAAAAGAGAAATGATAAATTTATTCAGCATGAGATCTGGTGAGGAAGTCAAAAATAAGTAGAACATATAGCTGAGTGACTATTGATCAGGTTTAAAATGTAAAATAACAATATATTTTTCTATTCAAACACATTCAGATTTTGAAACACATTATTCAGGTAAATATGTTAGGAAAATCCAATTTTCATTGAAATATGTTAAAGAATGCAGTACACATTTTTCAAATTTTAATAAATTTTTGAAAAATCATCAATCTTAAAACAGACTTTTGCAACCTTAAATTTTGATTAATTTTCCTTTTTCAAATTTACTTTACAGATTTTTTCACAGTTTCATCTTTAACAGTAGCTACTCCTGACAGCAAAAAAAAAAAATCCACAATATAAACTACTAAAATGCCAGATGAGATGTTGCAGATGGTAACTCACTGTTGTGTTGCCTGTTTTGTATGCAGGCAGACCTCAACCTAAACTGAAGAAATATGAACTACAGTTAGCCATGGATTCTCCATAACCCATGGCTAACAACAGGACATCAATGTAGATTTTGTACATTATGCGAGTTGGAATTTGATGTGTATTTGAAAGCTATTTTAGCCACTACAAGTCAATATGAGCTCAGTTTTATCTGCATAACATTGTAAAATACTATTAAAAGCATGTACTTTTTGCATTTCACTAATATATGTAATTGTACAATATTGTCATTATCATTTTTAATATGACTCATTGTTACAAAAATACTTAAAACTGTGATCTCTGCCTTTAATTAAGTCAATAACCAAAGAAAAAGTTTAAAGTTGCATTATAATGCATCATAATGTTATGCAGTTTCTCACTTATTTTAAGTGTACTGTAGTACAATAAGACTGCATCATTATGGCTTTTGGGGAATGACTTAATGAACATACTGTAGTTAAATTGTCTCTGGTAGGTATGAAATATATTTTAAAAATTAACCCTGAGTCAGTCAGTCAGTCATTTTCCAACCTGCTATATCCTAACACAGGGTCACGGGGGTCTGCTTTTGCCAATCCCAGCCAACACAGGGCGGAAGGCAAGAACAAACCCCGGGCAGGGCGCCAGCACACCGCAGGGCACACAGACACACACACATACCCACATATCAAGCACACACTAGAGACAATTTAGGATCACCAATGCACCTAACCTGCATGTCTTTGTACTCTGGGAGGAAACCCACACAGACACGGGGAGAACATGCAAACTCCACACAGGGAGGACCCGGGAAGAGAACCCAGGTCTGCTAACTGCAAGGCAGCAGCACTACCACTGCGCCACCGTGCTGTCCCTAACCCTGAGTGAAATGGCTAATTATAACAAGACTAGTTGTGCTACCTGTTTAAGATGGGTTGAAATCTAAGTAGTCAACCTAAACCTCAGTGTTAACGTTTGTAGTACACCATGTAATGCATAAAAACAATGTTATTGTTTGTGATGCAGCATCTTTTGGAATGACAAACACAATGTATTTTATATAAATTTGATGCGCTGTCTTTTGGAATGACCAGATGGACACACAGACCCAGAGGCACATATCCTTTCATTAAGGTGGATGGCACATGTATAATGATCTTATTTGTCAATTATTTGTTGTACGTAGACATTTGTAATAATCTGAAACATTTGTTCAAGTGCTCTATACAATGCAAATAATATAACAAATAGTATTTCAAGACGCTTGACAAATAGAGTAGATAATTTCCACATTGTTCTTAACAGCAGGAGCCCTATCATTTTAAATTGTATTGCTCAGGGACACAATGAGTTAAAGGCAAGTAATAAATGAGCATCCTTGTTGTTTACTGTCCAGCCTCTTGGTAACATAAACTATACTTAATGTAAGCCTGGATAATATAAATAAAGACATTAAAAAGTCAGAATTACTTTCTGTAATTATTGCAGGGAATTTTCTTTTTCCTAGCCAGGGTTGTAAAAAGCCTGAACTCATACCTGACAGTAATTGTCTCTGTGCACAAAACTAAGGGTTTCCTGTCAATAGGAAGGTTAAAGCCATCAGGGATGTTTAAATTAATTCTTACTTACAGTATTTATTAGTACTTCAAAAGGCTTTAGAAGGTCTTACACTTTAACATTCAATTTTCTGATTGTTTTCTGAAATATTTCACTAAAGGTCAAGAATAATAATATAAAAACTCAGTCACAAAATGAACTGCTAAATCTATGTTAAATGTACAAGAAATGTTTCTAAATAATGCACACAATAAAGAACAGCATAAAACTATAGGGAGTTATATAAACTATCCTGTATTCAAAATTATTTAAAAATGCATTATGAGTGTATTTTATGTATTATGCAATTTTCTCTGTTATTAAGATTATTTACTGCACAATAAATGATTACTAAAGAATCATAAAAATTAAAACATCTTATATGTAGCAGAGTTATTCCCATTTGTCACTGCATTCTTGCCACCAGTCTTGAGACTTGCAATTCACTGTGGATTGCAGCTCTCTTCCTATTTAAAACCTTCTTGAACTGATTCTGACAGAGCTTAAGATGAATTGAATTCAAATAACATACACTTTATATTTCATGGATTTTTCAGAGTTACCTGTATTAACACGAGGCAAAGTACATAGCTAGTCAAAATTGACATTTAGTTTTATCTCAAAACGCAGAAACAGAAAGTCCCACTAAACAGATATAGTAACTTATTTTCAAGTGACATTATTCAAAAGTACCTTCAAATGCAATTTAGATATCTCAAAATGAATCAGAGATATAGTATCTTGCAATGAAATTATTTAAAAGCTATGGCTAAGACTTTTGGGGTTCCAAATCTAAAAGCTAAATTGAACTTGGCTTGTCATAATATTTAATTATAAAAGTTGTGGGACTTGTGTTCAGTGCACTGAAGATTTCAGTTCAATTCTCTTCGTTTTTGTATAGAGGTTTTCATTGAGTGCAGACTCAGAACACCGTAACAGGCTCTCAGGTAAAATACAGTTGCACAGTTTATAAATTACATACTGCACACATATAAAAATATGGATTAGTTTAAACACAAAGAAAAACAAAGCGGCCTTAAACTGACTGATGTGAAGTGATACAAACAATATATAATATATCTATTAATATTATCAATGAGATGTGCCCAGGAAACAGTGGAGGAGAGGAAAACGAAAAGCACCAGTCAGCAACATTTCTGGAAAAAAAATTAAACCTCTGGGGGTTCACGGTCATTTACAATGCATGGAGTCTTAGACAAAGTCAGACACAGTCACAGTTCTGAAAATCTACACCAACTGAACATTCACCCCCTCTTGGGCATTCTGTAGATAGATAGTAGTAAAGGTTTGTGTTTGGTCAGACTAGTAAGAAAACACAATCCTTTCATTCTTGTATTCCAAGGTTCCTGCTATCTCTGCTGTCATTCCTATAGGTAGCAAAACAGCTTGGAAGTAGAGTAGGAGCAGAGCAAGATACTGTGAATAGAACCCAAATAGAGGAGGGTTAATAAAAGAACATATAATCAGCAGCTCTAATAAGGCTAAAGTGGCAAGTCTTTGGCCTGGATTTAAAAGCTGAGACCAAAGGGTATCTCTTAAACAGCGGGCAGATTTTGCAGGAGCTTTGTGCCCTGTGTCTAAGAGAATGACCTCCCACTGTTGCTTTAGTAATCCTTGGAATCATTAGTAGACCAGCATCTTGAGATTTTAATGCAACCTGGCATGTCTGTATGTAATAATAGGTTCAGATAGTTAAATACGGCCTAGGCATTTATAAATTTATTTGTAAGAAGCTGTAGAAATAACTGATTTTAAAGAAGGAAGACAGTGTTAGGACTGAAAAGCAATAGTTATGTGGTTGTACTTTGTAGTTCTATTAATGATTTGAATTAACTGAAAACAACGTATAGTATTCTTTAAGCAGTTAGTGAATAATGCACTGCATAAATAAACCATGTCATTCCAAGTTTTGGTTTGCTTTATCACTATCAGGTTCCTAATGTGCACTTACTTCTTCCCACTCAGAGTTACAGTTTTTACAAGTGAAACTATCTGTTATGGCTGAACATAATGCAGGACACACAATATACAAACAGGCCTATAACAGATGGAGCTTACGTGTAGTGCCAAGTTCATCATCATTTGTTTGTCCTGCTGGGATAATTTAATAATGTTGCTTTTGCTAGGGAGGTCTGGTGAATGACTGCAAGACACTTGCATTTAATCTTTTACCGCATTCCACATTTTTCTTGCCTTGTCAAGTGTCAGCTTTTTACTGTAACACAGTGATCGTCACTCATGGGCCAATAGGGAAGAATTGGCTGCAGGTTTTCATTTCAATCAGTTTCCTAATTAGAATGCAATAATAGTTAGTTGACTCTTTTTCTCGCTTTTCTGCAGACCATTCACAGGAAATTCCGCCTGGCCCTGATGAAGTCAATTCTGGTTCCGACCCCTTTGATGTCACTTCCGGATCTGAGCCTATGAATAAAGACCCTTCCAGTTCTGGCCCCTTTGAGGTCACTTCCTATATTGGCCTTTAAAAGCCGCCACCTTTCCTCTATCCCCTCAATTCTATTCGGGATTCTGATCTGTACACTTCAGTACATCAATTTATTCAATTTTGCAGCCAGAAAATAATATACGGGTGGCTGCCCCAAACCTTACTATGGCTCTTTGTTGAGTTTGTGACAAAGTGAAACTTGGAAATGTAACTGTATTGCTTGTTAATGCTTTCATTCATCCAAGATCAATTTTAATTACATTTTAGAGTTTACATTTTTTGAGAATTTTATCCATATGTTTTGTGTTACCAGAACAAATTTGCAGAGCCAGAGCATTAGAGTCATCAGGTGCGATAGATAAGTAAAGCTGCCATCTGCATAACTATGGTAGTTTAACTTCTGTTTCAATATAATTTGGCCAAATGGAAGTGTGTAGATTGAAAAAAACAGTCGGCTCCAAATAGGTCTTTGTGGTACACCATATGCAATATAATGGATCCCTGAACATCACCTGTGGTAGTTCAACAACAATCACAACAACTAACAAAGAGTTTTCTACATGTTAAATAAGACTGAATCCAGAGAGGACTACCCATTGTCTAAGGTGATTTTTATGAATGCTGTGTTCTGTGGTGTCAGATGCTGCGCTCATGTCTAAGAGAACAATAACAGCCTTTTTCTACATTAAACTGCAAGTCATTTACTACTTTATTCAGTGCAGTTCCTGTATAATGATTTGGTCTGAAACTTATCAAGAGTAGAATATTCTCATTTAATTGGTGAAAAACTGCTTTGTCTAGAATTTTACTAAAGAGAGGTAGGTTATAAATAGTTCTAAAGTTGTCAGAGGAGTCAAGATTATTTTTCTTGAGCAGTGGTTAAACAAGAGCAAACACTTGGCAATCAGAGAAACCCCCCAGTAGCAAATGACGAGTAAACTATGTCAAGTACAGTATCAATAAGTACATCTGAGACTTCTTTTAAAAAGCCATTTGGGAATGGGTCAAGGGCACAAGTGATGGGTTTTAGTTGAGAAATTATTTTAAGGAGTTTAGGTAAACCAATTTGACGGAAGGAATTTCATTTGCTAAAAAGAGCATGCTGGGGTTCAACTGGATTAACTTTGGAGGGATTTATTATATTAAATCTAATGTTGTTTATTTTGTGTTGCAAAAGCCTCAAAAGTTTTGAAAATATTTCTATTCAAAAGTTTAGAATATTAACAATAGTTAAGAATTCTTGGATTTCATGCTTTATCATTTTTAATATTAGAGAGATAGAATTGACTCTCAAGATGATTACTTTGTTGTGTTTAGTTACATGGGCCTTCCGTTTTTCATAGTGGATTGTTAATTTTGTTTCCCTCCATTTATGCTCAGTTCTCTGATATTTTTTCTTTAGTTAAGACACTCTATGAGTCTTCCAAGATATTTTAATGCTGGAAGATTTCTTAAAAATTTTGTCATGGGCCACTATGTCAGCTGCAGCCCTTGCCTTAGCAGTCAAATTTTCCATCTTACTGGTCACATTGCTAGGTGTATTAGGGCACTACATTCAGACTGATATTTAGCATATTAGCAAAACTGGAGGCCACAGATGCATCAAAATAAACACAAATTACGATGTAAACGATAAAGAAAATCAATAGATATTTATTAAAATTTAGAGGGTCTGAGTATCTTGTTTAAATCAAACTCCAAGACGAAAAACGAGGATATATATTTTGATTATAATGATATATTCAGAAGAAGAAAATCCTATCAATGGCAGAAGTATTTCAACAGAGTAGGTAATGCTGATTGCTTTCTATGAGGGGTTTGGAAGTTATTTCTGTTTTCCAGTGTTCTGAAGATTTTCATTTAGGATTGCAACTTGAAATTGAAAGAGTTCCACTGAGAAAAGATTTGTCTGCATGAGTGTGCCCTGAATTGGGTACACACATTATTAAGGTTTTTTTTCCTGCCTTCTAGATGGAATGGAATTTGTCTTGCTGCCTTCCAGTACTGGAAGAATGAGTTCAGAAATGGACAGAGAGAACATGTATAAGCTTAGATTATATAACTTTAGCTTATTTTTCAATATTTATCTTACCCTGATTAGGAGTTGAGAGCAAGAGCCTATCCTGGCAGTAATTTATGCAAAACATAAATGAAGTAGTAGTTTGCACCCTCAGATCCTATTATAACTTTAAGACAAATTAGCCACTAGTTAAGATAATATTGTGCACCCACTGGAAAATGACAAAGGTTTCAAGTGCCAGTGGTCTACAATGATATCAACTGTGCTTCTCACAGTAGATTTTGTATATCATAAAACAGACCAAAAGGAAACAAAGTGGACGCAAAACAAGAAAAACAAAATATCCAACACTATGTCGGTACTCATTATTCATTATTAGAGATCATGCCAGACAAATGAATGTCATTCTATCAGTTACATCTTTTGAACTATTACTTTCAAACTCTGGCTAACAAAATTGTTTAAAAATGATTGGAAACATGATATTTTCACTCTGACCATTTAAGATGCCATATTAGCATACAGATTCTGAAGGTTAATGTTGTGTTATATGCAGAGCTGCCACCTGCTAATTACAGTGTCTTCCTGCTTGCCAAGTCCAAGAGTGTTTACAGGGATGGATAAAAATGCAAAAACATTCTTCTGTTTATGCAATCCTATGATTCACAAAAAAATAAAACAGACAATCTTCTTCAAAATATGATAGACAACATCTGAACAAAAGAGGAACATATACAAGGAAACACACAAGAGATTAAATATTAAAAGATTATGAAAGAAGCCCTATGGAGTGCATTTGACTTGAACACAAACATAATAGACAGTTTCTTCTTCAGAGATGTCAAAATGATCTGCAAAAGAGTTTTGATGTAATAGGCAAATGTATTTTTCTGACCTATAAAAAGTTTTCACCCCTTGGAAGTTTTCACATTTTGTTATTTTACAACATGAAGTCCTGAATGATAGGGAGCATATCTCACTGCAGCACCCATGGACCCCAGCAGGGCTTTGTTGCTGGAATTCCCTGCTGTTTCCAAATGGGCGTCGAAATGGAGGGCTGTTGCCATATAGCACCTAGAGGTGGAATAAATACCCCTCAGACATAGTCCTTCCCTGTCTTCTTTTATCTTGGCCAGAGAATGTGTTACACATATGCCCCGTTCGGAACACCTGTCCATTTGTCTGGAGCTTCCCATCCAGGAAAGGAACCATCGTCTTCTCTGTTTGGGATGTCTATCCCTCCATTAGGGAAGCCTTTTCTGGGTGCAACCTCCTTCCGTCTCTTAACCAGGATGTGTTTCTGACTGGGTAAGGAATCTTCCTGACTCCCTGCCGGGGTGACTGTTCATCCCGTGTTCCACCTACAACATTTAATAAAAGCTAAAAGAGCTATTATTATTAACCTTTTTAAATGCAATTGGAAAAATATTGAGGAGTTCTGACATTGCCCCCGGCAGCACTCCATACTATCTTGCTTTATTCTGTGTAGCTCTGTCAAATCTCTGCTTTCTCCATTTCTCTGCTACTTGACCCTGTCAGAGCTGTTATAATATTTCAGCTGTGAATCTCTGTCCTGGTCTACCTATAGTATCCATCCTGCTCAGAGCAACAGAACTTAAATCAGAGTCTATCTACAGAGTAGATACTTTTGGCAAGTGAGAGTCCAGCTTAAATCTGCACAACTGGCAGCTTGCATATTTGCTGAAGTAAACAGGAGAGGGTTTTAAAAAGAATTTATTATTCGGGTTTACGGCACTACTCAAGCTGGCATCAACATTAAACACAGTAAATCTGGTGTCACTTAAAATTCAAGACCTGTTCTTACCCCTACTTCAACTGTGCATTCAGTGTCTCTAGCTAATTTTCCATGTAAATAAGAAACTGTGCCGTGATTTGTGCACAGTAAGGGGTGTATCTAATAGGCATGAATAACGAGGGTATTATTTTCAACTCAAGTTTTAGATTTTACATGTGCCCTTTATATTTGACCTTGCTGATATACATCTTGTATTTTCTTCTTATAATTGTCTAGTTTTAATATTGAAAACTTAGTATAAACCTTTAGGCACCACATTTACCAAATTCACAGGATATCTGCCATTTATATGAGATATATGCCCAACACAGCTAATAAATTCAGTTTAAGCCCCCTTTGTTACATATAAGACAGGCATTTACCATATAAACCAGATATTTCACATCCCTGTATTATATGAAAAATATCTTAAATGGAAAAAGTCTTAATTATTTTATGAAATATACATCTTATATGGTTGATGTCTCATGTGTCACATATCCAGTCTATATGGCAAATGCTTCCTTTACTATATTTCACATGAAATTGAGTCATTTGCCTTGTAAGCTGAAAGTTTTAATATTTACATTTTCTGCATAAGTGTGGAATTTGAAATTTGCCACTTTATACAGAAGTGAACAAACACCTTAGAAAAAGAGAACATTTTTACATCCAGCAGTATCCAATTAAACATTACACAACAAGAGTGCAGTATTTTACATGTATCCAGCCACTTTTTCTAACAAAATGTCTCAACAGCACCAAGCATTATTAATACAAAACCACTTATGGATGGAAATCCAGTCACTCAAACTGCACACTGCACAAACATGGGGAGAATGTTCAAATTCCTCACACATACAGACTGGATTGTGAATTACAGCCTGGTCTCTGGAGATGTGAGACAGCAGCTGTAACTATTCCACTACCATGTCATCCCACGTATGACTCCTGGCTGTCTTGATGACAGATTTAGTAATGGAACTATCACCTGTTCAAGTGTTCCAGAAGACAATGATGACATTACATTCTAAACACACACATAGTGCACTATTCTAGGAAAACACAGTACAGATTCCAAAGACGACACTGAGAATTAAATAATAAACATTTAACTATTAGGCCTCATGGAGAATGATTGCATATTTTTAAGAATCCACTTCCATTATACACACTGTTTCATAAAATCAACAAAAGATAAAACATCTTGTTTGATAGAGAGAGAAAATGAATTCAACCACACATACCAATGACAAGCTTATGGTAAAAATCGAAGCATTATTACATTTTGCATTCCAAAGATTATTATAAAAAGCTCTTTGGAACTAGAAAAGTGACCTACACACCAGGGGTACAGGATGCACATACTCTTAAAATGAATAAAAGAAATAGTTCAAAAATAGATCTGATGATACTAAAAAAATGAAAGAGTTTGTAAATTCATATAAATGAATATATTTGGCTGGGCTTTTCTTGTTACATGCCATCAGCATATTTTAATTCTAAGCACCGAGTGCTTTAATAATTAGGTACTGGCAACACTTTTAATTTAGATTCTGCTAAAAATCTGAGTAAATTGTTAGATTAAAGTAAGGGATCATCAAAATGCACAACATGATTAGATAATATTGTTTTTGTTCTTTTCTAAAGTACAATTCCTTATATTATAAATGCGTGAATGAATAAAGGACCTCTGCAGATGCTTGAACAAATTATATATTTTACAAAAACACTGCAGAGTAATACATATGCAAATCTAGTTCAATTTGGATGTGCCACTCAGCATAGAAATGACAAAGTGGTCTCTTTTTTGTGTAATGTTTGGCCCTTCAATGCCTCAGATGTTTAACAATGGAATAGATGTATTTAACTCAAAATCAATCAATCTTTATTTCATAAAGTGTGTTAACTGTGACCAGCATCAACAGACATTTTTATAAAGTAACAAAGAATGCATGATTGTATTACTTAACAGCAGAATGCAGGATAACACACTATGGGAAAAAAACTATTTTCTTTTTATTAATCAATTGTCATACATAACGTTCTACTACAAATATTGGCAGATTTATGATTTTAAAAATATCATACGGAAGAGAGGCTTAGTAATTCTGACCAAAGAATCCTTCTCTGGATTGCTGCTAAGTAGTATAATGAATGCGGCTTCTGTCAAAAAATGATTGATGAGTTAAGCCCCGCCCCTTTTGGAATGACGTCATAAACTCCAACCCCCTTCCGGTTTTCCCGGCCGGAAGTCCGGTCCTTCCGTGACCTTTGCCCTTCCTGTTTTTACCCCAGGAAACGGCCAAGATCCATTTGGTGGATGTCCGGTCCTTCCTTGAACCCACCCATCCTGTTTTTATCCCAGGAAACATCTGTCCCTTCCTTGAACCCTCCCATCCTGTTTTTACCCCGGGAAATGGCCAAGACTTTATTTGATGGATGGGTGCCCCCTCCTTGAACCCGCCCCCACCTCTCCCGAGGACAAGTTCAGGCAAGTCTGTAGCAGACCCTGCTGTCCGCACCTCTTGGTGGTCGCAGGTCTTCTGACTTAGAGTTTCCTGCCCACAGTCGGTTAACCCTGAGGACGCCCCCTTCCGATTCCCCACCCCTAGAGGAAGAGACCGCCCACACACACACACACACACACACACACACAACGGATGGCCATCATAGTCATTTTGACTCTGAGTCCAGCCCCAGGCCAGTCCTTGATCATTTCTCCCCGAGGAGAGACAACCACACAAATGTTTCAGCCTGTCCATTCTGCCTTATAGCCATTCCTGACTCTAGTGCTTTGGGTAAGAAACTTTATTATTTAAAATATCTAACCTTTTATTTAAGTCAAAATGATTTTCTTCAACTCACAGACGCTCTCTAAGCTGAAAAAGCCATTACTTCACCCCAGCCGGGTGCTGTCCGGCTCTCTGTCTCGGAGCAGGAGGCCTCTGCCTGTAGCCCGAGGAGAGATCGCCTCCACACACACACACACACACGCACACACGCACACGCAACCCAACATGTTAAGGAAGGGCCCCTACCATCCATGCCTCTTGGGGATCATTCCTGTCTCTAGTGCTTTGGGCAAGAAACTCTATGATTTAAAATATCTATTCCTTTATCTAAGTAAATGATTTCTTCACAGACCGTCTCTAAGCTGAAAAAGCCTTTACTTCAACCCGCAGGGTGCTGTCCGGCTCTCTGTAGTTTCCAAATACAAGCTGACCGGTTCTCTTCGTCTACACACAGAGCCTCTTGGAGCAGACCGCTGCGCGTGCACGCAGAGAGCAGGCCCTGGAAACTGACAGACCACAAGGCTGCGGGACATTGATGGATAGCCTCGTATCAGATCGTTCGGGGCAGTGTGAAAATGGGCTCACTTTGTGATATTAAAAGATTTCGAAGGCGTACAAAAAAAGCTGACTTTTAAATATTGGGATTTTTCGTTCAAAGGTGCGGATACGCCCCACAGACGCTTCCGTAGAGCGGATGAGGTCTTCGGACAGATAGACAATAGTTGATTGTCACGACGAGTCTAAAAAAAAAAAAAAAAAATCATTTCAGCCCCAGGAAACTGACAGAAGGTCTGTGAGGCCCCGGGACACCATGCGGTGCACAGAGGTATCAGGAGCTAAATCCCAGCCAAGTGAAATTGTCTTAAGCACCTCAGCAAGGCTCAGACCGTTCGGGGGCATTGTAAAAATGGTCTCACCTTGTGATATTAAAAGATTTCGAATACTTACAAAGTTGACTTTTCAACCCGAACAATACACGGATGTTCACGGTCATCAGCTCTGACATCCTGAAGCTAAGGGGGGTGGGGGTGTAGCTATTAGGACTGATCAATCCTTATACCGACACAAAAGATGTTCACACATAATTACTTTAACATAAGGTTCAGTTTGAAACACACTTAAAGTGAGGCCACACATTTGCTAAAATAAATCTATGCATAACGAAGGACCTTTTTTAAAAAATACAGGACTTTTCGGTGTCCGGCCATCTGCACAGAGCACCGACAGTCAATATAACGGTAAGAACCGTTCAGGATTATTATAAGTGTTAAACGAGCATGTTTTAAAACGGAGGGATGAATCCTTATATTTTATACTTAATATTTTCCAAGTTGATTCTCCGGTAATTCCATTTTAAAAATATTTGTTTGCAGTGTGCAGGAATTATCAGCATGTTAATTTACACACAGCGCATGTGTAGGAGCGTGAGCGCGCTCGTGTGTATATAAATTGTAGCATTTTATATTTCTATCTCTCTATCTACGTGTACGACGATTAATGTTCATAGGACTGAAGCAATATTAGTTTTTTTTTCTCTTACCGAAACGGGCTTTACAATCAGTTAAGTTTTGTCTCGGCGTCTGAAATTCAAACAGGTTCTCTCCTGTGAGAATATTCAGGCCTGGTTTAAAAGAGCAGGCCGGGTGTGTGTAATAGCTCGGACATAAGACGTCAGTATTCTGAACTATGTACTCGGTTGTTTTTTGTACGGAGCCGCCTGTTTTAAAAGTCTGATAACGAAACATTTATGCTTTATAAAAATTCTCATTTGGACAGCCGGCTGGAGACAGATTGACTGAACCCTGAACACGGACCCAAGAATTTATATCTTAATACACGGGGGCTCTGAGATCAGGCTGTCTGTTTTTATTTAAGTCTTTAGATTTTAAAAAGTTTGCTTGCGAGTGTATTCATATTTATACCCGTGATCCTATTAAACTAGTAATGAAAGGAATGGACGCGTTTAATAGGGGGCCGAGAAAACCCTCCCTTCTGATTTAAAAGGGTTTTTAACGGTAATTTTCAATCGCAGAGTTTTTAAACGGTGCAACGAGCCATCTTCAGCAGAGGGTTGAGTGCGTGTGTTACTGGGATATGTTTTAAGATACTTTATCAGGCACAGAGTATCCAATATATTAACACGGTACTAGTCAGGATTTCACTATGTTTTTTAATCTGGTACCTCCTTTTTCCATCTTGTGCATTGTTCAGTAAACCTTATTTTGGTGGATCAGAACATTTTGCTTACACCCCAATCATTATTCTCTTTAGGTTTTTAACTGTTATACCTACATTTTATAAGTTTCAGCAGTCCTTGTTTCTGTGACAGTAACTTAATCATATGGTGTAAAAATCCAGACTACTCACTTTTTAAAAGCTCTGAATTTACCAATTCAATCAATATGTCAGCTTTGGATCCATTTCACCAAGGCAATTGGGGGCTTCCTCTTTGTAGATTTCTCAACCTTTAAAACTGTGTTATGAAAACTTGGGTCGCAAATACGTAATCGTGTCCCCCTAACGTTTTTCTTTTTTTTGAAAGGAGCCCCTAATACCAATTTGTTCTTTTTAAGTAATGATATAACATAGAGGCACGTTTTATTATACCTACTTAACTTTTAGCGACATTTATCTAACTCTATATTTATTTTTCTAGCATCAGAATGTAGTTTGAGTTAATTTGTTATGGTTTCAATAGATGTATTTTTCATATTTTCGATTCTTGTTTTCTTTTTGTTACGTCGCGCCCCCTCCCCCTAGGGGGACAGCCCCACAGTTTGGGAATCACTGTGTAGGGGATGATTTGTAAAACACTCTGCTTCACTTCAAGTTAAAGTAGATTTGCTCGGTTATTCAGCTGTCCATCGGTGTTCCATTTTTGTTATAAATTGTATTTATTTACTAAACGTTTTATATGTTGAATAGAAAACAGTTATCTTGTTCAGGTTTTAACTTAAAACAGCATTTTCATCATCAGGCTATGAGCACTTTGATACTCAGGGTGCTTTGTATAATACAAAGTTTTAGAAATTCTCTTACTGCTTGGTAATAGCCTTCCATTTTATCGCAGTTATAAGCCCCTGAAAAATAAGAATGGCTGTAGTACGTTATATAAGCCTATACACTACAGGGCTGATCAGGCTTATTTTGGACATGTTAGGCAAATCAGGAAGGAAAATGTTTTAGTGAATAGTTACATAATATCTATTACCAGTAACGGCGTACTGCACGATAACGTGCAGTGAATACACTTGACTTGAGCATTCATATTATTTCTCCTCTTTCTCTGGACGTGTAGCATTCGTTTGCTCAGAGGATGAGGGGTTTGCTGCTTCCTGAGCAGCTCTTTTTTTTTCTTCTCCACCCTAGAGGCCCCCTGCTTCTCACGCATGCGCAGCACGGCCGCCCTGCTGCGCGGTGCCGAGAGTTGATTCAACAATAAAATAAAAAAGAGTAATAAAATCATCACCCGAAAGCGGATAGTAGCCGTCACGTAGTATATGTGTAACAAATTTCAAATCAATAGGTTTGCGAGCTGCAGGTGATGTAAGATCCTGAACAGACAAACGAACAGCTACGTTAGCTTATTATAGAAGAAGATATGTGTTAGCACAAGGATTACAAGTTTACTAAAACTGTGAGGTTTATTCTTTCTTTTAGGTAGTCCAAGTTACATAGGACATCTAGCCTTGAAAACGGCTTTTTCCCCCATCTGTTTGTGAAAAAAAAAAAATAAATAAATAAAAACATCCTTTGTTTGAGTCGCATTCAGGGTGAAGGGGATGTAAGTTTGAACTGTGATTCCAAGAGTCAAGAAGTGGTTGCATTCTTCTTGATTACGAGTCAAAGGCCCCGGGGTTTGTGCGGTGATCATGGTCAAGGGCAGATTTAAGCTAGACATTATTATTATTATTATTATTCCAAAATGAAACATTGACTCGCCCATATCCACATCAAGCAAGTATCACAAATACAAGACAGTAAAAAACTAAATTTACAAACAATAAGTCGCAGAGGAAATTAAAAAACATATTAAGAACGGATCAACAGGGGATCAACCCAAACTCACAGCACACTGCAACTGAACCTACGTGTTTTGCAGTATATTATTAGCTAAACGGTCATCTATTTAGCCCGTTCCTCGGATTTGCAATGAGTTGGGCAAAACATTATTTAACATCTGAGACTATGAGGCTAATTAACATTAGACTGGTATTGTTAGGACCTTATCCGGCACTAAAAGTTGGGTTTGGGTTCCTCCAGAGTCAGGAAGAACATGAAAAAGTGGAGTTATAAAGGAGTTATTACAATTTGAAAAATTGTCATAAGGTATAAAAAACATTGATATGGGGACAAAACCAGCATGAAAAGAAACCTTTTTGAAATAAATAATAAGCTTTTTTGACGTGAACAGTCTGGAATAGTCTGAAGATGTCTTAAAGAGTTAATTTTTAAATAAAGATTGCAAAAGTAATATTAAAAATATTAAAACTAAATAAAAACATAGAAGTACCATTTAATGATATCAACTAGTGTTAAGTATATTATCAAGCACTGGGCGCTGTTTATAAGGTTTAATTAATTTTGAAATTAACCATAGTTTGATACAGCTTTAAGAATGAGAATGCAAGACAAACCTATACATTAGAACACTCTAGACGAGAACAGGCCATTCAGCCCAACAAAGATCGCCAGTACTATCCACTTATTTGCACTTAATAACAAATGTTGCCGTTTCGATTAGGGATATCTTGGATCTGTGTTTTATTTTAACCTTTTGACAAGAAACCCCTGGTCAGCGAAATATACCCCATATATTGAAAATGAACCGTGCCGACATGCTAACTAAATAGATATAAGATATTTTAGAATATGGACCTGGGCTCTACCCAGATGATTCTGACAAACTAAGGGGTCTCCACTTCATTGCCAAACTTTCTGCGGGTGCTACGGATCTTGTAATGGAGAATGCAAAAGATTCTATAATCTTTAAGGGGCATGTGTCCACAGTGTTAACCAACCATAGTACGTGATGTTCAAAATTCAACTAGTGTTTTTCAGAAGAGATAGGACAAGTGCGGCGTGTGTTCTGTATTCTCTTTTCTGTATTAACAATTCACAATGACGAGACTCCCGAGACCTTAGGTTTTTTTTTTATGTAGAAGTACATTTCACAAACATGAATAAGAGACAATCCATCAAACCGCTCTTGACCCAAAACAGGACCAAGCAGGGGGTGGGACCGACATCCCTCAAAATGCTTTTGACACAAAGAAGGGCCAATCAGGCGGGTGGGGTGGGACACTCTTTTCAAAGAGTCTTTGGCCGCCCCCAAGCGGACAGGATTTGCTGGGCTATAAAACAACTTTTTCAATGACACTCCATCCTTGACAGTGAAAGAAATTAGGGTTAAGGTTTAAAAATCAAATGTTACTTTATTGGTCATTTTCAAAAACAATACTAAAATTCAGAGAGGTTTTACCAACCACTTCAAAACAATATTACAACTGAGCAGCCTGTGATATCACCGGGACGTTCTGTTCAGACACTTCATCTGATTTTCCATGTCATTTACCCCGTAAAACCCTAAAGGTCCATCAGACCTATCCGGTACATAAAAAATGTTGTTTAGAGAAAGCATCGGCTATTTACCGTATTTTTGAGTAAGAGGCTTCGTCCGTGTTATAAAAGTCTTGTACGTTGTACAATCGACTCCTTAATAAAATGTTCATTTTTCAGTTCGTCAGCAGCATTTCGTACAAAGGCATGAATCTGGTGAAACGGCCGAAAGATGTTGAAACAGTCCAGAGTCTTGATGATCAGGCTCCTGAGCCACGGTTTGCGGAAAACAGACAGCAGCTGCTGAACCGGTCAGTCTCAAACAGACACGTAGTCCGTGTCTGGCCGGATTGGTCTATTCAACATCCTTGACAGGTACTTTTAGGTACCGATCCATTATTATATCCGGCAGAGCCGCCATCCAACTCTGGCCCAGCTTCAGAGCCTTTGGAAATGTTTCATCCAGGGGCCGTCAGTTTTTTCAAGGGTCATGCCCGCATAATCCGCATCCTTGGTTGATATTTTTCAAGAGGCCGGAGCCTCTACCAGGTTGTACACAGCATGGCCTGAATGGCTATCTCCTCAGCCCCTGCTAGGCTCCCCGAAACATCATTAGCAGGTACAAAAATGTCAGGTACTGCGCGGTTCTCCAGGAAACTATCCGACCCAGACATATCACCAGGGGCAGGTAACGGAGGCTCAGGCTCCTAGATCTGGTCAGTTGAAGACATAAGAAGGAACGGCCAAGAAGACTGGTCTGGAGGCTAGCTGTTAGGCGCAGAGTCCTCGGAGTCGGGCACGATAGCCTCACGTCAAAACAGGTCATCGTAGGGACCCGTCTGGCCTGTAGACCATCATGCCTGATCAGGAGCATAGCCTTAGTGGTGCCGATTGTTAACCGTTCAAAACACGTCGTTGAAAAAGTTGTTTTATAGCCCGGCAAATCCTGTCCGCTTGGGGGCGGCCAAAGACTCTTTGAAAAGAGTGTCCCACCCCACCCGCCTGATTGGCCCTTCTTTGTGTCAAAAGCATTTTGAGGGATGTCGGTCCCACCCCCTGCTTGGTCCTTTTTTGGGTCAAGAGCGGTTTGATGGATTGTCTCTTATTCATGTTTGTGAAATGTACTTCTACATAAAAAAAAAACCTAAGGTCTCGGGAGTCTGGTCATTGTGAATTGTTAATACAGAAAAGAGAATACAGAACACACGCCGCACTTGTCCTATCTCTTCTGAAAAACACTAGTTGAATTTTGAACATCACGTACTATGGTTGGTTAACACTGTGGACACATGCCCCTTAAAGATTATAGAATCTTTTGCATTCTCCATTACAAGATCCGTAGCACCCGCAGAAAGTTTGGCAATGAAGTGGAGACCCCTTAGTTTGTCAGAATCATCTGGGTAGAGCCCAGGTCCATATTCTAAAATATCTTATATCTATTTAGTTAGCATGTCGGCACGGTTCATTTTCAATATATGGGGTATATTTCGCTGACCAGGGGTTTCTTGTCAAAAGGTTAAAATAAAACACAGATCCAAGATATCCCTAATCGAAACGGCAACATTTGTTATTAAGTGCAAATAAGTGGATAGTACTGGCGATCTTTGTTGGGCTGAATGGCCTGTTCTCGTCTAGAGTGTTCTAATGTATAGGTTTGTCTTGCATTCTCATTCTTAAAGCTGTATCAAACTATGGTTAATTTCAAAATTAATTAAACCTTATAAACAGCGCCCAGTGCTTGATAATATACTTAACACTAGTTGATATCATTAAATGGTACTTCTATGTTTTTATTTAGTTTTAATATTTTTAATATTACTTTTGCAATCTTTATTTAAAAATTAACTCTTTAAGACATCTTCAGACTATTCCAGACTGTTCACGTCAAAAAAGCTTATTATTTATTTCAAAAAGGTTTCTTTTCATGCTGGTTTTGTCCCCATATCAATGTTTTTTATACCTTATGACAATTTTTCAAATTGTAATAACTCCTTTATAACTCCACTTTTTCATGTTCTTCCTGACTCTGGAGGAACCCAAACCCAACTTTTAGTGCCGGATAAGGTCCTAACAATACCAGTCTAATGTTAATTAGCCTCATAGTCTCAGATGTTAAATAATGTTTTGCCCAACTCATTGCAAATCCGAGGAACGGGCTAAATAGATGACCGTTTAGCTAATAATATACTGCAAAACACGTAGGTTCAGTTGCAGTGTGCTGTGAGTTTGGGTTGATCCCCTGTTGATCCGTTCTTAATATGTTTTTTAATTTCCTCTGCGACTTATTGTTTGTAAATTTAGTTTTTTACTGTCTTGTATTTGTGATACTTGCTTGATGTGGATATGGGCGAGTCAATGTTTCATTTTGGAATAATAATAATAATAATAATGTCTAGCTTAAATCTGCCCTTGACCATGATCACCGCACAAACCCCGGGGCCTTTGACTCGTAATCAAGAAGAATGCAACCACTTCTTGACTCTTGGAATCACAGTTCAAACTTACATCCCCTTCACCCTGAATGCGACTCAAACAAAGGATGTTTTTATTTATTTATTTATTTTTTTTCACAAACAGATGGGGGAAAAAGCCGTTTTCAAGGCTAGATGTCCTATGTAACTTGGACTACCTAAAAGAAAGAATAAACCTCACAGTTTTAGTAAACTTGTAATCCTTGTGCTAACACATATCTTCTTCTATAATAAGCTAACGTAGCTGTTCGTTTGTCTGTTCAGGATCTTACATCACCTGCAGCTCGCAAACCTATTGATTTGAAATTTGTTACACATATACTACGTGACGGCTACTATCCGCTTTCGGGTGATGATTTTATTACTCTTTTTTATTTTATTGTTGAATCAACTCTCGGCACCGCGCAGCAGGGCGGCCGTGCTGCGCATGCGTGAGAAGCAGGGGGCCTCTAGGGTGGAGAAGAAAAAAAAAGAGCTGCTCAGGAAGCAGCAAACCCCTCATCCTCTGAGCAAACGAATGCTACACGTCCAGAGAAAGAGGAGAAATAATATGAATGCTCAAGTCAAGTGTATTCACTGCACGATAACGTGCAGTACGCCGTTACTGGTAATAGATATTATGTAACTATTCACTAAAACATTTTCCTTCCTGATTTGCCTAACATGTCCAAAATAAGCCTGATCAGCCCTGTAGTGTATAGGCTTATATAACGTACTACAGCCATTCTTATTTTTCAGGGGCTTATAACTGCGATAAAATGGAAGGCTATTACCAAGCAGTAAGAGAATTTCTAAAACTTTGTATTATACAAAGCACCCTGAGTATCAAAGTGCTCATAGCCTGATGATGAAAATGCTGTTTTAAGTTAAAACCTGAACAAGATAACTGTTTTCTATTCAACATATAAAACGTTTAGTAAATAAATACAATTTATAACAAAAATGGAACACCGATGGACAGCTGAATAACCGAGCAAATCTACTTTAACTTGAAGTGAAGCAGAGTGTTTTACAAATCATCCCCTACACAGTGATTCCCAAACTGTGGGGCTGTCCCCCTAGGGGGAGGGGGCGCGACGTAACAAAAAGAAAACAAGAATCGAAAATATGAAAAATACATCTATTGAAACCATAACAAATTAACTCAAACTACATTCTGATGCTAGAAAAATAAATATAGAGTTAGATAAATGTCGCTAAAAGTTAAGTAGGTATAATAAAACGTGCCTCTATGTTATATCATTACTTAAAAAGAACAAATTGGTATTAGGGGCTCCTTTCAAAAAAAAGAAAAACGTTAGGGGGACACGATTACGTATTTGCGACCCAAGTTTTCATAACACAGTTTTAAAGGTTGAGAAATCTACAAAGAGGAAGCCCCCAATTGCCTTGGTGAAATGGATCCAAAGCTGACATATTGATTGAATTGGTAAATTCAGAGCTTTTAAAAAGTGAGTAGTCTGGATTTTTACACCATATGATTAAGTTACTGTCACAGAAACAAGGACTGCTGAAACTTATAAAATGTAGGTATAACAGTTAAAAACCTAAAGAGAATAATGATTGGGGTGTAAGCAAAATGTTCTGATCCACCAAAATAAGGTTTACTGAACAATGCACAAGATGGAAAAAGGAGGTACCAGATTAAAAAACATAGTGAAATCCTGACTAGTACCGTGTTAATATATTGGATACTCTGTGCCTGATAAAGTATCTTAAAACATATCCCAGTAACACACGCACTCAACCCTCTGCTGAAGATGGCTCGTTGCACCGTTTAAAAACTCTGCGATTGAAAATTACCGTTAAAAACCCTTTTAAATCAGAAGGGAGGGTTTTCTCGGCCCCCTATTAAACGCGTCCATTCCTTTCATTACTAGTTTAATAGGATCACGGGTATAAATATGAATACACTCGCAAGCAAACTTTTTAAAATCTAAAGACTTAAATAAAAACAGACAGCCTGATCTCAGAGCCCCCGTGTATTAAGATATAAATTCTTGGGTCCGTGTTCAGGGTTCAGTCAATCTGTCTCCAGCCGGCTGTCCAAATGAGAATTTTTATAAAGCATAAATGTTTCGTTATCAGACTTTTAAAACAGGCGGCTCCGTACAAAAAACAACCGAGTACATAGTTCACAATACTGACGTCTTATGTCCGAGCTATAACACACACCCGGCCTGCTCTTTTAAACCAGGCCTGAATATTCTCACAGGAGAGAACCTGTTTGAATTTCAGACGCCGAGACAAAACTTAACTGATTGTAAAGCCCGTTTCGGTAAGAGAAAAAAAACTAATATTGCTTCAGTCCTATGAACATTAATCGTCGTACACGTAGATAGAGAGATAGAAATATAAAATGCTACAATTTATATACACACGAGCGCGCTCACGCTCCTACACATGCGCTGTGTGTAAATTAACATGCTGATAATTCCTGCACACTGCAAACAAATATTTTTAAAATGGAATTACCGGAGAATCAACTTGGAAAATATTAAGTATAAAATATAAGGATTCATCCCTCCGTTTTAAAACATGCTCGTTTAACACTTATAATAATCCTGAACGGTTCTTACCGTTATATTGACTGTCGGTGCTCTGTGCAGATGGCCGGACACCGAAAAGTCCTGTATTTTTTAAAAAAGGTCCTTCGTTATGCATAGATTTATTTTAGCAAATGTGTGGCCTCACTTTAAGTGTGTTTCAAACTGAACCTTATGTTAAAGTAATTATGTGTGAACATCTTTTGTGTCGGTATAAGGATTGATCAGTCCTAATAGCTACACCCCCACCCCCCTTAGCTTCAGGATGTCAGAGCTGATGACCGTGAACATCCGTGTATTGTTCGGGTTGAAAAGTCAACTTTGTAAGCATTCGAAATCTTTTAATATCACAAGGTGAGACCATTTTTACAATGCCCCCGAACGGTCTGAGCCTTGCTGAGGTGCTTAAGACAATTTCACTTGGCTGGGATTTAGCTCCTGATACCTCTGTGCACCGCATGGTGTCCCGGGGCCTCACAGACCTTCTGTCAGTTTCCTGGGGCTGAAATGATTTTTTTTTTTTTTTTTAGACTCGTCGTGACAATCAACTATTGTCTATCTGTCCGAAGACCTCATCCGCTCTACGGAAGCGTCTGTGGGGCGTATCCGCACCTTTGAACGAAAAATCCCAATATTTAAAAGCGTCTGTGAGTTGAAGAAAATCATTTTGACTTAAATAAAAGGTTAGATATTTTAAATAATAAAGTTTCTTACCCAAAGCACTAGAGTCAGGAATGGCTATAAGGCAGAATGGACAGGCTGAAACATTTGTGTGGTTGTCTCTCCTCGGGGAGAAATGATCAAGGACTGGCCTGGGGCTGGACTCAGAGTCAAAATGACTATGATGGCCATCCGTTGTGTGTGTGTGTGTGTGTGTGTGTGTGGGCGGTCTCTTCCTCTAGGGGTGGGGAATCGGAAGGGGGCGTCCTCGGGGTTAACCGACTGTGGGCAGGAAACTCTAAGTCAGAAGACCTGCGACCACCAAGAGGTGCGGACAGCAGGGTCTGCTACAGACTTGCCTGAACTTGTCCTCGGGAGAGGTGGGGGCGGGTTCAAGGAGGGGGCACCCATCCATCAAATAAAGTCTTGGCCATTTCCCGGGGTAAAAACAGGATGGGAGGGTTCAAGGAAGGGACAGATGTTTCCTGGGATAAAAACAGGATGGGTGGGTTCAAGGAAGGACCGGACATCCACCAAACGGATCTTGGCCGTTTCCTGGGGTAAAAACAGGAAGGGCAAAGGTCACGGAAGGACCGGACTTCCGGCCGGGAAAACCGGAAGGGGGTTGGAGTTTATGACGTCATTCCAAAAGGGGCGGGGCTTAACTCATCAATCATTTTTTGACAGAAGCCGCATTCATTATACTACTCTGCTATAAAAAAACTTGCCTGGCAGTTCATTTACAGAACATGGCAAAGCCCGGTGTTATTAGAGCTCTCTTCTGCCTCCTAAAAATCATCTCCAAACTACTTTCTTTAATTTTGTCATCACATGCACTGAACACTTTTCTGTATACTATCTGGTTTAGAGCTGGATCTAAGGGGGACACCCAGATTACCCATCATCCAGACCACTCGTTCTAGCAACTGGCGATATGACTTAGGAGATTTGGTTACTTCTTGTTGCCTGAAGCCCCCGTAGTCCTATAGTTTACGTCATCAATCCTACTTAACCCTTCAATATAACACAGAGATTGACACACTCATAATTAAACCTCCGAGACCAGGAAAATGTAAAAATGTAGACAAAATTAATATGGAAACATTTTATCTTCTTTATTAAAGCACAAAGCAAAATACAAGAAGACTGAATGAGGGTAACACAGACACAATTGCCTGGTTAGCTTATAACCTCTAAAAAGGACATGTCGTTTTGGGGTAATGCAGTACTTTCTCTTCCTATATATATGATTAACACTTTGTAATTAAATTGTACTTTGTATCTTACTTTTAGATACAAATAGCCAAAAGTGTCAAGCTTACTATACAAGTATTTTAAAAAGCTTATATTTTTATAAGTATTTCAGCGCTGAGCATTTTAGTTATAACATTTATTCAAAGGTTTGCTTTAAGCTGCAGCCCAGAAAAGAGAAACTTGTCCTTGTGGTTTGTAACGGACCTTTTTGTTTTAGTGGTCAGATGTTCAGTTTTATTGCTGAATGTTTAAATTATTCAGCTTAAAGGTGATGCAGATGTTCATTTTTGTTTTTAATAACTTAGGTCGAGCTTTTGATAGTGGGCCAGGGTGACACCATGCCAAACAACCAGCTGTGTACAGTAGTTCACTGTCTGTATAGTCTTCAAAAGTAAACCCAAATAAAATTATAATAGCTCAGCAAGTTCTGTGATTTGCTTTTTTCCTTTCTTTTCTGTCTCTCTAGCCAACTTTTCAAACTTCTTCTGATCCCAACAACTGCTTTGTCATTGTTGCAGCATTACCAATTCAAAAGCAGTTGCTCAGTTAATTAATTCATCAATAACTATCTTTGCATATCACTTTCATCTACCATTATAATTCACATATTTTCTTTCTAAGCATGGGTCAGTTGAAATACAGGTATAATGTGGTACAGGAAACCCTTGATATATGCGATTTTGACTAATGCAGTTTTAATTAGTGCACAAAAAATTATTGTGACCATAATTAATATATACGGTACCAAATTTGAATAGTGCAGCTCAAAAAGTTTGAAAATGGCAGGCAAATATTGAGCTGTGCTGCAATCTTTCCTCCAACGTTGGCAACTCACCCTCAGTTTATTGGCAGTACGTGGTGCGTACAGACACACATATGTATTACAGTGCACGCTTATGGCCTATCCACAAGTCATCACACGATTTTCAAATTAAAGCATTACCCTTCATAAGTATGGTCCCAAAAAAGAGTAATAAACGAAAATGTATTACTTAGGATACTAAACTTGACATTATTAAGAGGTTTGATAATGGCGAAAGCAAAGCAAACATCAGAAGAGCTCTAGGCTTTGGTGAGTTGACTATATGAACCGTTTTAAACAAAGCGACTGAGTACTGGGAACAAGGCAAAGTGGCATCTGCATCTTTAAGTATAAAGTGCACTAGGAACAGAAATCAATTAATGATCAAAATTAAGAAGATTTGTTATTTCTTTGCCTAGAAGCTTTTAATCAGAAGCACATTCCTATCGACAGCAATAATTTTAAAACAAATATCAAGTGGTGACTGTAGCATTTTCTGCAAGCAAAAGCTGGTTAGAAAATTTCAATTCTCAAACCGGAATGAAAAATGTAAAATTAATAGGCGAAGTGGCAAGTGCTGATAAAGATGCTGCAGCCAGGTATCCTGCTGAATTAAAGAAAATAATTGAAGAAAATGGGTACGATAATTGTCAAATATTTAACGTAGATGAAACCAGCCTGTTTTGGAAAAAAAATGCCAACAAGAACATTTTTGGCAAGAAAAAAAGCAACCACGCCCGGTTATAAAGTATCTAAAGATTGCTTAACATGTTTACTTGGAGGTAATGCCAAAGGTGATTTCGAATTAAAGCCGATGCCTAATTTATCGAACAATGAACCTAAGGGCTTTTAAATGCTGTAACAAACAATCCCTTCCAGTAATTTGGAAATCACATAAAAAGGCATGGGTTACTAAACAGTTGTTTGAAGGATGGTTAACTTTGCATTTTTGTCCTGAAGTTGAAAAATACTGCACGGAAAATAATTTAGCATTCAATGTTCTTTTAATATTGGGTAATGCCCCTTGTGAATCCCACCTCACTTAATGATATAAAAAGTAATGTGCAGGTTGTATTTTTACCACAGAATATGACATCTTTGATACAGCCTATGGACCAGGGAGTCATTTCTGTATTGAAGGCTTATTATATGGAACTTTCGCCCAGGCAATTCAAGCTACAATCGGAGATGATCCAATCACTCTAGCGGAGTTTTAGAAAAAAATCAATATTAAACAAGCATTTACAAACATTCTTGAGTCTTGGGAAGAAGTGACAGCCAGCTGTATGAGAGCAGTCTGACAGAATCTTTTGCCTGAATGTGAAAATGGTGTTGGTGGTTTTATTAATCCCCTCAACAAAGTTATCGAGGATATTACTGGAAGAGCCCTTGACTTTGATGATGTTGATTCGGAAAATGTTCAGGAATTATTGGAATCGCATTCAAAAGACCTAAGTAACAAAGATCTTCTTCAAATCAGGCATCAGCAGGCATACGATAAAGAAGAAGAAAAGGAAGCCAAAGGCATATAAAATATGTCCAAAGAAATCACAGTTAAAGAACTTGAAGAAGTGTTTAGAACAGTTGAGAAAGCAAAAGAACTTGTGCTAGAGATAGATCCAAATGTAGAGAGAAGCATAAATGTTCATCGTTAGATAAACAAATTGATTACTATCGCAAAATCATGGAAGAGAAGAAAAAAGCTGCCACTGTTCAATAGACCTTAGATAAGTTTTTATGTAAAAAATAAATGTTCAATCTGCTTGGATTTATCTTAATTAAATGCCTTAATGTTTAAATGAACATGCAAAGTAATATAGATACATGTCACCGTAAAAAATAAATGATGTTTACACTTTTTGTATTTTCCAGGATTCATTATAATTATTCCCATTAATTAATAACTTTAATTAATGCTGTTTTGATATATGTGGTGTACATCAAAGATTAATTAGCCACACTAATCAAGGGATTCCTGTATTTATTACTTTGAAGTGTTTTTCTGTAACTATATACAGTACATACTAACTTCTTGTTCGTAACTCTTGCAATATGAAAATATTAATGAAACTTGCTGCTAAAATGTAAAATAATCATACATAGGTGTAGTTAATTTTGTTTTTCTCACCTTTAATTACCTCATATGGGATTTCCCTTAGTTATAATAACATAATAATCATAATAATAATACATTTTACTTATATAGTTTTCAGTCAATGTTGGTATATGCACAAGTGTGCCCTGCAGTGCACTGGCACCACATCCAAGGTTGAATTCAGCCTTACATATGATGTTAATGGGGTAGGCTCAATCTGAAAAAAGACGTAGCAGTGACATATTCATTAGAAGCACTATGTAAAACTTTAGAGTCTTTTATTTCCCACTATAATACACTGAATGTATATGTGTCTTCAGAGAAACTGATTTTTTTTTTCTTATTTTAATCAGTACAATGTGTGGTCATGAGACTTTATTCTTCTTAATAGCTCCAATATTTAGTTCAGCTGTTTTTATTTTGTGACACAGCCCAAAAATCTGTGTTCTTATCAAAAATATGGTAGCAAACACCGTGGATCATTTAAGAAAAACTCCTAAAAACCCACTTTTTTAAATTGACTTTTTCATAATTACAGTACGTTTTAATTGTACTCCTAATAGAATACACATGCATAGAATGATCATATTCTTCATGGATTTGCAATCTTTACTAATCTCTACTTCTCTCTACTTTCTTTTCCAGTTTTTCTGTGGAGGCATTTTGTGCCACCACCCTCTGATGGAGACACTGTGTAGCCACCTGTGATGCATGAATGAAGGCGGGTTTCCCAGCCATACTGTACACAAAACCCAGTGCATCAAATTTTCTGGTACAAAACCTGGAAACAATGAGGAACAATTTAAGAACATTTATATTAGGTAGAATGCCCAGTGGGGGCTAGGTGGACTTTTGGTCTTGGAACCCCTGCAGATTTTTTTTTATCCTCCTGACGATCTGACCTTACCATCAGACTTACCTTTAGAGACTTACAATGTGATACTATATATAAGGACTCTATTGTTCTGCTTATTATATAACTGTGTTATGTATAGATTTATTTTTTTGTTATACAGTAATCCCTCCTCCATCGCGGGTGTTGTGTTCCAGAGCCACCCGCGAAATAAGAAAATCCGCGAAGTAGAAACCTTATGTTTATATGGTTATTTTTATATTGTCATGCTTGGGTCACAGATTTGCGCAGAAACACAAGAGGTTGTAGAGAGACAGGAACGTTATTCAAACACTGCAAACAAACATTTGTCTCTTTTTCAAAAGTTTAAACTGTGCTCCATGACAAGACAGAGATGACAGTTCTGTCTCACAATTAAAAGAATGCAAACATATCTTCCTCTTCAAAGGAGTGCGCGTCAGGAGCAGATCATGTCAGAGAGATAGAGAAAAGCAAACAAATCAATAGGGCTGTTTGGCTTTTAAGTATGCGAAGCACCGCGGCACAAAGCTGTTGAAGGCGGCAGCTCACACCCCCTCCGTCAGGAGCAGAGAGAGAGAGAGAGAGAGAGAGAGTAAAGAGACAGAGAAAAACAAACAAGCAAGAATCAATACGTGCCCTTCGAGCTTTTAAGTATGCGAAGCACCGTGCAGCATGTCGCTTCAGGAAACAGCTGCACAGAAGGTAGCAACGTGAAGATAATCTTTCAGCATTTTTAGACGAGCGTCCGTATCGTCTAGGTGTGCGAACAGCCCCCCTGCTCAATCCCCCTAGGTCAGGATCAGAGAAAGTCAGCGCAAGAGAGAGAGAGAAAAGTAAGTTGGGTAGCTTCTCAGCCATCTGCCAATAGCGTCCCTTGTATGAAATCAACTGGGCAAACCAACTGAGGAAGCATGTACCAGAAATTAAAAGACCCATTGTCCGCAGAAATCCGCGAACCAGCAAAAAATCCGTGATATATATTTAAATATGCTTACATATAAAATCCGCGATGGAGTGAAGCCGCGAAAGGCGAAGCGCGATATAGCGAGGGATTACTGTATATTCATTATTATCTTAAACAATTTTATTATTTTTTCTTTCCTTGTAGCAATTTCTTTGACATTTCATAAAGCACTTTGAACTACACTCTGTGTATGAAAATCCATCCATCCATTTTCCAACCCGCTGAATCCGAACACAGGGTCACGGGGGTCTGCTGGAGCCAATCCCAGCCAACACAGGGCACAAGGCAGGAAACAATCCTGGGCAGGGTGCCAACCCACCGCAGGTGTATGAAAATGTGATATAGAAATTTATGTTGTTATTTTATTTTTAAAAAAGTACCTTTTTGCAATTAAAGTTGACTTCTTTAGTTCAGCTTCACAGTATGGTGCATAGATTTACTAAGGCTCACTTTCTGAACTACAGGATGTACAAACATTATCAATATACCAATTATCAGAAATATTTAAGTTGCCAATTACCAGTTATAGCTATTTCAACAAAGTGTGTGTACCTGTTTATTCTTCTTTTGCAAAAACAAACCACTTTAAGCTATGCTAAATCATTTCTGTATTGTGCTTCACATCCAAACAGGCTGTCATACTCATCTGTAAATAAGTTAGGTAATTTAAGCAACGAATGTTTTGATTTGTATTTCAAAGATGTCTCAAACCACTTATTAGTGGGTTAAATACAAAAAGTGCAATTAAGCTTGTGTGTAGGTGGTATGATATTAGTGCAGCCAAAATAAATGCAGAGTGTTGAAACAGAATAGCAATAGAATCAGCCTGCAGCTGACAGACACGTGATAACTACTTCTTCCGTACTGTAACTGTTTCTTCTTTATTCATCTGTAGGAAAGCCTTTAAGGATGATAAAATTCAAATCCATCCAGCACCCCTTTTCATCTGATATTCCTTCATTTAATTCTTTATAAGTGACTTCTGATTCACCTGTCACATTGATGCTGACACTGTTCTGAGTTTTTAATTCTTACAGTCAATCAACTCCTATATACATTCAGATAATTTTTATGTATGCCCTTGTACATGATGGTATAAATACAATCATCTAATTTATCACGCTCTGCTTAACTTGGCAAGTGGTTCATCACCTGCCTAGCATTTCATGCATTCCATCTGTAACCACAGTTATCACCTCTGCAGCAGCTTCATTTGCTCCAAGAATATAAAGTCAGACAGCCTTTGCTCACACTCTAGCTTTCCATTATTATCCATGTGGGCACTCAGCAAAGTTTAAGCACCACTTTGAAGCATGACTATAGCTATCAAATATTTTTATTATTTTCTCATTGTCTCAAAATTGTCCAGTCATTTATAATCTTTTTTCTTATATTGTTTTGTAGTCTGTCTTTCCTTCTTTTTGCTAAAAAAGAAAAGTGTGAATATGGATTTGTTGAGGTTGTTGGTTCGTTAATGTGTATGCAGTACACTAATTTAGTTACTTGAATGGCTCCAATACACTATTGAGTGGAGTTTAATAGTAACAGAAAGCAATAGATACATTATACATTAAATACTATATCAAATGATATTAATAAAAATTACAGGCCTAGTCAAGGAGTTATCAGTACAATTACAGAGTTAATGACCATTAGTTGAGTAGCTTTGTAACTTTATATGGTAAAATATCCCTGAACCTACTTATAGTGGATTGTGTACCAGTTATATTCTGTGGGGACTTCACCACCCTAAACAGTGCTTTGCTCTCTCAAACTGAAAAGATGTCCATGCCAGGATGTTTTATAAACAGTGAGGATGGATTCCACGACTAGATGGAAACATAATAGGTTTTCCTCCAATAGCTGAGGTGATATTGGTAATCCTTCTTGACTCTAGATGTGATATATTGTACCAACTCTATATGTTCTGCCTCACTGCACAGTATTCCATATATTGTTAATGGGAGTGAAGTATGTCTCATATTTCCTGAAATGCAAGACCACCACTTTTAGTTCTGCCGACAAAGAAGAGAGTGTTTTCTTGGAATCTATGAGCAAGACAGCAAACCTGCTCTTTGTAAGCCTTCTCATCAATATTGCTAATAAAATCTGCAAAGGTGGTGTGTGATAAGTGGTCCATGGCATTGGATCAAATTTTAAATAAATAATCATGTCCCAGGTAGCATGCAGGGCTCGGAATCGGGCGCACGGTACACAAGCACATTTCACTCAGTGGTTAATTAGGGTACTCGGCTGATCGCGCCGCATACATGTTTGAAAGGCAGATTGGTCAGGCACCTCAATTGTGCCTTGGGTGGAGCAGTGTGTCATACCTGCACCCAATTAAACAGGCAGAATAAAGAAGCCTGCATGAGACAGAGAAGGGAAGAATGAAGAGACAAAAATGAAAGAGAGCGGAGGTTAATGGAGACACGCAGGAGCAAGAGAGCCAGTGAAATAGAAGGAAGCAGGCATACAGGAATGAGAGACATGGGGGAGGAATGCGTGGGGCTGAAGGTTGCTCCTGCCAAACATGGGAGCAGGAGGGACTCCACTGCAAGGCGGGATTGGCAGCAGGAGTCTGAAGGAGTGGAGGCTCAGCAGCACCCCTTGGAATGCCATGGAATGGACACGAGCAGATCAGAAGATTGTTTGCATCTGTTGGTAGATGTCTCTCCGTGCTGTGAGACCTGATTAGGGTGAGCTGGGGAGATTTCAGTTTTAAAGGGATGCACCAGGGCTCTTACATTTTAAAGGACAGCTTCCTGCTAAGGAATTTTAACCTTGTTTTTAAAGGATTTATTTATTAATGGACTGTTTTTAACCTCTGCATGGACACTGTTCATTTTAATTGGATTATTTATTGATATTTATTGGAGAAAATTTCACTGCACTGTTCCGGACACTTTCATTTCTAACATTTTTAAATAAAAGCACCATTCACTTTTGTACCTACCTCTTGATACATATGTGTCCTCATTTGCCTGGCTCATCTCAGTTTCATGACAACCGACTATCTGGGTTCAAATGGCTTTGCAGATGCAATTGGAACCGTGGAGCCAACCCAGGCTCTCACATGGTGTCATCTGCAAAATCTTAAAGATGTTACAATATCTTTATTCCTATATAAAAGATATGCGCCTTAAAGAATATCAGTATAGTGAATAAATTGTCATGGTGGTGCACCTACATCACTGTTCTAGGGCCCTGGGTTCAATTAGCAGCCTAGTCATCGAGTGAAATATCTGCACATTCTGCCAGTCTCTAAGCAAGTCTTACAAAACTTTTTCTCTGCTTGCTGTGGCTGGAGTAGGTTTTATCTTGTGTATTAATATTATAGAAGATTCATAAAAAGGGTGATGGAAAAATAAAATAAAAATGTCATTTTAAATATGAATTTAGTATGATTTATTTCTGGATGTGTTAATGGTGATTGTATACTTTTACATTTTTATCTAATGAAGTAATTAAAATATTTTAGTTACTTGATTAACTTAAAGTTAGATATCTTTTAAATATCTACATTGTTCATCTTATAGTCTTTGTGAAACAAGACATTGGTGTTTCACATTGCTTGAATAATCTGTAAATAAATGATAGATAATGAAAAAACAACCCTTCTATGTCAAATCAAATCCATTTACTTAATTTTTTTTGCTTCAAATGATAGCAAGGGATTTTTTAAAATATTTTATGTGCTTTCAGTTGTAAAATTATTATGATTTATTAGTGCTAAACAGTGGCATTTAAATAAAAAAAATAAGATGTTTAATGTACACTTTAACATTGCTGAATAATGGAAAGACTACCATAATCAATGACAGAAAATGTTTTCATTTATTACTGCTCTTTAAAGTAACATTTTTTAAATATTGTACTGTTGCTCTAAATGATCTCTTTCTTAGATGAACAGATAGGTTTCCCACATAAAAGAATAATTATAGATGGTATTTTATTTGAAGCAGATGTTATAGACAGTATACCTATATGTAGTACTATTAACCTGCAGTCTTTATCAACATGCTGCTCACTTGACTAGGGATCTCTTACTTTTCACTCCTTTCCTTCAACCCAGTTTACCACCAACAAAGGGCTTCACAAGAGCACCCCTTGTACCCTTAAGGGACTGCAGCTAGACAAGGAATGATCAGTTGTGGTGCTTGAGTCACAAATGGTAATAATCGGACAGTGACAATGAGTTCAAGCTGTTACTTTAAAATTATATTTATTTCCACAATAACCAATAGCAGAAAATATAAGCAATACAAAAAATTGTAAAACCCAGATGGATTCACACAGTCTTCATTCAGGCCCAGATGAACATTTCCCAGATGGCCCAATTCCTCAGTTAATGTTTATCCTTAATCAAATAATGATAAGAAAGATTTCTTTGACAGAGACAAAGTTCCTTTCCAATTGTCTACTGTATGTTTTGTTGTGGGCAGATATAGAAAGGCTATTTACAACTGTCCATGAAAGGAACTGATCTAAATACTCCATTTCTGAAAAA
Organism: Erpetoichthys calabaricus; assembly: GCF_900747795.2. Lineage (NCBI taxonomy): Eukaryota > Metazoa > Chordata > Cladistia > Polypteriformes > Polypteridae > Erpetoichthys > Erpetoichthys calabaricus. The sequence continues at coordinate 124,006,107 of NC_041395.2, read as the reverse complement.
AAAAGCACCAACTGAACTCAGTAACTAAATAACTAAGTAACTAAAAGGCAGTTTCTCTGGCACCCACAAACTTTTTCTTGCCCAAAGCAAAGGAGCTCTCCTGGTTTTCTTTCTGTTAGCAAAGTGGCTAACATTTTAACAAGTTTCTCAAAACACAGAAATGTTACTAATTCATATCACACAAGCCAAGGTCAAATCTCATGGGGATCAAAACTTGCTCAAAGTTGCAAACAGACTGGCTTTAAAAAAATATTTTTAGTTTCTGCATTGCCTTTCAGTTTTTCCAGAATACACTTCACTTCTGCTCATCTTGATAAAACTTTCAGGCTTCAGCTGTTTACTTGAAATCTGTCAGTTGAAAGGGTTAAAGCAACCCCCACCCCCCACCATACATAATTAAAACAAAGTAATAAGTGTAAAAGTGAGAGAATGCTATTGTTATGACCATTGCTCCCAGAATCCATATTACTAACCGAAGGTTGTAAACCGGATATGGACGCAGGGCGCTGGGCGCATCGAGGCGCACGCCACTGCTGCACAATATGGACGAGCCCGCTACAGAGCAAAAAAATAAAAACGAGCCCGCCACAGAGCAAAAAAATTGCGCAGGGCACATCGAAGCGCACCCGCACTGACGCGCTGCAATGAGCCCGCCACAGAGCAAAAAAATAAATGAGAGGATTCGAAGGTTGTATTACAGTACGGAAACCCCAGAGATCCACACTACACAGCATATATGAATCACATGACAGTATTACAGTGCGGAATCCCAAAAGGTCCACACTACACAGCATATTGGAATCACATGACAGTATTACAGTAGTACATTATTAACAGCCACAGAAAACACAGAAACGCCACCAGATGGAAAGAAACAATACACGAGCGCTCTGTATTAAACGTAAGTGCGATTATAATTCTTAACAGTAGACGCCGTATAGCTAACGGAGTCACGGCTCCAAAAACAAACAGCTCAACAAACGGAAATACAAAAACGAGCCCGCATTTTAGGCGAATGTACAATGGCATCCAGTCATTTACTCAATACCATTGATAAACTTCTACAAGCGTTAATGAATAATAATATTCCATTTGGAGGAAAAGTACTTTTATTAGGAGGAGACTTCCGACAGTGCCTGGCTATTGTTCCGCATGCCATGCGTTCAGCGATTGTTCAGTCCAGTTTAAAATACGCAGACAATTGGCATTACTTTGAGAAACTACATGTAGTACAAAACATGCGTTGTACAGATCCAGAATATACCAATTGGTTGTTGCAACTTGGAGATGGAAACCTTACCAATACATATGAACTTCACCCAGATATTATTCAGATCCCTCAAGCCTTTATTTGAGACGACTTAGTAACACAGGTGTTTGGTCAAGCAATCTCATTAGACGAAATACCACTTTTAACGCACCGAGCTATATTATGTCCAAAGAATATTGACGTTGATCAGATAAATAACCAAGTCATTGCACTGCTTCCTGGAGAAAGCCGCCTCTTTCTAAGTACTGACAATGTTGATTCTGAAGACGAAACTAAGCATGTTAATTTCCCATTAGAATATTTAAACACTATTAACCCGGCCGGGTTACCGCAATACAGTCTTCACCTTAAAATGGGGACAATAGTCATGCTATTAAGAAACCTTAATATTAAACAAGGTTTATGCAACGGTACACGATTAGTCGTGAACACCATGACAGACAATGTTACTGAAGCAAAAGTACTTACGGGATCGCATACTAACAATACTGTTTTGATTCCCAGGATTGACCTGACAAGTTCTGACCTGGAATTACCTTTTAAAGTTAAACGCAGCCAATTTCCCATTAAGGCAGCATTTGCCATGACAATCAACAAATCCCAAGGTCAGACCATGGACAGAGTTGGCATTTATCTCTCCGAACCTGTATTTGGACATGGACAACTTTATGTGGCCTTTTCAAGAGTTCGGCATTCATGTGACGTTAAAGTTAAAGTTGTAAATACTCCGTACCAAGGAACACTCATTCAAGGACAAGACACCATCTTTACTACAAATATTGTATATAAAGAAGTATTTGATTAAATATCTGTAATCTACCATTGGATTACTTCTTTACTCTCTATGTACTTCATGTACACCTTTACCCTCAAATATATTTCATACATATATGTGCAGCAGCACAACGACACTTTGTACTTAAATGACATAACAATTACATTTCGATTGTAACTTAAACATATTAATTAATATAATTATGGATATGTGTATTTAATTAAATCCATACCCTCCCACAACACTCCCACCCTCCATCGTGTGTCATCCCCCCAACGATTATATGGAACACAGAGTGATTGCCATTCGTTCATTTGCGATTTGTTAGAGAATCGGGGGTTTACTGGTGATGCCAAGAAACCAGGATGCACAAAAATAGGCTTTTAATACATACTGTAATAACCACAACAAAGGTGTAAACTGAAGGAGAAAACAAAGTATAAAATACACGTAAGTGAAACAAATAAACTGCAGCCTCTCTGAGCCTGGCCAAACAAGTAGGTTGAAGCTTTGAACCTTTTACCAGTCTTAGAACAGTAATTCCAAACACACCTTCTATTATTCTTTACTCTCACTTTACTCTCCTTCCCAAGACACAAGTCTCCAGTTGCACATCCAACTCTGTACTCCACTGGATTTAATCCCCTTAAAGGAACATCCTCCAGCAAAGCTCCAGATTTATTTATTTGGTCATGGTAAACTTTAATTCTCAAAGAAAGACACAAGACCACAGCACCCACCGTTGGGCGCTGGTAAGCCTGCAGACAGAGTCTTATGTCCCCTTTAAAGAGACAGATCCTTTGCTGCCTAGAACCATGCATCCTCTCTCTAGCAGTGTCAGACAACAAAATCTGCTTCTGCATTCCTTTACACTTCCTTATTGCATTGTATGGCACCTAGCACATTTGCAAGGCATACGTCTCAAAGGCAGTAACTTTTACATAGCCTAGTGTGAGAATACAAGCCTTTTCTGACAGGGTTTGTTTCACTGTTTTTCTTTGAACCTTGCTCTGTCACATTCCACTATCCTCTTCCAACCCAGAGCACATGCAGTCCAGTTGTTTAATGTGCCAGCCATCTCAGAAACTAAAATAATATAACTGAGAAATGAGTATTGAGGTTATTGCTCATGCCCCAATTAAGTAAAAAGAAAATTATTTGTATAGCACATTTTCATACAAATGATGTGACTCAAAGTACTTTACAAGATAAAGAAAGAAAAGAAAAAGAAAAAATATTTTTAAAAATATATAAAAATTAGGAAATACTAATTAACAAAGAATAAAATAAGGTTCGATGGCCCGGGACAACAGAAAAAACAAAACAAAAAAAAAAACTCCAGAGGGCTGGAGAAAAAAAAAAAACAAAATCTGCAGGGGTTCCAAGGCCCACTAGGCATTCTACCTAGCATAAATGATCTCAATCAGCCCTCATGGTTTTCAGGGTAACCATGGAAGAACTTGATGATGATGGTCATGTGTACCTCTGGCCTTCAATCCATAAATGTAGGGACTGCACGGTGCTTTGATCAGGTGGTGGTGGCTCAGATAGCCACCATAGAAAACCGGAAAAAGAACAGCAGAGAAAGTAGGGGTTTTGGAGCCATGAAAAAAAAATAAAAAAGATAATTAAATGCATATTCAGAATATCAGGGTTACACTAAAACAAAGCTATGATAAAGCCATGTTAAAGTAATGGGTTTTTAGCAGTTTTTTAAAGGGCTCCACCATATCAGCCTGGCAAATTTCTATCGGTAAACTATTCCAGATTTTAGGGGCATAACAGCAGAAGGCCGCCTCACCACTTCTTTTAAGTTTAGCTCTTGGAATTATAAGCAGACACTCATTTGAAGATCTAAGATTATGATTTGGAGTGTAAGGTGAAAGGCATTCCGAGATATAGGATGGAGCGAGATTATTTAAGGCTTTGAAAACCACAAGCGGTATTTTAAAGTCAATTCTAAATGGCATGGGTAACCAATGTAGTGACATCAAAACTGGAGAGATGTACTTGGATTTTCTTTTCCTAGTTAAGATTCTGGCAGCTGCATTCTGCACTAGTTTTTTGGGTAGTCCTGGAAGGAATGTGTTGCAGTGATCTAGTCAACTAAAAACAAAAGCATGAACTAATTTCTCAGCATCTTGCAATATTATAAGAGGTCTAATTTTTGCTATATTTCTTAAGTGAAAAAATGCTGTCCTAGTAATCTGATTAACATATGATTTAAAATTTAGGTCATAGTCAATAATTACCCCTAAATTCTTTATATCTGTCTTAACTTGTATGTCTAATGGATCAAGTTAATTTCTAATAACCCTCAATATACCCATTTTTGCCAATCACTAAGATTTCCAATATCTCCTTATTTAGCTTGAGAAAATTACTACTCATCCATTCAGAAATACAAGTAAGACATTGTGTCAGTGACACAAGAGAGTCGGGGTCACCAGGCACTATTGATAAATACAGTTGTGTGTCATCAGCATAGCTGTGGTAGATCATGTTATGCCTTGAGATAATCTGACCTAATGGAAGCATGTAGATCGAAAAAAGAGCAGCAGACCCAGGATAGAGCCTTGTGGAACAAAATATAGAATATTATATGTCTTTCAACTATAATTACCTCAATTAACAAAGAATTTTCTACCTGTCAAGTAAGACTCAAATCAATTTAAGACACTGCCAGAGAGGCCCACCCAGTGACTAAGGCGCTTTATAAGAATATTGTGATCAATGGTATCAAATGCAGCACTCAGATCTAAGAGAATGAGAACAGATAACCAGCCTCTGAATGCATTTACCCGCAAGTCATTTACTACTTTAACGAGTACAGTTTCTGTACTGTTATTTGTTCTAAAACCCAACTGAAGCTTGTCAAAAACAGAATGTTCATTCAAGTGACCATTCAGTTGCAAAATGACTGCGTTTTCTAGGATTTTACTTAAGAAAGGCAGATTAGAAATAAGTCTAAAATTTTCAAAAACAGACAAGCCGAGATTTTTCTTGAGCATGGGTTTAACAACAGCAGTCTTAAGACAGTCTTGGTAATATAAATTGGGTAAATCTATCCTGGTGAAAGAATTTAATTTGCTTAAAATGGAATACCAGGGTTTAAGAGGATCAGTATTGAGGGGATGTACTATATTATTTTTAATATCATTAATTTTGTGATTAAAAATATAGGAAAAGCCTCACAAGTTTCACTTTCCGTTTTTCAGAGGGATTCCATTGAGTGACCTGGGTTTAGCAAATGATTAATTGTAGAGAATAAAACTCTCAGATTACTAAACATTGTTATTGATAATTTTAGAGAAATACCACTGCTTCTCAAGAAAGGACTATGTTGTTGTTTTCTGTTATTTTACCCTTCAATATCTCATAGTGGATAATCAATTTAGTTTTTCTCCATTTACGCTCAACGTCTTCTATGGTGTAACAGTGCTGGAGGATTTTTTCACTGTCTTTTCAGGTGTGACTATGTCAGCGGCAGCTCTCACTTTAGTATTAAAATTTTCCACCTTACTATTTACATTATTATCACAATTGTAGTAAGCATTACAAACAGACTGGTTGCTTAAAATGTTTGTAAACTTTGAAGCTGCAGATTAATCAAAGAAGCGTTTTTTAACAATATGCTTCTCATTAATTTTATCTATCAGTATATCTATATTAACACTAGAATTACCAGAGCCTACGAAAAAACTCGTATATCCGGCCCACCTTAAATCACTTCTTAAATCCGTTCACACCTCTCCGCCAGCATCCTTTGTCCTCTAAATGTGCTGATAAAAGACAAGCTGCCAGCAGCTGGCTATTCCATCCCCCCACCGACTTAGAACGTGAGCGCACTTTTCCCAGCTCTTGCCTTCATTGATTATGTGGGAGTGAAGTGGAGTTTTACAGTGGAAATAATTGATCGTCATTCTAAAGTAATCTGTGTAAACACATTGTTAAAACAGAAACTTTGTCATATTTTAGTAATAAATGTTACAAAATGTAGTAGGCATAAACTATAGAATGTGTAAAGCCCGAGTTCCAAAGATCAAATAAACACTTTCACAAAAGCTTCAAGGCCAATTGACAACAGCTTCTGTGGTGTAGCGCGTTAAGATTTGCCTCTTAGAGCAAAACAGCTCTGTCACCTCTCAGACCTGAGTTTGAATCCCCGCTAGGGATAAAATGTTGCTTTTTTTTTTTTTTTTTTTTAACCTGAAACGGACATAAAATTTATAAATTGGTATGCACTGTCAGTTAATGAGATCGTTATATTTTCATGTGGGATGGTCCTTTTAAAATATTTTTTTAACAATCGAGACTGCAATTAACAGGAACAACTGTCCTTATAACTGTTATTTTTAAGATCCATAACACACAGACAGACGAGCACTGCGTAATAGAGAGACAGACAGGCAGAGATATATAAATAAACAGGGAAGGCACATGTACTGAAAGAAAAAAAAGATCAACGTGCGTTGTTCCTGTAGCACTGAATGAGCTCACGTGCTCTAACATCACCCCTCCCCCCATCTGACTCTCTAAGTAACAACAACGCACGTTGATCTTTTTTCTTCTTTCAGTACATGTGCCTTCCCTGTTTATTTATATATCTCTGCCTGTCTGTCTCCCTATTAGATAGATAGATAGATAGATAGATAGATAGATAGATAGATAGATAGATAGATAGATAGATACTTTATTAATCCCGATGGGAAATTCACATATTACGCAGTGCTCGTCTGTCTGTGTGTTATGGATCTTAAAAATAACAGTTATAAGGACAGTTGTTCCTGTTAATTGCAGTCTCAATTGTTAAAAAAATATTTTAAAAGGAGCATCCCACATGAAAATATAACGATCTCATTAACTGACAGTGCATACCAATTTATAAATTTTATGTCCGTTTCAGGTTAAAAAGAAAAAAAAAAAAAAAAGCAACATTTTATCCCTAGCGGGGATTCGAACTCAGGTCTGAGAGGTGACAGAGCTGTTTTGCTCTAAGAGGCAAATCTTAACACGCTACGCCACAGAAACTGTTGAATTGGCCTTGAAGCTTTTGTGAAAGTGTTTATTTGATCTTTGGATCTCGGGCTTTACACATTCTATAGTTTATGCCTACTACATTTTGTAACATTTATTACTAAAATATGACAAAGTTTCTGTTTTAACAATGTGTTTACACAGATTACTTTAGAATGACGATCAATTATTTCCACTGTAAAACTCCACTTCACTCCCACATAATCAATGAAGGCAAGAGCTGGGAAAAGTGCGCTCACGTTCTAAGTCGGTGGGGGGATGGAATAGCCGGCTGCTGGCAGCTTGTCTTTTATCAGCACATTTAGAGGACAAAGGATGCTGGCGGAGAGGTGTGAACGGATTTAAGAAGCGATTTAAGGTGGGCCGGATATACAAGTTTTTTCGTAGGCTCTGGTAATTCTAGTGTTAAATAGTAAGAGAAAATGGTCTGAATAACCAATATCCACAATTTCCCTCACATCAACTTTTAGTTCTTTAGTAATCAGTAAATTCAACGTGTGCCTTCCTTCATGTGTTGGATGGCTCAGATCAAAAGAGTGCAGGAGGTTCATGAATTCTTTTGCTTTCAGGTCACACTGATTATCGATATGAAAATTAAAGTCGCCAACTATTAGGAACCTGTCATAGCTGGTAATTATAATTGACAAACAAACATAAGTGCAGTATACTTGCTGCTTTGCTGTTTTCATGCACTTAATCATATACTGTAAATATACTTTCAGTTAAAAAAAATGTTGAGATTGTTCACATGTTAGGATGTTCCTTGTATATTTAATCAGCAGTATACCAAAAATACCACTTAGGTTAGAAATCTAAACACAAATGTTTGCCTTTTCTTCCTGTAATAATAATAATAATGATTGCAGTCATTTTAAAAAGGTGGGGCAATGGTTAGCACTGCCAGCTGTTGTCAGAGTTTGTCCATCTTTATTGTACATGACTGGGATTTCCTGTGTGTCTCCTATTCCTTCTCCCACAATCACAGAAAATGTGAACTGGCAATTCACGGCTGATTCTTGTGTTACGCTTGATGCTCCCCAGTAGGCTCCTGTCTCTGTGAACCTGAATCAGGTAAACAGAGAATGCTGTAACAATAATAATTAATTTTATTTATAAAGCACTGTTCCAAAGTGTAAAATATTTAAAAAATATTGGTACATCATATAATCGCAACATTGGAATGTTTAAAGGCTTGCTGATGGGAAATCACCATTTTAAAATCCTGTGTTCCTACCATTATTCCAAACTGCATTTCAGTCTTTTCATCATTTTTATCTAATTACAATTAACTAAATATAATCTGACTGAAACAATCTGATTATTGTTAATTAACTTTATTTGCTGAGTCTCTGCAAATACTAAAAAATATACATCACTCCATTTTGTAAGCTATTAAGCCTTTAAGAGAGCAAATTGCTATGTAACACACTTCTCTGCCATCTGACTTGATCTTATATGACCATCAGGATCTATAAATATGTAACTTATTAAAACAGTTAATTGTTATTCAGATTAAAACATTATTGTAATTAAGAAAAATTCTAATTAGAGCTTGTTAGAGATAACCACTGGAATATGTATTTATTTAAATTTAAAGCAAGCATTCAAATGTTTGACAAACATGTCTTTATATTCTTTATTGCTGGTGAACATTTGAAGCAAATACCTGTTTATTACAGCAATAATTCACATTGCCCTAGTTTCCTAAATTGCCTTTGGGCTCTAGAGTTAAACAGAAAATGTTTGCCTTCATAAATTAGATAGATATCCATTTTAAGCAATGGACACAGAAAATTGGAATGCATGCTATCACATACTGCAGCAAATATTCACATTTAGAAAGTAATTTTTTTCATTTTGTAAAGAAAATGATAGTACTTCTCATGTGTTGTTTTACTTTCTCCTCTTTGGCAAAGCAACATTTGCTAAATATGGAAATGTAGTGTGCATTCTGTGATGATAAGAACTGTTTTAACTGCTATCATTAATAATAATGATTAAACTTTAAATACATATTACATACGGTATGTGTGACTTTAATGGCAACTGTTATGGTGCTGAAAAGTAATTCTTACCTTTAGAAAAGTCGTTATGATATTTTAAGTGATTCCACAGTGGGTAATGTGGCACCAAGTGTACAACCTAGCTTGTCAGCTTTCAATCCTAATGTATTTAAAATTGGAGCAAACATCTATTGGAGTGAATGTAAAAGTTCCCATAGCATTAATTCTCCTCACTTCTTCCTATTTTAGCTTCAGTTTTCACCTAAGAGTAATATTAAAATAAAAATGCACCTTGTTACATATACAGCCTTCCTCAGATGATCAATCATAACAAAGGTCTCACTTTCAATAAGATGTTGTCTTGCTTCTTTTTCTTTATTTAACATGTAACTAGGAACACTCTTTATAAGGCATAAACAAGATACACTGTAAATTGAAGGAAAAAGAAGTGGATTTTACTTCAGTTGTGAATCGAATCTGTTTTAACTTTACCAGCTGAGTGACTTGAGAAACTGGAGACAATACAGTATATAGATCAGAAAAAGGTGGGGATGCAAAATAAGGGTAATGAAGAAAAAGGCATGAAAGGAGTGAGAGACCTGAAGAGGTGCAAAAGAAACCTATCTAAGAACAACAAAGAATGAGGTTACAAGATCATTTCATTTTTAAGAAATGTCTGACATGTACATCTGTACTGCTTTCTCAGCTCCAGGAGACTGGGTTCAAACCCCTGGTTTAGTCACTGTTTGTGTACAGTTTGCAAGCTCTCCTGGTTTCTAGCTTCCACATTCCAAAAAATAAACATTTTAATTAAATTGGCCTTGTATGAATGAGTGTGAGTTCACATGTGAGGATGCTGTGTGATGGAGCAATGTTTGTGCCTTATAGTTGTGAACACCTTGTAAAAAAGCATTGTTCTGTGATAAATGGAAGGAAGGAAGGAAGAAATGAGCTATGCAGAAAATTAAAATCAAGGTAAGGGGCCCAGGAAAGAGTCAGAAAATACCTGGTAAAACAATCAGAAATCAATTACCAAAACTAATACATTACTGGTCAAAAGTTTTAGAACACCTCTGTTTTTCCAGTTTTTGTTCAAATTTAATCAGTTGAAATGCAATGAATGATGTAATATACCTAAAATGGTGACTCTGGTTAACTACCAAAGCCTCTGCGTTGAGACTCACAATGTGCTACTTTGTACAAACTGCCACGAAGGGGTAATGCAGCCATGATGAACTCCTTTATCTGTTAATGTTTATTATTAACAGGCTGAAATGTTAAAACAAAAAACATATGGGTGCTCAAACTGTGCCAGTACAATTTCTCCTCTCACAGTTAACACAATAAACACTAGGAGAGGCAAACACTGATGATGTAACATAACACAAAGAAAGAATTAGAGAAGGTCTTAAAGGTTTGGCATCCATGCAAGCAACAGTAATGATGAAAAAAACAATACAATAAAAATATAATTTACACAAAAAACACAGAAAATCTACACAGTATTCTATGATAAAAAGGGTACAAAACAAACCATATGACTTAAAGGACTTACAATACAGTACTATACATATGGTCAGGTTTGAATACATAAAACCGTCTGTCTTACGTCCAGTTCTACTTTTGACTGTTCCTTCAGAACCAAACGTGGTCATAAGTCAATGACTACCTGCAATAGGTTACAACCTACAGATGTTCCGGAGCAAATAAAGCAAATTAAGCCTTAAAGCAATCAATTTGCACATGTGTCCCAATTTCTGTTGATTACGTAAAATCCCTCTGTCTGTCTTAAAGCAGAGTTGGAACAGAACGTGTTACTACACCCTCTGAAGTACTATTTACACAATATTACACTGTAGAAAGTTGTAAATTCTAGTGATAATGTCAAGAAAACAGCAGTTAACAAATGAAATGAGACAGAGCATTATTAATCTTAGAAGTGTAGGCCTTTCATATAGAGAAACTGCAAAAAAAGTGTCAATGAGTATGGTGTCCTCCACAAGCCAAAGGTAATTGGAAACCGGAAGAAACTCAAAGGAAGAGACCCAAAGTCACAACTCAATCAGGAGGTAAGTTGCCGATGGTCAATAGCTTGTATGACAAGCACCTCACAGAAAAGCAGCTTCAAGCACATCTTAACAGTGGTTGAAAAAAGCAAGTCTCAGTTTCTACTGTGAAGTGGAGACCAAGGTTATTATAGTTTTGCCTTTTTATATTAGTTTTTATTTCTATATTTTTTTGACCTTACTTGGAAATTCAGTTTAGTTTTAGTTTTCCTTCATCATGTATTTTCAGTTTTAGTTTAGTTTTTATTTCACAAAGACTTTTCTATTTTATTTTTATATATATTAAGTTTCAGTTTTAGTTTTAGTAATTATGGCATGGAGTGCCTACGGAGTTAGTTAGCATAAAACAACAGAGACAGAGTCTGAGATTAAGAATAACATATACATTATCTAAACCTGTTTATCCAGAGTAGGACTGCAGAAATCTGGAGCCTACAGCAGCAGGATTGGATGCAAGGCAGGAAAAATCCCTGGTATGCAATACTGTATGTATGATAAGGTTGATGTTAAGAACAAAAAGAATATGATATTTCAACTATCTATTTTGAGAGAGAGAGAAAAACATTGAAAAAAGGGAGACATCCATCCATTTCCCAACCAGCTGAATCCGAACACAGGGTCACTGAGCTCTGCTGGAGCCAATCCCAACCAACACAGGGCACAAGGCAGGAACCAATCCCAGGCAGGGTGCCAACCCACCGCAGGACACACACAAACACACCCACACACCAAGTACACACTAGGGCCAATTTAGAATCGCCAATCCACCTAACCTGCATGTCTTTGGACTGTGGGAGGAAACCGGAGCGCCCGGAGGAAACCCACGCAGACACGGGGAGAACATGCAAACTCCACACAGGGAGGACCCAGGAAGCGAACCCAGGTCCCCAGATCTCCCAACTGTGAGGCAGCAGCGCTACCCACTGCACCACCGTGTCGCCCAAAAGGGAGACAAATATTTTAAAATGTAATTCTGCTAATGGATTACTTTCACAATATCAGGTATTTTGAGTTAATAAATACAAAAACCCATTAGTATGTTTAGTTTTTCATCACTTGTCAGACTCTCTACCTTTGTTTGTATCACTTTGTTGTTAAACAATGTTTTTAAAGCAAAAGTGATTGGTCAGCAACAATATGCTGATCTTATATGATGACCTAGTCAGTCTCTCAATCAGTGCCGTTTTATTTTCAAAAACCGGGAGTGCTCTCCCCTCGACTATCTTGTATACCCAGATATGGGGATAGATATTTGACGAGTAAACCACAAGACAATAATTATATTTTTATATTATGTACATTAAGAAACCAGCAACGAAATCATACTGAACAATTATTATAAGAGTAAAGTTGAATAAATCGGACTCTGCGGCTTTATAAATAAAAAAAGAATCGGTAAAGTTCAGGTAAAGTACCACTTCCGGGTGATGGATTTGGCCCAAAAGTTAATACAGATCTATAATTGTGGTGTAACAACCACATGCCAGATTTCATCCATCTATCTAGTTGCGTTTTTGAGTTATCGTGTTTACACACACAGACACACACACACGCACGCGCATACACACACAATTCCAAAAAACAGTATTGTTGGACATTGGTTAGTCTATAACATCAAGATTCATCAAAATATCGAGGTTGATTTTTTTCATGATTACTATACTTTCTCTATACTTTGTATATGAGAAAGTAAAAATGATTTCTCCTGTGGAAAGTGGCAGGTGAATTGCTGTCAACAAAAAGCAGACACCTGACAAATAAACTGAAACGTTACTCACTCGTGATTTTTCTGTCCATATGGTAAATGTTTTGTTGACCAGCACATTCTGACTTCAGCTGTTTGAATTACATTTTGATATACAACAAGCACAAAGAAAGGCGGCACTCGAATCGCTTTCTATTTCTCATGCTTTACGCACCCGCACTCAGCTTGCTCTATCACCGCAAATGCTATGTAAACAGCCACCCTCCGTCACCAGCCGCCGTTCACTGGATGAATATATGCAGGCGGCTCGTGGTGGATGACTTTCTGTTTTAGAGTTAAAACTTACAAGAGTTAAAGACTAACGGCAAAAATATTAATTCAAAAACGAAAACTAAAAATATTTTAGTAAATTATTATTTTATTTCAGTTAGTCTTTCCAGCTACTTTAATAGTTTCATTTAGTTTTAGTTTTTCATTTCGGTTTTGTTAATTATTTTATTTCAGTTTACGAAAATGTTTTTTTAATAATAGTTTCAGTTTTGATTTTAGTTTTCGTTAACTATATTAACCTTGGTGGAGAATTTGTGCGGCAGGTTTCACAGGGCGAATGGCAGTAAGAAAGCCATTCAATAAAGGAAAAAATAGGGCTTTGGAATACCAGCTGTGGACTACTGTAGATTGAAAGAAAGTCTTATGGATTGATCAATCAAAATTTGAAATCTTTGGTTCATCATGCAGAGTGTTTGTATGCCATTGAGTTGGTGAAAAGATTGGTCCTCAGAGTGTGACACCAACTGTCAAACATGGAGGAGGAAGTGGATTCTTTTGACATGACATCATACACAGTGATGGTGTGATCACCTGATTAATGATGGGCACAGCTATTATAAACAACATGGCTACACCTGGGGGGTATTTTTTGTACGTGGATTAGTCGTTTAGCCGGATGTAATTGTTGACGATTTGGCCTGATCCTGGATCTGTCGGTTTTTCGAAACTCTTGCTGGAAGTGTTGTCATAGCAACACATCCTAATCCTCAAACCTGCTCAGAGCAGGTTTGTTCTACATAAACAAGGATTAGTTTACACACGTAATCGGTGACGGTGCGTGGAAGTCATCCAGTCATGGCTTCACCGTTCATGAATGAGCGACCAATTGATATTGGTGCACAAATTATACGAAGAGAATTTCATATAGATAGGGTTTTGCGCGATCAGCAAGATCCTTTATTGCTCCTGGAGGAAATTCTTTTCGAAAGATACAGCTTTAGCCGAGGGGGAACATTGTACCTCAAAGATTTATTAGCACCTTATTTTCGAAGTCTAACTAGGCGAAGGTTGGGCTCTCACAACCACACAGACAGTATGCATTGCTTTGAGGTTTTTTACAAGCGGCACTTTTTTATATACTGTACGCGATGCGGAAAATCTAACTAAAAGTGCAGTTTGCCAGGCAATTCATAAAGTCTGTTTGGCTCTGAAATATTTCCTTCGGGTTTTCATAGTGTTTCCTGGACACCTGCGTGTGCAGACAATAAAAGAGTTGTTTCATGCCATTACAGGTAGATAATACACAGGCTAAAACACCCACAGTTCCATGAAGAATCTCAATCAGCCTACATTCTCATTACCAGGATTTCCAAATGTGATTGGGGCACATGGGACTGATCAGAGTGGAGTTTGATCAAACATTATTTGGAAAATGTACCTCTCCTCCTGATGAATAATCAGACACAGTGTCTTCATCAAATATTTGACCTTCGTCAATATCTCGTTGGTCAGACACAGGTTCAAGGGATATGATAATCCCTGCAACTGACCCAACAAAAAAGAGGGCTATATAAAACATACCTATGGCACACATGGAGGACAAATATATGCAATGACCATCCTTTACCTGAAATGAAGTGACCACTGCATCCTGCCACTGGTTCTGAGGAGGAGCTTCCCCCTGGAATGCTCTCAGAAACAGGGCGATGGGCATTTTGCTGGAGAGCCAACTCTTCCGCAGGGGTTAGGTCTGGACCGCGTGGACCTCCAGCTGTTTTTTGCTTGTCTGCCTTCTTATTAGCTTCAAAATTAATGTTTTTTATATTATATATGATTCTTTATGTCAACAATTCTTTAAATAGTTATATACAGTAATCCCTCGCTATATCGCGCTTCGCCTTTCGCGGCTTCACTCCATCGCGGATTTTATATGTAAGCATATTTAAATATATATCGCGGATTTTTCGCTGCTTCGCGGGTTTCTGCGGACAATGGGTCTTTTAATTTCTGGTACATGCTTCCTCAGTTGGTTTGCCCAGTTGATTTCATACAAGGGACGCTATTGGCAGATGGCTGAGAAGCTACCCAACTTAATTTTCTTTCTCTCTCTCTTGCGCTTTCTCTGATCCTGACGTAGGTGGATTGAGCAGGGGGGCTGTACGCACACCTAGACGATACGGACGCTCGTCTAAAAATGCTGAAAGATTATCTTCATGTTACTATCTTTTGTGCAGCTGCTTAGTGAAGCGACATGCTGCACAGTGCTTCGCATACTTAAAAGCTCAAAGGGCACGTATTGATTTGTGCTTGAAAAACAAACTCTGTCTCTCTCTCTCCCTGCTCCTGACGGAGGGGGTGTGAGCTGCCGCCTTCAACAGCTTTGTGCCGCGGTGCTTCGCATACTTAAGCCAAACAGCCCTATTGATTTGTTTGCTTTTGTCTCTGTCTATCTCTCTGACATGATCTGCTCCTGACACACTCCTTTGAAGACGAAGATATGTTTGCATTCTTTTAATTGTGAGATAGAACTGTCATCTCTGTCTTGTCATGGAGCACAGTTTAAACTTTTGAAAAAGAGACAAATGTTAGTTTGCAGTGTTTGAATAACGTTCCTGTCTCTCTACAACCTCCTGTGTTTCTGCGCAAATCTGTGACCCAAGCATGACAATATAAAAATAACCATATAAACATATGGTTTCTACTTCGCAGATTTTCTTATTTCGCGGGTGGCTCTGGAACGCAACCCCCGCGATGGAGGAGGGATTACTGTACCAATATTTACCAGTTTGAAGTAAATTCTTGTACTTTACTTTAATGTGTTCCCATGTTCTCCTTGTGCTCACGTTTTATCTGGAATTATGACGTATTAAATAATAATTAATCTGACACATAGGAAATGAAACGCTGCATTCAGTAAGTACAATGCACACTACTTAGCGTTTAATTTGTCGTCCACTTTTTGCCAGCTGTCTTTTCTGGTTTGGGCTGCTTTTGCAGTGTTACCCCTTGTGCATATTAAATCTTGAAATTCTTCATGTCCTTTGAATAAAAGGTCTTACGCTGTGTGTGTGAAAAAAAAATGCGCCCGTTCTTTCGTCATTTTGTTACAGCCTATCAAAGACTTGCTGATCATGTTTTCTAGACTCAATATATATGGGCTTTTCACTCAACGCGGGCGCGCGCATTCATCTCTTATGATTAGATCCAGCTAGACTAATCTAATACACGGCTGCGTTTGAAAAACCGACCTATCCCGAATGAGTGTCACCGGCATTAACTTATCCAAGATGAGGCACCTGATCTCGGATGATTTAAGCGACGTATGAAAAATACCCCCCACAAGTTATTCTCAATACAGTATAAAAATAAAAAATATTACAAGTATGGAGCAGAATTTAACAGTAGATGACATCACATAATATGATTTGGATTTGATAACTTGGGAGCTTTTTGTTTTAATACCAAACTGAGTGAATGTTAAACAAAGAATAAATATTTTTGATTTTTTTTCCCTTTATGTCACTGATACCGGGTAATTCACTAAGTTTGAGAGGAAGTATTCCCAAAATACTATGGATTAAACGCCTGTAAATTGTGTTCAGTTCTTTTTTTTCATTTTTTTCCCTGATAATTCGGGTTCCTGCAGATATTACTTAATTTTTTGTTTATTTTGTATTGCAAATTCTACATAACATTACATTGTAAAAAGCAAAACGTTTTCTTCTACTGGACACATACAATAACAAAATGGAAATGAATGTATCCCTGTGTAAATAGTTTAAAATCTATAGATGAACTCACATACTACTTTTCACCATATGCAGTATGCAAGAAATCAGAAAAAGATAAGTTGGTTTATTGTAAAGCAGTCCGCATCAGCAGCCAAGCACACATTTCTGTAGTGTTTCAATAGCTGCTCTGCCAAATTACAGTGGAACTTTACAAACCACTCCTTTGTTTTGGTGTGTTGGCATCTTTCCACCTCACACTGTGCTTCCACTTATCTCTCTCTTGCCTTTCATTGTTGTGTGTGGCAGCTTCAGTCTCAATTCAGTCATGCTACCATGCAGACTTGGCTCTTTGGCAAGTAGCCTGTTTGCCATAGGATATGGTGGAAAAATATCATCAATGGTTACATTTCTCCCTTTGTCCATGAAAGGCTCAGCAAGACACATCATCCCTGTCTCAAACAGTACTTCCCCAGGATTGGAATGGTGTCTTTCTCTAGCATATACTGCATAGGGAAACAACTGTTCGTCAGCAGTTATGTTCTGCCATGGCTTTTAAAACATGAAGCAGTTCTGCCAAGTGTCTGATATAGAAACAAATCTGTGTTAGTATGCTATAAGGTGCACAATTTCACAGAGAATAAAAAAAAATCTGCTATGAAACAATTGTGACTGTGTGCAATTTATTCATTCACGTACAGTCAACATGGTTTGATAGCAGATTTGTGTTCCAATCATAGAAATTCTTTCCCTCTTAATGCCGCTTAATGCAGCTATATTCAGACTGCAGTGAAAAGTGACTCAATTTTGATTTTTGGCTGTGGTATAGCAGGTCTGCGGCTCTGAACGAATGGCTATTTTATTAAATAATCCATTGGCTGTGTCACTCTCCGTGGGCGCGCTTGCAGAGCTGCGAGGAGTTGGTGAAGTAATAGGGCAAGATGAACCTGCACTTGAGGGTGCGATCTTTCTCAATTGCTTCATCGGCTTCCTGCGGAGTGTGATTGAGACTCTGCGCCCACGGAGCTGTATAAGTATGGGGTGGCACAGAAAAAAGGAAAAAAAAAAGGCAAGTAGAGCGAGAGTACAGCATTGGAGTAGAAAGAGAAGAGAACGAGCCAGCCAGGTAGAGAGAGAGAAAAAGCACAGTCAGAGGTCCTGTAATGGAGCAGAGTATTGGCGCTCTAGGGATGGATCGTCCCCGCTATCGATAGTGCAGCCGAGTGGGAGTAATCTGAGGGACAACTGTGTGAGCGAGAAGGATGACGAGAGGACAACCGACCCCAAGCAGTCTGGCAGATGCTGACAGTGGCAGCCAAGACATGGGTCGGGATGGAGAGGACCACTGCTGGCTGGCTGCTGAAGTTTTCACCAGCTGAGCGAGCAATGGATGAGCTGGGGAGACTAGGAAGGAGTTGTGCGTGGTTCGTTTGATCAAATACCTGTTATTGTTTTTTATTCTCATTTTTAGCTTTGTTTTTAATCACCAGGAACATCATGCATAACGCTGTGAGTAGAATTCACACTAAAACATGGTGTACAGACAAAAGCAGAAATGTGTGTACGCACAAAAAATCCAGATGCATAAATCTGTGTGTACGCCAACTTCCATGTTCTTCCGCTACATAAATCCCGGTCAGCTTGAAAAGTAACGCACGTGCATGCGCCTGCTGTCCTGCCCCGTCTCTTCCCAGAATTACATCTCTTTGAATATGCAAATCAATATAAATAGTCCTTAAGCTCAGAGTTTTGTGAAAAGACAATGAATGGGGTACCAGCTCATCGCTACTGCTGCCCACCATGTCCTCACATATTAAATTATTAACAATATAGTATTATTTAAATGATATTAAAATTTTATCTGTATAATGTAATAAATATTTTGCTGGATTTCATCTTAAAAATGATATTGTCATCATATGTAAACATGCACTTTATAAAGTGGCTCAGGTTGTGCAATATTACAGTTGTAGTGCAAGTTTACAGTGAGGTAACTGTACTTATTAATAAAAACAGTTCTACAAGGAGCACTTGATGGATTGATTAAGTGCATTTATAGTTCTTGGGATGAAACTGTTTCTGAACCGCAGGGTCTGTACAGGAAAGGCTCTGAAGTGCTTGTCAAATGAGAGCAGCTCAAATAGACAGCATGGCTGAGGCAGCGTGTGCTTGATGCTGTATACCGATAATTCTCTTTCCGATCAGCTGCTGTAGAGCTGTGATTCCACACTCAGATACAGTGATATAAATACTCCGAGTGGTGCATTGAGAGTAACAACGCTAAGGCAGCTATGGTTTTTGGAATAGTTTGGCCATTCCGTGGACCATTATATTGTTACAGGTTAATTACAATCAGATGCCTTAAACTAATGAACAATATGCGGTTTACTTCAGTGTATATGATAAAGGTGCATCAGGGTTGTGGATCTAAAAAAGAAAGGGAAACCACACTGGAACAAAAGCACTGCTTTGACTCTGGGTGCCGCCAGTTTGCAAAACTAAGTGGAGAACTTGCGTATGCCAGGGATTGAGCTAGCGTCAAAATATGCGTGTCTTTAAGCCAAGTTTAGTTTTTATACATCACGATGTGCACCGTTTATACATGAGGCCCTAGGTCTTCAAAAGCACTTTTGCTTCCGGTGAAAAGTTGAATGTAGCTGGATCTAATCATCCGAGATGAATGTGCGCGCCCACGCTGATTGAAAAGCCCATATATATTGAGTTTATAAAATATGATCAGCAAGTCTTTAATAGGCTGTAACAAAATGACAAAAGAACGGGCGCATTTTTTTTTTCACACAAGTGGAGCAAGACCTTTTATTCAAGGACATGAAGAATTTCAAGATTTAATATGCACAAGGGGTAACACTGCAAAAGCAGCCCAAACCAGAAAAGACGGCTGGTAAAAAGTGGCCAACAAATTAAATGCTAAGTAGTGGGCATTGTACTTACTGAATGCAGCGTTTCATTTCCTATGTGTCAGATTAATTATTATTTAATATGTCATAATTCCAGATCAAACGTGAGCACAAGGAGAACATGGGAACAGGTTAAAGTGAAGAACAAGAATATACTTCAAACTGGTAAATATTGGTATATAACTATTTAAAGAATTGTTGACATAAATAATCATATATAATATAAAAAACATTAATTTTAAAGCTAATAAGATGGCAGACAAGCAAAAAACAGGTGGAGGTCCACAAGAGTTGGCTATCCAGCAAAATGCCCATCGCCCTGTTTCTGAGGGCATTCCAGGGAGAAGCTCCTCCCCAGAACCAGTGGCAGGATGCAGTGGTCACTTCATTTCAGGTAATGGATGGTCATTGCATATATTTGTCCTCCATGTGTGCCATAGGTATGTTCCATATAGCCCTCTTTTTTTTGTTGGGTCAGTTACAGGGAATGTCCTATCCCTAGAACTTGTGTCTGACCAACGAGATATTGACGAAGGTCAAATATTTGATGAAGACACTGTGTCTGATTATTCATCAGGAGGAGAGGTACATTTTCCAAATAATGTTTGATCAAACTCCACTCTGATCAGTCCCATATGCCCTAATCACATTTGGAAATCCTGGGTAATGAGAATGTTAGGCTGATTGTGAGATTGTGAACTGTGGGTGTTTTAGCCTGTGTATTACCTGCCTGCAATGGCATGAAACGCCTCTTTTATTGTCTGCACACGCAGGTGTCCAGGATACACTATGAAAACCCGAAGGAAATATTTCAGAGCCAAACAAACTTAATGAATTGCCTGGCAAACTGCACTTTTAGATAGATTTTCCGCATCGCCTACAGTATATAAAAAAATTGCCACTTGCAAAAAACCTCAAAGCAATGCATACTGTCTGTGGTTGTGAGAGCCCGACTTTGCTTTGTTTGACTTCGAATATAAGGTGCTAATAAATCTTTGAGGTACAATATTCCCCCTCAGCTAAAGCTGTATCTTTCGAAAAGAATTTCCTCCGGGAGTAATAAAGGATCTTGGCGATCGCGCAAAACCCTCTTTATATGAAATTCTCTTCGTATAATTTGCGCACCAATATCAATTGGTCGCTCATTCATGAACGGCGAAGCCATGACTGGATGACTTCCACGCACCGTCACTGATCACGTGTGTAAACGAATCCTTGTTTACGTAGAACAAATCTGCTCCAAGCAGGTTTGCGGATTAGGATGTATTGCTATGACAACACTTCCAACAAGAGTTTCGAAAAACCGACAGATCCAGGATCAGGCCAAATCATCAACAATTACATCCGGCTAAACGACTAATCTACGTACGAAAAATACCCCCAAGATGTTCTTTAATTTTGTGTGATGTTTTATTTTGATAATTTCTTTGGCTATACAGTGATTCTTTTGTGAAATATCTGAGCTCCACCTGTTCAGATTGTTCAGTCACACCACAGCCCACTAAAGTGTATACGTCGAAGCTGTTATGAAAGTAATATTGTTATCTTAGTATTATATCTTAGAAATGGAGCGTAGCATCCCTAATCCAGTATATCACAGTTCTAATATATTAATATAAACAGTAGTTTGAAAGACTAAGTATCCTTCAAGACGTTATAATAAAAAAACGTGAAATCTTTGTTCTAGTTATTTGATTAGATTAGCTTTGGCAAACATATTTTAGACGTAATGGGGCACAGGGAAAGTTAGGAAACTGTTAATTTATCTGAAGCTCATAAACTCTCAAAAAATAGTCATTGAGCAAAAGAAATATATCTATAATTACTTTCAAAAAGTCATTAATAGCTACCAGGAATTCTAAGCTTTCTCAGCTTCATAGCTCATTAATTAGCAACAGTATTAAATCAATGTGAACTTAAGCAAGTCAAGGTATTATTTTCACATAGCCACTACCCATGAAGCAAAAAGAGTATAATGGTTACTTTTTTGCATTTCACAGTTAACAAAACTATCTGAATTTTCTCCTTTCAAATGTTTTCCATATTGTTAAAATCAAAAACCAAATCTGACCAACAAACAAACTCTTCATTAAAACAAAGACTAAGAGGAGAAACAGAGAGGTTGGACTAAGTCCATCAAAAAAAAATCATGTACATATGTGAATAACACATGTTGGCTATTATTTAGTACTGGCTCAGAGGCTAAGAATTTGCACTGGTATCTGGAAGGTTGCCAATCCAACTCCCATTACTGCCAGAAGGGATCCTATTCTGTTGGGCCCAAGCGCAAGGCCCTTAACCTGAAAATTGCTCCAGGAGTGTCGTACAGTGGCTGATCATATTCTCTCTTAAAAAGAAAATTTCCCCTGTGGGTTTAAGAAAGTATATATATATATATATGTATATATATATATATATATATATATATATATATATATATATATATATATATATATATATAATAATAATAAAAGGCAAAGCCCTCACTGACTGACTGACTGACTGACTGACTCACTCATCACTAATTGTCCAACTTCCCGTGTAGGTGGAAGGCTGAAATTTGGCAGGCTCATTCCTTACAGCTTACTTACAAAAGTTAGGCAGGTTTCATTTCAAAATTATACGCGTAATGGTCATAACTGGAACCTCTTTTTTGTCCATATACTGTAATGGAAGGCAGCAAGATGGCCGTAGGAGACTGAGTTGCGTGTCGCGTCATCACGCCTCCCACGTAATCACGTGAACTGACTGTGAACTCAGTACGTAGAAAAGAAGGAGGAGCCCCAAAGAGCGCTGAAGAAAACACAATTGACAAGGCAGCGAAACAATAAGAAGCGAGTGAGTGACGCATACAAGCATCTTCATAAGACACGAGGTATAAAAAAGCACGGTGTAAACCGTAAGTCTAAATTTACTTATAGAAACGCTCCTGCTGCCGTTTGCAATACCATATTCGCGAGATACAAGTTTAATGAGAAGACACGAGGTATAAAAAAGCACGGTATAAGCACGGTGTAAACAGTAAGTTTAAATTGAGTTTATAGAAACGCTCCTGCTGCCGTTTGCAATACCATATTAGATGACTTTGTAACAGAGTTAAAATTGCTGGAGCGATAAATTTTTAACTGCCGGGTCATGTCGCATGTTCTTGGGTAGGTACACCAAAAAATGTATACATTTATGCATGTAAAGGGCAAACAAAAAATGTACTATACCCGAAAGCACTACAGTAGTACTCAATGTATCTTTACTTCTTAAATGTTAATGTTTTACTGTTTAATAATTTATACGCTTCTTATATGTTATTCAGATTCTTTTATCAAAATACCAGTAACAGTGCACTGCACGATAACGTGGAGTGAATATACTTGACATGACCATTCATAGTATTTATCCTCTTTCTCTGTACGTTTACCATTCGTTTGCTCAGAGGTTGATGAGCTTGCTGCTTAATGAGCAGCTCTTCACCCTAGCGTCCCGCTGCTTCTCTTCTTTCGTCGGCATCTTTTCCCGTTAAAACTGATTTGTTTTAAAACTTAGTATGTTTTCTTTAATTTTTCAGTTAAGCTGGCACTTAAGTCTTCAATCTGCCTCAAGAATGATTAGCGGAGGTGGTAGACAATGAAAACGTCAGCCGTACGCATCCGCCACGCACGCACTGGTGCGCGCAGCTGTGAGTTGACTCTACAATAAAATAAAATAAAGATAAAAAGAGCAATAACTTGCAGCACCGCTATTCAATTACACTTGCCTAACGCATCTCCTAAGGGGAAATACTGTGGGATCTGGGCATCCGTCAAAGCAGCAATCACAAGCCCGATTAGAAAGCGGGAAGCTGTGATTTGTCCTCTCCCTCCCATGTAACAATCGCAGCCCGTGTTGCAACGCACTATGTATATATGTGTATGTGTGTATATATATATATATATATATATATATATATGTTCATATGTGTGGGAAAGCGAATAGTAGACGTGACGTAGTATATGTGTACCAAATTTCAAGTCAATAGGTGAAACGGTTTGCGAGCTACAGGTGATTTAAAATCCTGGACAGACAAACGAATAGCCACGGTAGCGTATTATAGAAGAACATTTTACTGTTTAATAATTTATATTTATATGCAATGTGCTTCTTATATATTACTTCATATTCTCATATGATAATGATGTTAATGTTGTTTATATTGATTTCTATGTTATTGTAAGTGCCCTTTATTTGTGGAAAAATAAATTTGGCAATTAAACTTATTCTATACATACATTTTATTTTTTTCTCTTGCACTCAGTGAGCGAATCCACTGGGTAATCAGCTATATATATATATATATATATATATATATATATATATATATATATAGATAGATATGTATGTGTATATATAGATAGATATGTATGTATGTATGTATGTGTATATATAGATAGATATGTATGTGTATATATAGATAGATATGTATGTATGTATGTATGTATGTATGTATGTGTATATATAGATAGATATGTATGTGTATATATAGATAGATATGTATGTATGTATGTGTATATATAGATAGATATGTATGTATGTATGTATGTGTATATATAGATAGATATGTATGTATGTGTATATATAGATAGATATGTATGTATGTATGTATGTATGTGTATATATAGATAGATATGTATGTATGTATGTATGTATGTGTATATATAGATAGATATGTATGTATGTATGTATGTGTATATATAGATAGATATGTATGTATGTATGTATGTGTATATATAGATAGATATGTATGTATGTATGTGTATATATATATATAGATAGATAGATATGTATATATAGATAGATAGATATGTATGTGTGTATATATATATATATATATATATATATATATATATATATATAGATAGATAGATATATGTGTATGTATGTAGATAGATATGTGTTTATATGTATATATGTGTATATATATGTAGATATACAAATAAGTATATGTATATATGTGTCTGTATGTGTATATATATATGTTGATATATGTATATATATATATGTGGATGTGTATATGTATATATATATATGTATATATGTTTATGTATATATATGTTTACATAACCTCTTTAACACACTACTTCTCCGCTGCGAAGCGCGGGTATTTTGCTAGTATATATATATATATATATATATATATATATATATACAGTGGAACCTCTAGATACGAGTTTAATTCGTTCCAGCACTGAGCTTGTATAGCGAATTTCTCGTATCTAGAACAAACTTCCCCATTGAAAATAATGGAAATCCAGTTAATCCGTTCTGCACCCCAAATATATTAACATAAAAATCAATTTTCCTAACAAATAACACTGATAAATTATATATACTGTAGTCTACCTTTAATAAATAACACTGGTAAATAATATAACTGATTATTAAAAGAATCAAAACAGGTGTCCAAAGTGCATTAGAGCATTCAATAAATCTTTAAATAAATAATCCTTAAAACAGTTGTGAAGTGGAGGTTTAAAATACACAAGAATAACAATCCTTTAACACGAGGTTAAAACGTCAAAAGGATGCCGTCTTTAAAAAACAGATGACAATCGCCGGTGCTTCTTCTCTGTTAGCGTCTCACCTGCGGGCTCTGCAACAGGCGAGACACTCTTAATGCAGCTGACCTTCTCTACACCGTCCTGCTTCAGCTGTTTGGCTCGCCTGTTCAGCTACACGCGAGCCTGCACTCACTCACTCGCTCGCCCGCCCGCCCGCCTGCCTGCCTGCCTGCCTGCCCGCCCTCTCTCTCTCTCACCTCTCTTTTCTTTTACTTTTTCTCCCCCTTAACCGGCTCGCGCTTCTCTATATATGCGGGGAGGACATGGCAGCTGCAGCCCATCAGCCACAGGAACAATCATGGATGTGGGCAGTTTCCCACCTGTGCACTTAAGTGAGAAACGCAGACACCGCAGATCGCGGCTCGCAACTGCTACCACGCCCCCTTGCTAAGCCGCGAGCTATACCCACAGCCTGGCTCGTGGCTCGTTACGCGAGCCAATGCTCATATTTAGATCTGAATTTTTCGCTCATACTTTCCTCGTATTTTGAATTTCTCGTATACAGAGGTGATCGTATCTCGAGGTTCCACTGTATATAAAATAAAAAGTGTTTCTTAAGCAATTTGTTATACAGTGACCAAGGAAGTAAAACAGCTTATAAAAAATGTAATTTTTAAAAGTCTTTTTCTTTCTCTACTTTTGATCTTGTTATTTTGGTCCTTTGTTTTCCTTTGACTATGTTTCTGTAAATGTGGCATTTTGCAATAATTGTTTTAACAAAATATCATGGCCATCATCTTACATAAAGAAGTGCTAAACAGAAGTCTCTTGCCAGAACACCATGGATCCTTAAAGTATACTGTAAACAAAACAAAAAAAAAAATCAAAGATAAAGTTCAGTGTGTGTTATAGAAAAAACAATGAAACTAAAATATGCTACATTGGTGCATTGCAATGTAAGCTGACTAAACGTATGGGCTCAAGTGTGTAATACATACAGAAACACTTTCTGCTCAACTGCATGTTTTTTCCTACCTAACACACCCATCTCTGACTGATCATAAAATAATTTGAAAGGTACTATAGAAGAGCCAAACTTTCTTTTTAACTAGAGCCAATTCACTCTCTGATTTTATTTAAAATATCTAAAACTAGTCCAGATAACCTTTAAATTCTAAACCAGAAAAATAAAATCAATCATTTCATTAAAAAAAGCTTACCGGTACGTTTTTCTTATTTCCACATTTACCTTCAGATAAATACAAACAAATTTGCTGTAAAATATGTTTCCCAATTTGAATTTCTACCACTTAAAACTATACATTTTGATTAAATGGTTTTATTAGAAATGTGGATATTATTAAATTAAAAATATACAAGTAAAAAATTATGTTGACACTTTCTTCTACATAATACTGCATACATTTTCTATAAATACAGGATAAACTTTCTTTTTGCTCTGTCCATAGAAGCTTGAATTCAAGTAACGTAGTTAACGTAGTTAAACGCACTGATCATTGGGCCAGAAAGTTTTGAAGTGTTATGCATTGATTAGGGCACGGAAGTAAGACTTTCACTGTGTTCTGTACTTGTGACAATAATGACCCAATAAACAGATAAGTTATGCCAGCAGTTTTAACAATTATATTTCACCTCATTATTCCTCCAAGTTAATGCTTAAGCTCTGGAAAAAGGGGAATAAAAGTTGTTGCCACATCTGAACAACAGGAAGCAAATTATGGAATTTCCATTGGGGTTTTGACAATTTTTTTGTGTGTGTGTGATCAGCTAGGTCATGTAAAATATGTTTGTGCAATTGAGAATATATTAAAAAAATTAGACATGATGAATGTGTTTCATGCAATGGGGAAATTAATAACTACGTGAGAAAAATGGCATCCTTTGCTAAGTAAAAATAGTTGACATTACTTTCTAACATGAAATTACTGTTTGTTTGGTTTTTAAATATACTGTACATCTTTCAGCTTTGCAGAAAATTCATGATTTTTCAGGGCTAAAGTCTTTTCTTTTCCCAAAGCATTACAGTTTACTATAGCTATTAAGTGTTATTCGGGATCATGTGATTAAAATTAGCTGTGGAAAATCCAGTCTTATACTCCACACTACTTTCCCTTCCCCTTCCCTCAAGAGTGCCCGTTGAATCCCTATCGTATAACTCATTAAAAATTATTAAAGTACACATAGTATCAGCAAGAAAAATTTGATGAATGGAAAAAGCTTTTTTTTGTTTGTTTTTTGTTTTAACTTTCCACCGATGGGCAAGAGCCTAGCTCGTGTAGTTCTTCATGCCTGCAATAGTTGATTATATACTGAACAGAAAATCGTCATATCATTAAGAGTCATTTGCTAACATCACAGTATTGCACAAAACAAAAAGGAAACCAGTGGAGGAGAAACATTTTGATAATGTCTCCAAAATTATGACGGCCCATGTTATCCCTCATTTCCCACTGAAACCCATTCTTAAAGCTGCCCTATCTGATTAAGTGGCATAGCTTTTTTAAAGTAAAATCTAAGCACTGATGATTCATACAATATGTTCCACACTTGTTTTGTGCTCATTTGCTTCAGCCTTTTATGATTTATATACTCCGCAAAGGTGCCAAATTACCCAAAACGACAACCTTTTGGCAACACAAGTAATAATGCTACATTTAAGTACAACAGAAATGGTGTCAGATTTGACATCAGATTTCATTGCTGCAAGCACCCTTTCGAAATATTAACATGTGCCTTATCATCATAAATTTGAGTTCCTTCTGATTTACATTGACAGATGCTCAATAATTTTGCTTCTAGACCAAAAATACATTTTTTATTCACAGATGTCAGAATTTATCTACTGAATCATTTCCATAACTTCTTCAACCTTACTTTGCTACAAGCAATACACATTAACATATAGATTTTTTTTTAATCCAAATCTATTTATATCAAGCAATTATTTATGCACTAATTGACACTTTCTTAATTCCTAGTGCCACTTTCAGTATGGTATTTGCTTAATAGATAATCAAGCTATTAATTATCAAAAACATGTGTTCATGCCTCCCTTACAAAATAAGATATATGGTTTTTTTAGGGTAATGTTTTTTCTTCTCTTTTGCAACTGCCAATAGTTGTATTAATCAGAAAAAAGTGTGTGTGTTTTCTCTCTTTAACAATAGTCTTCATTAATGATTGCCTGGGTCGGAAGAGAAAAGATGTAAAAGTCAGAAATAAACAGATGATTGTTATAGTACTGTAACGCAACTAAATATCTTATTATACATAAAAATTACATGTTTGCTTTTCGTTTACCTCTACAGAGGTAATACCAGTTTTACTAAGGTGAAATTTAAATTTAAGCCACATGAAATTGTTGTCTATATGTTTTATAAATATGATTGAAAATGGCATTTGGTTAATATTTACATTTGCTGAATACACCAATTTACAGTACATTAAAATAAATACATAATACTTTGAACACCTAAATGTTGACTGCAATTTGCATTTTCTAAACTTTAGCAGAATCAATACACTTGAAACAGTCAGAAAAGAGAGTAACAAAGATTGCAATTTCCAGTAAGTTTTTGAATGTAGCTACAGTACAGATGAACCCATAAGGATGTCACACAAAACTGCAGCAATATAACACATTGCACCACCAAGGGGGTATTTTTCGTACATCGCTTAAATCATCCACGATCAGGTGCCTCATCTTGGATAAGTTAATGCCGGTGACACTCATCCGGGATAGGTCGGTTTTTCAAATTAGATTAGTCTAGCTGGATCTAATCATACGAGATGAGTGAAAAGCCCATATATATTATTATATATATCTAGAAAACATGATCAGCAAGTCTTTGATAGGCTGTAACAAAATGATGAAAGAATGGGCGCATTTTTTTTTCACACACGCGGCGCAAGACCTTTTATTCGAAGGACATGAAGAATTTCAAGATTTAATATGCATAAGGGGTAACACTGCAAAAGCAGCCCAGACCAGAAAAGACGGCTGGCAAAACGTGGCCGACAAATTAAACGCTAAGTATTGTGCATTGTACTTACTGAAAGCAGCATTTCATTTCCTATGTGTCAGATTAATTATTATTTAATATGTCATAATTCCAGATCAAACGTGAGCACAAGGAGAACATGGGAACACGTTAAAGTGAAGTACAAGAATATACTTCAAACTGGTAAATATTGGTATATAACTATTTAAAGAATTGTTGGTATAAATAATCATATATAATATAAAAAACATTAATTTTAAAGCTAATAAGACGGCAGACAAGCAAAAAACAGGTGGAGGTCCATGCGGTCCAGACCTAACCCCTGCAGAACAGTTGGCTCTCCAGCAAAATGCCCATCGCCCTGTTTCTGAGGGCATTCCACGGGGAAGCTCCTCCTCAGAACCAGTGGCAGGATGCAGTGGTCACTTCATTTCAGGTAAAGGATGGTCATTGCATATATTTGTCCTCCATGTGTGCAATAGGTATGTTCCATATAGCCCTCTTTTTTGTTGGGTCAGTTGCAGGGAATGTCATATCCCTTGAACCTGTGTCTGACCAAAGAGATATTGACGAAGGTCAAATATTTGATGAAGACACTGTGTCTGATTATTCATCAGGAGGAGAGGTACATTTTCCAAATAATGTTTGATCAAACTCCACTCTGATCAGTCCCATGTGCCCCAATCACAATCATGTTAGATTGATTGAGATTCTTCATGGAACTGTGGGTGTTTTAGCCTGTGTATTACCTACCTGCAATGGCATGAAACACCTCTTTTATTGTCTGCACACACAGGTGTCCAGGAAACACTATGAAAACCCGAAGGAAATATTTCAGAGCCAAACAGACTTTACGAATTGCCTGGCAAACTGCACTTTTAGTTAGATTTTCCGCATCGCCTACAGTATATAAAAAAGTGCCGCTTGTAAAAAACCTCAAAGCAATGCATACTGTCTGTGTGGTTGTGAGAGCCCGACTTCGCCTAGTTTGACTTCGAATATAAGGTGCTAATAAATCTTTGAAGTACAATTTTCCCCCTCGGCTAAAGTGGTATCTTTCGAAAAGAATTTCCTCCAGGAGCAATAAAGGATCTTGCCGATCGCGCAAAACCCTCTCTATATGAAATTCTCTTCGTATAATTTGCGCACCAATATCAATTGGTCACTCATTCATGAACGGCGAAGCCATGACTGGATGACTTCCACGCACCGTCAACGATTACGTCTGTAAACTAATCCTTGTTTACGTAGAACAAACCTGCTCCAAGCAGGTTTGAGGATTAGGATATGTTACTATAACAACACTTCCAGCAAGAGTTTTTGAAAAACCGACAGATCCAGGATCAGGCCAAATCGCCAACAATTACATCCAGCTAAACGACCACGTACGAAACATACCTCCCAAGTCTTTGTGGTTTTATGTTTTGGTTTTGTTTGTTAAAGGTCATCTGATGTTTAAAACAAATGCCAGATGGCATATCACTTCCTGTGAAAGCCCACTATGCCAAGTTGCACAAGCACACTGTGAAGAGTCTTACACAGTGCTTTTAAGAGACCCATTTTTCTTTATATTCTATTTTCTTTTTTTATCTTTAAGTTGTTTTATGCAGATCAAACAACAAGTCAACAAAAACCTAGCTTTTCTACTGAGATCAATTAGGGCAGTGATTAATTATGTCTTAAAGACTCAGAAAAATAACTACTTGTGTTGCAGTATTTCCATCAGAAAACATGTAACAAATGGTCTTTTATTTGCTGGTGACAGCACTGATATAGTGAAAAATGCAGAGCCACATAAAAGTTCCTTGTTCTTAGTGTCCATTTTGAGGGAAACTGATTGTTTTATTACATTTGTATAGATTTTTCCATATGGACTAGCTTCACTTGATGCATGTGTGCTCACTTTTCTTCTACTGTAATGTAGACTTTGTTGCGATTGTTCCTCTGAATTACATGCATCTTACTGCTAAAGATGTGCTGAAGTGTTTATCTATACGTATTTATATAGGACAGATGTATACAGTTATGTGCACAATATCACCAGAACATTTTAAGATTGGGTTCCAGAGCAAGAGCCAGTGCTTGAAGATATAGAAGTATGCATAAAACAAAGTAATACATTTTATAAGTAACAAAAAGTAATTGTAAAAACAGGATTTAAATAACAAGTCAGAAAATATATGCAAAGTCAATAATGGCTACCAGGAATCCTAAGCTTTCTCAGCTTCATAGCTCATTAATTAGCAATATTATTAAATCAATGTGAACTTAAGCAATTCAAGGTATTATTTTCACATAGCCATCCCTCATTGAAGCAAAAGGGTATAATGGTTATTTGTTTTGCATTTCAGAAGCACAGTTAACAAAACTATCTGAATTTTCACCTTTCAAAAGGTTTTCATATTGTTAAAATCAAAAATCAAATCTGACCAACAAACTCTTCATTAAAAGGAAAGACTAAGAGAACATAGAGAAAGGTTGGACTATCCATCCATCCATTTTCCATCCCGCTGAATCCAAACACAGGGTCACGGGGGTCTGCTGGAGCCAATCCCAGCCAACACAGGGCACAAGGCAGGAACCAATCCTGGGCAGGGTGCCAACCCACCGCAGAGGTTGGACTAAGATCATCAAAAAAATCCTGGAAAGGATTTAGTGTACAACCATTTTATGAATCATTCTGAACCCACAGTTAAAATATGTACTGACTTCAGCTATGTGCCTTTGGACGGAACTATAACAAATTTCTATCAGTTTGTGCCTTGTTCCACTCAAGGCAATACAAGTTGAACCTTCTCTAGTCAAATGTTGAAGATGTAAACTACTGGCACCTTTGGGAAGATTTGACCACTACCTGATTCATGTTATTCCCAGCTACAGGCCTGTTATTAGATGGCAACCTGATACCACCAGAATATTGAGTAAGTGGAGCCTGGAGGCTGAAATAACTCTCAATGACTGCTTCCAAATGACAGGCTGGAAAATGATGTGCGAGTTGCATGGGGATGATATTTGACAGACAGCTTTCCAAACAACAACTCCTGGATTACTAAGAAGGTAAAAGGTCTTTTGAATAAGAAAATGAGAGTATTTAAATCTGTTAAAAAATGGCTCTGAAGGATGCACAGTGAATGCTAAAGAAAAAGGTAAGTGAAGGAAAGGAGTTTACAAAGAAGCTAAAATAGAAAACAAACTCACTTAGAATAACATGAAAGATGTCCAGAATGGACTGGGCACTATTACTAGACTTAAGCAATCCAGGGCTCGGGTGCTAGAAGAGGATGTGGATAAAGCTAATGCCCTGAACCAATTTTTAAATTGATTTTTCCTCCCACTGCCACTTTCTTCCAATGACCAGTCTTCTCACACAATCCCTACTACATCAATAACTCCTACTGCGTCAACTGGAATGGCCAGTGATGAATCCACCTCTGACCATTAGTGTGAAATCTTCATAACTGAAGACCAAATAAGTAACAACTGAGGAAGCTACGCACAGGAAAAGCTATTTTGTGGTATCCTCTGTCATTCAGTCTATCCAAAGGCTCCAGAAAGTGCCCCTGCTGTGGGAGACCTGTTTACTTAATGTCTACAGACCAGTGGCACTCAAATAATGAGACTGGTCCTGGACTATATCAGTCCTCTTGTAGTAGACCATCTGGACCCAATGCAGGTTGCCGATTGGGCAAAGATTGGAGTGGAGGATGCAGTTATTTATCTCCTCCACAATGCTTATTCTCACCTGGACAAAGTTGGCAGCACTGTAAGAATTGTGTTTTTTGATTTATCCAGTGCCTTCAAAATCATCCAGCTATCCTTGTTAAGGGGTAAGCTCAGAGATATGCAGGTGGATGAGCCTATGGTGTAATATATAGTGTATACTGCAGCCTGGTCCTTCTCAGAGAATATGCACAATTACACTGCATTATGAAAGTTATTATAGAAGATAATGATCACATTTATCTTTTGAGTCTAAGCTTATACTGGTTTGAAAAGAGAAAACTACCATACTATTAGGTACTGTACAGTCTTTTGACAATCACAACAAAAATGGCCAATGCTGTTATGAGTAATCGTGCTACCATATGGTAATATAATTAATTCAGGCATCGAATCATTGATCATTGAGATTAGTGCTTTGTTCTAGTCTTTTAGTATGTCATATGGGCCCCTCAGGTACATCTTTGGCTGGTATATCAAGAGTCATTTGATTCTGCAGAGCAACAGTCCATAGGACAGCCAATTAAAATTTTGTTGACTGCTTCCACAGTATGGTTTACCATGGTTTATTTATAGTTTATTAAAGGTTTGCCACTACTTGTAATGCTTGAGCTATTTAATTTATGTGTTGACCACATAGCCATGATGTAACTTTTGGAAGTACCACACCAATAACATCAATTTCATGTATTCAGTCCAATATCAGCTTTATAGATGGAGTTTCAATACTTGCCCTTTTCCTTCTGTAGTTGTGTGGCAGTGGTAATTTTGAGTGAACAGTCATGAACATAGATCGAAATAGCAAGTCACACACCACCCTTTTGGAAACCCTGGATTATTTTTCTGTCCAAACTCAAGGTAGGTACTGCTAGGGGCAACTGGGATCTCAGACCACTGAAGGAGCCCTCCTTGGAGCTTAGACAGTTCTTGGAGTCCCGGTGAAAAGATAACAAGAGGTAGAATTGTCCTGTTGTAGAAGGAAAGTGACAACTGCTGGTACGGGACCTGATGAAACAGGGAGAGGGATCAATAAGTGAGACTGACTGTGTGACATCAGCTTTCGTTAAGAAGTATTGCTGAACAAGACCTGAGACATTGAAAGAGTGAACAAAAGGAAAGCATTGAAATAGTCAAACCTTTTTGACTGTGTTTTGGCTGATGATCGTGCTGGAATGGATCCCATTGGACTAATGCAAGTTATTAATGAGGCAAGTGTTGCAAGTGTATTTTGTTTTCTGCTGTGCATGTATTGCTATGCTTAGGTTCTCCTGTAGTTTTTTCATTGTCTTGTCATCTACAGAAGGAATAAAACAAGGTTAGTTTTGTAACCATTTTCATAAGTCATCATCCTAATTTGTCAGCCAGTGTTGATTTGGAGCCATCACTATTTTCAGTCTTTATAAATAACTGGAACTGTGCTTCGAGACTGGCAGTATTTTCACTGTTAACCTATCACAGAGGCGTTTTAAGAAAAAGGCCAGAAGTTGCTCATAACATGGATAAAAAATGGAAGCATAAAATTAACTTGGCACATAGTAGTTTAATTTAAAATTGTTATATGATATTAAATACAAATATCTGAACAAGTCTGAACTAGGATGCATTTTTGCCTTCCGTTTGTTTCTGTCATTATAAGTTTTGAGTCTTTATGACCCTATATGAAACTTAGATAACATGATCTCGATCCCACTTAATTTAATTTAGCATTGTAGACGACAAGATTCTGTCCCAGCAGCACTGAGAAAGGAAACAACCCCTGAACAGGGTGCCAGCCTATCACACACACCCACAATTAACACTAATACAGGGCCAATTTGGAATTGCCAATAAATTAAATGAACAAAAACTAATGGTTAGGTAAATATCAAAATACCTTACATGAAAGATTTAAGTAAAATAACTACAAATTGTGCAATTTCATAAAGTGACATGACTCTTATTATACTGCACTTAGTGTTATGATATTGATGAGTAAGCCACACAGAAGCCATCTTTTCTGAATAAGTCTACAACTGCCAAATGACATTTATCTTGGTGCTTTATTTCTGCCTGTGGTCCAGGTCACGGGGATATCTCCAAAACAGTTATTTTTTTCTCTCCATTGCACCAGTATTTGTCCACTAGTGTCACTCACTTCTGCCTATGGAGGTGTCTTGTGCCCTTATAGGTTGTTTGCAACTGAAATCTCCCCAGTTTTATCAAACCACTCTCCTTCACTGCTTTCCATATAGTAGCAAGACACTGCAATAGTTTATCAGCATAATTAAGTACCAGTCAATGATGCTATTAATTATGCAGAAAAAGAATTCTGAATTTCTTCAAAATAGTATACAATAGAATTAAATGTATTTTGTATGCAATATGTATAGTTATTATGGTTGGTTATCTTGGTAATTGAGAAATAACTGACAGACAGTGACAAAATAAATGACAGTGACTTTAAATAAATGACAATAACTTGCAGCCAGTTTTCACATTGTCACATTCTAATAACTTCAATCCTCCTCTTCATTCATAAGTGACTTTGCTGCATAGTTGTGCCCATAACTACATACAGTAACTACATCTGTCAAAGTTGCAAATGATTTGCTAATTAATTCAGTGTGAATACTTCTGCTATTGTAACTTGCAAAGGTTTAAAAAAATATATAACATAATATTTTCAAACTTGTTTAGTCCAGTTTGGGGTCGCAGAGGGTTAGAACCAGCCCTGTCATCATCAGGCATTAGTCAGGAAACAACCATGGGCAGGCTGATTTATTTATCACTGATGATCTTGTTTTCAGGACCATTTCTAGAAATTCACAATATTGAGAAAATGTCATTGTCATTCTTTACCCCTTCGGCAGAAATGAATTCAGCACAAATTGCAGTACAGTTTGTGCTATCCAAGGCATGTCTTTGATCTTTCTTGTTAAAATATATATCATTTCATTTGAAACAAATATATGTCTGTTTGATTTTTTATGGTATGTATCAGAATTGGTAAGGCCTCTGCTACTGGATCCTTACCAGCTGGTCTCTAAGAAATTTACTACTGGATGACTTCCAGCAGTTCAAATAGACTGTGCGCATGGCTGAGACAGGATTTGCTAGATGCTGTATCCTGATAATCCACTTTTCGGTCAGCTGCTGTAAAGCTGTGATTCCACACTCAGATACAGTTAAAATTCTCTGAGTGGTGCACTGAGACTAACAACGCTAAAGCAGCGATGGTATTTGGAATAATTTGGCCATTCTGTGGACCATTATATGGTTACAGGTTAATTACAATCAGATGCCTTAAACTAATAAACGATATTACGTTAATTTCAGTGTATTTGATAAAGCTGCGTCAGGGATGTGAATTTAAAACATAAAGGGAAACCACACAGGAGCAGTGGCACTGCTTTGATGCTGGGTGCCGCAAGTTTGCAAAACCAAGCTGAAAACTTGCACACACAATGATTTGAGCTAGTGTGAGAATGTGCATGGCTTTACGCCAAGTTTTATTTTTATACATCATGATGTGAGTGTGGAAACAGGCATACCCAACATTTTTGTGCGTATGCACCATTTATACATGAGGTCCCAGAGCTGGATGCTTGAGATGCTGTTGGATATTTAAGGTGGATGTTGATGATGTGCAGTCACATTCTCAGTTGTTTTCATAGGTGATGCTTTGTTCATATGCTATGGTCCAGTCAGCTTATCACATGTATAGGTCACTGTTCTTCTGTTATTCTATTCAAGACAGTAGCTCCAAAAAAGATTGTGAAAGAGCTGACAAGCCTAAGAGAGACAAAAAGGCTATTCCTTTATGAAATTCGGAGTGATAAAGCACAGGTAACCAGACTTAGAAAACAATTTTTAATGTGAGTAAAATGTCTTAAAGTTTGTTTAAATAAGTAGTATTATTAAACTAATTCTGCTCAATTTGCATATATTGTAGAATTATCTAGGAAAAACATGGATCATTTTGTGGGACCAAGGATTGCTTACATTTTTTCCCTTT
The DNA here is from genome assembly GCF_900747795.2 of Erpetoichthys calabaricus. NCBI lineage: Eukaryota > Metazoa > Chordata > Cladistia > Polypteriformes > Polypteridae > Erpetoichthys > Erpetoichthys calabaricus. The sequence goes on along the minus strand of NC_041395.2, from coordinate 123,969,068 downwards.
TATATTAATGGTGTTTATATGTTCAAGTTATGCAAAGGTGTTTTAAGTAATGGATTAGCATAACCTCTGTGTGCGTGTGTATGCATGTATGTATGCATGTATACACATGTACACACATACATACATACAGTACATACATACATACAAGCATATAGTATATATACACATACAGTACACAATGCTAGCACAATTCATTTCATTGTTTTAAGTGTCCTCTTCTATTTTATTTCCGCTTTATCCCTGTCAAAGACAGAAGCATATTGGTTTCTGAGCCTCTGCTGTGAGATGTGCCTTATCCTTATTCTAATTTCCCAGGGCAGCTTCATCTAAAGTATAAATCTAACCCTGTGGTCACAGAAAGAACCAGGGTAAGACAAAATTTTGCTGGAGCCGTTTAACACAGATATGAAAGTGTAGATTTAAAAATCCAAAGCCATAAGCACAAGACCAGAATTCCAAATTAAACAAACCCAAAGCTGAAGCATGAAGGACAAAAAGATTTCTTGATTCAAGTCCAAATGTGAATATTCAAAGCTTTGTCCTACACACTCCCAGTTGTCCCAGTCAGTCTAATTAACAAAGTTGCTTAACCATAGTAACTTAGAGATGGCCTAGGGGTGTAGTTAGTAGACACTATAAAAACCACAAGGCTGGAGTGCATAGGAAACCATTACAACTACCCTTCCCCCCCTTAAATCCTATAAATACATAACAGTCCATAATAACATCACAGTTCAAAAGTCTACGATATTCAGCAAATATTTTAGAAGCTATGTGTCTGACAAAGACAGCATAATCTCCTGGTAGGAGGATATATGTACTGTACTCATCAGTACTCATGTACTGTTCCTTCAGAAGTGCTGTGGGAGTTTAATAAGAGCTTCCTGAAAATGCAAGGGGATGCAGAAAGGCTTAAATACTTAAGCCTTAATTAATTGTAGGTTATCGTTCCTTTTGACCCTACCTTGATAAGGTCTCGTTCAATAATCTAGATAACAATACTGCCAGAAACTGAAAATAATCTATTTATCCAATATTTAATAACTTTGCCTGAAGCCCATTTTCCCAGGAGTATTTACCTCATGTGAAATATGAAACATGAGACTCACAAAAAAATCAGTTTTACAGGATAGGCCACATACTTCTATGCAATAGATAAAATGACATTGTTACTTAGTAATAGGTTCTGTAAATCTTCCATTGCAGATTTATTTAGGTAAGCTGTGCACTTAGGAAGTGGTGAAACAGATGGTACATACCATCTGTAGTTGTATTTTAACTGAGAATTGTTCATAATGTTCTGCACCTGCACTCAGACAATAGCGCTACACAAAATTAAGTTGTATTGTATTTGTCAGACAGAAACTGTGCATTAAGCAACCCTCAGAAACAGTACAAGATCTGGTAGTATGCAGCTTCCAATCCTTGCTACTTCATAGTTTTTCAGTTTCTCATACAAAGTTTCACAGTTTTGTGTTTCAGGCATTCTGTAAAAATAAAGTTGCAAGAAAAAGTTTGGAACCCTTCAGAATTACTGGGATTTCTGCATTACTTATTCAAAAAATTCGGTATTATCTTTAACCAAGTGTCAATACTGCACAACCTGCTTAAACTAATAACATGCACCTTTTTTTTCTATAGCACATTTTCATGCACCGGAAGTAGCTCAAAGTGCTTTACGAAATGTCAAAGAAATAACTACAAGAATAAAAGAAAACAAGTTTAGGGAAGAATAATAATGAGTATAAGTGGCACAGTTGTAGTGCTGCTGCCTTGTAGTAAGGAGACCAGGGTTCACGTCCCAGGTCCTCCCTGCATGGAGTTTACATGTTCTCCCCTGTGTGTTTGTGTGGGTTTCCTCCAGGTGCTCCAATTTCCTCCTGCTGTCCAAAGAATCGGAAGTTAGTTAACACTAAATCAACACTTGTGTGTGTTCGGTGTCTGTGTGGATGTGTGTGTGGTCACCCTGCGATGGACTTGTGCCCTGTCCAGGGTTTGTTTCTGCCTTGCACCCTATGCTAGATGGAACAGGCTCCACCTCCCCGAAACCTAGTTTTTATTAAGCAGGTTAGAAAATGATATGACATAATAAAGAATACTGTAAGTAATAAGAAATCAGTCCAAGCTTACATGACATAGATATGTAGTCCTTACATATAATATTATACTCTAAGTCTCTAAAGATGAGTCCAATAATAAGGTCAGATGGCCAGGAGTACAGCAAAAGCCAAAAAAGAAAAAAACCTCCAAATAACCTGGAAAAATGAAATGCCCAGACTGGGCATTCCACCTAACAAAAATGTTCTTAAGTCATTCCTCATTGTTTCCAGGCTTTCTCCCAGAGGATTCGACACAGTAGGTCTCACAGACAGCTGGGGCACCCACCTTAATTTGAGCATCACTGATGGCTGCACAGTGCTGTGTAGTGGACAGAGAAACTGGGAATGAAAGCAGAGATTAGTAAAGACAGAAATGACAATTGTGTGCATTTATAATCTATTAGGAGTACAACTAAAATGTACCTACAAAAAATTCAAATTTAAAAAGTGGGGTTTTAGGAGTTTAGTGAATAAATAGTGAATAAATTGTTAAAACATTAATTGGGCAAATCAGCTAGTGTGGAACTGTTTTGTTCGTATTGCACTGGACAAAGCTGTAACAGTATAACACTGATTTAAAGTGGAAATCAGAAGATGATTGTGGTAATGTGCCTTACTGGCATTACCAGCAATTAAAGAAACTTAGTTTAGTGTCCTCTGCAGTGTTAAGAGAGAGGCTTTGGTTTGGGATAAAACAGACAAAAAGGTATAAAGAAAGGAAACTTGCCCTTTTCTTTTTAGATAATGCAGACAGAAGTCTTCGCTGACCATATTACCGCCTTTTGGGGAGTGTCGCGGTGGGTCTCGTTTAGACTGGATAGACGGCCTTGCCATTGACCGGCTGGGATGGCACTGTCGGTCCTCCACTCCTGCGCGTGCCTCCCACGACCTCATAAGGCCGGATTTATACTTCACACGACGCATGCTGCAGCGGATGCTCCTGCTACGCAAGCATAGTAGTGTTTATACTTGCGCACGTACTTTACGTAAATCTGGAGGAATCCGCCAGGTGGCAGTGTAAGATATTATCATGGTGAGAACAGGTTCGGCTTCTCTGTGTTGTGAATTGCCTAGGACACCCATTAAATTCCGATGACACCTTACTGCAATATCTCTGAAAAGGATGTTTATTGATTAAATCCATGGATGTGTCCATTCCAGCAAGCATTGGGCGCGAGTGAGAAATAATCTCTGGACGAGGCCTCAGCTCATCGCAAGGTGAATAAAAGCACACACATACACTAGCGTCATTTTAGTGGCACCAAATCCCCAAATCTGCATATCTTTGGAAGGAAACTGGAGCACACTGAGGAAACCCAGCAGGAAAACATGGAAACTCCAGGCAGGGAATATCAGCGACATGACTCCCTGCAAGACAGCAGCACTAATGCTCTGCCACTGTGTCACCCCCATGTGTGTAATTATTAACAGTATTCATTATTTAAAACGGAATTACCGATTTATCTGTAAAATGTAATATACATACTTTAATGCTTTTCATCATAAAAGTGATATCAAGTATAAATCTAAGGATTCTAAATGTGCAGAGAGTTGGAATATCATAAATTTAATGTGCTCAGTGTGGCGATCTATTGCTGGCGATCTGCTGCTGTCAGGACCAGAAGAAGCCCTAGCAAAAAAGACGGCACAGAAGATGGTGTGTGAGACTTTTAAAATGTATCGTGTCATTATGATCGGGAATATGCGACGCTTGAATATAAAAGCACCACGAATACATTTGTATGTCGGCATTTTGCTACACCACATCAAACCATTTATCAAACATTGAAGCGTGTATAGCGATCTTGTAGGATCCGCAGAGCGGCTTTCTGTCACATGTAGATAGTAAACAGAGACTCTGATGTCACATTCCAACTTTTAGCACACTGCGCCCCCCAACTTTTTGCTGGTACTGCAACTCGCGCACGCATCGCATTAATTTCTGAGGACCTGCTCAGAGGACGCATCAAATGAATGCTGAAAACGTGTGGCAGCCATGATGCAGGCGCGTACGCGTTCTGAGTGTGAAGTATAAACAAGCCCTAAGTCTGTCAGTGCAAAAGAAAGTGCGAAGCGCCTTAATATTAGTTTACTGCAGTTTAGAAAAGGGATCCCGTGTTTGCAGTTGTCTGGGCTGTAGCTCAGGGGAAGGAGGAAAAAAATTTAAAAGTGCTTACTTTCACTTAAGGCAGAAGCGCAGTCCGCGTCTCAAAGGCCGGCACAGCTATGCGCGTGCGCCGGCTGCTCAACTTTTTATAGTAATTATGCGGGGCAGGAGACGGCACTTTTCGAAGACGTGTTCACGTCATCACGTACCCGTGGAGGGATGATGTAGAACAGTTTAATTGGTCGGCGCGAGGGTGCCGAATACAAAAAGGAATTACGGCCTCTAGAGGGGGTTCTTCTGACTAGATCTTGCTAGAGGAAGATACTTGGTAGAACAGCTATTTGAATTTTCCAAGCACTACTGCTTGTGCCATGATTATTGTAAATGTTCTTTTTTTTTCTTGTATATACAAATATCTCTGGATTAACTTTGGTGGAGGTATTTATTGGGTTGTGGTTATTGGTGCACTGTTTATTTTTGTATATACACTTTTTTTTCTGTATTTTGAATATTTTTGGGTGAATCCTGTATTATACACTGTTTGGAGGAGCAGCTTCCTAATAATAATTAGGAATAATAATAATAATAATACGGGTTTCACTAGTTTGTGTGTATTTTACTTTTTCATTTGGGACTTTCAGGCAGCACTGTAAATACTGTATATAGTTATTTCTGGGCTCCATTTATTTACTGTTTTTGTGTGTCCTTTGCGGTATTGGACTGTGTATTGATATATATAAAATCCACAGGACATTATTTTTGTTTTCTTTTAAGTGCACCTTTAAATAAAACCACTTTATTTTTCAAAAAACCCAACCCTTTTTGTGTCCGTGTCTCCCTGTCTTACACCATCATCCTGGTCACACTCGGTCCCACATACTAGACACCTAGAGTGTAGGCTGGTGATTCCAATTCCCACTACACGGGGTGTCACAATGATAGTCATAGCCTAAGGATACATCATGATAAGTGTCTGATGTCTGCAAAGGCACCAATCAGCTTGAAGTTCTTTGTCAGATGCTAGGAACCAACCATTCAAACAACACTAAAATGAGAATTTATAGTAATGGCTAAAAGATGGAATGGGCACAAAAGGTAAGGTTTTGTGTTGTTATTTGAGTAGCTGTTGAATGATAGAATTATAGATTGTGAAAGTCTATTTTTTGTCTTCATTGTATTAATATCTTTATTATTTACTTTTTCATTTGTATTGTTATGTGCAGGGGTGCACATAACATATTTGGCCTTATTCTCAGGGGAGAACCTGGGGTTGTTGCTTGGTCCTCACTTTTTTTAAATACATTTTTTCTATGACCCACCTCACAGGATGAACACAATAGAGGAATACATGGATAACCTGACATCACATGTACTTTAATTTCAACAGAGAATGAATAAAACCAGTACAACAAAATATCTGTTCTTTAAAGCCCCGTAGTATGTAGCTTTCTAATGAAATGACTGTTTTTCAAACACTGAAAACCAAATGAAATGACAGCTTTTTAAGCACTGACAACAGTTACTGCTATTTGAAAGCACTGAAAGTTATCTTATGTCATCATCATCACTCCCCTCCTGACTGTCTATTTCAAAAACAGTAGAAGACACAGATGTATTAGGCCTGCTCCTTTCTCCCTGGTTCAGCCTGTGATTAGCTGTTTGCATCCACAAGTCAACAGCTGGCTTTGGGTCAAAGGTCTCTGTTGTGAACTTAGACAACAGGATGTGCATTAGAGGTGAGAGGTGAGAGTCTGACAGGCAGGATCTGTACTTGTTTTTTATTATATTCAGATATGAAAATCCCTTCTCACATGCAGCACTGCTCAAGGGCAGTGTAAGGGACAACAGAAGGACTTTCTGAATGTTGGAGCAACTGCCTGGATTGCTTGTCTTCACTACATTTGGCTGCCAAATGTTTTCCTGCTTGCTTTAAACGCATCCACTCTCTTAAAGTGGAGACCCTGTCAACAGACATGCTGGCCTCATATGTCTCAAGGATGTTACTAAGTATTGTGTTGCCAAAACTGTGGAGGTCTTTCATTTCAAGAGGCCAAGCTGTAGGATCAAAAATCCAAAAGTGATCACATGATTTGAGGGATTCATATCTGCTTTCAAACTCTTGAATTAGAGCTCTCAACACATCAGTCTTGTCCCTGTCAGCATCAGCATGTGACACAGTCTCCTTCCTGTACTTACCCTCATTGTCCATCAGTAGTGTCAGCTGTCCAATAGCAACCACAAGCTCATCTTTGCATTCACCAATAGTAAGATTCTCTTGCTGGAACCTGAGGGAGGTGAACTGTAAAATGTTCCCAATATCAAGCATGTTGGCTAGAAAACAACGAAAATGCTCTGTGCAGATATGCTTTAGGCTACTGTCATCACTTGTTGCCACTTGAATCTGAATGGCTGGTAACATTGTCCATATTTTCAACAGAGTCTCCTGTCTCCATGCAGACCATCTGATATTGTTAAACTTTCCAAATTTGACAAAAGCAATGCCTTCCTCCTCACAGATCTGCTTTAGTTGTGCAATTCGTTTTGCACCCCCTTTCTGTAAGTAAAAGCTTAGCAACTTCACTGAAGATTGATTAAATGACTCACAGTATGGGACCGTGCGATCAGCTGACTTGGCGCAGTTCTTCAGGGTATGGGCGGTGCACAGGATATGCACAAGGGAATCCCTGATGTCCACCATCTGATGTAATTTTGGAACGACCCCATAGTAAATTCCAACATTGACAGCAGCTCCGTCAGTACATACTGAGACCAGCTTCATCTTCCACTCCGCTAAACCACAAGTATGAAACAGTTGAACAAGTCCGTCCACTATGTCCTGTGCTGTTTGATTGGCCCCCAGGTTAATTATTCCAAGGAAATCTGAGCTGAATTGTCCGTTGCTGGACACAGAAACAATGTACACCATTTCCTGCTCCATTTTTGTTATATCTTCTGATCCATCGAAGAGGACACCCCAAAATTCAGCTGATTTCAGTTTTTCACTCAATCTGAAGTTATTGCCTGTGCGATGCACTGCATGATACGCCCCCTGCCTTCTCGAGAATGATAAGTGGTCCCGACGTGAACTCCAAGCCTCTTGAAAAACAGAATATCCTCCTCATATGAACACATAGGATGTGCATGTTTTGCTTTGTGAAAGGCCAACAAAAAAACGTTACTCAGTGCTTGATGCTGTTCTTCAGTCAGCTTTTCTTGCCATCTGTCGATCAGACCACTGGGCCTCTGGTCCTGGCTGTGCATGTTATCAACCACTTGCACTGCTTTCCAGTGCTCTCTACTATTCACATGCTTATCAAAAGCTGGATGATTGAAGTTTTTAGTACCTGTATAAAAGATTTTCACGGCATAGTTTGCACCACATTTCAGTGCAGGCGTCATTCATTTGAAGCCAGCTGACCTCCTGCAGCCATTTTTCCGAGAATGCACACTTCTTTTGCGGTTCAGGTTCAGTCTGGCGTTTCTTTGGAGGTGGAGGAACACCAAAGTAATTGCTTAATGGAGCTTGCTTCTTGGACATTTTGATGAATGAAGAAAGTTATAAAAGCAGTGGCTCATACTGCAGTCCAATGTTAGTGCATATCTTTCCTAAAATCTTAGGCATGTAAATGCGTGTTACAACATTAGATCTGGCGTGCATTGTTTGTTTTGATATCGCATGCGCACCTGCGCATCACTTATGTGCACCCCTGGTTATGTGACAATGACAAGCCTGCATATCCACTAGTTCATTTTAAGGAGTCCTACAAGTTGCTGTGCCCTCAGTGTGGAAAGGCAAAAATAAAACCTTTACAGCCAATTGAACTGAAAGAAAAATGTCCTCATTGTTAGTGGTTAGGGCCAACTGATGTCAATACTTGTAAAATTTCATAACAGGTTTTTATGTAAAGTCAAATGAACTTTTAGGGATATCTTAGAATGTATTTGGGATACCTTAAATTGCAGTTCATCTTTCAAGATATTTGAAACTCACTTCAAGATCTCAAAACAACTTTCTTTACATTTTATGATATCTACTGTACATTGTAAAATATCTTAAATGAATTTCAAGCTATCTTAAATATGTTTGCAGGTCTCATATTAATCATGTATGCATTTTTAGATGGAAAAAAATATTTTGAGATACCCTATTCTTTCAATGAGACTTCCTGTCTATTTTAAAATATTGTGAAATGTGTATGAGAATTTTTGGGAAACGTCCCATTTAAAACACAAGCAATTTTTGAGAATGTAATTTTGGGTTATCTTGAATTTCATTTCAGATATCTCAAAATGTTTTATGATCTATCTTAAAGTACATTTCAGATATATCTGAAAGTGATCAGGATATCATTTTAAGATAAACGGAAATACACTTGATAGATCAAAAAATAAACATATTTTAGATATCTTTTATACATTTGAAGATACTTTAAAACATATTTCCAAATATTTTAAAATGCATTTTTTAAGATATCTGTAAATGTTAATTTGCCATAGTGTTACTTACTGGAGCATTTTGCAGCATATACTTTGTTCTCTGAAGCCAGTAGCTCCCCAGTGACGAGTTAGCAATTATCTTTTGATTCTAGATCATGGTATCATGAATGCTTCACGGTCACAAGCATTTTCACCTTTGAAGACATGAATTTTCATTGAAGCCATGGGTGTGCCTTCAAGTTCAGATGCAAAAAAGTCGAACCTTCATAGTAGATTGTATTAGTCTGTATGATAATGAGAACTTTTAACATCAAATATGTCAGTAATACATGCAAACACTTTGAAGCAAACTCGCTTCAGTGCTGTTACATGTAAAAGCGGTTTTTAGCTAAGGGCGAATGTGCAAAACTGTTATGTTGTATGATTTCCCTAAATATTTTAAACTTAGTGGTGATTTATTTAATATTTCTTTAGAGTAAATAAAGCAGTGGTTCCCAAATTCAGTCCTGGGAACCCCCTGGGGCTGCAGGTTTTTGTTCCAACCAAATTAACAATAAGTGATAATAATTGATCTCATTTAGTTGGCTGGTCTTTTTCTCTTCTCTTATTCTGCATTCAGGAGAGCTCAGCAGTATGACTTCTACTCTATAAGACATTTAGAAACATTTTTCTTTTTTGCTATAGCTTTAAATGTTTAATTCTTTTTTTGTTGTTTTCCTATTATTTTTGCTCCCTTCATTGTATCCTAATGGTGACAATGAAAAACAAGCAAAGCAGACACCCAGGCGAATAACACTAAATGAAGAAAGGCTGCAACTGCTTTAGCATCAAACTCACTAATTAGTCAGTAATGGAAAGGCAGAATGGAAATCAGGATGAACGTAAATAAAAAGTAAAAAAAAAATACATTATCCACTTATAACTGCTTAATTGTATTAACACACTTACGTTTGTAATTTCTTCTTTGACCCCAAAACAAAGAAACTGGGAAAAAGCAGCTCACTTAATTAGGCTAGGAGTCTAATTAAAAACAGAAGTTGTTTGGAACAAAAACCTGCAGCCCCAGGGGGTCACCAGGACTGGGTTTGGGAACCACTGATCTACAGTATATACAGTTTTTCCTAATAGTTTTAAAGCATACATACGCATTATTTTCAGGTGATTTTAGAAGTCCTCTGGTGTGCGCATATGCATATGAGGATAGTGTCCTCTTAAGGACTTGCATCCAGTCTAGGGTGCTGTTTGCATTTGTAGCTGCTGGCATATGCCTAAGTGAAGAGGCATTAAACAGTAGTCAGATTGATTTTTTTTGGTAATTTTAACAAAAGAACATTTATTTATAATGCTATATCATCATATTTACAGGATGAATTAAGAATGAACCAGTTCTGGAGGGGCTTATTTCTGTACAGTTTTATTTGCCTTCTACATTAGAAGTCCTGTTTGAAAGTGAGAATGTGTTTGTCATCATTTGTATATTTGGTTCTGTTTCCTCCAGTAGAGGTACAGTATGTTATGAGGCTGGAGCAAACACCACAGCAACAGGCACCGAACAAGTAGCAACTCTGGATGTGGTTCTAATTGGACAGCACAGGTTCACACACACATAAGCACTCTCATGATTGGCCAATTTAGACTGACCAATCACTTCTAATGTGTTTCTGTTTAGGATGCAACAGGAACCCATTATGAACCCTTACCTTTACATTTCTAATACCAAACAGGCAGTGTCTGAAGACCTGATTCCAAGGTAATGGAAATAAAACAAATCTGGACACAACCATCTACACTTTACTGAGGACTCTTTATTTTGTTTATTATTTGTTTAGTAACAACAAAAGACACAGGCTCCACTTTGGAGCTGGTCCCAAGCATGGATAAATAGGGAGAGCTGGCATCACAAAATGCAATTGACTATATAAATCAAGCTGAAAATTATGACACAATGATCCCACATGGAAGCAGGAAAAATGAAGAGGAATTAAGTAACAACAAAGAGCAGTACAGAAAAAGGAAATTTGTTCTATGAATGTAAGGAAAATTAATTTACAATAACAAACAGTTAAGGGTATGGGTGAATTAAGGCATAAACTGCACCTGGTACTGGTGTGTTTGCGTTTAAACTACAGTTGGCACAGGTGGGTTTGTTTTTCATCAGATGTACAGAACTCAACCTGACTGAGACCGAGATGCTGTAGCATGACCTAAAAAGAGCCATTATGCAAGGAGTCCAACAATGAACTGAAACAGTTTTTTAAGGAGGAGTTGTCTAAAATTGTTTCTACCTGTTGTGCAAGTCTGATTAACAGTTTCAAGAAGCATTTAGTGGAAGCTATTGGTACTAAAACATATTGAACTAATCACTAAATGCAAGGGTCCACTTGCTTTTTGCAACGTGGACTGTGAATGTTTAAAAAATGTATTGAAAAGAAATACAACTATATTTGTGTTTTTAGTTTATGCAGATTGTGTGTTGTCTATATGGTGACTTAGTTGAAGATTAGCACCATATTTTTAATTTATAAAACAATTCAGGCAATTTTAGGGGTTTACAAACTCTTACTTACAGCTGTCCTTATATGAAAAATATTATTAAGCGATCATTCATTTTCCTTTAGATAAAACAATAAGTTTGACATCATTGGACAAAAACCTTTCACTTAAATTCTAGGATTCACTGCTTTTATCAGTGACTGTTATAAGTGAAAAACAACTCAAATGTTGTCCATTTTGAAGAAAATAATGAATTCTGAAAAGTGTATAACGGTAAAAGTTTTTATACACACAGAGGATTAGCTTAACAAGCAAAATTATGGTGCTGTGGGAGAGTGGATTGTTAATGTTGATTATAATAGCTGTAAGAGCTCAGACACACCATGATAAAGAGTTGGGGCACCACCCTGGTGACCCTGTATAGCTGAAGTCAAAATAAAAATGAAAAACACACAATAATTGTGGAGACATATTTTTAGGCACAAGTTCTCAAAATGAACTGCCTCAAGATGATGGATTTTCTGATCTTAAGTCCTTCTGGCAGGAAGAGATGGATCCAGGTGGACAGACACCAGAAATGACATCCATTGTGTTAAAACTGTCAGTCTTCAAGCCTGCAGAGGTAGAAATAGAAAAGGCATTAGGACACAACGCCAGCTCCTGGAGGGGCAGAGAATTACAATCACCAGAGCCCTTAAGTTGTCCCTTATGTGCACATGCATGACACAGCATACTGATTTATTTCAAAGTGAAAAATAAAATAGTTGGAAATGTCAGTGTCTTCCATTAGATCACACCAAATTCTGATAAACATTTTCTGTCTAAAATATCGTAGTGTCTTACACTCATTTTGAAAATTTACAGATAGTGACATAAATAATGACGTGTTAACATTCAGTGCTCCTCTCTTGAAGTTAGAAAATGAGTAGATACAAAAGAATCAATTATAAAAATAACGTTACTTATGCATTGTTTCCTGTACACTGTGACAAAAGAGAATGTTTTGACCAAATAGTAGGATTTATTGCTAATTTTATTTGAAGTGGAAATTCAGTTTACATGTTATGAGTAATATTTACTGTGTGAGTGCAGTTTAAAAAAGCAAAAATTCATTATGTCTACTGTACGGCTAAGAAAATTACAGGGTGCACAATATAAACAGTTAAAGGAAATTGTATTATTTTTAACTTGCAAGTGTGCTATAATAACTCATTTGATTTATAACAGAGGAGTTATATACAATATTGTAAGCAATAATTTAGTTTAAGTCATGAAATATATGAATGCACATTAATTAAAGTATACACTTAAGCACAGTGTGTTGCTTGGGGCTGTTGGGTTAAATAACACTGCATATAGATATTATTTATAGATATACACACATACGGTATATACTTATATAAATATTAAGAAGCACAAGTGTGTGAGCTAATAAGCTCAATCAAATACACAAGTGTGTACATTAGTTTTTGAAGACACTTCAAGTCAAGCTTATAGGACTTGATATTGCAATTCGGCACTTTCTTGATGTCTTGAGTGGGAATGGAGGTAATTGCTTCATTGGGGTCATCAGGTGGGCACCCTGTTTCATCGGTGTTTCGTTGATAGGCCCACAACACCTCCATGGGCTCAACAGCAACACCTGGAGTCCCAGGTGTGCTCTCCTTCGCTTTTACCCCTTACTTATCATTTTGCAGCCTAGTTGGGATCCTTTCTCTTCAGCCAAATCCAGCTGCTGCTTCATTCGGTAGGTTCTAATAGCAACTTGATGGCTCATTTGGAAGGTTTGAACTCATGCTCCACTCCCCTTCAGAAGCATGATTGTTGATGTGGCTACACCCTATTTCCACCAGGAGCACCAGGATGTGCCAGCCACGTTTTTCTGCATCAGCTGATATGTCTTCATACATAAGAATTTTGTGTTTATTTACTTCATCAACTGCTGCCTCCCATGGCACAGTTAACTTCACAATGAACAATAGAAAAATTAGCTTCTGATTTAGATCAACCTGCATCTTCCAGTCTCAGGTAGTCCCCAGGAGGGCCAGTTTCACTGAAGGTTTGTCCTGCTGTTATGAAGAGATTTGAAATAGAAGCTTTTATAACTTTAAAATGTATAAAATTCCCAAATCCTTGTGCTTCAAGAAAACAGTCTACTAGGAACTGAGAGACCCCTTCTGTCTGTCATCAAAGTTTCTCTATTCTTTGAATGTATTTTTGTACACCGCTAGCAGAGTCATCCAACATGGTGAATTTGTCAGGACACTGAGCATGCAAGTATGGCGTACTGACTCCTTCACAGTGCTGAAATTTTTTAATTATCAAAAAAACCAGGACATTATTAATAAAATCCATCTGCAGGAAATAATCGATGAAGAGAATGTTTTTTATTTTAACAAAAAGTTTTCCTCTTGATGCCTTGCTTTCTTTTTAGTACAATTGCTTTTTTCTTCAAGGCAGTTTGAAGATAATTAAAGAAAAATACATACAAAGGCTCTTCACACTAAAGGTATTTGCAGAAAGTCACTACAACAGCTTGTGCACAGGCACAATGAATACAGAGAAAGGACCAATTTCATGCTGTGCAGCTCAGAATCTACTAAGCATTAGACATTTCTTATTTAAACAACAGTTTAATAAGTATATTCTATTTGTTAATATATATGAACATTTTTGTTACCGTTTTTGTTTTAAACCTCCACATATTTGAGGTTTTATTTAGTCTCATTGCCTAATTTTCTTGATTTTTTGATGCTTAGGAGGTCATTTTTAAAGATGGCCTAGTATTTAAAACAATTTGCAGCTTTAACCATTGTTTAATCGATTATGAGTTTGATTAGCTAACAGCCTGTCTAAACCAAGTCACTTAAAAATTAATGCTGATCAAACCTTTAAAGAAACACTGTTATGTACAAAATGTATTCTCTCAGTTTGCTAGATCATGTTACTGTTAGGTTTATTGACAGTACTCCATTGACACACAATCTTGTGTTTACTAACACTGGACCAATGTGCCCTCTGATGCAGTAACTCTCTCTCCAGGTTTTCTTTCTGCTTTGATGACAATTTCTGCCAGAATAAGTTCCGCCTGCACTGCATAAAGTGGCTTTAGAAAGTATATTAATGATAAACTAATCATGAAGTTTTACTACTATTATTGACATGGTAAGGTCCAGGCTTACGAAGGTTTAAGCCCAGTCATCATGGACAAAGGTACAGTATAAGAAACATAGGATCATCACAATAACCATTTTTAGCCCATGCTTTGCTCTGGGCTTTAACTTTAGCTACTCATTGTGAAAAAATGGAAGGAGAGGAGAACTGTTAGACTTTACTTTAGTTGTTTTTGTTCAGACTAGGAGGTGAAATCTCCATGATGTTAAGCAATGATATCATGTTGATTAGATTGTAAATAAAAGTGATTAGTAGCCTTTGTGCTGTGTAATGTTACAGAAATTCTCAGATGATTCACACTTCAGGGGTGTATTGATAAAGAGAACAAGACAGATTTAGGGGAACTTTGTTTCTTGGTGCAAAGAAAATTGTCTGCATCGTAACATCAGCAAAATCAAGGAACTGGTTATTGACTTTTGCCGTACCAAAGAGTCTCTATGTCTGGTCACTTTTCTTGGAATCGACGTAGAGGTGGTCTACTCCTACAAGTACTTGGGGTCTATATCAATGACAGGTTGGACTGGTCTGAGAACACAGAGGAACTATATAAGAAAGGGCAGAGGAGACTCTTTTTTCTTATGACACTGCATTGTATCCTTCACATCTTCTATAGCCCTGTAATGGCCAGTGCAATTTTCTACATTGTAATGTGCTGGGCTGTTAACATTACTTCAAGAGAAGCCCACCAAATCAACAAGCTAATTAAAAGTGATAGCTCAGTTATAGGACACACTCAGGACCCCCGGGAGTTAAATGGATTTGTCCAGGACTGTTCTTAAAGTTACATCATTCATCAAAAGTACTGATGTTTTCACTATAGTCCCACAAGTCAAAAATAAATACATAAATCTCGAGCTTAAATGATATTTGAGCACGGTAGTAGACAGAACAACAATAAATAGTGTATAACAGATGTAACAGAATATAATTAATGGCAAAATTGTACAGAAGATGAAGGGAAGCAAGCAGCATGAGCTTTGGTATGACGTACTGTATGTTAGTTACAAATTGAGTACTATCATCTAACAACTATTTAGTAAAACATTTAGCACTAATTTTGTTTAGTTGTGGTGTTTGTTTAACTTTAGGTTTACCTTTAGATGAAGAATTGGCAAACAGCAGTAGCATTGTTGAGCAGCACATGCCGATATCTGTCTTTTATGATTAAAAACACCACAGCTTACACCAGCTCAGATTAGTAATGATGTGAGGGAATATTAGATCAATAAATGGCAAAATAGAAATGCAGATTTTTCTGTGTTTTAGCAAAGAACAAAGAATCAATGCATTTCAAAAATCTTGTTTACATGCAAACATTTAAATGGCAAATTTATGCCACAGGCAAGGATACTTCTTTCTGCATCTATGGTATATGTACATAGTTTTTTTGCACCTTTTATTAAGTGAACCATATTTTGATTTGTGCATTTAATTGTTGGAAACACACAACAAACTTTGCGGCTAAGCATAAGAGTTTTGAGTCCCAAAACTGTTAGAACATCGCAAGTATGCTTGTGTGAAATGCACAGAAGGGATAAATAAACTAACAACTTGGATAATATATGTATTTATTTGCTTAGCATACACATTTATCCAAAGTCACTTACAAAGGATGTAAATAATTGAGTAACATTAGGCTAAGGCCTGTTTGTACACATATCCAGGTGTAATGGGACAGGTAACAAAAGTTGATTGCCACAAGTGAAAAGTTGTAATAACTCATACATTTACAATCATAGGTTACAACCACTAAAGCAATTAAACAAATCATTCAAGAGTATAAAATACTGCAGAGAAATTACATCAGTTCAACTGATATTCACATAAGAGACGGGTCTTCAATCGCTTCTTAAATACATTGAGGGAGTCAGCAGTACAGATGGAGGTGGGCAGCCTGTTCCACCAACTAGGAACTACATAGAAAAAGAGTCTGGATTAAGAGTTGATTCCACGTGGAGGTGACATCACCAGATGCTGTTCCCTGGCAGACCTGAGTTGACGAGAAGGAGTATAGCACCTCACCAGTGTCTCCATATACTCAGTTGTTGACTCATTAACTTCTCTGTAGGCAAGCATCAGGGATTTGAACTTAATGCATGCAGCTGCAGAGAGCCAATGTAGAGATATGAAGAGAGGAGTACCATGCGCCCGTCTCAGCTGGTTAAATACAAGACAGGCTGCTGCATTCTGGAACATCTGCAGCTGCTTGATGGCACATGCAGGTACTCCAGATGTGAAGATCAAAGCTGGGACCCGAAATTGTGCTGCATACTCTGGTAGATAAGGTCTGATATTGCGGATGTTGTACAGCGTGAACCTGCAAGAACATCAGTATTGGATTAACACAATTGAAAAGGTTGTTGCAGAGTCACATTTTGAGCTGTGCTACATGCATTGGGTGAACCATATTATAGAAATTACGTTGTGATACTAGAATTAATTTGTTAATTTCCCATCTTCTCATGTTGGCACACCAGCATGTTTTGGACACATTTAACACATTTTCATAAAAACAATGTAGCTCAAAGTGCTTTACAAGATGTCAAAGAAGTGGTTACATGGAATGAAAAACAAAACAGATAAGCATAATAATGCATACATAAGTTGAATATATACTGTAAGTTAGTCTTGGGTCTCACAGTTGCACAAGAAACTGGAAGATGAGACCAGGTTTCCAAGGAAAAAAATAACTATTGCAGAGTAGGCAGAAACAGTCTCAAGACTTTAATCAAAATAGGGGTTTTTATTTAACACATAAGCACACAGGTTATAAGCTCCCATCTTCAGATTAAAAGAACCCAAAGCCTTCTTTGTCAAGCAGGTTCAGCAGCTCGGAAGCAGTGGCTGGGGCAGAACAGTCTGGAGGAGAGAGGACAGAAGAGTGAGCAAACGGACAGGGAAGCACCTGGCTTTAGATGTTCTAAACATTTTGCGATAAACCTGCAAACCTGAAGCTGATCCCGTAGAGGGCAAGTTAAGAGTGTGCTTGTTTCCCATTGAAATACTGTTTTAGAGTGAATTTTTGCAATGGGGAGTTGTGTTACTTTGCTCTTGGTTTACTGTTTAACAGTGTCAGCGCACAGCTAATGGAGTGTCAGCATGCGGCTGCCGGTGGCGGTCAGGAGGAAAATCCTACAGAGCAGCTTCAGAGTTGTCTTTGTGTGACTACCGCCTCTGTCAGACAGAGAGAGATAGAGGTTGGGAGCATGCGCTGAATTTACAGTACATTGCCGCACCCACCACATGACAAACCACCCGGATTGGGATCCGAGTGCAGCTGTGCAATGGGTGACACCTCAGCACCACACTGAACATTGTTAGGTTTTTTTACAGTGGCTGGAGTGCCAATCCTGCCAGAAACCCCTGCAAGTTGGAGGACCTGCTTATAGGGCTGGACAGGGTGGACAGAAAAAATTTTAAAAAACCCAATCTGCAAGGGTCCGGGTGAAAACACCACCCAGCCCCCACTAGGCAGTCTGCCTAACATAAATGTTTTTAAATAATTAATTGTTTTCTTTTAAGGCTTTATATATATATATATATATATATATATATATATATATATATATATATATTTGTGCTGCTATTGGGTGAACAGGTTTACTTTGAAATAAAAAAAGAATCAGAATAGCTAAATACATTATTTCTCTATCAGTGTGTATTCAACCCCCGTAAATTTCACATTCTGATCAACTGACTTACATATTACAGTATTTTCCACTTATAGGATCAGCAGCAGTTAAAAATCAAAGTGGAAAATACTGTTTTCATTCCATATTGGGAGTTTTAATGGTAAGGGGTGTGACACTAGGGGTCGCTGTTGCCCCGTAAAACCCACAGACAACACGTCCAAACACCAGGTAAAAGTCCCAGTAATATTTTTATTATTACAATAATGTACACAAAGCACTTCCGCCTCCACAATACTCAGCACAGTAATCAATAATCACAATAATAATACAATAAATCAATCCTCCACTCCCAGCAGCTCCGTCACACTACCTCCCAACTCTGGCTCTCCTTGCTGGGTTTCCCACAGTCCTTTATATAGTCCGTGACCCGGAAGTGCTTCTGTCCTTCAGTCCATGTGATTCCATAGCACTTCCGGGTCAGATGGAAACTCTTATTTTTCTTCAGCCTGGAAGTACTTCAGTTCTTCTGTCCCCGTGACTAGGGAGTACTTCCAGGCTATAGGGAAAATAACAATCCCTGTGCCTCCCTGCAGCGTCCCCTGGCAGCACCACGGTATCCAGCAGGGCTTTGAAGCCGAACTCCATTTTCCATGATGCCCTCCGGGGATCCGGGGCACCTCTATGTTGCAAGGAGGACTCCATCTAATGGTCTGGGGGTGCTGGCCGGGATAAACTGCCGGCCATCTCTCACAGGGGCAATGAGGTACAGAATTACAAGGGAACAAACAGTACTATGACAAAACTAGTAAGATGGCTGCCATGTAACAGAGTTATGATGTTCCATACATAGCATTAGTACCTTGGATTGTCCTGTCCTGCAAATACATTAAACATGGAAAGGGTTTGTAGAGCTGACTGCTGCCTAGAAGGAAATTCATTTTATACTTTCATAAAGATCCATTTTAACTTTCTTTCAAAATCTGCCTGGTATTTACAAATCATACATTCAGGGCTAAAGTGTGGAAGGAAGAATAGAGATATTCTTAAGTCTTTATTGGAGACAAGGTCATCCGCACATGTCCAAGTAACATGCTCTATGTACATTTACATTCAGTGTGCTTCTTAAACAATTGAAAACAGTGAACACAAGAATCTTATAACACACGGTGAGGCATTAAATCTGCTCAAACAAATACATTTGAAATAGCTTATATTACTGATGTTTGCAACACTATTTTTCAAAATATAAGCATTTGCAAAAGCTGAACTGGACTTATTTCATAGTTTTCAACTGATTGCCCATATCTGATGCATTTTAACTCAGCTTCATTGAAAGAATTTTGTCTCTGACCTGTATGATCAGGTGATGGCAAAAGAATGTAAATCAGTTTCATGAAGTGTTTATACAATTGACAAGCACAAAGTGAAGCAGCATAAAACAATAATCTAATACATCAGAGCACAATTGTAAGCTTTCAATCTCTCACATAGAGAAATTTTCACTGTGGGATTTCATTTTTATTCTTAAACTTATAGAAGTACTCCTGGCTCAAAAGTACAAGAATTAAAAAAATAAAAAGAAGTGACATGCACAAAATACAAGGAGATTGCCAAAGTAAAACATAAGAGGTTGGCAGCCTTGAGAAGTCACGGTGGCAGAATGCAAGAGGCAGCAGCAATTCACTGCAGACTGTATAGAAGAGGCAAAGCAAAGGCAGAATTCTTGAGGGTGAAAATTGTCAGTCAGTCCTAAAAGGAAATTTGTTGACAGCATTAACATGCTGAGACTGGAAAGTTAACCTAGCTCTTTTTTGATTTAAATATGTGGATATGTAGTTAATAAATAGTTTATATATGTTAATGTTGCCAGCTCCTCGTATCTTGCCCTGCCACTTATTTTTGCTGCCCACCCTTTGTATTTGGCACATGTTACCTTTTCATGTTTCCACCCCTAATATTATGTGCTCACCACTCTTAACACTGATAATGAGTATGTGAAGCGATAGAAATAATATCAAGATGAAAACATATTTTATATCTTTAAACAGTTTTAATGAGTATCTCTATGATATACAGTGTTCTGCTCGAAAGTTTGCCTCATTATCTTAATTCTCAAGTATTTGCTATCCCCTGCATGTGGCACAAGATATCAGTTGTACATTATTAATTTTTAACAGCAACAGGCAACACAACTTTAACAAACTGAGCATAACTTTGCAATTAAAGTAGTATCATAACAATTTCCACAGTTATTTTTTACATAAAAGGCAAGACTTTGCCGGTTTATCACTGGAAGAAACAAGCATTTATACATCAAAAATCAACCAATTATAAAAAAAAACATTTGCAACACTTGGTGAACATAACATTGTTAAAATTGTTGCAAACTACTCTAAATAAACATGAACCACTAAACTCAGTTCATCCATTTTAAAATTCTTGGACAGTCAAGAACATGTCCTCGAAGTGTTCAGTCACAGGCAAAAAGTGGATTAAGAAAGTATTTAAACCCCTTCATTTTCTACACATTTTCTTGTGTTGTTGATTTAGTTTTAAATGGATAAATTTGCCAATTTTACCCTTCAGTCTACACTCAGTAATACATAATGTCAAAGTGAAAATATGTTTTCAGACAGATCTGCAAATTTATTCAAAATCAAAACTGAAATCTCTCATTTCTTTAAGTATTCAGACCCTTTTTGTGGCACTCCAAATTATGATCAGGTGCATCCTGTTTGCTTAGATTATCCTTGAGATGTGTCTAAATCTTGATTGGAGTCCACTTGCGTCACAATGAATTGAGAGACCATGATTTAGAAAGGTATATATTAGATGCTGCAACTCACACAGAAGCCAAGCCATGAAGTTTGTGGGACTCTTTGTAAACCTCCATGATCAAACTGTTGTGAGACAAAGCACAGGGCACGGGTATAAAACCATTTCTAAAGCTTTTTGTGTTCCCTGGAGCATAGTGGTCTCAGTAATTTTAAAATGGAAAGACATTTGGACCCACCAGGACTTTTCCTAGAGCTGGCTGTCCAGCTAAACTGATGATCAATAATCCAGTGGTCATTCTAACAGAAGTCTTCTGCTGAGATGGGAGAACCTGTTTGAAGAATGACCATCTCAGCAGCATTCGATCAATCAGGCATCTATGGTAGAGTGGCTAGAGGGAAGTCCACTTGGAGTTTGCACTGGTATGATAAGACAAAAAATGAACTCTTTAGGCAGAACACCCAACACTATGGCACACTGCAAACTAATACCTACCTAATACCATCCCTGCAGTGAAGCCTTGTACTGGTAGTGTCATGTTGTGTGTGTGCTTCTCAGTGGCAAAGACAGTAATGCTGGTAAGAATTGAGGGGAGGATGAATTCAGAGAAGTACAGAAAGATCTTTGGAAAGAAAACGTTCCAGAGTGTATGCAACCTCAGATTGGGGTGAGGTGTGCCATCACTAGAGGTAGTGCAGACTGTACTGTGACACATGTTTGTGCAGTGTTTTGGGCTGAAATCACCTAAGTGATCAACCCTACAAACCCCTGTTTGATGAAACTATCAAAACTTCATAGTCTGAAATCACCAGATTTCACTTTAATACATATTAATAATGGGAATTACCATGCTGCATTAAACAGCCTGGTGTCCAAATGTATTATTGTTAAAAGCATACAGTCAAGACAATGCTGGAGTGGAAGTCTCTGATTGTCCTTGCATGGCCCAATCAAAGCCTAAACTTAAACACTCAAAGAACATGTGTGGAGAGACCCAAAGATGGAAGCTTGCCAGGACGAATGGGATAAACTGTCCAAATCCAGGTGTGCAAAGCTTATACAGACTTACCCAGGAAGACTCAAAGCTGTAATTTCTACCAAAGGGGCTTCTACAAATTGCTGCACAGGGGTTGTGTCGAAAGTGCAGAGGATTACAGCTTACAGCAGAGGATACATCTTCCAGCCCAGGAGGACATTTATAAAATATGCTGCCTCAAGAAAGCCACCAGCATCTGTGTGGATTCCACTCACCCATGCGACAGTCTATTTGAGCTTCCTCCCATCCAGCCTTTCCTGCACAGGCCTTGAGGCTCAGAAACAGTTTCATCCCAAGAGCTTTAAACTCACTCAATCAGTCCATCAAGTGCTCCTGGTAGAACTGTTTGTACTCATAATCACTGTTACCTCACTGTAAACTTGCACTACAACTGTAATAATGCAAAACCTGAGCCACATTAAGAACCATTTGCACTGTCTGCACTATATGTACATGTATATAGTACTTAAGCTTTCATATTGTACGTTTTTGCTTTGCGCCCTCCCCACCATGATTTATCATCTATGGGGGAACTAAAGTTTTCAATACATCAAAAATTTGGAACTCCGGTTTTCAACTGATCTTGACGTTTTAGGGTCCCCTGACACTGAAAACATTGATATTGATGATGTGTGTTTGTGTGTGTGTGTGTCCTACAGTATTTTATAATCAGAAAGATCAGTATAATTACTAATTACTGAAATGTTATAGAATAGTTAAGAGTAATTTGGTTATTAGGGCGCAAAGTCTACTGACGCACATGTCTGAATGTTTCATAGTTTTTTTATGATTTTTTAAATTATTATTATTATTATTATTTATGGAGGAGTTGCATATTGAATGTCATTGTACCATACAATGATAATAAAGGAATTCAATTCAATTCGACAGAAGAGAGCTCGTATTTACACATGATGATGACTGCCTTCTAAGTCAATTTTGATATCCAAGAGCTAATCTCTTGGAGCTGTGTGCTGTTAGAATACTAGGATGTATACTTAAAATAATTTTTATGATGAAATGCATTAAAATATGTATATTACACTTTACAAATAAATTATTAACTTCATTTAAATAATGTATACTGTTAATAATTAAACATGTGCAGGCACGGTGGAGCAGTGTTAACAATGAGCTGTCGCCCCATCCAGGGATTGTTCCTGCCTTGTGCTGTGTGCTTGCTGGGACTGGCATGACCCTGTATGGATGGATGGATGGGATAATTAAACATATATAACAAAGATTTTTCAATGTACCTTAAAAGTTGTGAAGAATAGCTGGGTGGCCTCCTTTCATGTGTTCTACCAGCTATGACAATACAAATCAGTGTAGCAGCTCCACAGGGTGGACAACTCACTACCCATTTTTCCCCAAACCAAATACCCTAAGAAAACGTCTATCAATCTTCTAAACAGTAGATGGAAAAAAAAAAACAGTAAGTCTTTCCTAATGACTGAAAATAAAATTGAAAACAGAAAGAAACCTTTTCTAAAGCATTTGAGTAATTTTTCAACCATAAGTACAGTCTGAAAAGAATTGCAAAGAGTTGTTCACCAAAAATCCTCCCACAAAAAAAAAATCTGCGCACTGTATAGCTTAAGGTGCGCTAAACCCATTTCTAAAATTGGAATTTCTATACCACAAACCATTTCCACAAGTTATCGGATACAGTGAAAATCAATGTTTTGAAAAAAATGGTTGATTTTTCAAAAATAAGGTATTTTATTGTGTCATAAGTGTTTTTCATGATCAAGAGGTATATTTTGAGCTGAAAATGTCATTCTTATTAATTCATAACATTAGTTAAGGTGGAAACAACCCAAAATCAAGTATTTGCTACGTATTTTTTTCTCTCAGTTTCTTTTTTTCTCTATTCTTCCTTCTTTCAGAATAGCCAGGAATTTACATTCCTCCCTGCGTGGAGTTTGCATGTTCTCCCCGTGTGTGCGTGGGTTTCCTCCGGGCACTCCGGTTTCCTCCCACAGTCCAAAGACATGCAGGTTAGGTGGATTGGCGATTCTAAATTGGCCCTAGTGTGTGCTTGATGTGTGGGTGTGTTTGTGTGTGTCCTGCGGTTGGTTGGCACCCTGCCCGGGATGGGTTCCTGCCTTGTGCCCTGTGTTGGCTGGGATTGGCTACAGCAGACCCCTGTGACCCTGTGTTCGTATTCAGCGGGTTGGAAAATGGGTGGATAGAGGTTAGAAGGTTGTACAGAAGAGAAGAGAGAAAGTTGTTGTGTACATGGTCTTTAAAAAAATATACAAGGTTGGGCTGATTGTCCTCACCACGTAACAGGTGAACAAATAGTAATAGAATGCTCACCCTTCCTTTATGAAAAGAAAAAAAAAAGCATGTGCCACAAATTTCTTGGGAAAACAAAGGCAGAAAACTACAAAGAAGTAGTTGAAGAGTTCATACCTACCACTTGGGTGCAACATGTTTTTACAAATCCATTTCCTACACTCTACTTTGGATTTCTTCCCTGAGAACATGGGATTGATCTCTGTTGATCATGGAGAGAGGTTCCACCAGGACACTGCTCAAATGGAGAAACGTTATAGCGGAAAGTGGAGTGAGTCTATTTTAGCAGACATCTGTTGGTCATTCCACTGTTAAACACCATAAGAGAATTATAAAAGGAAAAAAAGCTACCAAGTGTCCACTTTTGGTAAGTAATAATTATAATAAATCAATAATATCCATAATTTGTAATTTTTTTAAGACTAAATAATTAATTTAAAAAATATAACATTTTTTTGGTAAAATACTGTTTCTTTTTTCATTTTAAACACTCATCTCTCATCACCAGATGTCATAAAGCAATTCTGTTGATTTGGAGTCACAACCCTCACATCTATAAAGAACACCTAATTTTTTTGAAGGTAGTAAATTTTGCAGACTAGTGTTATTGTACCAGACAAAAACAGTAAGTCAAGAGAAAAGAGCCGTAAGTCAAAACCAGAATATGGAAATGCCAGTTTATCTAGTCACATCTGTTCACTGATTAATCCATGTCTTGAATGAAGGGGCTCCTGTGCTGCACTGTAATTTATAAGCAAGCAAGTCAGGAAAGAAGTCCCAGGCACCCAGACAAGATTCTGTAGGAACCCTTATCCATTTACACCAGCTTCTAAAATGGCAATGTAACACAATTAAAAATTAAACCAAAGACAAAAATCAAATTTTTAAGCCAAGAAATAAAATTCAAAATCATTAAAATAAAGCTTCAAAATTAAACTTGCAAAATGTAGCACAGAAATCTGTACTAACCCCTATTTTCTATGCTGTTCTTTTTCCAGTTTTCTGTGGTTGTGATCTGTGCCACCACCACCCGATCAAAGCACCGTGATGTCCCAACATTGATGGAATGAAGGGCAGAGGTCCACATGACCGTTATCATCAAGTTCTTCCATGAGAAGCCTAAGAACCATGAGGACTGAATGAGTTCATTTATGTTAGGTAGAATGCCTAGAGGAGGTTGGACGGTCTCGTGGCCTGGAACCCCTGCAGATTTTATTTTTTTTTCTCTAGCCTGTCCTCTCTGGCCATCAGACCTTACTTTTATTCTATGTTAATAAGTGTTCCCTAATGTTATTTTTTATATTTTGTCTTTTTTCTCTTTCTTCATCCTGTAAAGCACTTTGAGCTACATTTGTATGAAAATGTGATATATAAATAAATACTGTTGTTGTTATTTTTCTTATATACATATAAGTAATGTTTCTCAGACTGCCTTCTTCCATCTCCGAAACATTTCTAGACTTTGTCCTGTTCTTACACAACACAGTACTGAAGTATTGGTTAATGCCCTAGTCACTTCATGTATAGATTACTGTAATGCTATTTTATCTGGCATCCCACAAAAACATATCCATTGCTTATTAACTTATTCAAAATTCTGCTGCTAGGATAATAGCCTGTTCTAGATCCACTGAACATATCTCACCTATTCTCTCCCAACTTCACTGGCTCCCTGTTTACTCCCGAATACAATACAAAATGCTGCACTTAACATTTAAAGCTCTCCACAGTCTTGCTCCTCCCTACCTCACTGACCTCCTACAGACTTACACTTCCTCTCGCTCATTCAGATCCTCATCTGCAGCTTTACTTTCTTTACCACACATTGAACTCTGTTCTATGGGAGCTTGAGCATTCTGTCATAGTGCTCCTCAACTCTGGATTACTCTTCCCTCTCATATCCGTCAACTAGACTCAATAACACTTATCTCTTCAAACTGGCATACAAATTATAAATTTAACACTGTTACTGCCTGTTATCTTTGATGATTGCTGCGACCTTTGTACCTTATTGCTACTGGATTTTATTGTCCTCTTTGTTTTGATATCTTATTACTGTTGTTTAATTTTATTGTAAGGTGACCTTGAGTATTAAGAAAGGCACCTATTAAATAAATTTTTATTATTATTATTAACATCAAAGACATCACAATACTGTACATTTTATAAAAAATGTTTACATCCATCCATTTTCTAGTCAAACAGTATGGCTGCAGGGAGATCTTCTCCTATTACCATTAAGCAAAATTATATACATTCATTCATTGAAAACATATCATAAAATGTTTGACAGCAATAATGACCACAAGCTAGTGAGCAGAGCTCTCTCTTCACACAGAGGTGTTAATTAAACTTACAAGCATGTCTTGGAGTTTCTAAAGTAAAGCTAACGCATACACAGAAAAAAAATGCAATTGTCACTCAGAGAGTGACTTGAGATTAGATTAAAAACCAGTCTCATAGAACTTTAAAGTAGCAACACTAACTTTACTGTGCTTCCAGTTTTATACATATATTGATATACTTTATAAAATGAAAATGTGACCACACTCTTTCCCAGTCCTATAAATTAACATGATATGATGCAAGTGACAGTCATCTAGTCCTGACCAATTCCTAAAATTAGATAACCTGAACTTTAGATGACAAACAACATACTATATACCATTTTTTTTCCTGTCATTCTACATGTGGTGACGTCTGTATGCTCTTCCTTGACTGATGAGAAGCAGTAAATGCTTCATAGAGGATATCTTCTATCCTTGATGTGGTTTCATCCCAAACCTGACTGTGCCAGAATGAACTGTTAAAGACTCTGGTTTTATACAGAGATGGTGGCACTTTCTGATCATCAACTAGTCAAGTGCCCTTCGATTAGCAGCACCTAGCTCTGCTTACCTTCTTAAATGATTTGAAGACAGTAATGGTGTACAGTACTACATTTTCAAACTTGGCTCCTGCATGTTAGCTTAATTTTTGTTGAATAAAAAAGGAAAAAGTTGCACAGCATTCTGATACTCATTGAATCCAGTTCATAATCAACAGTCGCCCATTAACTTAACCTGCATGTCTGTAGAGATCTGGGAGGTTAATTTACGTAGTCACAGGTAGAATGCAGGTTCAAACTCAGGGTGTTGAGCAAGAGGCAACTAAACAGCCTCAAAGTAAAATCCATCATATGTTTATCACTTGCATTTAGATTTATTTGAATTTTAGGACTTGGTGAGGCCAACTGAGAGTTTTGTCATGAAAATGTACTCTTTTGACTGTACATGTTTTCTGTGAATAATAATTTATGCAATGCATATTTTTGTTGCCTATTTACTTTATTATATTTTTACTTGCATGTTTTAATTCCTAAACAGGTATTTCCACTTTAATTGAGCTTTACATTAAAGTTAGACTTAGATTGACTAAACTCAACAAGACTGTCTATTATAAATTAAAATGAATGAAAAAGAGATTAAACTGCAAATTATATATTTTAAAACAGAGCTAAGAGTATAATGGTTTTAAATCTCCCAGTCTTATTATCAACATACTATATTACACTTGTGTTAATTTGCTCAGTCATTTTAGATAATATAAATTGTGCCCACAAGTAATCTTCTTTGGTTGCTTCTTCAGAATTCATTATTCATCTATCCATTTTCATAAGGCTGCCTTATATTATTTAAACTGTGACTAATACATAGCACAAAAGAAAAAAAAAACTAAGATGACATTTACTAAAGCTTATGCTTTGGCTGAAAATGCTCTCACAGCCTAATGTTGAATTTAGTCCATTTATTTTATTTTTATTTATAAAGCACATTTGAAAACAATAGAAGTCGACCAAACTTAAGCTACATACACTGGCTAATGCAGAACTAAGGATATACAGTAAATAGTATACAGAATTGTTTTTCTGTTCCTAACAATTTATTTCTTCTTGCATGTCAACTCTAATAATAATACATTTTACTTTAGCCATATGCAAGTAATTAGTGTGTATACTGTTTTCTCTTATCCATTAAATGATTGTTCAGAACAATGCTGTTTCACTTTTTATAAATACATATTGTATTTTGCTATTGTTGCTTGTGCTGGAATATTTACTTATGTATAAAATATGAAAATGTTTTCTGTTAAAACAGAGACCAACTTTAGTTAAAATTCACAAACGAAAACAGCATGCCACTGAAATACAAAGGACACTCTCCAAAATGATCTCATTCAGCAATCAGATGTTTTAATGACGCAAAGTAGTCTCTCATTTTGCCAAATTTGCTAAGCTTCAATTTGCATCTCTCTATGCAAAACTGATGTACTTGTGGCCTTAAAAATGTTTTTTTCCATCCATTAGCTAAAAATTTATAGTTCTATACTTATCTGTCTGTTAATTTATGTCCATATTTAGGCAGATTGTTTTATATACATGAAGTGTCTGTAAAATTATCCAGATTTAATATAAGATTTGCTGTGCACAATCTGGCAATAGAAATCCCTAGCTCTGAAAACAAGATTACTATTTTCAGATAATAACTCTTTATCATAGTTTATCTAAGTAAACATTCATTCACTAAGCATCTAACATAAACAGATGTTTGCATTTAAATGTGGGTAAACATTTTAGAAAACTGGAAACTCAATTACATTTATTTGAAACGATAAATGTTTTCACAGTTTTAACTATCTTAGAATTTTTGCATAAATGTATTTGAGTTTCCAGTCATCTAAAACTTTTAAATACATTCAGAGGCATACATCTTTTTATGCTAGATGGCTAGATAATGACAATTTGTTAAGGTAATAAACTTTAAATCATAAGGCTTCTGGTTAAATAATTGACTTAAAGAGTTCCAACTAAAAGTAAGTAAGTTAATAGTTTATGGCTGTAGTAACATCTGTTACATGGAATTTGATTTGGTGATGTCTATGCTGTTAAAATATCATCTCAAACATACAACCCAAAACACTATTAGTCACCAACTGCCAACTGTTCATAAACAACCAATTTAACTAAAATAAACCCACTGTTGTATTAATCATATTATTGGAGATTAATTTTAAAATCAGAATGATAAAGATACCTCTCAGACCTTGTGGAGAAGTAATTTTATTAATCTTACTAGTCCTGGTATTGTCTAATAAAAGTTGTTTACCTGAAAAAGGGAGACTGAATAAGACGATGACATGAAGTCTAAGAAAGAAATCTTAATAGCCTAACCATTTAGTCAGCAGTGGGAAGGGTGTCACCCAGTTATTTTAGAAGTGGTGTTGATCTCTCTGTCTTGCAGTTTCCTGTCGTTGGCAGAGAGATTTCAACAAATATTTTTTAATTGATTAGAACAAAAATAAGAAACACTTTCAATAATGGACC
Source organism: Erpetoichthys calabaricus (assembly GCF_900747795.2). Lineage (NCBI taxonomy): Eukaryota > Metazoa > Chordata > Cladistia > Polypteriformes > Polypteridae > Erpetoichthys > Erpetoichthys calabaricus. Next base: position 123,939,652 of record NC_041395.2, on the reverse strand, counting down.
TGTAGAAAATAGTCATTACTTCTGTGAACTTTATATATGCGGTTAAGCTTAGAGCGCAGATTCATCTAAACTTTTAAGGAACATTGAAATATCTTAGTAGTACATGTTTAATTACTCCATCCATCTATCCATCCAGGGTCACGCCAGTTCCAGGAAGCATACACCATGGGGCAGAAACAATTCTTGAAAGGGGCGTCAGTTCATCGCTATTGCTGACCACCGTGTCCACACGTTTAATAATAGTATACATTTAAATGTAGTTAAAAGTTTTGTATAATGTAATATATATACTTTACTGCATTTCATCTGAAAAATGATATCTAGAGCTCCAAGAAGATAGGAAATCTAAATCGACTTAGAAGGCAGTCGTCATCATCTGTAAATACACGCTCTCTTCTATTGAATGGAATTGAATTCCTTTATTGTTATTGTATGGTACAATGAGATTCAATATGCAAATCCTCCATAAACTTATTTTCCCATAAAATTGTAAAATAACAACAAAAACAACAACAATAATAATACGATAAAAAAACAATAAAAAATATACAATATGAAAGAATAAGTGGCTCAGGTTGTGCAATATTACAACTGTAATGCAAGTTTACAGTGAGGTAATTGTACTTATAAGTACAAACAGTTCTACCAGGAACACTTGATAGACTGATTGAGTGCGTTTATATCTCTTGGGATGAAATTATTTATGAACCGTGAGGTACGTCCAGGAAAGGCTCTGAAGCGTTTGCAGAATGGGTGAAGTTCAAATAGACTGTGCACATGGCTGAGGTAGCGTGTGCTAGAAGCTATACCCCGATAATTCTCTCCACTCTTGACACAATCTGTGGTAGAGCTTTCCAATCAGCTGCTGTAGCGCCGTGATTCCACACTCAGATACAGTGGGTTAAAACACTCATAGCATTTGGAGTAGTTTGGCCATTTTGTGCACCATTATATGGTTATAGGTTGATTACAATCAGATGCCTTAAACTAAAAAATGATATGCAGTTAATGTCAGTGTATTTGATAAAGCCGCGTCAAGGATGTGAATCTAAAAAATAAAAGGAAGCCACCCAGGAACAGTAGCACTGCTTTGACGCTGGGTGGTGCCAGTTTGCAAAACCGAGCCAAAAACTTGCATATGTTATGGTTTGAGCTGGCGTGAGAATGTGCATGGCTTTACGCCAAGTTTAGTTTTTATACATTGTGATGTGACAGTGGAAACGGGCATACATAACATTTCTGTATGTACGCACCGTTTATACATAATCTGCTGAAAAACATTTCTTACAAGATGCCAGAATGAGGTTAGGACAAGACGTGTCTGCACCATTACCCAGGCAACTCTCAAGCCTGTCAAATTATGCAAGACACATCTATATCATTTCCTGAGCAACGATTGGCACTAATGCTGCTGGCACTTTTACAGCCCGATTAATCCTCAGGTCTAATGCTTACATGAGACTTGTCTGCAGAATTGCCTGAATGATGCTTAGGACTAACATTTGTAGCACTATTTCTACAGACTGAGTGATGCTCAGGTCTAATGCTAAGGAGGTTATAGATGAGAGGGAAAGCTGTTTATAAAAATCTGGTCTAAAAACAAACAAAAGCAAAGTTTTTTTCACATTTGAAGAAGTTATTAGAAAATTCAAAAAAGAACAAAAAAGCAAGGAAGGTAAAAAAGAGCAAAAATAAAGCACACAAATCCAGACAATTGCAAGACAGAGCGCAGTACCTTATGGCAGGAGCCAGGGCTTAAAGCCAGTAAAACCAAATAAAGCAAAAAATCACAAAAGCATTAATCCAAAAGAGACCGCAATGGCTAAGCTGAGCATTCTATCAAAATCTTTAGCTTTTATTCAGCTCAAGCAGTCCTGCAGCTGCATCATTAGATGTCCCAGAATACTCATCACACACATCAAGGAGACAGGGCAGGTAACAAAAAACATTGAGAATATAACTCAAAATAGTAAAATGAACAAACAATGCAATATCAAAGAGTATTGTACTGCTATAAAAATGAAACCTAAAGTAGTAATAATAACAAAATATGAAAACATTAAAATAACAAAAGTCAACTCTTCCACATGCCTTCATATCCGACCTTCATTTAAAATGAAAGGCAGAAATGAAACAAAAACTTTGGAGACTTGGTTAGCTAATTTGGAAGTTGCAGCATTTTTTAAATTTTCTAGTCACTTCATCATATTTTATTACATATTTTTGTGACATTGAGTCATATTCAAATTAACAGTGACAATAGAATGTAATTGCACATATTAGTAGTGTAAATGAAATGTTTTTTTTACCATTTTACATTATTATGTGGCTTTCAGTATCACTACTTTCATAGGTGATGAAAACATCCATTCATCCATTATCCAACTACAGGGTCACAGGGGTCTGCTGGAGCCAATCCCAGCCAACACAGGGTGCAAGGCAGGAAACAAACCCTGGGCAGGGCACCAGTCTACTGCAGGGCACACACACACACCAAGCACACACTAGGGACAATTTAGGATCGCCAATGCACCTAACCTGCATGTCTTTGGACCCGTAGGAAAACCCTCTGCAGACATGGGGAGAACATGCAAACTCCACACAGGGAGGACCCGGGAAGCAAACCCAGGTCTCCTAACTACTAGGCAGCAGCGCTACCATTGCGCCACTGTGCCGCTCAATGTGGCTAATTGTAATTTAAGTTTCGTACACATACATTTTTTCAAAGAAGCACTCAAAGGAGATTTAAAATCTGTTCTCAAGTCTTAATCTAAAATTGTTGGCTCCTGTCTGAACATGATAGATAGATAGATAGATAGATAGATAGATAGATAGATAGATAGATAGATAGATAGATAGATAGATAGATAGATAGATAGATAGATCATTGTAACACTTTGTTGATAAATTATAGTGTCAGAGAATTGTTGAGTCATGATTTTTACATAATGCAGCCATGTGGTTGCTTTTACTGTAATGAGAATACTGGGCACACATTTAGTCATTGTACCAACAAGTGTCACCAAGCCATCCTTCATATATTTCAGTGTAAGTTAAACTGGTTTCATTTTTTATTCTTATGGATATGAACATCATGTCACTTGCACACTTAGATTTCAAGGAGGAGAAATGAGCTGCTGTGACTGAGATTTGCAGAAGGAGCCACACACAGCCGCAGAGACAAACATGGGATTGGGCAAAGGCAGAAGTCAGACTGTTAACATATAAAGAGCTCTGCTCCTCCATTCTGATACAGCAAAAGGCAATTGTACCTTGTGTGGTGATGAATAAATAAACAATATCATTACTACCATATTGAATAAACAAAGAAGAGTACTATTAGCAAATTGAATAAGAAAAAAGTTATCAATTTCATGTTGTAAATTTCTTATATGGTAATACTGAGTCATCTGACCTCACCCCATCCTGTGTCCTGTAGAGGGGTGCACTTTGTTCTAGTATCCTTAACTTCAGATGTTTCACTGCTTTGTCAGGAACAGCTGTCGAATAAGTAAAATGAAAACAAAAACATAAAATATACAAGTTGAAGAAGCTACTTTCAAAGTAAATTGACACAGTAAACTAATTTGTAGTCACAAAGAATGTTAAATTTGCTAATGCTTTTCAATGGGAGATTTCTACATTTCAAAAATTTCTACATTGCACAGTATTCTGAATTATCTCAATAAAAATTGAACTGTCCTGACAAATTTCTTTCAAGAGTAAGTGTGCCAAATGTTAGCAAAATCTGTCAAGTCGGAGCTGAGCTGTTTTATGTGGACAGACAGGTGGGAATACAGACAGACATGGCCATTATAGTAGGTTCTTTTTGCATTATATGTGAACGCACCAGAAAAACAAACACCAGTAAAACAGCATGTCCCATGCCTCCCAAGCTGTCACTTTAGAAAATTATGCATCTTTTGATACATAATCCAAAATCAGTTACAGAGGAACAATTTACTGTATTTAAAATCTGTTCAGTCCCACAAATTATTACTAAAATTAATTGAATTGCTATGTTGTGCATGATTTGAGGGAATTGTCATTAGATCTATCTACTTTTGTGATTTTTTTTTGTCATACTAACATACTGTATGTTATACAAAAAGTTTTTTCATAACAATTTTAGAAAGTGTTCAAAAGTCAAATTAGATCACGTTTAAGAAAATATGGATTATGACAAAGTGGCTACAAAATACCAAGTCTAGAGTTCAATGCAATATTTTTTATAATAATTTGAATTGCAAGTGCAAAATTTAAATAGTACATACTGACTTAGGAGTGGTGCCATAAAAAGTCAATAAAGGTTGTATGACAGTTTTCCTCCTTTTACTCAGAATCTGTCTACAGTATACACATATTATCTGTGCCCACTTTGTCCAGTTTGTGATTTATTTTGCACAGTTATTTATTATTTATAACAATCGATCATTTCTACACTATTTACATTTTTTTCAAAGTGCACATCAGTCAAACAAAGGAAAGTGCACTTTATAAAAGTAAACTGAATTGAATTGAATAGAAGTTTAATAAACTTGGATAACAGGGAAATGTAGTTTGGAAAGGCAGCTGATCTGGAACACCCATGACTGGGTAATGTAAAAAAGTATCCAAATACCAATTCATTTTAAAAGTTGCTTCACTAGTTTAGTTACATATTATCATTGCAAAGGAAAGGGAAATCTATTTTGTAATAAAAGTGAATACTCATGTCAATCAATTCCACACTCCCCAGGAAAAAACACTACCAATGTAGTAAACCTGTGCAAATTTGTAATATCCTAGTATTGTCACGGGGCGGCATGGTGGTTCGCTTCCCAGGTCCTCCCTGCGTGGAGTTTGCATGTTCTCCCCTTGTCTGCGTGGGTTTCTTCCGGGTACTACGGTTTCCTCCCACAGTCCAGACATGCAGTTAGGTGCATTGGCAATTCTAAATTGCCCCTAGTGTGTGCTTGGTGTGTGTGTGTGTGTGTGTGTACGTGCCCTGAAGTGGGCTGGCACCCTGCCCGGGGTTTGTTTCCTGCCTTGTGCCCTGTGTTGGCTGGGATTGGCTCCAGCAGACCCCCGTGACCCTGTGTTCGGATTCAGCGGGTTGGAAAATGGATGGATGGATGGATAGTATCGTCACAAATAAAAATGTGAAGTAGCATGTTACCTAAATGTTGAAAAGTCTTGTGATATTAATTATTGCATTTCTGTGTCTACAGTATGTACAGACCATTTGTATCTGTTTTCTAAACCCAAATTAAAAACAGGATTCTTAGGAGCCATAAGAATAAGTTAAAAAAATCACCCTTTGTCAGGAAGTGGTCATGTTCTAAATAAATGCTAGATCTGTAATGTTAATAAACCACATTAATGAAACATACATTCCAGTATGTGTTGTCTGCTAATACGTACATTCAGACTGAGTTTAATGTTAAAACTATTTGAAGAGTACATTCAAATGAGAAAAAAAAAAGATTTTTCCAGTTGAAATGGATTTTATTTTCCTACTAATGATTTGATCATAATTCACAGATTTCTTTTGTTTTGGTTTTTGGATTTTATTCAGCTTCTATGTCTGTGAACACTATAACAAAGCCCTTTACAAAGCAACACTTTAAAAGGAGAAATAAAACAAGCATATTTAAATGCTAATATAAAAAATAATAAGTTGCGTAAATGCTGGAACAGCAGCGAAACTATATGACAGAACTAGAATATTAAGTATAACTGCTTGGAAACTGACATGGTACCTGTTAAAAGGGTTTTCTTTTATGAGCACAGTGACAATGGCTTTTACTGGAGGCTGTACTTAGTCATGCATTTGTCTTAAAAGTACATTTAAGCAATGTGCAGCAGTCCCACTTTAAAAGGCATCATTTTTTCTTTTTTCTTTTGCAGTATATTGACAAATGATATCCATTCTCAGTGAAAGACCTCATTGTGCCTACATGTATACAGTAGTTGGTTTGATACTTATTTTTTTTACATTATTGCATTTTTTTCTAAGGAAAGCCTAATGGTTTTGGTATTTTGTTTCACTGCAACTTATAATTATTCCTAACATGGTGTGCCACTATTACGGAATCATTTTGTTAATGTCTGTGTCAGGCCTGTTCAAGACCGTACATCTCCTGCATCACCACAAAAAAATTATCAAGTATGATCTCTTCTACCAATAGTAAAACTAACGATAACAACAAATTTTAGACATTCTGCCTATGCAGCTGCATTAAACATTCCCAGTTCTTGTGTATGCATTCATTTCTTGAAATAAATGAATTAACTTCTTATTTATAAAATCATCTTCTGGACTAAGGAGTGCAGGAGGATAAGTCAGTCCCTGTAAGCAGAGTCATACTCAGATGATAATAGGAAATTCAGTTTGAAGTCTCATTATCATCTGATAAATGGAATTTCAGTAGGTGATTGACGGACAGCTTAGAAGTGAACTCACTCAAAATACATTTTAGTTTCTGTAGAATCCAGATGAAAGGGAAAATATACTTATGGCACACCAAGCCACACACAGTATAATACATAATAACTTATATACTGGTAACTGAATATTATTACTTTAAACTTGTGGATATAGGCTTATAGGCTAATACAAAATAAAATATAATTTTATAATAACTTCTCACAGTCAATGCCAATATAGTGAATGTTCCTTTTATTAGGTACATCTCACTATGCCTCCTGCATGAGATGTCTCCCCTTTAGCTTTCAAAAGAACTTGAATTTTTAAGCATATCAACACAATAAGGTTTAAAAAATACATCCCATCTCAAATTCAATGTGTAACATTTTGGGGAAAATTTGCGTAGTAATTAATACCTTCATTCATCTTGTATAGTGTGTCAGCAGTCCATGGCAGTGTATGGCTTTTTAATTTTTTTTTGTACAAAAACAGTGTGGCTCAAGAATGTGGATGTGGGTAAGTGCCAGTGGAGAGCAGTGCAGCTATGGAGTGTTCAATTTAGCAATTGACTGAATGCTCGTTCACATACAATCGTGAAAAGCTCAGTCATTGTTCATTGATGTCCCATTAAGAACAACACCTACACCCACAAAGTATAAAAAAGATCTGAGAGGGAGAGAAAAAAAGAAAGGCAAAGAAAGAAAACAAAGGAAAAGAAAACCAACTGGTATGGGCAAGGGAAAATGTGCTCTAGGGCACATCAGTCCTGGTTGCAGGAGTGATCATGGGTTCTTGGGGTCCTGCTGGACCTATGGAGCTAGCAAGACAAGAGAGCTGAACTCAAATGGTCTCAGTGGATTACCAGCAGAGGTGGCTGAGACAAGAGTTGGAAGGTTGACTGCATTCAGCTTTGCTGAGTTAGACCGTGTGGGTGACCAAGGGAGACAAGTGCATAACTCCAGAGTGACTTCTTTCCAGCCATGCTGCCATAAATGCCTTATTGATGGAGTGCTGCTGAGATGTTCACCCTTCCAACAGGTTTTCCCATCTATATAGAGGACCCTCAATCCTTTTAGAGAGACCATTGGGTGTTTGGTCACCTTCTTTATCAAGGCCCTTCTGGCCAGGCTACTCAGCTTGGCCAGACACCCAACTCTAGCAAGAGTCCTGGCGGGTTCAAACTCCTTCCATTTCACAATTTTTGAGGTCACTGTACTCCAGGGAAAATGTAAAGCTTTAAAAATGGTTTTATACCCTTGCCCTGATCTACACCTCACCACAATTTTTTGTGGAGGTCTGCAGAGAATGGATTGATGGGCAAAACTGGCAAATTTATCATTTTAAATTTAAAACACAATATGGTGTCCAGAAAGTGAAAGTGTCAGAATACTTTATGAATCCACTATATATTTATCTTTGGTATATACTGCTTTAGTCATGTCCATGTTACAGGGTTGCACAAAAGACAGGCTGAAGAGGTCTGAGCAAACAAATCTTTTATTTTGCTACTTGGAGGAACAGCAATCAAAGTTTATTCAAAACGCAAGCCTTTATTCAAACACATGGCAAGTGGGCAACTGTTTCTTGAGCTTAAAAGAACCTGTAAGTGTCTCTGCAATGAGTATTCAGCTGCAGGGAGAGAGAAGTAGTAGGGGCTGGAACCAGGTCAGACACAGTCTACACAGGACAGAGCAAGAATAGAGCAAGAGGTGAGTAAACTGGCTTTAAAGACTCATATCAATGGGCGATGAGTGCAGTACAGCAGCAGTTGATCCTGCATTTGGTAATGAGAGGCTGTGTTTCTTTTGCGTTAGAATGCTGTACAGAAGAGTAAATAACAATCTGATTGTTTGTGCATCTTTCACTTTAGAATGCTGTATAAAACAGTCTCTTTCCTGAGGCAGAAGCTGCTTCAGGGATGAGGCACAGTTTGAATGCTCACAGTATACAGTATATCTGCGGTGATAGTTGTTTTGTATTTTTTTCCATATTTCTCATTACAAAAAGTGATACATAAAAGAATCAATTAATCATGATTTTAAAAAAAATGCATCCTGTGAACTACAGTAATCCCTCCTCCATCGCGGGGGTTGCGTTCCAGAGCCACCCGCGAAATAAGAAAATCCGCGAAGTAGAAACCATATGTTTATATGGTTATTTTTATATTGTCATGCTTGGGTCACAGATTTGCGCAGAAACACAGGAGGTTGTAGAGAGACAGGAACGTTATTCAAACACTGCAAACAAACATTTGTCTCTTTTTCAAAAGTTTAAACTGTGCTCCATGACAAGACAGAGATGACAGTTCTGTCTCACAATTAAAAGAATGCAAACATATCTTCCTCTTCAAAGGAGTGCGCGTCAGGAGCACAGACTGTCAGAAAGACAGAGGAAAGCAAACAAATCAATAGGGCTGTTTGGCTTTTAAGTATGCGAAGCACCGCCGGTACAAAGCTGTTGAAGGCGGCAGCTCACACCCTCTCCGTCAGGAGCAGGGGGAGAGAGAGAGAGAGAGAGAGAGAGAGAGAGAGAGAGAGAGAGAGAGAAAAAAAAACAGTCAAAAATCAATACGTGCCCTTTGAGCTTTTAAGTATGCGAAGCACCGGTGCAGCATGTCGCTTCAGGAAGCAGCTGCACAGAAGATAGCTACGTGAAGATAATCTTTCAGCATTTTTAGACGAGCATCCGTATCGTCTAGGTGTGTGAACAGCCCCCCTGCTCACACCCCCTACGTCAGGATCAGAGAAAGTCAGCGCAAGAGAGAGAGAGAGAAAAGTAAGTTGGGTAGCTTCTCAGCCATCTGCCAATAGCGTCCCTTGTATGAAATCAACTGGGCAAACCAACTGAGGAAGCATGTACCAGAAATTAAAAGACCCATTGTCCTCAGAAATCAGCGAACCAGCAAAAAATCCGTGATATATATTTAAATATGCTTACATATAAAATCCACGATAGAGTGAAGCCGCGAAAGGCGAAGCGCGATATAGCGAGGGATTACTGTACATTTATTTATATCATTATAGTGTGTGTATTCCTTAATGCTCTGAAATGTTTAATTGTGCCCATATATTATGCATTTTACTACTTTACTTGATGAACTGTATGTGTGGAAGTTAAATACAAATCAAATTCTTTATAATACCGTAATAATTTCATTATTGTTTGTATTAGTTGTGAACTTTCATTCAACTTTGTGACAAGGCTATTGTTTTCTGGGTTTACTGATTAGGCTTGATCAATTTTCATACCTAAAAGAATTGAAAAACACGACTCAGCATTTAGCTTTCTTGTTTTTTTCTCAGATGTGCAAAATAGTAAGTATATAAGAAATGTGTTACTAAGTATTGTTGAGCAGTCTACAACAAAGTATGTAACTGCTCCCTTGCAAGATAAAGAACTTAATTTGTTAATTACTAATGTGGCTTACTTTTCTTCAGCATTTTTACATCACTTCTAAGTGATAGACGTTTTTACATCTGTTTACTAAGTACAGTTATATGTGCTGAAGTACTTACTGGCCTATTTTCACTTTATGGACAAAGATAACAGATTCCCTGTGCAAGCTCTACAAAGCACTCTAGTCTCCCAGATGACCTGCTGGTATAGTAAGTGAGATCACTATGACATGAAGAGCAAGACAATTTCTGCTTAACCTTGCATTTTCTCAAAAATTACAGTTCAGTGCTGCTTGGAATTCCTTTTTTCTGTGAAATAAAAGGATATAATCCTGAACTTGACAGTCCATTCATATTGACATCTAATACTTCAAATCAAGTGCAATGTGAAAAATATACTATTTTCATCTTTTACACTAGTGTTTAAACAGAAGAGCACTTAAGCAAAATTCCTTTTGTGGACAACACAGATTTTTGAATACAAGTCAAACCTTCACTTTGAGGATGTTTGTATGTGTACATCAATTAGCAGACAACGAAAGAGTATAATAACTTATGGTACCACAGCCAAGTCAGCATTATAAATACAAGTATGAAGGTCAACAGAGAAACCAAAAGGTGCATTGACACAGCTCATATGATATTAATTCTAATAATCTATGCAATTGCAGTTGCTGGAAGAAGATGCAAAGAAAATATTATAGTAGACAGCAACTTTGTCCATTTATGAGCTATGTTTATATTCTGAAGAATAAAATATGTGGTAAATGATTCTTATAATATATTCATTTTTAATGTCAATTGAGTGCTCTTGATGAAGCTCAGTGTGTTTGCTATAGAGGGATGTTGTACTTAATTATGTAATTAGTTAATTATAAATCTTAAGTAAGAGTATTTACCAATTACAAGACAATTTAGTTATTAAATACATGCAACTAAACAAAAATGCAAACAAAATCATTTAAAATGGCCTGAAATTCAAGAAAATGAAAACAATCAAATGATATACTATACATAGTTACTCGCGGTATTAATGCTCTTTTCTAGATCAGCACAACATGCAAATGCACTGTCAATGTTGATGCCTGTCCACAGGACTCTCTCTGGAAAACATGCACAAGAAGCACGCCATTTCCATGCGAACACACACAGCAATGGGACTATTTTGGCTGGCACGGAGTTCCGTACATAGTACAATGTTGTGATAGATCAGTAGTATTTTATTTGTCAAAAGGTGAAAGTTTGCTTTTACAGAAGCTCTAGAAATATAGAAATAATATAACAAACAACAGCACCCTGAAACACACAAAACTTCCAAAAAAGCTTTTATTGCTTAAATTGCAAAGTGAACATAAAGAATATCAGCATTTAGTTTGGGACGTTGGGAGGAAGCATTGAATTGTCCAATAGCAGTAAATAGTAAAGAACCCAGAGAGACTTCAGCATGGTGAAATGAGCTGATGCGTAAAGGTGGTTTATTAAATTATGGATTTTTTCAAATGTTCATTTTTTTCCCTGTGCTTAACTTCCTCTTGTGTTAGGGTCAGCACCGACCCGCTTTACTTTTTAAATGCATAAAACTACTACCTAATTTTGTTTATTGTTGTGGCGAAAGTACTGTCAACCACCATTTTGGAACTGTCCAGACGCCCCCTGGCGGTATATTCCGGGGAAAATACTGCCCCTCTCCCGGTCCTTCCTGTCTCCCGGCGTCCTGATGGGGCAATGTCCCCGGACATCTGTCACAATATATATATATATATATATATATATATATATATATATATATATATATATATATATTGTAATGGACAGTTGGAACTCTTATCTGGCTGGGATGCCTTCTTAAGAGAAGTGGATGAAGCTTGAAAGAGAAATGGAGGTGGAAGAGAGAGAGAGAGAGAGAAGAGAAGAGAAGAGAGTGAGACTGTGTTAAAGTGCTATATTGGTGCTTTGTACTGTGCTGTTGTGAGAAGTGAGGGAAAAGCGCTTCCCCATGTATAATAAATGTGTGCTGTGTGCATAGAACTTGGTCTGTGCCTGTTGTGTTGGGTGTTTGAGGAGCTGTGCGCCCACTGGTGGTCACAAGGTGAAACACGTGTCATGTACTCTTTGTATTATATGGCAGGTACTGTATAATATATATATATATATATATATAGAGAGAGAGAGAGAGGGGGGGGGGGGGCAAAAAATGTATACACACTTAGCAGTTGTTATATCTAGACTTTACAAATATGAACCGAATTACGACAACAATATGTAGTATGACGTTATCTCAGAAGATGTCGTTACTCGCATGAATGCTAGCATCAGCACATAGCAGGCTGGACCATCAACATGCCTGACAATACGTATCCATGATCATTTTATATCCCATGGTACTATCTGTGATGTGCACAAGAGAAGATCCAGGCAGCCTCGTACAGCAACAAGTCCTACTTCCTCAGCTACGGTGTTAAAACAGTTTACATGCTTGCCACAAAAGACTACGCAGCAATGTGCATGTCAGACAAGAGTTGGTAACCATTTTCAGCACCTGTTGTAAATGTAGAAGTCAAATGACTTAAAATTCATCTCTTGATATCTGTGTAAATTTAATATCACAACTTTAATAAAGGTTTTTCTTTTGTTGAAGTGTATATATTTTTTTGACCCCCACCATCAACTACAACGCATCATATTCTATCCCAGCGCTGAAAGAGATACTGTGATATAATATGGAGAGAAACAAACTGCCCTACAGTCCCCCAAAAGATCTTGGAGATTAGAGGCAAGAGAGGTAATTTCAACTATCAGCCATGTGGGCTCATACCAACCATACAAGCACTTGCTACTAAGCAACAGAAGATCAGTTAGTCTTTGCCATAGAAAGCTAAAATATGATCATGTCAAAAAAGAAGACTTTGAAATATTAAAGCTCGCTTCGCTCGTCAACCCCTAGCGTTGGGGCATGACAAAGAGTGAGATGTATGAATGAGATATAGAATAGTGTGCAGGTGTGGATGATGCATATAGAAAGCAAACAATACAGTGTTTGGCACAGAGTAATGGTTAATTGGAATATTTCTTTGTACACAACATTAGTAGTAAAGATGGTGTCCTGTCCTTGAATGAGTCTTCCTTGGCATGGAGCATTTATAACTTTAACTTTAACGTCAGATGAACGTCGAACACATGAGAAGGCAACATAAAGTTGTCCATGTCCAAAAACAGGTTCAGAGAGGTAGATGCCAACCTTGTCCATGGTTTGTCCTTGTGATTTGTTGATGGTCATGGCAAATGCAGGTTTAATGGGGAACTGTCGGCGTTTCAATGTAAAAGGTAATTCTAGGTCAGAACTCGTAAGGTCAATTCTAGGAATGAGAACAGTATTGTTAGCATGTGATCCTGTAAGAACTGTTGCTTGAATAACATTGTGTGTCATGGTGTTGACGACTAAACGTGTGCCATTGCATAAACTCTGTTTAGTGTTAAGGTTTCTTAATAGCATGATTATTGTTCCGTTTTTAAGGCTAAGATTGTGTTGTGGTAATCCGGCTGGGTTAATAGTGTTCAAATATTCTAAATGGAAATTCAGATGTTCATTGTCGTCATCAGAGTCAACTTTGTCAGAGCTTAGAAAGAGCCGTGCCTCTCCAGGAAGTAATGAAATGACCTGGTTATTAATGTGATCAACATTAATATTTTTTGGACATAATATAGTGCGTTGTGTTAAAAGGGGTATTTGGTCTAATGAGATTGCTGTTCCAAATATCTCTGTAACTAAGTCGTCGCAGATAAAGGATTGGGGAATTGTAATAATACTGCGGTGGGTTGGCACCCTGCCCAGGATTGTTTCCTGCCTTGTGCCCTGTGTTGGCTGGGATTGGCTCCAGCAGACCCCCGTGACCCTGTGTTCGGATTCAGCGGGTTGGAAAATGGATGGATGGAATTGTAATAATATCTGGGTGAAGTCCATCTGTATTGGTGAGTGTACCATTTCCCAGTTGTAATAGCCAATTGTTATATTCTGGATCTGGACATCGCATGTTTTGTACTAACTGTATAGTTTGAAAGCAATGCCAATTGTCTGCGTATTTTAAGGTGGACTGAACAATAGCTGAGCGCATGGCATGTGGAACAATAGCCAAGCATTGTCTAAAATCACCTCCTAATAAAAGTACTTTTCCGCCAAAGGGAATATTATTATTCATCAACGTTTGTGGCGTTTGAGAGGCGCGTTGTTGCATGTCCAGTATTTGGGACGCGTTATTTTGGAGGTGTAATCGATTCGCCTGTGCTGTGCGAAAAGTCCGTTTCAGTCTACGTCGTGCATTGTTTGTATCGAGCCTTGTCCGTTTTTGTATGTCGGTCAGTTGAGCTTTCTGTTTTTGGAGCCTTGCTTGCTTGTTTTCCGGCAGTTCACATGCGCGTTGTAGACGTCTGCGTTCATTTATGCTGTCTCTTCGCTCCCGTTTTTGTATGTCTGAGACGCGAGGTCTTTCGGTTTGAACTCGTGCCTGTTTCGATGCAGCACTTTGAGACGCGCGCTGTATGCGTCTACGTTGATTGTGTCTGTCCATTTGGGCTCGTCTCTGTAACGGGGTTAGTTGAGCTTTGCGTTTTTGGAGCCGAGACATTTTTTCTCCCAGAGTTTCAGAAGCGCGTTGTATGCGCCGCCGTCTATTTTGTTTTTTCATGCGGGTTCGTGTGTTTGGTTCCGTTATCCGAGCCGTATCGTTTTGTACCCGTGAGCGTGTATTCATGACTTGTTTGTTCTTCAGCGTGAGAAATATGGATAAGTAATAAGGAGGATCGCACTCACTGTTAATATGGAGCCTTTTCTGCAGTTGAACAGTTAATAGTGCTTTATTGTAAGGAGATCCACCTATGCTGCATAGTGTGAAGGTATTGAGATGACGTATGTTTAATACGGACGGTTCCTTTAGAAATGGGGCTTTGGGTGTCACTTCTTATTGATGTTAGTGTGTTTGTGGGTCTGAATCGTCGTTGTTGTGAACGTTTCGTGTGCCATGTCCGTAGTCTGTCCCGTTTCGTCGCTAATGGGCTTGGTGTGGCGGTCACGGCTTCTTTTTTTTGGTGTGGTAGGAGCTTGTTGAATCCTCCTCTTTGTGTGCGTCCCGTTTCGTGTGCAATGGATTCGTGCGTCGCTGTGTGCTTTGCCGGCGTCTGAGGAGGGGGGGGGATGTTGCTTGGAGGGAGTGGTGGGGCGCGAGCGTCTTCTTTCTTTTTGTGTGCCAGGGGCTTGTTGAATCCTCCTCTTTGTGTGTGTCCCGTCCGTTGCTTGTGGGGGGGGGAGGTTTGCGGGTTCGTTTTTTTTTGTGTGCCAGGGGCTTGTTGAATCGTCCTCTTTGTGTGTGTCACGTCCGTTGCTTGTAGGGGGGGGGGGAAGGTGCTTGGAGGTGGGTGTGGGATTTGTGGGGCGCGAGCGGCTTCTGTGCGGACTCCTTTTTTCTGTGGTCGCGGCGCCTCATTTCTTTGACTCCTTTTTTCTGTGCTCACACCTTTTTTCTGTGGTCGCGGCCGCATTTCTTGGGGCGCCTGCGCAGTACATCTTTTTGCGGCTACGGCCCATGGCCGGATGTCCCTGCGTCCATCCGGTTTACCATTCTCGGTTAGTAATGTGGATAGTGCGCCTTGGGATTTTCATTGAAGGGAGGTGGAATAAACTATTATAATGCACAGGAGCAGTTGAAAATAGCATTTCAGGTTTAAAGTGTTTCCAAAACTGGAAAAGAAATTTTGAAATAATGTTACACCGCATTACCTGGTAATGCTATCACTAGATGCTGGTAAATTGGAAATAATTAGTAATGCTTGCTTTTAAAGTGAAGGAAAATAATTCCCAAGGCCACAACACCAAGTCCTATGACAGCACACAATGAGCACATAGCCATTTTGGATACCCGACAAAATGAATGACTGCCAGCTAAAGAATGTATAAATAAAAAGGAAAAAATGTACAACACAGTCTCAAGCTGTTCACATTATATATATAATCAATTGATTTTTTGTGAAAAGCCAGTGTAACGTTGAATGCACTTACATGATGTACTCCCTCTTTTGTGTTCTTGTCAGTATCCTGGCAGTGCTGTTCTAGATATTCTGTAGACTCTTGTCTCAGTTTACAGGGATCTCTTTACAAAGACTATTGCTATAGTCCATCCAATCAGTGATGCCATAAAACTGCTATTTTGACAAAAAAATATATATTTGCAAGATGGCAAAGGCCACAGTCAACTGCAAATGGTGCAAGGGGTCCTAAGAGTCATATGCAATACTTAGGCTTAGATGGATGATGTACTGTGTATGCAGCACAATAATGAATTTATGAAATTTATATTTAACAGTTAGATATTCAAAAAATGAAATGTCAGGAAGAAGGAAACAGGAAAATGTTACAGTATTCTGATATGTGTTTACAAGGCCATTGCATCAACCACTTCCCCATGGATTTCCAACACAAGTGATGTTACGGACATACAGTAGGTTTTGTTGTAAGGCACTGTACCACCCATGCTGTTTCCAGAATTCTTACACAGATTGTATTAATACTGCTGTTAGTAACAGTAGCATGAATAAACAAAGGAATTCGTAATAAAACTTCCACTTTAATAAATGAGGGCACTTGAATTAATTTCCCTGTTTGTTCACATCTCTGAAAAGCCTAATTGAGCACCTAACTCATGGCACATCTAAAGCAGACATCTGTAAACAATTCCAAAAAAAAAAAAAAAAACTCAGAAGAAAAAATGTCAGTTTACAAGCGGTCAATCAGACTGTCAAAATAAACAGTTCATCCAGCATATGGAATTGCAGTAAAAATCATTACTTCATTGATTGTTGAAGCATATAAGAAAAGCAGGTTTATGCAGTACTGGAATGCAGTGGCAGTTAATCCATTCCATAATGGCTAAACCAATTAATAAAATATAACATTCTCAAATACGATTAAATCCATTCAATAATGGCAAATCCACTTAATAAATTGTAACATTCTTAAACATGGCTAATCCAATTCAGGGTCACAGGGTGCCGAAGCCTTTCATGGCAGCAGTTGGGTGCAAGGCAAGAAACAGCCATGGATGAGTCTTCAGTAATTAAGAGGCTCCCTTCAGAAACACACTCAGCCAAACTCACACATGGAAAGTTTAAAACTGTGTTTTCTCCTGGCATTGATATGTTTGAGATAGCAGTGGAGGAAAACCAAACAGCCCACAGGAAAACTTCGTTGGGCCCTTGAGCAAGGTCCTTAACCTGCAATTGCTCTGTCCTGGGTATGACGTTAATCTGCATCCTGCCCTGCATGTAGACCCTCCAACCTGCAGGAAAAACCTGGGTGTTGGTAGCAGAATTGGCACTCCGGCCACCATAAAAAAACTCACATTGGTTCCATTCCATCTAAACTAGTGTGGTGCTGAGGTGTCACCCATTGCATGGTTAAACTCAGGTCCCAATCTGGGATACAGTTTTGGCTCATCATGTGGTGGGTGCAGCAATGCGCTGTATCAGCGTGTGCTCCTAACCTCTCTCTCTCTCTCCACAGAAAAAAGCTATTCATACACAGGAAGAATGTATAAACTCCCCACTGATGGTGACCTAACATCAGTTTGGATCAATGAAGCATCAGTGCTGAGCACTGCACCTCATTTCCACCCTCAATCCAATAGATCCACAGACTCAATTCAGCCCTGAATATGAACAGGTTATAATTTACTTATAATAAAAACCCACATGACAGAACAAAAAAAAAACTGAATAAATAAACAAGCAAACAGAAATTGAAAAATGTAGTGACAAACAGTATGTGCCAGCAAGTCCCACTTCCGATCATATAATTCAAATCAAAACCACAATTGATGGATCACATTCTGTATCTCTGTATTAACTCTATCTTAAACCTGTCTAACTCTTTTGGATGTAAGATGATGAAAATGCACATCTACTAAGAATACATGGGAGTGAAAGTCAGATTTAAAATCATAACATCAGTTACTAATATTCACATTACCAAGAGATTAATAAAAGTTTCAATTCCACTTATCATTCTAACTTTGATATTTTTTTCAGATTGGTCTGTAGTAGTGGGGTGTTGTACCATGTTAGCCATTACACTGGTCTACAAAAAAATATTTTTTTGTTTGCTACTGGGCACTTCAGACCAGCTCTTTATTAAGATTTTTACACTGATGTCATATATGAAATCGTATTTAAGCTAGCACGTCAGGTTTTTGAAATACACATCATTGATGTTTTGACACTTTTAAATATCAATATACCTGTAATATATCAACACGATATCTGGAGTTTGGACTATGTCCCACATCAAAAATGGTTTTGGTGTGTTTATTCTGAAAACAAACCAGAAGACGATACCAGAGACATGTTAAAGTTTATTTATGTCAATTTACCTCAATATAAAAGCGAGGTCAGCGTGCTCCAAAATGTTTGGAGGCACTCGGTTTTTTGTGCTTGTACTGCACATCCGTCTCTTTGCAAGAACCAACAGATGTCTCTCATCATGCTCGGAGTGAATTTTCCCCAATATCGGTTTTCCATCACCTTTATATCTTGATGAAATCTTTTCCCATGCTCATCACTGACATCGCCCAGATTTGGTGGAAAAAAGTCGAGATGAGAATGTAAAAAATGCAACTTCAATGACATTCTGGCTCCCATAAGCTGATACGCTTTCAGCAGGTTCTCCACAAGCTCAGCATAATTCTCTGCTCTCTGACTGCCAAGAAAAGTCTGGACAACTCGCACAAATGCTTCCCATGCTGCTGATTCAGTGGGCTTCAGTTTCCTTTTGAACTCACCGTCAAGCATCAGTTCACGGATTTCAGAAACAACAAAAACACCTTCCTAAATTTTGTTTTCACTTTTCTTGAGACCAAACTTATTTCTTAAACGTATTGCTGTTTCTGTCCATCGCCTTGACAGAACTTTCAAAGTAAACGGTGAATCTAACGAACGAAATGTCCTGAACTGCAATGTTATGTTTAACAGTAAAACCTACCTAGTAAAACTAGCTACTGCAGTGTCATGTCTGAGTTGTATCATTATGCTTTAGAGTCAAATAAGACATGGTAATTAGTAACAAATATTTTTTCTGTTAATTAAAAATTTATAATTTAAAAAAAAAAATTAATAATGACAAGGTAAACAACTCACAGCTGTTAGTAATGTGTGGCAAAATCATTTATCTCGATGGCATCCCTAGTGGAATTACCAGTATTTATCAAAATGGTTATCCGCAGATTGAGCAGATTACAATATGCATGCTTTTGAGGCAGCTAAGTCCCCTTCTTCGTCTTGAGTCCCAACTTTGTTTTGGAATGTTTTGCAGGCCTGAAATGCATGCACCCTGTAGTGGCTGGCATTGGCTCCAGCAGACCCCCGTGACCCTGTAGTTAGGATATGGCGGGTTGGATAATGGATGGATGGATGGATGGATGAAATGCAGGAATGGATGTATATTAACAAATGAAATGAAGTTGACCAGACAAAACAAGAAATATCTTGGGTTCATACTGTCTGTGATGAAATAAAAGTGAAAGTAAACTTAAGAATCACTGCTTTATTATTATCTTTATTATTTTGTAATATTTTTTATTTATTTGCAATTTCCATACTATTCCAACTTTTTCCGATTTGGGGTTGTACAACTTTTTGATGGATGTGACGTCTAATTTTATGACTTCAGTTGCTGTATGGTGTTGCCTTCAGAATGTCAAATTACACAATTAGTATTTCAGGGTATAACAAGTTACATGACTCCATGATGTTGTTTCAGCACCGTTTGAAATTTTCAAAGTATCACAAGCTCACCGCATCCTGATGGCCAAATAATGTTCTTCCTGGTGGTGGCTGTGCCTGAACGAAGGCTTTCGAGGTGGGATGAATTCAGCCATAATCTTGGAATTTTCATGTTCATCTTTCAATTCTTCACAAGCCTGGCACTACAGCTTAAGACAAAATGAAACCTGTTTAATTTCGTTGGATCAAGTCACACAGCAATTTGACTAAGTCTCTGAGGATGTCAAACATCACAACCGGGAATTCAGAAGAGAATACTGCGCCTGTCTCCGAATCACTAAGATTATGTAAATGAAGTCTGCAACTGAAAATCACTGGAAAAGTCATGTAGTGTGATGGGATCTTTAGCTAAGTTCCATTCTGTTTTTTGCATTTTGCATTAAGATGAGTTCAAGGCATCATGTTCTAGTTTATTAACTTTCAAGGTATGCTGTAATTCCACTTAACACATAGAAGTACTAAATACAGTATATTTTAGTTAGTGCTAATGTAACATATTTACCAATAAACTCAATGTTTTGTTGCATGCTGTGTTTATTCTAAGCAAGCATTCTTATAATATCAGAATTTTACCCTTGAAAAGTAATTTATATAAGGAATACACTTAATATAAAAAACAAGTAGATAGTCAAACCAACAAAATCACATTAAATAATGCATACCATCTAAAGAAACAGTTCACAAAGACAAATACACTGCTACACTTGGCAACATTATTTTTAATAATATTTGGCTATCCATTATCTAATGGACCATTTATACAAACATTGAACTAATGTTTCATCATTCATTATAACTACACAGTCAGGAATCAGTCACAGGCTAAAAAGAGTATACTGTACCTTAATCCTGAAACGCATGCATTATTTATTCTCATTGAGTCACTGTGCAGAGTGTTCAGCCTTTCTAGAGGCGTTAGATTCAGTGTTTGAAGGAGAACCCTCTATCGACTATGTCATCCTACTTGCAAACATCTGCGCTCCCATGGGGAATGATGGAGATGGAGGGGCATGACAGGGAGTAATGGCTTGCTTGATTCAGATCTGAGGGGTGAATTGCTATCTTCTTTCTGCACTATAGTGATTTTTCAGTTGTGTATGCATTAGCCAGGCACTTTTTTGATTCAGTTGTATTCTTAACATTTGTTGATCATACAGCTGGTGGTTCTCTAATGCCATCCATAGTTGCCAGATGCTAATCTGGATCGTGTCTGCTGCATGAATGATGTCTGTGCATTGTAAGATTCCATGTGCAGGTGCACTACCGTGTCTGACACTCAATTGTTTTAAAGAAGCAATATGACACAGTTGAGTTGTCAGCTTTTCTCTGATCATACTGTGGGACTGCTTGACACCATCTTTTTGACTTTCTTTGCTGTGTTTTTCTGGGCATTTACTTTTTTTTTTATTTGTTCCTCCTGCTTGTTTACCTGGCTTTTTACTTCTTTTTCCTTCTTACATTGTGGGTTTTTTTTATCTCAGTGGAGTAAGCTGGTTTTAAAACCATCTCAATCGCATCAAGCAGTGCCTGTCTCATGATATCCTCTCTGAGGGCTTATCACCCATGGACTTAAAAAGGACTCATTGTAACTTAGATGCAAAGCCTAAGTCAGTAGATGTGAACCTTTGGCACAATGAGTGAAGTCTTACATATGAAGGAAAATTGGCCTTTAATACTGGGAGTATCTTGTCATGATATTTGTCATTTTTTAAAATTGTAGGTAACTTTACAGTTCAAATATTTCAACAAAATATTCTCCAAGTGACATTTATTTCTATGGCATCAGCATGTAAATTAAATTTTGGAGGGGATGTTTTATTTTGCACAGCAGTTCCATCACTGCTGATCCATGCCCTACTCAAAATGAAACTCTATTTTCCTGTCTACAATAAGATCATTAACATAATACATCTTGAGAGATAAAGCTTTAATATTAAGTAAAGCCATTTTAAGGGTCACAAAGACAGCTGTCAATGTCAATTATATTATTTACATTTATATAAGATTGTTTGTTCAATAGATCACATCTGTAATTGGTTAACTAATTAATTTGTCATTAAAGGCTCTATATAATGCACCTCCTTAGTTAAACCTAAAGCAGATTAATCATATTTTAATATGTGCTGGTGACTTCCATTATGTATTTAATTAAATAGTCATGAACACTTTATTACCTTGCTATTGTTATCTGTGAGCCATTACATCTGAAGGAGTATGGTCGTTCCAAGAAGAGGTCTCAGTTGTCCAGAAACCTGAAGAAGTAATAAGAAGTCTTATTTCAGCACCTTTGCAGAGTGTCATTAACTCCAGTGTACATCACCACAGTGTCAATTTGCCTGTACTTTCTGATGGTTGATGGCATTAATCTCAAGGCTTCCTTGTAATGTCCAGAACATAAGTGCAGGACTCAAACATTTTGTGGTTACAAGAAGAAAACTTTATGTTACAAACAATGGAGTCTCTGATGATGAACAGGTCTTGACAGTCATCTGGAAGGGTAGGAAAGGTTAGAGATTTAAATAGGTTTCTGGACATCTAGTCTAATGGGGCTAGATGTGATTCTCACATGAGAATACACGTCTGGGGATGACCCATTAAAAAAATCTGTAGTGAATAGAGCCAAAATCCAGGACTGCAAAGGCTATACCCAGAGGGCTTCTTCCTAAAAGAGCTGCCACTTATTTCTTTAGTCTGTGCACTAAACTATGTCATTGGGGTTCAGGGTTCGGGGACAGAGCAAAAGAAACTGAATAAAAGACTTGACGCTGAAAGTAAATAAAATGATAGAACTACTGTTATCCATTCAGGAGCTCAGTAGCACAAAGTAAATGAATCTTATTGATTAATTTGTATGTTGTAATGACAGAGGCAACAGAAAGACATACACACACATATGTAGACCACTGCAGCTCACACGTGTTTGAGAAGTTCTTCTATTTGCAACGGTATCTTTATGTCATTTTGACTGTTGTATCACTATATAGCATAAGAACAGTGTTATGTGTTAAAATGCTCCAGCTCTTTTGTCATGGAATGTTTGTAGTTCCAATTAAACAGTAACATTAATTTTCTTTAGTTATTCATTTAGATATGCAGTCAGAAGGTACATGTTGTGGTGCAGCCTTCTCCATGCTTTACTGGTATCATTAAACAGATTTGTTGATTTGGGTGATTTGAGTACTGAAATCTGCATCTTTTGTGGCTCTTCAGTATGAGCTATGTTAATGGCAGTCCATTTAATGGGTTGTGACAAATGCATATTTGCAATTCATATTTTCTTGAATACAGCTGTTAATTCTTTCAAGCTTACATCAACTTCTACACTGTACAACTCTGAACAACAGAGAGCACACAATACACCTGCAATAATTTACCCTTCATGTTTACCACTCGACCATTGATGTCTTTGAATGCCAATTTTTAATCTGATGTTAGAGAAAGATTTTTCCTTTGCATCAGATGTTTATTTTTAAAACAGGTTATGTTTATTTTTAAAACATGCAATGTGCTCTCTGCACAACTGACACACATTTATATGTTTAATAGAGTTTGTTTAGTAAATGTTTCGACTGTAGGCAGTTCATCGTAAACAGAAGCATGGTCTCTGTCGGACCAGGTTAACAAGAAGAACTCTAATCTTTGCAGTTTAAAATCACTGCCCCTACTTTGAGCGCCAACTTCACAAGTCATTGGATTGGTTTATAAATGTGACACCCAACGATCTATCTAATTGTTTCCACCCAGTTTTAAAAAAAAATCACTCATGGTTGTCTCCAAATATGTATATATATATATATATATATATATATATATATATATATATATATATATATATATATATATTATACATCTGGCTTCAACGAGACTACTGGACATCAAGTTGGTGGAGGTGTCCTAGATTTGAACATGTACTTGTGACACTGATACACAAATTCCTTCATGAGCAGGAGCACGTGTAACATAGATGTGGACTGGCCTTAATCGTTATTTCTGCTGGCTCCAAATTCCTTCATGGGGTAGATGTTGCCAGTTCAGGTCCAGAGTAAAATTTAGAATTGGTGGTATGTGAAGCATTTTGCTCTGCCTATGGACATACCTTCTGAACTCTCAGTCTGCAACTGGCATACAATGTGCTGCTAAACTTGCTTCTTCAAAGTGCATTATTCTTTGGTCACATGCTGAAGCTTGCACCTGCTGGTGCTTTTTAAAATGCTCTGAGAAGTTGAATTTTGTCAGATAAATTTCCCAAGATGAATACACTGTATGCAAGTACTTAGTTTTCTAGAAAACTACTTGAAATATTAGTTATTAAACTGGCATTACATAAATTGTCTCAGTAGTTATATTGTTTCTAAGATTCATTAATACGCTAAGCTGACCACAAGAATCTCACATAACTAAGGTAATCAAATGTTTGAATCCCAAAGAAGCCTATTAGGTGTTATTCTTAAACCAATTCAAACTCATCATTTCAAAGCCTACAGAATTCAGAAAAAAAAATGGCAGATGCTCTGGCTAGGCGCTATCACCCCTCCTGATTTTTTACAAATAAATTTATGGCAGTGGTTGTTAATGAAAACTGCTTTTCTGAACTGGTACTCTGAAAATGTTTGAGAATCCAGATGGTAATTGATTCTCCGGAGAATGTTTTGCTTTCCAATGAGAATCTAGTTAAATATTTTTTCATGGGTGGATGATTTAAATCATGATAAAACTACAACAGTCAGCAATATTTACAAATATTTTTGGTGGCCTGATGTGCATAATGATATCATGGAATGTTAAAGCTGAGGAAATCAATAACTGATGTAAAGCTGAACACTGGTGCTCCGTCCATCCAGAATCAAGCAGACACTGGGCTGATATTCATGGTGATCTTAATAAGGGTTTTTCAAACCTCGTTGGGGACATATGTGATTATTATGAAATGTTCAAAAAAGGTTGTTTTGAATCACTGACAAAGGAATTGTAAATGTTTTATGAATAATGTGTTTTTTGCATCATTTTCCAAATTCTGCCACTTAAGACCAAGGGTAAAAGTTTATTTTTAGTTATAAGGCTGGACTTTACACCTGAAAACTGTTACATCCCAAGCCCAAATTCCGACAGAACAAGTAAATAAAGAGTTTTAGCAATACATTTCTACCCTTCTGTTGCTGACATTGCAGACAATTTTAAGTGTTAAAAATGTTTTATAAGTTAGATTTTATCAGGAATATATGGTATGGAAATTGAGTACTGTGTTATGAATGAGATAGCTTTAACACAAACTGGGAAAGGACTAGTTTTTCAAAACTTATTTCTCTGTTTCTGATTTGATATCAGGCTTGTTTGCCACCTTTGTAAATGGCATCAGCATCAATGTGATCACTTAATGACTGTTGAACAGATAACAGGGATCTAAAACATCACAAATAAGAATCTTAATATCCAGGGGCCTCATGTATAAACAGTGCATATGCCCAAAAATGTTGCGTACACCCGTTTCCAAGCTCACATCGCGATGTATAAAAACTAAATTTGGTGTTAAGCCACACACATTTTCACAGCAGCCTCGCCCCTTGCATATGCACTTTTCCACTTGGTTTTGAAAACTGGTGGCATCCATTGTCCTAGCAGGGCTACTGTTTCTCTGTGTTCTCCCTTTTTTTCAGATTCACATCAGTGACACGAGATTTATCAAATACACCAAAATTAACTGCATATCACTTACAAGTTTAATTCACTTGATTGTAATTATTCTGTCACAATATAATGGTGCATGGAATGAACAAGCATTTACAAATAACAAACCTGCGTTAGTGTTGTTATTCTCGGGACACCACTCATAGTAGTTTAACCCATTGTATGTATGTGTGGCATCATAGTTTGTCACAGACGGCCGGGGTTCTTGTCTGGCTGGGACGCCTCTGCACAGAGAGGACCAGAGAAGCAAGCATGGGCATAACAGTACCTCCCCCGGGACATTAGATGGCAGCCCCCATGGGTTGTAGTGGTGCCTCAGATTCCTGCAGGGTTTCATGGGAGTTGGAGTTATCTACAGCCCTGTTGGGAACTGGGGGTGCCGTCAGGGGGTACTGCAACAGCTGCTGAGCCCTGTTGGGCAGGTTTTTCGCCACACCCAGAAGTGCTGTCGGAAGTAGGTCAACAAGCACCTGGAGCACTTCCAGGGGGCGTTATAAAAAGAGCCAGCAGTCACCAATCCAGGAGCCAGAGTCAGGATGAGGGAGACAGAGCTTGCCGAGAAGGAGTGGAGGAGAAAGAAAGGAAAAGTATTGTTTAGAGGTGTTTTGTACTTTGGGACTGTGTTGTGTACTCATGGACGTTCTCCATGAGGGAAGAAAATAAAATAAAAAGTATGTGTTTTATTAGTGTGCCTCTTGTGTCTGTGTGTGTTGGGTTAAGTGCCAGTATAGCACCATCTACTGTCAGAAGCTACACAGCAGCTCTACAGTGGGTTGTGTTGAGAGTGCAAAGGTTTATTGGGATGCAGCTTCCAGGCCTGGAGGACATTTATAGCACACGCTGCTTAAGGAAATCCACCAGCATCTGCTTGGATTCCACTCAGCTATGTTACAGTCTATTTGAACTTTTCCAATCTAGCAAACACGAAGGAATTTAAGGTGGCTCGTATCTTTGATTTTTGGTACAACAAATAGTTCTGAGCAGACATCAGCCACAGCACCAACTGTGGTCATTTCTGCTCTTGTGGAAAGAATTGAGATAAACGCCATCAACTCAGAGAGGGAGAGGCAAATTCGTTGTACCACATGAACATCACTGACATAATAAAATTGAATAATAAAAAAACAAGCGCTAACTTTTACAAGTAGCCAAAATGTACACAGGGTGTTATAGACTCAAATCAAATATATGTTTTTATTTTATTATTGTAATAATAATAATAATAATAATAATAGCAGCTCACTACTCAAAATGCACAGCATCTGGCCTAGAACCCGCTACCTTTGGGTTATAAGGTAGCAGTTCTTATCTCTGCAGCATTCAAAAATACATATCAACATCCTATCAATTGACATTTGAGCTTGGGCTTTTAACTCATTGACAGCAATATGTAAATCAAATGCTTTTTTTTCTTTGGCTATATTCTTGAATAAAAGCTCACGTGTTTATATGATATTTGGACTAAAGTCTTCACACATTATACACTTCACGTCATTATTAGTATAACATGGAAAACATTTGTTTTAGGTATGTGTTCAGGAGTTCCTGTAATCCTTATTGTGGACACGAAACACACATGAAATGTATGTACAGTAATCCCTCACTTATCGCGGGAGATAGGTTCCAAGGCCGACCGCGATAACTGAATTTCCACGAAGTAGGGACACCATATTTATTTAATTATTTAACGTGTATTTGGATGTTTTTAAACCCTCCCTGTATTGTTTACAACCCACCATTTACTCTATTAATAACAGGGACAACTGCTAAGCAATATAAAATCGGTAGATAAGTTTACACTTACTGTATAGCGAAGTACACGTAGCAGCTTGTAGGCAGTCATGACGTCGTCGACCTTGTTGCAAAGATTCCTAAAGCAGATTCCATCCAGACTACTGCCTTATCACTTCCACTTGCAATTCGTTTTGCGCCCTTGTTAAAAGAAAAAGCAGCCGTAGATCTTATATGCTTTTCCTCCTTTTTAAATAAAAAGAATCGTGGACTCATTGATGCTGTAATGGTGTCCTCCAGCGGTGTAGCTGTTCCCTTCCTTCAACATATCCAAAACTTTTACCTTTTCTGCAATCATTTGCATCTTCTGTTGGTGCTTGGACACGGCCCCTGTAGGAGTAGCACGTTAATGCTGAATGAGTGAAATGAAACTTCCTGGTTAATGCAACACTCCGTCGCCGAGCCAATCAGCAGCACACAGGAACTTAACTGCGTGCTCTGATTGGGTAGCTTCTCAGCCATCCGCCAATAGCATCTCTTGTATGAAATCAACTGGGCAAACCAACTGAGGAAGCAAGTAAAAAGACCCATTGTCCGCAGAAACCCACGAAGCACCGAAAAATCTGCGTTATATATTTAGATATGCTTACATATGAAATCCGCGAAGTCGTGAATCCGCGAAAAGTGAACCGCGAAATAGCGAGGGATTACTGTATTCCAAATAATGATACATTATTTACCTATACAACTCCTGGCACCTCACTGACAGATAAAGAGACTTGAGCTCTGAGAATTTTGTGATGGATTCAGCTCCATTGGTGGTGGGGACGGGGGGTATGTGGGGATGGGATAGCAGGTTGCTTGCTGCTTGTGCTGATTGACACATTCAAAACAAAAGACGCTGACAGAGAGGTGCGAAGAAATTTAAAGTTTTTTCGTAGACTTCAGGGATGCTAGTGTTAATACATCTTTTAATGCATTTCATCATGAAAATTATATCAAGTATACATCTTACTATTCTGAAATTTTCAGAGAGCTGTATTATCATGAAAGTAATGTATTCTGTGTTGAGATCACTGGCTGCACACTCCTGTCTGGGTAGGGGAACACATAGAATACGAAGCATTTAGCATGCTATTTTAGTTACGATGGGATCTGAGAAACTAATAAATTAAACATCAATTTTGAGATGAAGTTTACAGTGTTCTACTTTAATGACAAAATAAACTATGTGATTAAACTGGACATTTTGAGATTGAAGTCTATATTTCAACCTTTTTTTTCTTCATTGTGTCCCTAATTTTTTTTTCTTTTCTCTGTACCCTAATACACTTTCATATAACTCTCTGATGGTGGGCTATGACTTACTTTTTCACCTCAACTGTGACATCTGACCACTTCTGAACTTGAACTTTTGAGTGTCATTCCTCTAAGTTCCTTATGTTGCTCATAACGCTGTCTAGGCCACCAAAAAGTATGTTTTTCCTTGTCTCCACTTCACTGAGTAGGATCTCCACTTCACATTCGCTGAAGTTTTTTTTCCACTGTGCTTTTGCTATTGTTTTTTCACAAAACGTTGAACGTAAGGGGCAATTTATATTTATTTGCATATTCAAAAAGGTGTAATTCTAGGAGGATTTGGGGTGGGTCGGCAGGCAGTACATTACATTTCATGCTGACCGAGATTTATGGAGTGGAAGTGCGTGGAAGTTGGCTTATGCATGGTTTTGTGCCTCTGTTTTTTGTGCATACACACATTTACACTTTTGTCTGTACATCATATTTTAGTGTGAATTCTATGCACAGCATTATACATGAGGCCTCAGGTCAACAATTTTGGCACAATACGTATTAAGGTTTCAGTAAAATATTGTATGATGATGATAAACATATTTTGAAATGTTAGTCAATCAAGTGGAAGGATGCAAGGTATGGCTAATATGTTTTAGCTTAAAAAAGTTTTTCAGGTTTGAAGATACTTTGTTTTCTTGATGCGAAAGAATCATGAAGCATACTTTTATAGTAATAGTGTAATCCACAACCTGAGGGAACTTCTGTAAAGGCAGTTTTTACAATGTTTCTATTCCCTGCAAAATATACAAAATAATTAGGAAAGTAATATGCATTCATATGCCGCAAAAGCATGTATTGTTAAATGCAGATTTATTAAAAACAAGTCTCCCTAGCAGCTCTAAAAAGTCAGTGTATGGTACACCATACAAAACATGAATAAAGGGCCTTAAAATGTACCAAATTCATCAACTTTGAAGCAGCAAAGCTTCTGATTTGAGAAAACATGCCTTTGGATTTCATAAGGTATATTTATAACAAAAAAAAGTAATTATCTTTTTCTAGGGATGCTCCAATCATGTTTTTTTAAGCCAATAGCGATCACCGATTTCATGTTGTTTAATTGGCCAATTCTGTTATGATTACTTTTGTTTCCTTCATTCCTTTAAAAAACTTTTTACACTAATCTCCTGCATAACTAGACACATATAAGCCTTATGTCCTATACTAAAGTGTATTTGTATAATTAAACTATAGACTACTGGTGCTGTTTATATTTTACTAATAAAATGAAATTCTATAGGCTTACTGTTCAGTGTCCATAAAAATACTAAAATAAATAAAATTTGCTTAAAATACAAACAAATAAAATATGTACAAAAATATTTATCCATGATACATATGGCATAAAAAAATTGCTTCTCATAATTACAAGCTGTCATATTGTTTATTTTTTTCTGTAACATCTGAAACAAGATTTATTAAAAAAAGTAGTTTTCACCAACAACAAAATAATATGTATATACACAAACACACATACACTCACACAATGAATTAATTGGAATTGGCAATTAAAAACTGCTTAAATATAAATATACCTGCACTTGTAGGTTTTAATCAGATAGATAGATAGATAGATAGATAGATAGATAGATAGATAGATAGATAGATAGATAGATAGATAGATAGATAGATAGATAGATAGATAGATACTTTATTAATCCCAAGGGGAAATTCACATACTCCAGCAGCAGCATACTGATAAAGAACAATATTAAATTAAAGAGTGATAACAATGCACGTATACAGACAGACAATAACTTTGTATAATTTTAACGTTTACTCCCCCTGGTGGAATTGAAGAGTCGCATAGTGTGGGGGAGGAATCATTTTTAATCATTAATTAATAATTAATTTAACATTATTCAACCTCCTGGATGTGAAGTGTAAATAATAAAATGTTGTATCTTTAACTCCCTTATTACGAGGGACATTCAAAATGTTTCCACACTTTTAAAATGGTGAAGGCGGGAGGAGTAGTAATAGTAGTTGGTACAATGCTGGAAAAATTGCATCGTAAATGAAGATAACTATGTAGAAAAGTGCTCGTATTTTGTTTTTGTAATTCTTAATAATCAGAATTAATGAAAGTGCGGAAACTTTTTGAACGTCCCTCGTATATTTCCATTTACCCCTTTATTACAACTATAGGTTAAATGAAATTGTCCTATCTGAAGACCTTCAGAAAGATGATCTATGAGTTTTTGGCATCCAGTTTTCTAAGGATGACTATTTGAAGTATATAATAAAACCTTTTTCAGCACCATTTTGTTAAGCCTGAGCCAAATTAACAAACAGTACAGTTGTGCAGCAGAGTGTATCCTGTGAACTACTAGTAAGCCCGCGATTCGCCAGCGAATCGGATATCCAAGAATGGCAATCAGTTTCTGTTCCGTCCGATATCTGGATGGATGACATATCATGGAGGGTGGGTGCGTCTGGGGAAATGTCATTTAATTACATACGCATATCTGTAGTAAAGTGGTCTCGTGTTGTGGAGACGTGATTCCGT
This sequence comes from Erpetoichthys calabaricus, assembly GCF_900747795.2. Lineage (NCBI taxonomy): Eukaryota > Metazoa > Chordata > Cladistia > Polypteriformes > Polypteridae > Erpetoichthys > Erpetoichthys calabaricus. Next base: position 123,908,748 of record NC_041395.2, on the reverse strand, counting down.
TGCCTTTGCTGACACCAACTGCTGGCAGAGTGGAGCACAGCAAGTTCAGCCCTGCGCCCTGCATCCATATCCGGTTTACGCCGTGTATTTTGGACGTCTGGGGATTCCGTACCGTAATACTGTAATGTGATTCACATATGCGCTGAATCCTCTCGTTTTTGTTTTCTCTGTGGCGGACTCGTTGCAGTGCAGCATATCTATAGTAAAGCGGTCTCGTTTTCTGGAGACGTGATTCCGTTGCCTTTGCTGACACCGACTGCTGGCAGAGTGGAGCACAGCAAGTTCATCCCTGAGCCCTGCGTCCATATCCGGTTTACGCCGTGTAGTTTGGACGTCTGGGGATTCCGTACTGTAATACTGTAATGTGATTCACATATGCGCTGAATCCTCTCGTTTTTGTTTTCTCTGTGGCGGGCTCGTTGCAGTGCGGCAGTGCGAGTGCGCCTCGATGCGCCCAGCGCCCTGCGTCCATATCCGGTTTACAACCTTTTTTGTTTTCTCTGTGGCGGGCTCGTTGCAGTGCGGCACTGTGTGTGCGCCTCAATGCGCTGCAGTGCACGTGCGCCTCGATGCGCCCAGCGCCCTGCATCCATATCCGGTTTACAACCTTCGGTTAGTAAGATGGATATTGAAGTATTTTTTGTGGAAGCAAACTAGAGAATTCCCACATAAACACTGGAGAAAGTTCAAATTTCACATAGTCACCTGGAGTTTAAAGTAGAAGTCTGCATTCCATCAGAAATCCCACAAGACCTGACTCAATTTTTTGTGGCACGGGACTGAAATGTAATTGTACTGAGCATAAATGTGTGAGTAGACTTTATTTCTGCAGTGCTCAGAGAGAAGTCAATGTGTTGATAAACATCTGAAAAAAATGTTGAGAAATAAATTATATGTAAGTTATTTTACTGTTATAATTTATCGTCAGTGCTATAGTCACTGTAAAAGCTGTCTGTAATGAGGTGGTGTCTCTTTTCTTTTTTTTTTTTTCTTTTTTACTGAGTTTTCTAATAAATCATTGCAGGCATGGTGGTTTATATGCATAACAGCTTGTAAGGCATGTACACAATGTCATTATTGGTTGGATATCATTACTGGTCACCTTTCCTTCATATCTGTATTGACTTACCTTCGTGTGTTCAAGGTTAGCGACACGTTCTGCAGTGCTGCAATCGCCTCACATCATGCATGCCAAAGCAGGATTATCTGTCTGTCTATTAAGGTGACTAGATTTTGTTTTTCAAGCAAGAGGACAAGGGGCAGGGATATAATCGAAACTTGACACGTCTTCGTATACAATGGATTAAACCTTTATTAATTTTTCTTATCAAACAATATGATAATTTTAAACATCTTAGTTTATGTTCAATGATTAGCAACCCTCCAACTCATTTAAAAGTTTACATTTTCCCTTCCATAACAAAAAAGGAAAAAGCAAACTACATTTTTTTTTTAGCTTACTGACAACATCTAACATATAAATGAAAACTGCTATGTGTATCATAACCTAAAAGAAATCATCATTGGTTTAAAAACAATCAGTTTTTTGGAACTTTTTGAAATATAGTGAAGAAAGTATTACCAAGTAACTTCTTAAAAGCAGTTTTGTGCTTTACAGAGCGAGCATGAAGTTGAAGTTGCACATGCCAGATTTCCTGATGCTACATTTGATTTACCACTAGTTATGCCCTAGTCAAAAACATGGATATTATTAATATTATTTTACTTGTCTGTTTTTGTGCACTTTCGTTTTTACGCACCTTTTGGACTTATAAGTTGGTGTTGAATATTAACATTGCTTTGCCTGGTTATCCTAGCTGTCACCTGACTATAATATTTCCCTGTAAACTTTCCTTTTTAATATACTAAAAGGATGTGCATTGAATGTATTGCCTGCATTGGGCAGTAAATAACACACTCCTAAAATAAGGCCTGTTTCCCTAATGTTTTCCAGGCAAAGCCACATTTCCTTATTAAGATGGGGCTCATCTTCCAACTGAATAGGACTTGCGTTTAAGATCTGTTTGAAATAAACAGCAACCCCAGCTCCTTTTCTGTTCTGTATATCCTTCCTAAAAATGTTTATCCCTCCATGTTTTACTCATTCCCATCTTTGTTATTTAGCCAGGTTTCTGTTACTACTACAGTATAATATCATAATTTTGCTCCACTACATACAACTCCAACTCACTTGTTTTATTTTTGATGCTTCCAGCATTAAGGCAAGATATTTGTAATGTGTTACTTGTTTGACTTTTGTATTTAAACATTGGGTATAAATTTACATTACTATGTATTTTTATTTTTACACTATTGTTTGTTCCTCCATGTACAGTTCTAAACCTGGCCTGTCCTAAACTCCCTGCCTCCCCATACCCTAGTTTAAACAATCCTTACAAACCTATTCATACACCTCCCAAACACATTGGTGCCCCTCTGGTTCAGATATAACCTCTCATGGCGGAGCAGGTCCAATCTGTTCCAAAAGGAGTCCCAATGCCCATTAACCTATAACCTTCTATCTTACACCAAGATTTGTGCCACGCATTAAGACTTCAAATCTCATCAATCCTACAGTACCTAGACTGGTGCATGACACAGGAAGAACTTATCAGTTCTCCTCCTCAGCCTGGGACCTAACTCTTTAAATTAAGATTGCAGAACTGACAGACTACAGTTATTTATGTCATTTGTCCAACATGGACAATGACAACTGGATCCACCCCTGCTCTGGTCAACAGCCTATACACTCGCCCAGGCAGGTCTCCCACCTATGTATTATGTGAGACTCCCTGTCTCTGAAGCAAATCTGTACTTCAATCCCCCTATTGATTAAGTCCTCAAATATGACTACTACTTTGTTTCTGGGAACTGATTGTGAGGTGGCTCGTTGGGGCTCCTTATGCCTGCCTACCACCTCAGAATCTTCATAGACACCTTCTATCTCCGCAAGGACCTGAAAATGGTTTGACACTTCCAATTCAGGGGTTGATGCCACCGGACGGTGCGCACCCTTTACCTTGTGCCTTGTGAATGTGACCCACCTGTCTCTGTCTGTTTGGTTTGGAATCTCTTCCTGTGCCAGCTTAGGGGTGCACACTATCTCTCTAAAGGACAACTGGGCCAGGTTTGCCAATTCTCTGCTATAACGTAAGGCAGCCGATTCCTCCTTCAGGTTAGTGACCCTGAGCTTGAGATGCTGGAACAGCTAGCATTCCCTGCAGATGTAGCCCTCATTGAAGACTGGCTCCCCCAAGCAGTCCTCTAAAAAGTCCAACATCCAACAGGATTTTCATTGTCATAGCCTCATTATTAAATTTTGACTTGGGTTACTAAAAGTCTCTATTACATAAGTTTATTAGTTTTGACTACCATTTTCCAAGATACTGTATACAGTACAGTCCCTGAACTTGGGTATTTTTGTGAAGTGCTGTGGCAACTCAAGGTTTATCACATCTTATGGACCATATGTATAGCTGCTCAAAGGCAGCATAAACTCTTTAAAAAGTAAACCGTTTTTGCCCTATTGCCCAATAATTAATGAGGAAATTTGGCATATGGCACCTGCATCTGCTTGGTTACAGGTTTCTCACGTAATTATAGAGAAAAAAAATCTCAGCTGTCCATTTAGGTTTCTAATTAATGGGCAGGTTGGGTGGATTGGCAATGCTAAATTGGCCCGAGTGTCTGTGTGTATGTGTATGTTTACCTTGCAACGGATTGGTGCCCATTCCAAGGGATTGTTTCTTCCTTGCACCCAATTCTTGTTGAGATAGGCTTTAGAAGGTGGTATGGTATGGAAATTCACTATTATATTCTCATTTACTACCCCAACAGGACTTGATCATGTAAGCAAAAGAAATCCAAATACTGAGAGTCTATGTTTAGTCTGGGATGAACATGTACAGCACCTCTTCTATGAGTATGGCAGACAGTATTGTTTTCTTGGACTCAAAATCCATTGTTTGGGCATATAACTCTAAGACAAGAAGAATTATAAACGAGTAAATAAGCACAGTTTTAATTGTGTACAATAATTTTCAATAGCATAGTTCTAAATATCTAAAAACACTACAGAACATTAAAACGTATTGGCTCCTACTAACAGTATTTAATTATACAGTAGTTAATGGAAAACAGTGTATACTGTAATAATCTTTACAGATCTATATAGGTCCTCAATATTGTAATCAAATTAAATTAAAAAGTGTTAAGGTGTTAGGTTTCAGTCTTATCCTATCAATACAGCAAGAACAAAATGTTAAGATCAATAGAATCATCTGCGTCTTTGGGAATTTGGATCATGGACAGGAAGACAAGCAACACACATTAACCGAGACTTCCTAAAAAATATCTGAGCATCTTTGGTGAATCCCATAGAAGCTTTACAAAAGTCTTTATTTTTTGTTCTTTGCAGAGCTCAAAGATGGACAGGTCAATAACTGTGATGTGACATTGACTGGTAGGATGGGAGAGGTTAAAGTGACAGGATGACAGCAAAAGACATTCGGATAAGGACAAGAATTAGGATTTTTAAATGATTCCTCCCAACTAGATACAGCCATCCATCCTGTAAAAGGTCACCAATAATCTTTTATAATCAGTAAAGGCTGACCTAAATGAAAAGACAACATTTAAATGCGAAGGCCATGAATAACTATATTGATTATTTGATATAGTATGTGATATTTTTACCACATAGAAATTGCTTTTAAAATTTAAAGCAATAGAATAAGTCTGTGAAATTCCCTGAATTTAAAAAATGTAAAATGATTATGCATTATGTTCACAACAACAAAAGTATGGTATTGAACATTAAATTAAAAGACTCTTGCAATTTTTGCATTTTTAAATTTTTTGTGTTATTTAATTTTATTACATTTATTAATGATGGTCTGTGTAAAATGTGTGTGTATAACATACTAAAATTTTTCTTTGTAATTAAAAGGACTATTTTTGAATTATTATGCAAATCAAAAAACAGTATACTATATCTGCTAAAGTTTCCTAAAGAGGACACTTGAAGTACAAAAGTTAAATAATAAGCACCTGCCACAAAAGTGCTGTGAAAGTGATAGAATGTAGATAAATGTATAGAGAATAATAAAATCAGTTACTCTATGCAATTTAAAATCTTTTCTTGATATATGAGGTTTGGAAAAAAATCATTTTCCTGTGCTTTACTTTTATAATCATAAACAGTATTGCAAGAGCAAACAAAGGGATCTGTTAATTCTAATTACCTCTGACATAGTATTGTACTTGTATTATGTCTCCCATATACCTAAGGTGGCACAAGCATTGGTTAATCAGATCAAGATACCCTTATATATCCAATTTCCCAAGCATGGGATGACAGCAGCTATCCACAATTACAAAAATCATCATTTTATGGACTTTATATAATGGCTACTCTGACTGATATCTTACATTACAGTCCACAACAAATAAAATATGGTAAAGAGCTTAATACTGTAAAAACATATCAAAAAAGTCATAACAAATTTCTTGTACAGATATCATAGTACTTTATGTTAAATATTCAGTACAGTTACCAAAAAAAAAAAACAGCAAAAAGTGTTAATCCTGGAAAAAGAAACCATGGTTTATAGAAACCTCACATAAATTTTCTATTAGTCACTCAGGATATTTAACCCAGTAATAACAACAGTTTTAATAGTCACACTCTTCTGCTAGTACATATTGTAGCTGTTCAATGTGAGTATTAAAAAATTGAAACACATAATAAAATGTGAGATTAAACCACAGATATTATCCTGACAATTTATAATTTATCACATTAGTACTGTGTGCAATTCCAGTCACAGGGCTGCTAAATTATACTGTTGTAACATCACAAGTTATGCAGAATAAACAATTATGTAATAACATTAGAATTGCCCTCCTATACAAAAATCAATTCAATCGTCAGTTATCTTTATTCACATAACATTATAGTTTAGAATAAAAAACAGTACTAGTTTGTAAATTTAGCACAAGTAACACGTCCAGACAAAAAGGAAAATCCAGCAACACAAAAAACAGCATTGCCCATGAAAAACAAATACATAAAAAAGCAACAAAGTTATGGCACTATAATAACAGTAATAATTAAACATAAGTAAAAATGTAAAATATTTAGGAATGTGCTGTTAATTTTTATCTTCATGAAGTAGTTTTTATTATTATTTTTGTGGATATCAACATTTTTGTCACGGACATCGTCTTTTAGCACGTTTGGTCACCTGATGCTGTGTGGTTGAAGAATATGCCATACAACCCATTACATCAATATCATGAAATATAATATGGCTGCTCACATTTCTTAAATTAATTGGACTCAGAGAAACTAGAATTTAAGAACAATTCTGGATTAGAGTTATTTTATTTTGATGTAGTGTTTTGTTAAAAAATAATTGTGTGTGACGACCTGGTTAACAGGTCTTCTTGATTGACCAATTTTTGCTTTACCCATTGTGGAAAACACACATCTCTTTCACTAACTTATTAACAACAGGCTGAACTGAAAACAACTCTTTTCAACGTGAATGGAATTAATAGGCATTATATCAATAAACAACTTTTTGCAGCAGTTTCTAAACATATTCCTGATGTGTTGTATGGGAGAAATGTTGGCCTATTACTCCTTATCTCCTTGTACTATTTGCCTGAAAGAGGGAGAGAAACTGTGAAAACAACCGACTACAAAACATAACTTTTAATTATTTAATGTAATTTAGAGGTAGACAAAACCAATTATCAAATTAAAAAAAAATGATGAGAATTCAGAAATGTAAAAGTGAAAATACATAAATCAAACATACAAAAATATAGGCAAGGCCTTAAATAAAACCACAAAACTGAATTCCCGAAAACTCAATATAACAAAATCAAAGTGTTAACACCAACCATTAAGAGAGAACTGAAACACACAGTTGAAAACTAATGCCACTGCAAAGATGAAGTGGCTGAAAGAAACTTAAATATTGACCAGGTGCTGTAAAGAAACAAATTAAAGTACCTGGTACCAGTTACCTGATTTGGAGTCTCACCTTTCCAAAACATGAAAAACAGCACTATAATCTACCTGACACATAAAGAAGTAATTAAATAAAATAACATAATTAACAATTTGCAATTAAGAAAAATAAAGCTAAAAGAACTTCATAGAACAAACAAAATGAAAAAACAAGCAACAACAATATTGCTGGGTGATGCACAGAAAAACTTACTTATGGCTCTCTGAAGATGCCGATACAACACCATAGTGGAGTTGAGAGAATGGTCAAGACTATAACTTTGTGGTTCCAGTCAGTAGTAGCTTTGCTCGTGTGCTTAGGGTCATTGTCCTGTTGAATGATGCAGTGTTGGGTAGGATTTATTAATTGGACTGACAGCCTCACATTTCCTTATAAAATACTGATTTATAAAGAGGATTGAGTGGCTGCAAGGTGTCCAGGTCATAGGGCTACAAATCAGCCACATACAGTACAACACCATCAACTCTTCACCACTGTTCTTCATGGTTGGTATAAGGTGCTTGTGGTCATATACTGCGTTTAGATTTTCAACAAATACAGCTTGGGGCATAATTCATGTAATTCACATTTGTTTTGCCTGCTTAGAGAACATTTTCACAGAAGTCTTGAAGTTTGTGTTTTTTCAATTATGGAAACTTAATCCACTTTGGCATGTTTTTTTTGGAGATCACCCTTCTATAAAAGCCATAGTTACTCCGTCTTTTTCTGAACTATGTTATGAATTATAACGTTTATCATGTTGATGCGGCCTATAGATTCCTAGATGTAGCTTATGAGTTCTTAACTCATAACTCATTACTGTTTGATATTAGGGTGAATTTGCCAGGAAGCCTACTCTTGGGATTCATTTGTGAATCATTTTACTATAACAAATGACAGGATAACATATTGTTTTGAAATGGCAATAACACATTCCTCTTTGAGATCAATAGTAGCAAATAGGATTACTATAAAATTGTATATGTAACTCCAAAACATCTTTTTTCACACAGTGATATCTCATGGATCGGCACTTATCTAAACAGTTCCCACGGTCCGTATAGGATGCAGTGCTGCTGAAGTCTCATGACACATGACATTCTTCAGCATATAGAATTGCTGAAGTTGAAACCCCTTTATTGATTGCTGTGCCTTTAATACAATTATTTCTATCAAGCTTTTTGATAACAGAATAAACATAGGTCCTTGTATTATAGTTATTGCATTTTCTTTCTTGCAAGTGGCAGGTGGTTAAGTTGAAGGGTACTATTTGTAAACTCTTTACAATGAGTATTACAGTTGTGTTCCACAGAGTCATGTCTCATCACCACTCTGTAAGCATTGTACATGGAAGACTTCATGACTCTGTAAGAATGTTTAAGGTTTCTGATGGCACTACTTACCACTTGTGTGTGTCCTGACAAATTATGGATACCCCATTTCCAGCACACTAAAAATGAGGTAAACATATATGTTATGGTCAAGGTATACAATAGTTAATGAAATTTGTAGTGACATTAGAAACATTGATCATGTTCCAGATGTCTGTTTCTGAAAGTGTTTTGAACTTTTCTGTCACAATTTTGGTATTGCAATATTTTTGCAGAGAACAGAAGGCAGTATAGTGTGCACCACTTCTAAAACCAATGGTTACAACATCCAACTGTGGACTCACTCTGGTTTTGCTGACTGAAATGTAAAGACATTAAGATCCTGCTGTATAAACATGCAATGCTTTCTCTGTTCACTCTCCATCCAGTGGTGTAGAACTTCATTTGGCTAACCTTTAAACAACATAGGTAAAACAAGACCAGAAACATCAAAATTCATAAAAATACAGTCCACATAATTTAACAAGTATCCCTAAGAATCTTCTGCTCTAATCTGATGAAAATGTTTTTGTTAAAACATTTGCTTTGGTAGTAGATGAGAAGAATGACTACTAATATACTTTGATATACAAGTATGTTTCCATTCCTGATTTATTTGTTTGAACTTCACTGTATCAAAGTGCAACTGGATATTCTGGCAATGAAGCATGTGTACACTAGCAATTTATTTCTTCATTTCAAACATTACTAACTGAAGCATGCAAGAAAACATTTATTAACTATAAAGTAACATACAGAGTAGTGAGTATGGATGTAACAGCCCTTCTAGATCCATTTAAAATTTGAAGGCAATGTCAGAAAGGCAGCTTCAATCATATTTTACTTTAATGAATGCATAGATGTTGTATGTGATAACTAATTTCAAATTTATTAAATATAAACAGCACATGTTTATGTACAGTATACAATTTGGATGTGTATCAACAGATAATGTAATGACAGAGAATGTTTTGACAGCTTCCACACGGTGTTATGTTACTGCATTATAATACCTTTCCACAAACACTACAACATCTAATCCCTAAGATATTGGAGCATCTACCAATTGCCTTCATTTTCTTGGAGGCTTCAAAATGCTTAAGAAGGCTAACATTTTTGATAATCACCATGTGATTTAGAATTGAATTCTAGTCAGAAAATATTATAATCCAAAGGTCTGACAAAGTATGTGTCACCAGGAAATAACACTGGGAATTTAATACACTTGTGAGGTGTTTATTTCCCAGTAGTAATTTTAATGAATGCTTTCTTGATACTTTTGATTTACCTGTACGTAAATTTGACCATATATTCTAATCAGCTGAAAAATACATTAATTCTTCTTCGGTTCTGGAAATAGTGCATTACAAGAGTACAGGTTGTTTTTATAAAAAATCATAATTAAGATCTATTGAACTATGAAGTGTGATCAAATGCCTCTTTTTAAGTAGTGCATTTCATTAAAATCTTATTTGCATACAAATAAAACAGTATGGCAAAAGATGATGAAGGGTAAATGTTCCATTATGCAGAAGTATATCTAGTGGAAAGTCAATTAATTTAAACCTGTTACAACACAACTTCTTCACAAATTCTACACTTAGGTAACAGTGTGATTATCCAGTGGAAAATGGAAACAGTAATTAGACGTGCAAAGTTTATTAGTGAGCTATTTGTATTTAAATTTCAGGAGTAATTAATATTTCAAAATGTAATCAAGACACTGGATAGAAAAAGAAAAGTTAAGTTTTATTATTCATTGCTAAGGATCAGAGAATTATATTGTTTAGAAGTGTTCCTATTAGAGACACATGCACCAAATGCTAGACATGCTTGACATCTACTATAGGATGTATATCTTGAATATGTGGTGACCCATCAATGAGTTTCTATTACCATAAAAAATACATATGGGATATGACTTTTAACTACAGCATGTAAAAAAACAATTATTAATGGACCTACAGACTACTTGAGTTTTTATAGTGTTTCATTTTGTTCTGCATAGTGCATTAAGAAACCGGTATCTGGAGAGCAAATTCTGCAATCCATATTGTATGATTTTATAAATTCTACGTCAAGCATATTGTATGACATAATTTTCAAAAAAAGGAAAAACATTAAAAGCATGTTTTTAATTCAGACCACATAACTGCATATGTGTTCAGTAAACCATAATTAGAAGATGTCTCATTTTTTGGTGAAAGATCTAGATGTGCAGAGCTACACCCAGATTCATTGAAAAGATACACACTTTTAATCATTTGGATGACAATGGTGTCTGAATTAATTTTTTTGTATTAATGACAGATGACAAAGTAATAGGTTATAAAAATGTTAAACTAAAACAATTCAGGAAAAAATAGACTTTTAAAAGATGTACAAGTCTGCGTATTCTAATGATTGCCAATTCTGCATAAACCCTGTAATGCATAGTTTTTCTCCTTGCTGCATGGGAACTCTTTGTCTGTGGAAAGCAATGTTAATAAACTTTCTGAAAGTTACATCAGGCTGTGCTACTAGTATATTATAATTTTTTGTGTTTAGGGTCTTTCTTCAAACCTTCTCCTGTCAAGCAAATGGCAGGCAAAGAAACTGTTCCTCATTAAAACAAAGAGCAGACTGTGCACGATGTTCATCTGCCCACGCTGTATCTAGACAGTTTCCCCAGTACTGAAAAGCTTAACACTATTAAACCATTTTCAATAATTGATAGTAATAAATTTAGTAACTCAACTGACAATGCAAATATCTTCTGTTCTTGCTGGCCTACAGGGCCAAATAAGTAAAGGGGCAAGTTTTTCATTCCTACATATCCAACACAAAATTTTGTGATATATGGTGTTTTTTGATGACCTTTCATGTACCATATATTAAAAATAAAAAATATATCTATATATATAGTTTCTTTCTAGAAAAAATATTTACAGTAAATAATAACACAAAAAGTACGTTTATTTAAAAAAAATGTATATATTACGTGAATATGTTATGCCCCAATACAGGTTAGTTTAAGATGTATTATCATCTTATGGTTGCATTCATGGATATTTTACTTAATTTCAGTATACTAGTTGTTTTTATTAGACTTTTATTATCATGCCCTGCTTTAGAATACCTCTATCATCACATTTTATTCTTAACGTTTGTTTGACCAAGTCTCCATTCTTTTTAAAATCATCTCTGAAATATTTTGATCATATCTCTGTGATTTGTTACATGGCCATGTCACTTTATTTCTCCATACATTTTCACATTACATTTCAGATGTCTCTGAGTTGCTTTTATGTTCATTTCTTAACGTTGATGTTTTGTAAAAAAAATCTTCTTGTGGTCAAATATGATCTTCTCTCCTATTTCATGCAAAGTTTGTTTGTCTTATACACAATTAAAAGTACATCTATCCATACTTTCTTACATGGTGCCTACCATGGCAGACGTGTTTGCTCACTCCACTCCATGATGTTTTTTGTTTTGTTTTGTGTTTTTGTTTTTTCGTCCTCTCTACAGTGCATACAGTAAATGCTTTGCATTACTATTCATGCAGCAGACAGGCATTGCTGGACATTGCTAACTCACACAGTCCCCTGGAATTTACCGGTTTTATACCATCTGAGCTACAGTTCATTGTTTGTTCCCGCAGCTAACACCACAACCACACCCAGGAAGACCCCGTAGCACCAAGCTCGAGTGACCAAGCTGACCCCAGGAGAGATGCTCCGGAGACGGTGACGCAAGTGAGGCAAGAGGGGAGGGCTCCATGCTAGGCTGAAAGCCAGCGCTAGCAGGTGGAGTGGTGGCTCTGAGGCTAGAGATCTGCACTGGCAATTGGAAGGTTGCCGGTTTGAATCCCGTAAATACCAATAGGGACTCTGTTCTGTTGGGCCCTTGAGCAAGGCCCTTAACCTGCAATTGCTGAGCGCTTTGAGTAGTGAGAAAAGTGCTATATAAATGCAAAGAATTATTAGCTGACCACCACTACCCAGCCTCTTGCTAGCCAACATTCGGTCTCTGGAAAACAAACTGGATGAGCTAAGAGCCAGGATTACAGCGCAGCGGGAAATAAGAGAGTGCTGCGCTCTAATTTTCACCGAGACCTGGCTTTCGGACAAAGTCCCAGAATGCGCCGTTAAGCTACAGACTCACTCCGTGCACCGAAAAGACCGTACCGCATCCTCCGGTAAGGCTAAAGGGGTGTGTGTGTGTGTGTGTTTATTAACAACACGTGGTGTGGAGATGTACAGACTGTTTATAAGCACTACTCACAAGATGAGGAGTTTTTACTGCTGAAATGCCGACCCTATTATCTATGTGACTGGGTACATTAACACCTGTATTGACAACATCCTGCCCACAATACCAGTCAGGAAGTTCCCCAACCTGAAGCCCTGGATAAACAGTCAGGTACGCCACATGCTGCGTGCCCTCTCTCTTGCATTTAGATCAGGCACTGAGATGGACTACAAAGCTACAAAGTACAGACTAAGAAAAGCCATCACAGCAGCCAAGAGGCAGTACAAAGAGAAGCTCCAGGGCTTCTGTTCTACTGCTGACTCTGGAAGTATGTGGCAGGGCCTATAGCATATCACAGACTACAGGACCACCACCAGCACAATCAGCTCCACACACAGTCTGCCGGATGATCTCAACACTTTCTACACGTGCTTTGAGACATCCAGCAACAGCACAGAGTGGAGACACACACACACCTGGACAACCCAACCCCCCTCCCCTCCCCCAATTGTCTCTTCAGGTCAGGTACACAAAGCACTAAGGAAGATCAACCCCGGTACGGCATCAGGACCAGACAACATCCCTGGGCGGGCTTTCAGAGCATGTGCCAACAAGCTGGCTGATGTTCTCTGCTCCATCTTCAACTTTTCCCTCAGAGCATCATTCCATCCTGCTTTAAGACTACAATCATCGTCCCCCTTGCTAAAAAAGCCCACCCACCTGCCTGAATGACTACAGGCCGGTAGCACTCACTCCAATCATCATGAAGTGCTTTGAAAGAGTGGTGCTGGCCCACATTCAGAGCAGCATACCAGACACTCTGGACCCCCTGCAGTATGCCTACCGACCCAACAGGTCTACCTCAGATGCCATTGTGGCTGCACTACATTATTCCCTTTCCCATCTGGAGAACAAAGACTCCTACATCAGGTTGCTCTTTCTTGACTACAGCTCCGCCTTTAACATGGTTATCCCCCATAAACTCACCCATAAACTGTCTGCACTTGACCTGCACCCCACCCTCTGTGACTGACTCCTAGACTTTCTGACTGGCAGGCCGCAGTCTGTCAGGTTTGGTAATAGGATTTCAGCCGCCATTATCACAAACACAGCGTCCTCAGCCCCATCCTCCTCACCATGTTCACCCACGACTGTGCCGCCTCCCACAAAAGTAACATCATCCTAAAGTTTGCAGACGACACCGCAGTGATAGGACGCATCACTAGTGTGGATGAGGTAGCCTACAGGAGGGAGGTGGATAGTCTGGCGTCATGGTGTGAGGACAACAACCTCACCCTCAACACAGACAAGACAAAGGAGATGATAGTGGACATGAGGAAAGAGAGGAGACCTCACTGGCCACTGTTCATCCGAGGGCTTGAAGTGGAGAGGGTGAGCAGCATTAAATACCTGGGCGTCTACATCAGTGAGGACCTCACTTGGACACTTAACACCACACAGCTGGTCAAGATGGCTCAACAGCAGCTGTACTTTCTGAGGAGGGTGAGGAAGTTTGGTATGTTGACTAAGATCCTCGGCAACATTCCTCTCCTCTCAACTTTTACAGCTGCATTGTTGAGAGCATCTTGACCAGCTGCATCACCGTGTGGTACGGCAACACTACTGCTATGGACCGCAAATGCCTGCAGAGAGTGGTAAAGACTGCTGAGAAGATCACCAGGACCTCACTGCCCTCTCAGCAGAGCATCTACAACTGCAGAGTCCGCAGGAGAACTGCCAACACGAACTGTTCACACTTCTATCCTCAGGCAGGAGGTATAGAAGCATGAAATGCAGGACTTCCAGACTAAAGAATTCTTTGAGCTACATTATTTGTATGAAATACAAATGTTGTTGTTGTTGTTTCTTTAAAGCCATTAGACTTCTAAATAACTGACTGGAATTTATAACCATGGTTCACCTCATTCTATCTACCTCACACAACTGTATTTGACTTGTCCATCACACACCTACCTGCACATTACACTTTATATTTCTATTCTGTTTTTATACTTTATGCTGCCTCTGTTACTTATTATCTATCTGCTACTTATTATTTATGTTTATCTTTATACGTTGGTTTTGTCATTTGGTGTGGACAGCAAAGAAAGAATTTCATTATACAGGGAAACGTGTTTCCTTACTGTGCACATGACAATAAACTTTGAACTTGAAACAATCTTAACATTTAGGGTGGTGGAAAGACACAGCCTATTCTTGCAGGCCTCAACCCTGGAGAGGGTGCCAATCCATCAAAGGATACACCCTTAAATGCATCTACAGCAGTTTAGAGTTGACCTATCAAGCATATCTTTTAAACAGAAAATAAAATCAAACTACCAGGCAGAAACCACACACAAAAAATGGAAGGACATGCAGATGTTTCAGAGACAGTAACCTAGCTTAATTTTAACCTTTTTCCCTAAAGATCTGAGGCAGCAACATCACAAACATAGTAAGCTGCCTATTACAAAAATCTCAATATCTATAAAGAGAACCTTTTATTTTGCTTTATATACACAGTTTTGTTTTTCAAACCTCTAATTTGAAATTTGAAACATGGTAATTTTTAGCCTTAACACTTACAGTTCAGAGTAAGACCAAGTGACAAGAAATACAACAGTGTAACCTATCAAAACAGAAACAATGCCATACATGATGGTGGCATGATGGTTTAACATGCTTTACTTTCAACCAAGAATTCTGGATTTAAATCCAACACATTTAGCTTTGCCATTGTCAAGCATTTCTCTTACTACTTTTGTCATGGCCCCCAGCCTTCCCAGATGGAACCAAGTTTTCTCCAGAGGTATTTATTACAATTTGGGATCACAATTATAATCTCTCCATTACACCATCCATCGCATCTAACCTAGCACTATTTTTCCATGTTAACTGAAGCAGCATTAATAAGGTTTTTAACACAAAACTTTTGGTCTTGTCCAATCCTGGGGACTGCAGGAGTGGCTCAGGATCAGAGTGAGTTGTCGTAACCCAACACCTGAAAAAAAATTGTAACAAATTAAGATCACCAATTATATTTATTTCAAAGACATAATAATGTTTTCCCACACATTTAAAGCTAAATGTGTACTATAAATAATACCCTCATAAAGCCATGAAAGATGATTACAATTTTAAAACAGGGAACTGTATAAAATACTACAATGTGATTTACCAACAGGAAAACATAGGTTGTGATGGTGGTTAGCACACTTGCTTCAAACCAAGAAATGTAGATTCAGTCATTGCCCATTACATTTAAATTTTAATTAAGTCCACAAACAACCCCGGATTACTGCAGTCTGGAGTTCTTTGCAGCAGGAGAGAAACAAACTTCAAAATACTCACAACAGTTACAGTATGTACTAAATGTAACATGTTTATGTGTAATAAGTCTGGTAATATGAACTTTGTAATTTTACTTTTTACCATTTCACCTCTATATTTGTCTCATCTAGATAACAACAGGTACTTTTATCCAGCAGGGGGTGCTAGCTCCCTGGTTGGACTAAGTTCTTTTGTAATTGCGGCATGTTACATAAACCCAAACTATGTAGATATGATATTAAAAGGCGATACCCCTCCCTTAGTGATACGGCGGTAAGAAATCACATAGGAGAAATAACTTAGCTTTATTTAATGACAGTTTACGCGGCATAACAGACGAGGAAGCCATGACAAGACTGTCACCAAAGTGGGAGCCTGGTGTATAGAGTCTGCCATTTTCGTTGCAGCGCTGGAAGGATTTTCAGGATTAGGATGACAGTATCTTCCATCTGTCCATCAGCTTCAAAGGTGTGCCGAGCATTGTTCCAAGATTTTATATCCTTTCTCCATGTGCAGGCCCCCACTTAGGTAAATCATACCATTCCAAACAAGGAAAAGAAGATCCAATGGCGTGCTGACTCTGACACACAGAAATAGTACAATGCTCATTTCGCAGTTGTCCCTTTCTTGTCTTCTAATGCTTGCCTAGCAGTTCTAAATGATGAGCCCCTGTGTGCTAAATTTGGCCTTGTGTTAGCTGTACATGTGAGTGGATTTATAAAATATTTCTTGCACAGAGCACAGTGGCATATTAAACTTATATACTTATTACAGTACGTGAGCTAGTGGTTAACATAAAACACAAAATTAAAACCAAAATAGCACAACACACAGTGCTGAACTCAAAAACACCAAGCAATATGTAAACAAAAGTACACATAAAATACATTATTGCAGGGTTTCTTAAACTTTTTTTCTCACAACCCAATCTTACCCTTTTAAGTGTCTTTG
Source organism: Erpetoichthys calabaricus (assembly GCF_900747795.2). Classification (NCBI taxonomy): domain Eukaryota; kingdom Metazoa; phylum Chordata; class Cladistia; order Polypteriformes; family Polypteridae; genus Erpetoichthys; species Erpetoichthys calabaricus. Next base: position 123,891,845 of record NC_041395.2, on the reverse strand, counting down.
AGACTAATGATGATCATCAGAGTAGGGTGGTCCCTTTAGGAGAATATATCCCACTCCCATATAAAACAACAGTGACTTGCAACCATACACAACCCAAAGATGGCAACTTGATACCCAATCCATAGTTTAAGAAACTCTGCACTATACGTGAAGGATGATCAAAAAGGTTTGAGCCTAACCAGACCTGTAAGAGGTACTAACAAAGTTTTATATTTCAATGTGCTTCCTATGAACTTTTGCATAATTCTTACAATATTTACAAAGATTTTCCATGCCTCTCACATGTATTTTTTGTTTTGCTTCTGCAGTCACTCTTCCTCTTCCGACTGGAAGTCCACATCATTGACATAGCACATTCAAAGGATAAAACCCTTTAGATTGGTGGTAATCATATGTAGCCAAGTTTGGAGAATAGTTTGGGTTTGGTATATCTTTAAATTCACACTTTCAAACAGTAATCTTTGCAATCCATGTAGTGCAAAATGGTGCATTATTGTGAGGCAGAAGAGGAATTAGTTGACAGTTTTACTTGATGTTTTTCCATGATTGACTATAAAGCAATTTAACAGTGACTAGTAACACTATGTGGGCCTTTTGAGGTATATAATCAATATAAACTTATCCATAAAAAAATTGTCCATATGATCTTGTCAGCACTGGCATGGACATTATGTTGTTGGAGAATTGAATCACCATTCTTTCACTATTAAACTTTTTTTGCTCGTACTCTGGGTAACAGTGATGCATTAGAGTTTCATCCTGCATTATGAAATGCTTCTTATACTGCATTTCTCCCAGTGCAAATTAATTAGCTTAAGATTTACCATAAAACATTGGATCCAATGTTGTTTTATTTCAGTAGTCAAAATTCTGGCAGACTTTGCTCAAATGTAATTGCTCATAAAGAATGAATTCAGCTTGCCCATAACTTCTGTAGTGCCCAGTGACTCAAGTACTGGCACTGTTTGATTGCAAATTTTTGATTTGCTCCATAGGTGGCCATATCTCCTTCTGTTTTTACTGTTAAAGGCTAGTCAAACCTAATGTTTGAAGAGATTCTTTTAACTATGATGGAATTCTCTAGCTCTTTCTTTACTATGGAATGCGTACAGAACTGGTCCCTTTACACTTTAACTATGCAAGAATGAATCTCCTAATGAATGTTGTTCTCAAACATTTGCAATTCACTGATAGCACTTGATAATACTTGATTTCATGATTTTCAGTATCCATGTTGGCATGGTTCTGAAATGAGAAACCCCATAAACGAAAACTGATGGAAACTTGAAATTCAGATATTTTAGTACACAGGAGGTAACTTATGAAATCTGGACAATAGAATACCTTTTTTTAGGTTCACGCTCAAAACCTTTTAATGACCTCTAGTGACTGTTTACAAATGCACTGGTAGCTAAAACACACTCTTTACTCCTATTTTTGAGTCCAACTATTCCATTCCCTTTTTATTTAAAGTTTCCTTCTTTAAAAAGAGAGTGCATAATATAACACTATGACTTCCGCTTTATCATTTCTCTATCAGCAGAGCAAGACTGTTTTAAATACCAGTCAAATAGTCCTGTCATGTTTGGGTTTGTTGTAGTCGTGGCCCTATTTGGCAAAGGAGGCATCACTTGTTGTGGTGTGTTAACAACATACATATAGTTTCTTCCTTCATTGAGGCATTAACAGAACTCTCCTTTCGCTTGCTAGTATTTATAGTCCCCAGTGTAGCCATGTGTCCAGATAAGGAAACTCTCTATGCGCTTCGTATGACTGAACTCAGTTGCGTATCTTCTTCTTCTTCTTTTTTCAGCTGCTCCCGTTAGGGGTTGCCAGAGCAGATCATCTTCCTCCATATCTTTCTGTCCTCTGCATCCTGCTCTGTTACACCCATCACCTACATATTCTCTCTCACCACATCCATAAATCTTTGCTTAGGCCTTCCTCTTTTCCTCTTCCCTGGCAGTTCTATCCTTAGCATCCTTCTCCCAGTGTATCCAGCATCTCTCCTCTGCACATGTCCAAACCAACGCAATCTCACCTCTCTGACTATGTCTCCCAACCATCCAACTTGAGCTGACCCTCTAATGTACTCATTTCTAATCCTATCCATCCTCGTCACACCCAGTGCAAATCTTAGCATCTTTAACTCTGCTACCTCCAGCTCTGTCTCTTGCTTTCTGGTCAGTGCCACCGTCTCCAACCCATATAACATAGCTGATCTCACTACCGTCCTGTAGACCTTCCCTTTCACTTTTGCTGATACCCGTCTGTCACAAATTACTCCTGACACTCTTCTCCACCAATTCCACCCTGCCTGCACTCTCTTTTTCACCTCTCTTCCACAATCCCCATTACTCTGTACTGTTGATCCCAAGCATTTAAACTCATCCACCTTCGCCAACTCTACTCCCTGCATCCTCACCATTCCACTGACCTCCCTCTCATTTACACACATGTATTCTGTCTTGTTCCTACTGACCTTCATTCCTCTCCTCTCTAGAGTATATCTCCATCTCTCCAGGGTCTCCTCAACCTGCTCCCTACTATTGTTACAGATCACAATGTCATCAGCAAACATCATAGTCCACGGGGACTCCTATCTAATCTTGTCCATCAACCTGTCCATCACCATTGCAAATAAGAAAGGGCTCAGAGTTGATCCCTGATGTAATCCCACCTCTAACTTGAATGCATCTGTTACTCCTACCGCAGACCTCACCACTGTCACACTTCCCTCGTACATATCCTGTACAACTCTTACGTACGTCTCTGCCACTCCTGACTTCCTCATACAATACCACAGTTCCTCTCGAGGCACCCTGTCATATGCTTTCTCTAGGTCCACAAAGACGCAATGCAACTCCTTCTGGCCTTCTCTAAACTTCTCCATCAACATCCTCAGAGCAAACATTGCATATGTGGTCCTCTTTCTTGGCATGAAACCGTACTGCTGCTCACTAATTATCATGCTGCTCAGAATTCCATGTTTGCTCCAGAGCCATGCCACCACCAGGACACTTCCAATCTGTTCGTGAAATGGGAAAAGAAAACACACCTTGTGGAATATGGAGTTCTCCATCCTTCTTTTGTGTTTGGAGTGACACTATGCACGCACACACACACACACGCACGCGCAACCACACACACACACACACATATATATATATTATATTGCTAAGGTGAGATGGAGGGTGGATATTCTGTTAACATCTTATTTGATTTTATCCATAGTACTTCGAAAATTGTACTGGAAAAGATCTTTTTATATATATCAATTTAGTATGATGTGCTACAGATCACATCCTCAGATGTTTCTGCAGGAACTCTCTGGGAAATGATGAAGGTTGTTTTAAGAGGGCAAATAATTCCACATCTCTCTCTCTCTCATAAAAAACAAAGTAGAGACTAGGAACGCTTGAGAACTGCTTGATTTCCTAATGAAGTTCTTTATAAGAAAATATTTCCTTTAAAATCAGAATTTAATCTCTTCACAACAAGAGAAACTGAACAACCAATTTTTTTAAATTACAACATTATTATTATGAATATGGGTGCTCTGGTTTCCTCCCACAGTCCAAAGACGTGTAGGTTAGGTGGATTGGCGTTTCTAAATTGGCCCTAGTGTGTGGGTGGATGTGTGTGTCCTGCGGTAGGTTGGGCGCCCTGCCCGGGATTGGTTCCTGCCTTGCGCCATTTGTTGGCTGGGATTGGCTCCAGCAGACTCCCCTGATTCTGTGTTCTTATTCAGCGTGTTAGAAAATGGATGGATGGAGTGATTATTATGAATATGGAGAGAATGGTAACAAGATTCTAGCCCAACAAATCCACACAATGCAAGAACAGAAATTACCAACACAAATGGAAATAAAATCAAGAATCATATAAAGATAACTGACACATTAAAGTGCTATAAGTCGTTATACTCCTGTCAGTGCAAAATAGATAAGACACAAATTAAGGAGTTTTCCAATAAAACACAAATGCCACAGCTTGATATTCAGAGTGCTGAAAACCTTAAAAAACACAGACACTTCTAGCAATGCAGGATGCCATATACTCACTCAAAAGTGGTAAAGCTGCAGGCTCCCTACCCAGTTGAATTTTATAAAAAAATATTTCAGCTAAACTGACACCATTATTATTAACAACATTTATAGAAGCTACAGAAAGCAAACATTACTGCCAAACATTGATAACTGACAGAATCCCTAACTGAGTGTTTTCTAAATTTGAAGAACAAAGATAATTTTTGGGTACAAAATCCATTTAATTAAAAGAAACACCAACATGATTATCTCTCAGTGGAATATGAAAACTTAATTGAAATTAGTTTGGATGCTTAGTTAAAGGCTGTTTAAAGAGGTTACAGTAATAATAATAATAATTCATTACATTTAACAACTTTCTGGCATTTGATGAATATCTAGATTTATGAAACGATTATTTGAGTTCTTTTGCCATTTTCAACTACGTATTTGTGCAGATCTGGTTTTTGTAAATATGTTTGCACAAAAACTAAATATTGCAATAGGCTGGACAATGTACCAGACATTACACCATATTTTCTGATGATACAGGAATTTAAGTAGCAACTACATTCATTAATCTTTGTTTTATTTCTTTCTTTCTATACCTACACATTTTTATAAATGCAAGCATTACTGTATATACCAGTATTTTTATTTTTTTATATTTTGTTAATTAGTAATGAATATTTCTGTTTATTACATATTTGTAATATTGATTAATTTTATAAGAATTCTATACTTTGTTTTGTTCTTATGACTATTAAGTTTTGTTTTCCATACATGTTTATTTTGCAACTTTGAATAAATTTCTTTTTCACTAAAACAATTTTTGTATCATTGACATCTTGTTAAAATTAGAAAAATGGTGAGGGGTCCATAATCTTTGGAAAATTGTATTATCATATTGCTTTAGCATTTCATACTGATATATTTCTTAAAGTATTTAAAACACAAAAGAGGAAGAAGAATTGTAAAATGATATTCCTTGCCCCTTTACAATCACTCTGCACTAAACAATGGTTCAGGCAAGCATTAACAATTCTTGTAGAATATAAAGAAAGAGAGTGACACTGGGTCACTACTGAAAAACAGTAATTAATACATTAATAACTAGAGAGTTGCAAATATATTTTTATGACAAATTCACAAAACATAAATCATTACCTTTTAGACAACAATATAAAACATTTCATTTATATCATTCCTTTTCTATTTTGTAAGTGTTTCACAAATATTCAAAAGGGCACAAAAAGCATGGTATAATAATCCAAATAAATAATAACGCCTAGAATCTGATATCAGCAGTAGTAATCACCAAATAAAACCATAAATAAATGAAACCCCAAATTATTGGTTATAATATATAATATAAACCAAGTACATCAAAGGAACCTGATCAAATTGACTGAATTGTCACAAACAGAAAGAGTTGAATACATTTCTAAAGGTGTTGGTGTTCACAGTCTAGCCAAATTAATAGATTCAACAGATATTTTAATTTTAAGAAGTTTACTGCAAAATCTCTGTACAAAAAATCTTCAGGCTCATCCATGGCACATTAATAGCAATATAAGCAATATAGGTGGCAGAAGTATAGTTACACAGGAAGTTCCTGATGTTATCCAGGAGCTAGCCCAGTTTTTAGCAGACATATTTTAAGTGGAGTCATGTCTTGTATAAAACCATTTTTGCATTTTAAGCTGTCTACTTTAAAATCACTCTGATGTTGCCCTTTTGGTGAAGCATAATGCAATGAATCTGCTGAAACCCAGTGACTGATTGTAAACGTTATAAGTGCCATTAAACAGTACCTATCACTCTGGCCAACACACATCGAAAATGTGTTCACAGCCAAAATGAAGCACATTAGAATATTTATCTATAAACTAAAAAGACAACTTTAGTTAGAAAAAAAAAGAAAGTGAAAAACATAAATTAGAAAAATTATTTTTGTACTTTTAGGAGCTTGCCAATAACACCAATTATCTCGTAAATTGGAAAGCAATAGGTTCAAGTGCTTTGACTGAGGTTATATTTAACACAGACTGGAGAGAAAAAAAAATGTTAAAGCTGCTAAATGACATGTCTCTTAAATAATATAAAGTTTCTGTTATTAGTAAAGAGTGCAGAATACAATTATTATGGCTTCTTTAATATGTTTTGAGGGTATTGAAGAAAGATCAGAGTTTGATTTTGTAGCCTTTCTGTTAATACTTACATACAAGGTGGAACACAGCCAGTTTGTGTACGCTGCAGTAAACCCTCAAGTCAATCTAAAGCAACAATTCTGTTTTTACATACTCAAAGGTATCTTCTTTCAAATAAATCCTAAGTTTTCATGATGTCTGCTCTCTTTCATTATTAAAATATGAGCATTGCACACGTGTACCCTGATGCGAGCAAAAATCTCACCTGTTTCAAGCCACATACAGTGAAAGCATCACTAGCAATGGATTAGCTGGGCTTCAGCCTATTCTAATGGTGTGTAATTGTCTGTAATTGGCTGTTCATATTACATGTCACAGCTGTGCAGAAACAAAACAGGAAATAATGACTTATGTGACTGCCTCTTTATACATCAATACGCACAAAGTTTGAGTCAGATTCTAATCACAATTTTGATTTTATTTAGAACAACGTGTTTGATGAAGCACTTGATGCTACGCTTGATTTGTACGTACTGCTTCTGATATAACTTTGATGCACATGTGGCATGCAGTTTTACAGTTAAAGCATCATGAGTTCAGTTACCATACCTGACTGCTACACATTCTCCCTATGTCATTTTATTGAGCAGTGCACTTTCAGTTTTAACTTGGAATACAGGCAGTGTTTCTTAGCTTACCTGCGAGTACTGTTACCCTGTATTGGTGCCTCTCAAACTTTTATGTTAGGACCCCCGCTTCAATCAAATGTCACTGTATCACTCTGCTCATGTCACTGTATCGTGAGCACATGAGTTTCAGCTAGAGGCTTGTTCATGGTATAACCCCATACACACACACATATATGCATCTCACCACCAAAGAGATAAACTGCACTGTGTGATATTTTTTATTCCATTTTTAATTGCGCTTGCCCCCAAACCCATTTTCACCAGAAGTCAGAAATGAGCACAATTACAAAACAGAAAATAAAATGTAAGTGAAATTAAGCAAGTGCTTGGAAGTAATTCCAAATAGAAATTAGATAAAAACAAATCTCCCACAGCTCTGTTGTATTATACTGTGAACAAGTATCATGTGCTTGTGACCCAGAGACTGTTACCTATGACTCAAAAGTGGCAGAGAAATACTGGTTATGTGTATGTGTCTGTCTGACTAGCTGTACACTCAGTCCTGCTTTTTGTTTACCTGGTGCTCTTGGCTGCCAGGAAAGGCATTGAAAATGTATTTATGTTCTTAGTGAATTCCAGATGTGAAATGGAAGAAATAGGTGCTACTGCAATACTTCTTTTGAGAGATTGTTTAGGTGCAAGAGAATAAATGTTTTGAAACAGGGGAACACCTTGTTCCAAAAAGTATAACTTTGCAGTGCTTTGGGATATGACCTCTAAATGATAGCTGATAGATTGGGGCACAAAATAAAATTGATTCTAATGTAATGCATCATAACATTTTTTTTTCAGAGTGGAATCCCTAAAGCACCAAATTTTGTGTGGATATTGATGGTGTAAACAAAGGTTTTTAATCATATACATACCATCCATCCATCCATTGTCCAACCCGCTGAATCTGAACACAGGGTCACGGGGGTCTGCTGGAGCCAATCCCAGCCAACACAGGGCACAAGGCAGGAACCAATCCTGGGCAGGGTGCCAACCCACCGCAGGATCATATACATACCCTCTTTTAAAAATTATACTCACCACTTTTCAGCCACTTATAGCTCCTTTATTACATAAGAAGAGTAATAGCCATTTATTTTTGGATATATAATTTAGGTGAAATAATGCCACCTAAATTATATATTATATATATAATTGGTTAAATGGGATTGATAGTGGAGATGATGGATACATTTAAATTATTTAATACTGACATTGCCTACAAACAAAGAAAACTTATTTTGATAGAGATAAATGTGCAAAACATGGCCTAGTCTACTATTTATAATTGTACATTAAGTGCCCTGTAGGAAAAGTATGTTGTATTACCTATTAAATAACATTAGGTAGAATATCCAGTTTCTTCTTTTCTGTTGAAAAATTATTCATTGCCTAATTTTTCTGTCTCTTTCCCCAGATTTTTTTGCATTTTCTCTACAGTGTTGGACCATCTAATACATAGTCACTGTTAAAGAACAATGAACAAGAAAGTCTGATGAGGAAAATCAAAACATAATCAGGCTTTAACAGTTTTTTTTTTAAATACCCATAATTATTGAGTAATTTTAAATATTGTGTTTATAAAAATTCCTTTTGAACTCTTCAAAATCACATCAGTTTTTTGTATCACCGCCTCCTGACTCACCGGTACAAGAAAACTCCCCACATATGCTATAACATTTGACTCATCTTGATGAAGTTATGCAAGCTGTCAAGTATTTTGGGGTTCCCCTCCATTTTTAGCCCTGTAGATGCAAAAAAGCCTCATTGTTAGTCTGTTTTTGAGCCAAATGTTGTGCAGGAAATTACACCTTTATTACACCCTTTTACTAGGATACAAGGGTTCAAAGTTACTTCTTTTAACAAAAGTTTGAAAAAAGAGGGATTTCATAATGATTTCTTCAAATTTTAATTTTAAGTATAAAATTCAATTCAGAGCTCCAAAAAGCAATTGCTGGGGACAGCAAGACTGTCTTTCGTGACGAACTAAGACTGACTGATGCATGGTAACTCTCCATTTATGTTAAATCTTGTGTAGCTTGTTAAGTTTGATGCCTAAGAATGTCACACACGTACTTTGTTTCCAGCAGCTGAATCTGAATTTTTAAGTGCTAAAATGAAAATCCATTAAATAACTGTTAAAAAATGTGCCTGTTGCTATCTAGTTTCCATCAAAATGTCTGTTACAGATTGAAATGGTTGATGTAATAACACAATTTCATGAAAAAACTGCTGTCACCTAAGTTTTGCTTTCTCTGAAGAAAAAGGCTGTCCAATGTTTTTCCGTCAAGAAAATAACATATTATAACATAACAAATTATGTACCTTTGGCTTCCCTGATGTCTCAATATCCTACAGATAAGCTTGTAAAAAGTATAATTTGCCAGTTTATAATATTTTTGTCTCATCTAACAACCACATTTAATAACATCCAAAGACAAAGTCATCAAAATGAAGCAGATATTCAAATGATTGGCTCTAAAAAAAATTGCCTTTTAATGCACTGTATGCCTAAAGTAAGGTAAAAGTAAAGACAACACATCAGAAAGATCTCAGAGTTTGTAGCTGGAAATGCTTTTAGTATCATTTCTCAGACTACTAAATACCCATTGGCCACCAGTTTCCAGTTGATAGCACATTGTCATACTTTTGTACAAACTAGCCACTTTGCACCAAGTATAGGGTTGTCGGAAGGATATTTTTTATCGGTCAGCAAGACAAATTTCCACTGCTGTGTTTAAAATGTGTGTATAGTCCTATATGAAAGAAAGATGCACCACAATACCAAATGCTGTTCAAGGCAACATGATCTTACATGCCACAATTCTTTAGCAACCCTTCTACTACAGGTGTACAGTATGCTTGATGGAATGCATATACTTTTTATTCCCTCAGCTGAAAATGACAACAATTACATTAACCATGGGTGGCCATGTATAATTCTTCAATTTGGTGTTGACAAGAATTGTTTAATCCAAGACATTTGCGTTGAAACATCTGGAAATATGCACTATGCAGTCCTATTCACCATACGAGACTTGTACAGCTATGAAGAACAATTTCAAGATAATTAATTATTATGAACATTTAAATAGTTTACACACACATTAATCTGTTTGCAAATGAAATTACTAATGTCTTTTTTATGAATGCCAAAGAGGAAATGTGATTATTTTATTTTTGAAAGTGACATTACACATTATGGAGCGTGATTAAAATCCTGTTACATGACACCTAAGTTACTTTTCCTGTTTAATACATTTCCACTACAGTTTTTCACACCATTTCAAGCACCAACTAACAATTTATTTGCTAAAACTGAATGGAAGAATGTTTTAATGATATTTGTAAAATATTACATGCAATTACCACCTTTATCACCTACATTGAGAAATATTTCAAACTGTTTAAACTTTTTTCACATAAAATGTTTTCAGACTTTGCTACTGTCTCCCACTGTGTTTCTCTGCTCTGTTACCATAAGGGTTCCAGATTCCAAAAGTGAAAGTGGATGCAGTAATTTCATGTGAAGGGTAACTTACAAATATAGAGAAATGATTACAAAATATTTCAAAAATATTGAGAAAACTTGTATAATACAGCTGACATGTATAATTGAGTTTAATAACCAAGTTTATGCTATAAGTCAGGCAAGTCAAATTCACTACCATTGGTGGGCCGCTTCAACTGCCATACGTGCATCAGCAGGCCGCACTGTAACAAATACTATTATACAAAGTTACTGTAGCTTTCTTTCCAATACTGAAAACTTTAAAAAATGTAACACTTAAAGTTTAAAGTTTAAAGAAAAGCAATAATTCATTTCCATACAATCTCCATACAACAGCGTACAATTAGAGCCTTAGCCTCTTAGCTAGGTCCTTATATAGGAGTCTTATAGTCTGAGATCTATTTCTTTTGTCCTGACACTTGGCACCTCTTGTTAGTAACCAGTTCGTCAATATCAGCCTTGAAATCTTGTGCAGCTGCAACTTTTATGAGGGATGAAAGGTGCTCGACAGTAAGTCTTGAGCGATATGGGGTTTTGGTAGCTTTCATTAACGAAAACAATTGCTCACAAAGGTAAGTGCTTCCCAACATAGAGAGTACTCTCGATGCCAACTTACGGATCTGCACATACGAGGGTGGCAGGTAAGCATACAAGCCTGGCACACCAACTTCGTTGTATTTTGCCTTCAGAATAGAATCTGACTGCAATTCAATCAATTCCATTTGGATATTCTGAGGCGCATTCTCAACGTTGTAAGAGTATGGTGACGTAAACAGCGCACATTCCTTTCCTTGTGAACTGGGGGTTCAGTGTCTTGCCTAGTGTATCAAGGAGCTGACGCAGCAGCTGCATCTATACTAGCAGATGATGTTTCCGGTACCATAATGCCATAGGAAAATACGCTTTTGTCAGAAGGCGGAAATAAGAAAAGTCAATAAGTAACGCCGAAGATGCAGAATGATTCAATCACAAACGATAGTAATCATTTTGTACAAGTTTAGTCCTAACTAGGATCTGTCATGCGGGCCACGTGTTTGACATGCCTGCTAGAAGTAATACTTTACTGTGGATAAAGTGTTGGAAGGAAGTGAATTGCCTATTTTGAAATATGTCACTTTTGACCTTCACAGAGCAAAAAAGAATTTCTTGATTAATGATATGCAATAATTCTAAGTGGGTGGCACATTGGCGCTGCTACCTCGCAGTAAGGAGACCTGGGTTCGCTTCCCGGGTACTCCCTGCGTGGAGTTTGCATATTCTCCCCGTGTCTGCGTGGGTTTCCTCTGGGCACTCCAGTTTCCTCCCACGGTCCAAAGACGTGCAGGTTAGGTGTATTGGCAATTCTAAATTGGCCCTAGTGTGTGCTTGGTGTGTGGGTGTGTGTGTGTCCTGCAGTGGGTTGGCGCCCTGCCCGGGATTGGTTCCTGCCTTGCGCCCTGTGTTGGCTGGGATTATCTCCAGCAGACCCCCGTGACCCTGTGTTCAGATTCAGCGGGTTGGAAAATGGATGGATGGATGAATAATTCTAAGTCACGGTGTACCACTTTTTAAAAAGTTGTCAATAACCATAAAACACAGTATTGAGATTTGAAACTGACCCAATTATAACTTTATTTTAGTACCATCAATAATTCTATATTAAGTGACAAACTTTTAATAATTGATTAATCAAAACAATATTGTTAAAAGTGACAAACAACCTTGGCTGCGACATAGTCTAGAAATACATATTGAGGACTTTGAAAGAGGAAAATTTGAGCAGTGTAAAATATGACATTGTATAATCAATTTAAAACATGCTTGAGATCTGAACAAATCCAAGAAACTGATTTATCTAAGCAGATGCCAGCAAGGATTAAGAAGTGATTATGAATTTTTAAGTTAATAGTTATACTTTTTAAACATGCACAACCTAACTTTTTCAAAGATGATCACCCAAATGCGTGCTTGCTGTATGAAGCTCCAAGTGTTGACACCTGCAAGCTTTTATCTTCTGGCACCTAGCATGTGGACATCTGCTGCTGCTTACTCAATTAAGATGAAGGGCAGAAGCCTGCTTGACTTCCTTCCACCAGATTACAGTTTCCAGGTAGGCAGGCATGAGTCCCAGTTCATTCTATTGACTACTTTAGTGATATATTCACAGAAACTTGAGTGTCCTCTCAATTATGTTTTTGGATGAATTCTGTTGAAGCCGTAAGGATCTTAAACTTTACATCAAAGTTACAAAGTTAGATGCCATTATATAATTATTAATATTCCTGTACATCAAAGTCACTAAGTTAGATGCCTTATAATAATTATTAATATTCCAACAGTCAGTGGATGATTAATATGCACAAGGCGGTGAAACCTGCAGTTTTTCTTTTTTCTCTTTATTAATACTTCTGTTTTATATATTTATTTTTATTTAGTCAATTTCAATTCAAATTAATACTTCTGGATTACTAGATTAACTAGGATTCATACATCCAGGATTGGGTATATTGTGTCAGATACTGGTAAGAAAATTTCCAAAACTTTGCAACCAACAACTGGTTTAAGTGGGTTTGGAAATGGATGGACGGATGGATAAATAGCTACACACTATGATATATATGTCTGATCTATTTTCTGAACATGCTTTTTCCACTGGTGTGAGTTGGGGTCACAGGATGTAGAAGCCTTTCCCAGAAGAAAAAGTCACAAGAAAGAAGTCAATCATAGTCCTGCGTATTGTTATTATTCAGTTCATTGTAGTGAAAATAGTGTGATGAGTTTTGATAAATCAGTTCTGTTAGATGGAAATCTTTTAGTCAAAGATTAAGACAGTTGTAAAAGAGAATTTCTATTGTGTAGACAGAAGGGGAAACAAGTACATCAACAGTTGCAGTAACAAAAGTTACAAGTGAGATTCTATCAAAATAAGTAAACAATATAGTAAAGAGTTGGTAACCATTTGGTTACTCTGTTTAATAAATGAAGTAAAAAAGCAACAATACTCAGTAAAGGAAGAGAAGTCTTGAGCCATCATTATATATAACCTCCAAAAATGGGCATCCTTTATTTAAACTTATTGGTGGAGTCCCACATGCTCCCTTTTAATGGAGCATGGGAGACTGAAGAAATCTAACAGAAAGCTTCCTCTTCTCAGCTAGGTTTATTTACATATAACGACTATGAAGCATTTCAAACACAACACCAATTTTTATGATCTGTATAATTTCTTGCTACTTTTTACCATTATTTTTTAATTTCATTACTTCCCCTAAAGACAGTCAACAAGTCCAAATCTGACTACCTAGATAATGGAATTCATTATAACGATGGCTTCAGACAAGTGTAATAATAACTCAGAGGACATGGCTAATGATCTTAAAAAAGGAATTCTAGTTTTTTTATTCAAGCCTATTCTTTTATTCTTATTACTAAGTCCACTTTTTCTGTGCACTTTTTTTTTCTTCCTTCTTTAGGAATCCTCGGTGCACTAGTTATTTTCAGAGGTGGAACGTCTTCCACTTGCTTACTACTGACACCCCCTACTTTGAATCCAGGGAGAGATCTATAATGCTTTCTTCCCCACAAGCCGCCAGCAACCACAGTTTATTGTCAAACTCTTAGACAATAGTGCTTACTTGCCAACAAGTCCCTGGGTTCAGCAATGGCAGTCTCTTCGATAATCACCTTTGCCACAGTCATTCTCTGCAACTAATCTGAAAGTGGTGACTTCGCACAGAAGTGACATCTCAACAAGAGAAAGTCCACGGTCATGAAGAAGGTAAGCACAGACAGGGAAGGGTATTTCCCCCGGACAACACTCGATCTAGCCACACTCAAGAACAATTTCATCTTTGGAGATGCAACATGGGCCAGGAGCCTCCTGCTGTTATTTTTACTCCTTAGCATATCCTCTTATGTGTATCAATGACTCTCTGAGACAGCATAAGCCAGACAGGATGTCTCACATAGAGTTATTATATATTATCTTCGGTCAACTAGGGACTTTAGGCCCCACTCTTGAGAAGACATTGGGTATCTGAATTCCAATGTAGATCCCTATCTAAATCCTGTCTCTTAATGGACTACAAATTTAAAATCCACAACAGCACAATATACATTTTTAAATAATACCAACCATTCCTGTCTCATTCGCTTATCTAACCCGACCCCAATCATGCCCATCTAGCAGGATTCCCATTGTGATCTCGCCTAGACCAGGGACAACAAAAGACTAATGGTAAAAGTGAGCAAACATAGCTGTTATTTCAGCACCACACTATTGTGGAAAATATCCAGTAAATAAAGAAGAGTCCTAAACCATCATTATATATGAACTACAAACATAGACATCCTTTATTTACCCCTATAGGTGGAGTTCACCATGCTCTCTTTTAGTTCAGTCAGGTACACTGGAGAAATCTAACAGAAAACTTCCTTTAATCAGCAAGGATCATTTACATATTGTGACGTGTGAGTCCCTGTCTTGCACCCGAAACAAGAGGCTGAGTCTCAGTACTTTAGCAAAACCATCTTTATTCAGCTTGAAACAGGAACAGCACGGTTATCTATTGTAGCAGGATCTACCACTCTCCTATACACAGACACAGCAGTCAGGCAGGGTTGTGACCAGGTTAGTGGCCAAGTAAATCTGTTCCCTGCATTTATGATGTTCCTTGCATCACCCATCAATAACAGGCGTTTATGGCGCAACCTCGATCAGCTCAGATTTGCTTCCTTGGCACTCCGCTGCAGTGCTGTGAGCATGCGGTTGCCCTAGCAATAGACAAGCAATCTTCCACAGACACAGCAATCGTGTTTTTGGACACACTTTGGTGTGTCAACCCATTGAGGGGGGTCCCAAAAGAGTTCAGAAACCTCACAATATAGTCCCAAAGTAATTCATCTTTACTGGTAAAAATACCAGACTGTCCTTGTTAAAAACAGGCAGGCAGTTTCAAGTACAATTTTCTCATAGAGTGTTCATAATGAGTGCTGACTTCTGGTGCCTGTGTGGTTTAAGTAGCTCTTGGGCAGAATGTGCAGGACCTCCAGAGACATATTGAAAGTTACGTTAACACTAGAATTCCTGAAGCCTACAAAAAAACTTGTAATCCTGGGCCACCTTAAGTTCCTTTCGCACCTCTCCATCAACGTCTTTTGTTTTGCAAATGTGTCGATAAGCACAAGCAGCAAGCAGCTCAAGTCTGTTTATCTTGATGTGAGGTACCTGGAGTTGTGTAGGGTAAATAATATATTGTTATTTGGAACACATGAATGTCATGTGTGTTCCGTGTCTACAATGATCTGTGCAAATGTAGGATGACAGGAAATGCGAGGTAGGAATTGTTGAAAACATAATTAAAAAAAGAAACATTTTTCATGTTTTAGTAATATATTGACAAAATGTAGACATGAAGTGTATAATGTGTGAAGACTGAACTCCAAATATCAAATAAATACTTTCACAAAAGGTACAAGTATAACAAAACAAGTGCGCTTTTATTCAAGACTATAACCATTGAAAAAGAAGTTGGCTTAGGGTACAAAGTACATAATTCTGCTTGGTTGGTGCAGTGGTAGCAACCGCTGTCTTGTAATCAAGAGGTTAATAATAATAATAAATAATAATTCATTACATTTATATAGCGCTTTTCTCAGTACTCAAAGCACTATCCACACAGGAAGGAACCAGGAAGTGAACCCACAATCTTCCAGAGTCTCCTTACTGCAAAGCAGCAGCACTACCACTGCGCCACCTGTGAGGTTCTGGGTTCAATTTCCGGGTCCTCCAACATTTACCATTTTGAGTAGTGAGCTGCTATTTTTATTACTATTATATAACAAAAACATTCATTGGATTTGAATCTGTAACAGCCAGTGTAAATTTATGGTACTTTTTTTTTTATTCAGTTTTTTTCTCTTAGTCACGTTCATGCTCCACCCGATCTGACACTGCTAGTTTTCAAATAAAGACATGCTACAAAATAGGTGAACTCAAATGAGGATGAGGGTTCTACATCGAAGAAAGAGAACAGAAGCCCTCCCTGCAAGAAACGTCCACTCACACATAAGAACAACGTAGCTGCACCAGGCATAAAGGTAAAAGATGGCACCGTTTGGAGGTAGCAACAGGTCGGGCGTCAGCATGCCAGTGAATCTGCCACACACATATCCTTCAACGAAACAGCAGGGCTTACAGAGCTCGCCAAGGTATTGTGCAAAGTCCTGTTTGTGATTATGTTTTGTGATGGTCTTTATATATAAAAAAAACATTTATATGTTACTTATATTAAAGCCAGATTGAATATTATTTACCTATTTACCTTGATTTATTTACTTATCTTCCTGCAGTGTAAAGTCACAAGTAGACTGCAGAGCTTCCTGTGTTTGATTGACACGGGCATGCTGACACAGTACATGTGCAATGCTACTTCACTACGTGAATGACTTTAGCTACAGGTTGAAGCTCCTGTCACACTTTACGCACCTGTTGTCACGGTTCTGTCTTTGTCCAGAAACAGCTTCATAACCTTTATGACCTTAGTCTCGGAAAGTCTTTCTCCTGTGGGACAACTGGGATCTTTTCCTGAATAAGAATTGGCATTGCACATGTGCTTTGTCAGCATGCCCGTGTCAATCAAACAGAAATTCAAAACAAGGTTCACGATTGAGTAAATGAAGCAAGTGTCCTAACGGTAAATCTTGGAAGTGACTTTTACATTTTTTCTAACACTAAAAAGAAAGAAACAGAATTGTAGTAGTTGCAAATGGCATACTCAATCAAAATGGATAATATCAAAAATGCGTGACACCATTTTAAATAATGGGAGTGTTGCTAACAGTAGCAATAACCATCAAAAATTATACAAAATGATGGAACTGTTTAAAAAATAGAATGATTTTAAAGCAATAATCTTCATTGAAGTTGCACAATGTTCATAACTCAACTAAACTCCAATTAGGAATTTGTTTTTATAACGTAGCAAAAGTACCAGTGCTCCAACCTCAGAAGAAGACTAAACGGTGAAATTACTCTTTGTGAAGGGTAAATAAAGTTCAGTTTGCCTCTTTAATAATGATAATAATTATAATAATTCTTTACAATACGTGTATATAGCATTTTTCTCACTACTCAAAGCCCTCTCCTCACAGGGAGGACCTAGGATGTGAACCCATGATCTTCTTAGTGCGAGGCAGCAGCTTGATTCTCATTAACTCCTACAGAAGAACAGAGATGAACACACTATCTGCTTCATATTCTGGCATTTAAATTGTATTGTGGCTAATTGGGAGTCACAGTAATGAGTTGTTAATATTAACCAAATAAATAAATTATAGTCAGGAAGTTAGAAGTTCATTTGGCAAAAAGTTTAGACAATACTTTGTACAAGACTTCTATAGAGTATCCACAAACATAGACAAGTCTTTTATAAATGTTTGCACTGATGATGTCACCTGACACGACTTCATGGACATGCTGTGTCCAACAGGGGGCACTCGCTCCCTGGGAATGAGTTTGTTTGTGATTGTGGTGTGTTACTTTACCAGAATCTATATAGGTATAACATCAAAGATGATCTTCCTCCCTAGTGATACGGCGATAAGAAATTATGTAGGAGAAATTACTTAGCTTTGTTTAAAGTAGACTCACACTGCAAATCAGAAATTGGATGATACTCTTGACAACGCCCGGTCTTGGAGGGGAAGCCCAAGAAAAGATGTCACTCATTAAATCCGGCAATGTGGAAGGCATTCTGAGCAATAGGCAGTGGTGACATTGTCCATCTGTCTGAGTTCAGCTTCAGAGGACCGGGTTTAGTCAGAGCTTTTTTATATAGTTTCTTTAGGTCAAAAGTCCCAAAAGGCACAAACATAGACACAATCTTTTTTAAGCAGAGAACAGCTGAAATAATACATCAAAAGATGACCATGCATCATCCAAATATGGAAACAATTGTGCACTGGTCAGAGTGTGAATAAGATTTAGCACACAGTTGCTGCAGTTGCTGTTATAGCCTGCTTAGGAATGCCTAGTTGTCCTTTTTTCATCGTTTTGTGAGTTGTTGTAGAATAGGCTCAAGTTCTCTGTGGCAGCTGCTTGAACAGGCACAGTGACATTTTTTGTTGTTAACTCTTTTTTTGCCTACTGCCTACACATGCATGGGATTGTTATATCATGGAAATGGTTCACCAAAATGAGTGCATTTAAGGTTATTCTCACTTTATTATGTAGCTACAATTACATACAATATCACTGTTTACTTGCTGTGATAATGTACTGTAAAGTGATGACACTAACACTCAGAGGTTGTGTTTCCCTTGCTGTTATGCACAAAATGATACTTCTGAAAAGTCGACAAAACATAAATGCGAATTGTCTGTATTTCCATTAAGTGATTTTATCCGAATAAAGTTTATCACCTGAAAAGAAAAATGATGACTGATATGATGGGTGTTGGTTCTGTTTTTTCAATTGCATCCATAATAGCTGAGTTCATTTTTAATCAGAGGTGTCGAGAGCGTGTGAATACAATAAAGGGAAGGCAATCTCCCTATACTTGGTACTTCTTTGAAATCATCTGCAGTGATTGTACTGAGGAGATGTTTGTACAAAATATTAGGATGAACAGCTCAACTCATGGAATTATGCAATGCAATAGGCCCTCTTGTGTCCCCTGCTGTAGCATACAACCCAACCGAGAAACACATAGCTATCGTGCTTTATAAACTGGCTACCTGTACAAAGTAGTAAAGAGTTATTGCTGAGACCTTTTGTGTGAGCAAAACCACCATTCACAGGTGTGTATAGGGGGTGTTGTGAGGCCATATGCTCCAAACTAATTAGGCAATAAATCACTTTTACTGATGTGGGAGAGCCATTGCATTTTTTGCAGTGCAAGTATCAGGCACACAAAATACCTCAGGTGTATGGTGCAATCGATATACAGTAATCCCTCGCTATATCGCGCTTCGACTTTCGCGGCTTCACTTTATTGCGGATTTTATATGTAAGCATATCTAAATATATAACGCGGATTTTTCGCTGCTTTGCGGGTTTCTGCGAACAATGGTTTTCTTTACTTCTGGTACATGCTTCCTCAGTTGATTTGCCCAGTTGATTTCATACAAGGGACGCGATTGGATTGGATGTCTGAGAAGCTACCCAATCAGAGCACGCAGTTAAGTTCCTGTGTGCTGATTGGCTCAGTGATGTCCAAATTCGATCCCCTGCATTAACCAGGTAGTCTCGTCTCGCTCATTCAGCATCAACATGTTTTGCTGTATAAAGAGTTAACTTTTGTGTTTATCTTTGTGCATAGTCAAGCCCTTTGTTATGGCTCCAAAACGATCTGCTCCTGCTACTGCTTCAGGGGCCGTGCCCAAGCGCCAACGGAAGATGCTAACGATTGCCGAAAAGGTAAAAGGTTTGGATATGTTGAAGTAAGGGAACAGCTACACCGCTGTAGGACGCGATTACGGCATCAATGAGTTCATGATTCTTTTTATTTAAAAAGGAGAAAAAGAAGATCTACGGCTGCAGTGTCCTTTAACCAGGGCGCAACACAAGTTGTAAGTGGAAGTAATAAGGCGGTAAGGTTTATAAGAGTGTGGGAAGGGTTTATTAAGCCTTAAAATATATATATAAATAATAAAATAAATATAAGGTCGCTACTTCGCGGATTTTCACCTATCGCGGGGGGTTCTGGAACGTAACCCCCGCGATAGGTGAGGGATGACTGTATCACATATCCCTATTTGTGCACCAAGTGACGGGTATCAGGATTATGTTAACACCAGCACACTGCACAATAATGTGCAGTCAATATATTTGACTTATAGTTCTCACACTCTTTCTCTGTACATTTAGCATTTGTTTGCTCAGAGGTTGATGCGCTTGCTGAGCAGCTCTTCTTTTCTCCACCCTAGTGGCCAGCTTCTTCTCTTCTTTCGTCGGCATCTTTTCGCGGTAAAAATAATTAAGTCAGTGTTCGTGTTGCAATTACTTAGTACGTTTTCCTTAATTTTTCATTAAAGTTGGCACTTAAGCCTTCAATCTGCCTCAAGAATGATTTAAGGTATGAAGAGGTAGGAGAACTGACGGCGAAAGTGGTAGAGAATGAGAACAGTGCTCTTATGCATGCTCCGCACGGCACGCCCTCCCGGCCGATGCCAAGAGTTGATTCTACAATAAAATAAAATAAAAGTAAAAGAGGAATAACCTTGGAGGTCAATCATCACCCTGATAGCGGATAGTAGACGTCACATAGTATATGTGTATCAAATTTCAGGTCAATAGTTCAAACAGTTTGTGAGCTACAGATGATTTAAAATCCTGGAGAGACAAACGAACAGCCACGGTAGCATATTATATATAAAGAATTATATGTTCTGCAGGTGGTTGTTGGTGACAGCTAAATGATCAGGGATATTGGTGTTGGGTCACCTGGTAGTGCTCATGATACTGCTGTATTTGCCACATCACATTTGCATAGGTATTTGAAAATTTACATCATGTCATGTGACCTAAATGCTAAAAAAATGTTTCCATTACTGTTTTGCGAATTATTGCTTTGTCGAATCACCTTAAAAACCACCTCAAGTGGTCAACTTTTTTTGCAAATTTTGTGCTTGTTGAAATTCACATGTTCCCATTACTGTTTTTTTGTTTTGCAATTTCAAAATTTGCATTAAGCATTAAAAAATGAAGGTTATACAATATACAAATGCAATAAAAGTCTGCTTTGCCAAAATTGAGAGAATGAGGTACTGTGTCTGGTGCAGATTATAGACATGATGTGATTGGCTCACATACAATGCAAGCTTTGCTAAAGACCTACACACATTGGCTCTTTTGAAGGTATTCTTTACAAACACTTGAGCTTACACAGGTATGTTCATATGTATATATGTTTATATTTATTTAACATCTATTTTTCTTCATTAATATTTATCATGCTTTTGTTTATTGTCGTGAGATCTAAATATACATTTGCTATAATGAAAAAAGCAGCCTGTTGCAATCAACTGGTTTGTGACCAGTCTAGTGATGAAGAATGAAGTTTCTGTTTTTTTTATATCTACCGTAACTACTTGTGCAGTCTGCTACCTCTAATGCTGCCATACCAGTGAGTTCACATATTTCCCACTAATGACAGAATCTAATGAATCCACTGCATTCATTGCTTGAAGGGAACACAAACTAATCATCTGTTGTAAAGCCAAATTTAGAAATTTAAAGATAATAGAGCTCACTTTGTATGCGTAATATTTCCACTTTCCATTTGTTTTGTTCCCTTTTCATATGGAATAACTAGTAAATAAGAAAGAGAGAGAAATAGAGAGTGGAGAGTTACATCTAGGGGTATTATTGTAGTGACAGTCTTTATGCAGAATAATGTCAAGGAGGACAAGAAAAATGAAACTGAGAAACACCTAATCCTAAGGAATAGACGAACAAAGACAAAGAAAAACTAGCAAATAAAACACGAGAATGCAACAAAATCTTCCTCCATTCCAGGGCTACTTGTGCCCATGACTGGAATTACTTCTGGGATCAGGGCAACTATATCTTTGCAAAGGGGACATCAGCCTAGAGTTTCTTCTTTCAGTCACTGGTACCTATGCACCCTTCAATTTTCACCCTTCAAAGACTTCTGAAAGGGCAACCAGATTCTAACTCTCCCCGCAAAGGGTTATGCATTGTTCTCAATCTGGAAGTCTTGGGACCTTTTTCCAGGCAAGTCTCTCTCTCCAATCAGTTTCAGTTCTTTGAACTTGCTGGGTTACTTGCCCCTTACAGTTCACCTTTCTGTCTTATTTATTGTGTCTGCAGCCTGCCTGTGCATTGTACTTTATGTTGTGGATGCAGTCTCCTAGTCCACCTAGCAGCTCCCCTTGCTTTGCCAGGTCAAATTCAATTTAAGAAAGTTGTCTTGGTGACCTGGCACTTTTAATGCCAATCAGGGCCTTACTCACAGGGAGTATTGGGAAACTTGAAGTCTATAGAAGGAGCTCTAATTTGGCTGTCTGTTAGCTGCATAGGGCTTCCCCTGACTCCAGAAGGGATCCTGAGACCTGACCTGCAAGTGACTGCAGCAATGTTTAAAAGTCACCACTTTCTAGAAATACTTAGTGTACTGTAGAGGAGGAAGAGGTGAGTGGGAGCAAATATTTAATAGTAGGAAGAATGGAAGCCAAGGTTGAAAGAAATGCAGACATTAGAGAGGCAGCCACTTCTTCAGACTGCCAAAGAAAAAAAAGCTTGTCTAGGAATCCTAAAATGGCAGGGGGATTTGTTTTTTGTTTCCTGTTTTCCTTGGTTACTTTACGTTGATTCTTCATTTGTGTGTTCTGTGCTAGGAAGCACTCTTTTATTATAATACATTATAATGTACAGTCCATGGCAAAAATAGCATTATCCAGAAGCTGAAATAACATGAAGCCAGCGGCGTGCTCTTTTCATAGACACATTGCAATTTTCCAGCAGACTCTTTCCCACCCACCCATCTAGGAGTAACCTTTAAAGTGATACACATTGGTGTGCAGAGGAGAACAGTAACTATGCATACTATGCTGCAAGCCATGAAATAAGCAAGTGCTGCTACTGTATATCATTACAGCACAGCAAAGACATAAATAGATGAATTTAAAACACAATATTAATAAATTAAGTATTTAAAGGAGTTCATTTTCTAAACATCATATAACTTATCATGGTTAACAATCAAAGCAGTCCTCCAGGATTATTATTTTTAAAGACATAGCTTACTAACAGCCTACTGTAGTCAACCTGAAATATTAACAAAGCTAAACATTAATCATAAAAATAAAGGCCATTTTTGGTATGTTATAGATTTGGCAATGGCTGTATCATAAAGTTTTTCTTAATTTTTTTTTTTATCTTTCAATTTTATTTCTTACATTAGATATAAAAAACAAGGTTGAAACCCTGACCATGTCCAGTGGTACTCCTGGAATTCTTTTAGTCAACACTCAGAATAGATAGATAGATAGATAGATAGATAGATAGATAGATAGATAGATAGATAGATAGATAGATAGATAGATAGATAGATAGATAGATAGATAGATAGATAGATAGATAGAGGGAGTCCTCGGGTTACAACGTCTCGACATACAACGTTTTGAGTTTACAGTGCTCACGCCCATAAAAACTTAAGAAAAAATTGAGACATGAGTGTTTCGGCTTACGCCATTAGCGTCATACTTACAGACTACGTGGGCAAAGTAGTTTGGTTGCGTGCAACGGAAGAATACGCAGTAACGCAGAGTATGAGTGAGGGAGTTGGCAAACTAGTTTCATTGTGAGCGGAGGAAGTTTTACATTTGTGTTGCTTTGTTTGGTGACTATGTGGCCCTTATCATAGCTACTAAATGAATGTCAGAGTCTTCAGATGGTAGTGCTTCGAAGAAGACGAAAGCCATCACGATGGAAGTGAAATTAAACATTGTAAAGAGATCAGAAGGAATAAAGGTAAGGAATTTTTTATACATTTATTTTTTGTCATTTTTTCTGTAACTACTGTATAGCGTACAGTACAGTATATTTATGTCCTTTTCCTTTTTCTGTGGCTTAGTTGTGTTTTTATGTTCTAGATTTTGATTTTGCAAATGTGTTAGGATAGGTAAGTGACTTAGGCTAGGGTGCGTTTCAACTTACACCAAAATTCGGGTTACATCACTGTTGTAGGGATGGAACTGTATCATAACCCGAGGACCCCCTGTAGTGGGGAGGATAGCCAGGGCCCTTACCTGGCTGGAACACCTTTATACTGGAAGGACTGGGGGAGAGAACATGTGGAGGACATTACCGCCACTGGAGCCCTAGATGGCAGACCCCCGGGGATGCTATGGCACCACGCATTCCCACAGGGCACCATGGGAGTTGAAGTTCGGTACAACCCTGTTGGGTTCTGTAAGTGCCACCAGGGAGTGATGCAGGGGCGGCTGAAGGGGCTGCAGAGACCTACCTCATTGGGCTTCCGCCTCACCCAAAAGTGCTTCCAGACCATGTTAATGGACCACTGCTGAAGTGCTCTCAGGTGCAGGATAAAAGGAGCCAGCTGCCACTGCTCAAAGAGCCAGAGTCGGGATGTGGAGGACAAAGCTTGCTGGAGGAGTAGAGGCAGAAACAATAACAGAAAGAGTGCTGTGCACTTTATTATGCTTATTTGTGCTTCATACTGTGCTTACTCTGTGGGAAACATTTGGAAAGTGTTTCCCACAGTAAAATAAAAAGCCTGTGTGTTTCTGTCAGGTTTGAGGAGCTGATGCGCCCCCTGCAGGCCACAAGTGGTGTAGTCGGCAGGATTCCAGGCCATCTGCTACAACAGATAGATAGATAGATAGATAGATAGATAGATAGATAGATAGATAGATCATATTGCATATCAAATTCTTTCTGCAAAATTTCAAACAACATGTACAATGTAAAATTGAATGTGGCTAGTAGAATTCAAAGCTTGTTAGGTGATTAATGTGTGAAATGGCGCTGTGAAAAGCATCTTATCACAGTCATCTTGATGGGCCACAATGTATTTTTTTATGTAGAGCATTAGTACACTGCCAGGAAAAAATTCATTGTGCTACTCTGGGGAGTTTTGGCAGACATATCTGAAAAAGAACATTTTCAGACTGTAAGAAAAAAGTCATCAAACTACTAACATAAGAATACATTACTTGTACTGTCTTGCCCTTCCCTACATTCACTGACTAACAAGCCCTACAAGCCTACAAGAGACTAAGAGACACAGGGAAACTGATGCAAAGGTGAGATGGGCCAGCTGTGCAGAAATATGGTACTTGAACACCAACATTTGGGTGAAAATCAACTAGCTGCAGAGACAAAATGAAACTGCAGAGTGCAGCTTCTAAAGATTCTGTCTGGCCACCTGTGTAGACAAAGGTGATGTATTGGCTGCTGGCTTGTAATGTTTATCAAGGCATGAACATGCCCCTAAAGCTGTTGGTCAGTTGCTATAAATAATGAAAAAAAAATATTGATACTGTTTCATTAAGCAAGCAAGAGGACAAAAACAAAACTGCCAGAAATATGTTGTGATAATACAGAGGAACTAGGCGATGGTTGGTTTGCAAAACAAGTAGATCCAGAGAGACTGAGTTAGAGCCACTCAGAAAAATGGTGATGCCAGGTACAAGACAACAGACAGGACCTAGTCAATGCAGACTTAGAGGTTTTTTTCTAAGTCTTAAAACCAAAAAAAGGCTCTACCCTAAAAATCTCTAAAGTCAAATCTCTTCCCTTCTTATATTTAATAAAAGAAAGCACTTTTTTTTTCTATTAAAAAAAAATAAAGTTTCTATTTTTAATGCTGTAGTGCTTGGGCCGAGTGCCAAAAGAGATCCTCTGCTCCCTACTGGTTCTTTTAGTTGGCTCATCATTCTTAAAAAGACAGCTCAACGTTGCTCATGAGATGGAATTCCATTTGCGACACTGCAGAGTTTTTTTATAGGCGCCCCTGCAGATTATGGTAAAATGCCAGCTCATGCTATAGGTGACTCATCCCTGGCTGATGCAATTTGTATGCACCATTACAAAACTTTCAGACTGCACAACCAACAGATCTGAAAAACATATAAATTTACTCAAACCACACGTATGAACCTGGTTTTCTGACCCTATTACATCCTGTTTCATATTGTCTTGTTTTTCTATTATTTATAATTATTATTATTCTGTAAATACCGTTTTGTACTTTGTTTTTGTATTCTTCCTGTTATTTTGCAACTGTTTTCATCTTGTTTAGGATTGCTATATCTGTTGCTGGTTCAAAAACATTTCATTTGTCTTTGAATGCTTTAAAGAACTTGTTTTGGCTAGGGAAGACCTTTCTGTTAATTCTGACATTTTGACCTTTGCTCTACCTTTTTCAGCCAAAGATTTTTGCAGTATATTTCATTTGAAATGTTTGTTAGTTTGCCCTTTTTAGAAATGCCTTTTGCTGTTCTTTTTCACACAGATTCTATTATGTTACAGCAAGGGTTTGCTTTGTTTTAAATGTGTAGTTTCTTTTTTTGTTCTTAAACTACTGTTTTTTATGTATGTTTTATGTAATTTTGCCTCATTTTTGCCCATTTTCCTGTTTTGCTTTATTTTTTTTTAGTTCTTTTTGTTATTTAAATAATCCATTTTATAAAGACTCATTCATTGGAGTTATCTCTCAAGCCAGAATTAAAGAATATTTTTGAACTTGATAGATGGAACTTTATATATATTATATATATAAATTATTTATATATATATTTATATATAGAAAATGATTTGTCCCCATGGGGAAATTTGAGTTTTTACAAAAGCTCTTTAATTAAATAAAGACATAGATAGATAGATAGATAGATAGATAGATAGATAGATAGATAGATAGATAGATAGATAGATAGATAGATAGTATGGTATAAACACACATTAGAATGACTAAAAGGCAAGAAAATTAAAAAGAAAGAAAACTTCTGACTTGGCAGTCCCAGTCAAATGGAGGCATTATGTAGGTGTATTGCTGTTGGTATAAAGGAGCGCCAGCAGCATTTCCTACACATTTCTGTTGGCTGATTCATTGGCTGAAAGCACTCAAGTGTTAGTGTGTCAGAAAGATGATGCACAGCATTATTCATAATGGCACTCAGTTTTGTTTTGATTCTTTCCTTTACTACTACCTCCAAGGTGTCCAGAGTGCATCCCATAACTGAGTTTGCCCTTTTAATTAGTCTGTTGATAATCCACATTTTCCCATTTTGGGCCTGTGCAGGCCTAAGCCTGCCTGTGCAGTTTGGATTTAGGTTTCCTTGAGGTAAGGCCTATTTCTAGGATGGCCGGTGAATATCATGGTCTGGATTGGGGGTCTTTTTTGATGCCTTTCACCCTCTTTCAAAATGTTCATTTTGAAATTCTGTCTGCTCCCTTTTGTCATATTTCATCTTCAGGTTATTCTTTCAGAACTGTTTCACTGT
Organism: Erpetoichthys calabaricus; assembly: GCF_900747795.2. Classification (NCBI taxonomy): domain Eukaryota; kingdom Metazoa; phylum Chordata; class Cladistia; order Polypteriformes; family Polypteridae; genus Erpetoichthys; species Erpetoichthys calabaricus. The sequence goes on along the minus strand of NC_041395.2, from coordinate 123,864,508 downwards.
GCATTCACCTCAAAGTGTGCATAACAACCATGCACTTACATTCTGGGCTCTGTTGAGACAATATCATGGTCATCTATATCCACCAAAAGGCATGGTACTCCATGGTGGAATCAGCAAACAGCCTCCAGCCGTACAAGCAGGTCCTCCAACTTGCAGGGAAAACTCGGGGGTTGGCAGCAGGATTGGCAATCCAGCCACTTTAAAAAACCTCACACTGCTCAATGTGGTGCTGCACTCGGATCCCAATCTGGGTGGTTTGTTGTGTGGTGGGTGCAGCAACACGCTGTAATCAGCGCATGCTCCCAAACTCTCTCTCTCTCCATTAATTTTTGGAATGCTCTGTACTTTTCAATTTGCCAATAGGAAGGTCCATGATAGTGTAGCAGCTGAAGGAGACATAATGCTGTTTTGACAAATACTGTATGGTAACAGCTGCCTGTAATATAAGGTCAGAACTAAGAAAACCCTTACTTGTTTCAGTTTCCTTCATGTCCCAGCTGTTCCTTCATGTTGTTATGTTTATATTGATTATCCTGTCGGCTCACTTAATGTGTCAGAAATTGCAGTATCGGGACTGCAATGGCTTTCACACAAGCAGACACAGTATGGCCCAGAAGGCACGAGCTACCCCACAATGCATGGCTGCGTGTTTGTGCCAATGTAATATAGTGATCCCTCGCTATATCGCGATTCAGCTATCGCGCCCCTGCTACATCGCGGATTTATTAATACTATTATTATTACTAGGGGGCTCTGCTCCCTGCTCGCTTCCCTCGCCCACCCCCGGGTTTGGTTTATCAGATAAACAATATAAAGAGATTATTTTCATGGGAATTGTTATATATGCATTATTTTCATTTTTACTTTAAAACTTTTGTAAAAACAATATTTGCCCTTTATTTCCTGCCCCGGGCGTGGTTAAATCTCTTTCTTGCTGCACTTATAACGCTGCTCGCGTTGTGAAGGGGGTGTCTGAATGCACGCTAAAAAGATGCGATCAGTTCAGCTGGTGTCTTGCTGCTGTGCTGGCCAGCTGTGTGTTGTGCTTGTCGCACTTTGCGTCAATCACTTAAAAGCCTGTACAGCAGCTGTCCTTTTGCCACTTCGCATCTCTGCCGCTCACTTTGTGAAGGGGGGGAGCTGAACACACGGTAAGCAGAAGTGGACAGATCAGCTACTGGCTTTGTGCTGCTTCTACCAAGATGCATGTTCTGCTTGTCGCTCTGCACGTTCTGAAGGAGGAGGCGGAGGGGGTGAGGGCTGAATGCATGCTAAGGGGAAATGCTTGGATCATCTGCTGGGTTTCTGCAGCTGCTGCCGGCAAGCTGTGTGTTCTGCTTGACGTTGTTTTAAGAGCTGGGAGCACCTGAAGTTTGTCTGCCAAAAGCATTCCAACAACTGCTAGGGTCGATGTCAGTGAACTTGTTTTAAATTGTTTGTAAGTAGGGCGTGTCGTCAAAGTGTGTGTCCGAGATGATCTGGTCTCGATCGCTTCACTCAAAGCCTTCACCCCCATAAAAACCCCCCGCTCCTGCCACTTCGAGTTGTGAAGGGGGGGAGCTGAATGCATGCTAAGGAGAAGTGGACTTTGTGGTGTTTCTGCCAAGATGATTGTTCTGCTTGTCGCTCTGCACGTCAATCATTTAAAAGCCTGTACAGCAGCTGTCCTTCTGTCTCACTGCTTTGTCTTGCGTGATGTTAAAATATTTTATAATAGAGAGATGTTACTCATATCCTTAGCCCGACATCCACATATCGTATGTGTTTACAAAGTGTGTTTTAATATGTTTACATGTGTTTAAAGTGTGTGGGAGGGGTATTTTAAGGCTTAAACTATAAAAAAATGTTTATTTATGTGGTCTTTCTATATCGCAGATTTTCACCTATTGCTGATGGGTCTGGAACGTAACACTTCTGCGATAGGCAGGGGATCACTGTAATACAGATTCAGACAAACCACAGGTGATGGTAAAATTGGTGCAATTATCAAGAGTTTAAGTACATAATGGTATAATCCAAAAATCACATATCAAAAGAAAAAAGGAGATGGTCATATACATAATGGCTTTCCAAAATATTGATGTGATTGGTGGACATCTGTAAAGTGGTACATTGGTTGAGGAGCACTTGATTGAACAGCCTTAAAAACAAAGAACTAGTTGTCCTAGTTAATACAGATCTGTCTTGCCAAGTTTCTTTCCCAGTCAATTTCATCTTTGATTTCATGTTATGTTGGAGGCCAACAGACTTCTGTTTTAGTTGTTAGTACATTTATTGGGATCCTACACCGAATAAAATAGATCACGGTGGTTTGCAGCCTATTTTATGCTCTGGATTGAAACATTAGAGGACTGAAAAATTTCGACAAGAACTGGCCATTCATCGCAATAAAGCTTGCCGGTCCTCTACACCTAATTCCTGTAAAATGACATCAATTCAAGTTTTGAAGGTCCCTAAAGTTCTACTGTCTACCACACTACTTGGTGACATATTCTATGTGTCTATGGTTCTTTTTGTGAAGAAAACCGTTCTGTTTGTATGAAACTTACCCTTAACCAGTTTCCAACTGTGTCCCTGTGTTTTTGTTGTACTTGATTTAAGTTAACAGTCTTGATCCACTGTGCTAATTCTTTTCCTAATTTTAATCACTTCAATTGCGTCACCTCTTCATCTCCTTTTTCTTAAGATCAACTGTTTTATTCTTTTCTCATACTTTTTCCCCTGTAGTCCTGCAATCAAAATAGTCACTCTTTTCTGGACTTTTGTCAATGCTTCTATGTCTTTTTTGTAGCCCATGAGACCAAAACTGTAAAAAAGTACTCCAAATGAGGCCTAACCAGTGTATTATAAAGTTTGAGCATAATCCCCTTGAACTTGTACTCTACACATTATTTTATATATAACCTAACATTCTGTTAGACTTCTTAATAGTTTCAGAATATTCTGGAAGTTGATAGTGACAAGTCCACTACGACTCTTAAAAGCATTCTCATAAGGTGTACTTTCAATTTTCAGACCTCCTATCTAACATTTTAACTTCTTACGTGTACTTCTTTACATTTATCTACACTAGATAACATCTGCCACAAATCTCCCCAAGTCTGTATTCTGTCCAAGTCTCTCTCCAGTGATTCAATGTATTCTAGATTATCTGCCAGTCCACCTAGCTTGGTATCATCTGCAAACCTAACCAGCTTGTTATTTACATTCCTATCCAAATCATTTATAAACATATTAAGAATAGAAGCAGCCCCAGCACTGAACCCTGAGGACCACTCTTAACATCACCAATTTCTGATAAGGATTCTTTCACCATAACTCTGTACTTCCTGTGTCTTAGGCAGTTCTGCATCTATCTACACACTACACCCTGAACTCCAGCCTTTGTTAGTTTGATGCCCAACATCTCACCTTATCTTGAAGGATGTTGGGTCTTAGGCAGCAAGTGTGCTCCATTGCCATACTTCTCCTTTAGTCTACCTTGTCTTCTTTGATTTCATTCATCTCTTCCATCTTTATATCCTCGCTGCGCACAGGTGCCTTTCCTGCAGACTTCAACAAGTCTCATGCCATCTTAATTTTACAGAAGTCCTATGTCTTTCAAAAACACTGGATCACAAACATTTATCATCCCAGTTTAGAATTTTCTTTGTGTCTTTTAGTTTTCCCCACTACATTGCATTAGTTTTCTTTACGTTTTATATTTTGTTTTTCATTCCCTCCCAATCCCTTACCTTTTGTGTTCTTTAACTACAGGAGCAGGGCCTCTACATAGATTAATGCCCTTAGGTGCAGCAGACGTTGAGTCTATTTTGAGGCACCTGACATCACAGCAGGTAGAATTAATTGCTTCTCCACCAATGTTTGCTAGCTCCCTTTTGTGGTTCCTTTTTTCTAGTTGGTGAGTTTTGTGCCTTCTAACCATTTAGGATTTGGATCCTCTCTTTTATTAGCACTGGACTGGTTTATTAAGATTATTATTATTTTTTAAATTTTAGATTTATTAGCCTGGGCTCAAATTGTGTTAACTGTTTCCTAATTTATATTGGTTCTTTAGTTAATTCCTTTTTTGTTACTTATTGCAGTTTTTTTTGTTTAATTTATTATATTGAATTTGGATTTTGAACTTTTGTATTTTTATTTTATGAATTTTAACTTTTAAAAATGTATTTTAACTGTTTAATTTAGTGAATAAACTAAATTAAATAATACATCATTGTGTGAAGTATTTTGGGGGGTTTTGTCATTCTTGTTTTGGGCAAAATCACAATAGAACTTTTTTTTGAAGAGAGCAATCTGAAAGGCCATCTTCAATCTGTGTTTCAAAAAGGCCATTCTGTACTACGTTTAGTCACAAATGCTCTTTGGGCTGCTCAGGCTCTGTTTCTTAATCTGTTTCATTCCTCAGTCCTCATCCTTGATCATTTTCCAGCTTTCATTCACATTAACCACTCCATGCTTATCTCTTCCCTTCAATATTTTGGAATTACATGTTCTTTGTTGTACTAGTTGAACTCCTATCTTTCTGACTGGTTATTCTGTGTGTCATGGCTTCCTTTTTTCTGCTTGTAACATAGGGCCCCTTAAGGATTGGTGCTGGTCCCAATTTCTCTCTTTTCTCTTTCTTCTCTCTTGTTGTTGCCTCATCTTCTCATGGCTTTCACCACCACACCTAGACATATGATGTACATATTTTCCTTTCACTCCTGTCTTTCAGTCTTCAAGTCTTCACTCTTCAAACTCATGAACGAACATCATGTTAAACTTTACTTTCAAAGTCTCATATCTTATACTTGCCTGCTATGTTTATGTCAAGAGATCATTCTCTAAACATTGTCCCTTATGATTTCACCCTATCACCATTGGATAATGTCAGAAATCTTGGTATGACCCTGGACAATAAATTCCTTCTCATTCCTTCAACATATTTCTTAAGTGACTGAGTCCTTTTGTTTCTTTCTTTGGAATTATCACAAGATTCACCCCTTCCTCATTACTTTAGCCACTTAACTCCTCAATCATAGTGTTGTACTCTCTTGGGTGTGACTTTGCCTGACAGACCATCCAGAAACTTCTGTCAGACCTCTTCAACTGTTCTCTGTTTAAGGTTTCACCCAGAGTAGTCTTCTTCTTTAGCCTTTCTTTACTGACTTTTAGCTGCCACAAAATCCAGCTCAAAACTCTTTGTCAACTAATTGGTCCCTGCATAACTTGCTTCCTCTATTTCTCCAGGACATGGGGCATGTGAAAGATAGAGGCACTGTCGACTCCTTGAACCCTCAGACTAGACATCAGACACCAGATAAAAGTCCAATATGACTTTATTTTATAATAATAATGTGCACCAAGCACACTACACTCCACTATACTCATATAATACACAATAATCCCTATAATAACTAATACAATAATCAATCCTCCACTCCCAGACACGTTGCCACCCTTCCACCCAGCTCAGCTCAATGCTCTGGTGTTTCACTGTCCTTTTTATAGTCCTTGACCCGGAAGCGTTTCACCCTCTCTGTCCATGTGCACCTGGAACACTTCCGGGTCAGATAAAAAATCCTTCTTTTCTTCACCCAGGAAGCACATCGTTCCCTTTGTCCACATGACTCTGACGTACTTCCTGGGCGTAAGGCAAATAGTCTCTGTGCCTCCCTGCAGCATCTTCTAGCGGGCCCCAAGGTATCCAACAGGGCTGAGAATAAAAACTACATTGTCCAGTATTCCCTGCTGGCATTCGGGGCACCTCCATGCTGCAGGAAGGGCTCCACCTGGCGGCCTGGGAGTATTGGCCGGGGTGAAAGGCCGGTCACATATCACAGGCATTATGTATAAATGGTGCGTACGCACAAAAATGTTGCGTACACCCATTTCCACGCTCACATTGCGATGTACAAAAACTAAACTTGGCGTAAAGCCATGTAAGCTCAATCTCTTGCAAGTTCTCCTCTCGCTTTTGCAAACTGGTGGCACGCAGCATCAAAGCAGTGGTACTGTTCCTGTGTGGTTTCCTTTTATTTATTTGATTCATATCCCTGATTTGTCTTTATCAAATACACTGACATTAACCGCAATATAATGATGCACGGAATGGCCAAACTATTCCAAATACCATAGCCGCTTTAGCGTTGTTACTCTAAGTGCACCACTCAGAGTATTTTAACCCATTGTATCTAGTGGGGAATCACAGCTATACAGCAGCTGATTGGAAAGCTCTACAGCAGATTGTGTCAAGAGCAGAGAGAATTATCAGGGTACAGCATCTAGCACACACTGCCTCAGCCATGGGCGCAGGCTATTTGAAATTCTCTCATTCAGCAAAAGCTTCAGAGGCTTTCCTGCACAAACCTCGTGGTTCAGAAACAGTTTCATCCCAAGAGCTCTAAACGCACTCAATCAGTCCATCAAGTGCTCCTGGTAGAACTGTTTGTACTTTTAAGTACAATTACCCCACTGTAAACTTGCATTACAGTTGTAATAGTGCACAACCTGAGCCACTTATGCTTTCATATTGTATATTTTTCATTGTTTTTGTATCATATTATTATTATTATTGTGGTTATTTTACCATTTTATAGGAAAACAAGTTTATGGAGGATTTGCATATTGAATCTCATTGTACCATAACAATAACAATAAAGGAATTTACTTCAATTCAACAGAAGAGAGTGCATATTTACAGATGATGATGACTGGCTTCTAAGTCAATTTACATTTCCAGACGCTATCTTCTTGGAGCTTTTGATATCATTTTTAAGATGAAATGCAGTAAAGTATATACAGTATATTACATTATACAGATACATTTTTGACTTCATATAAATAATATTATAATGTATAATATAATGTATACTGTTATTAATTAAACATCTGGGGCCTCATGTATAAACGGTGCGTACGGACAAAAATGTTGCGTACACCCATTTCCACGCTCACATTGCAAAGTATAAAATCTAAACTTGGCATAAAGCCACGCACATTTTCATGTCAGCTCAATCCCTGGCGTACACAATTTCTGCGTTCGGTTTTGCAAACTGGCAGCACTCAGCATCAAAGCAGTGCTTTTGTTTCAGTGTGGTATCCCTTTCTTTTTTAGATCCACATCCCTGACGCAGCTTTATCAAATACACTGAAATTAAGCACATATTGCTTATTAATTTAAGGCATCTGATTGTAATTAACCTGTAACAATATAATGGTCCACGGAATGGCCAAACTATTCCAAATACCATAGCTGCTTTAGTGTTGTTACACTCAATGCACCACACTGAGTATTTATCCCACTGTATCTGAGTGTGGAATCAAAGCTCTACAGCAGCTGATCAGAAAGAAAATTATTGGGATACTGCATCAAGCAGACTCTGCCTCAGCCATGCATAATTTGAACTGCTAATTGAACTGCTATTTGAACTGCTCCCATAAAGCAAATGCTTCACAGCCTTTCTTGTAGGGACATTCGGTTCAAAGACAGTTTCATCCCAAGAACTATAAACGCACTCAATCTGTCCATCAAGTGCTCCTTGTAGAACTGTTTGTACTTATAAGTACAATTACCTCACTGCAAACTTGTGATACAGTTATAATATTGAACAACCTGAGCCACTTTATAAAGCATGTATTTACATATGATGACAATATCATTTTTAACATGAAATGCAGCAAAATATGTTTATTACATTATAAAGATAAAATGTCAATATCATTTAAATAAAATATATTGTTAATAATTAAACATGTGAGGACACGGTGTTGCAGCACTACGGATGAGCTGGCCCCGTTCAGGGATTGTTCCTGCCTCGCACTGTATGCTTGCTGGGATTGGCGCAACCTGGATGGATAGAAGGATGGAGTAATTATACATGTACTATGAAGATATTTCAATGTTCCTTAAAAGTTTTGAAGAATCAGCATTCTAAGCTTACAGATAGCTTGACATCTATTACAGAGCTGATTGTGTGGCAATTGGGTACTTGGAGAAAGAAAAGGAAGGACAGGAATTGGGGGTTAGTACATTTGACAGAGACAGTACTGCTGCAATAAATTATTTCGTCGAAGGTCACACACGGTGCAGCAAGCATCTTGCGGGAAGCAGCAACAATCTCTGGACGGGGCACTAGAAAACTGTGCGGTGGTGGGGGATGTGATAGTAGGCTGCTTGCTGCTTATCAACACATTTACAGGACAAAAGACGCTGATGGAGAAGTGTGAAGTGATTTAAGGTGGGACGGATCTACGAGTTTTTTCGTAGGCTCTGGTAATTCTGGTGTTAAGGAAATATTTATATTGATTTACATATTCAAAAAAGCATAATTCTGGGAGGAGACCGGGTGAGGCAGCAGGCACGTGCATGAGTGTTACATTTCAAGCTGACCGGGATTTATGTAGCAGAAGTGCATGGAAGCTGGCTTACACATGGTTTTGTGCATCTTAATTTTTTCCTGCGTACGCCCATTTTGACTTTTTTACGTACACCATGTTTTAGTGTGAATTCTATGTACAGCTTTATGCATGAGGTCTCTGGTGTCTGCACACACTTTTTAAGAAACTTCCTTTCTTCTTTGGCCTGGCTGCTGACTGTCCTCATCTTGCTGTAAAATACTTAATTATTGCTACTAATTTATGGAATCAGCTTTCTGCAACCATACAAACTACTAATAATTCAGAGATGTTCAATCATGGACAGCACGGTGGCGCAGTGGTAGCGCTGCTGCCTTGCAGTAAGAAGACCTGGGTTCGCTTCGTGGATGCTCCCTGCGAGGAGTCTGCATGTTCTCCTTGTGTCTGCGTGGGTTTCCTCAGGGTGCTCCGGTTTCCTCCCTCAGTCCAAAGACATGCAGGTTAGGTGCATTGGCAATCCTAAAATTGTCCCTAGTGTGTGTCCCTTAGACATGATTTTGTTTTTGTATAATTACAATTTTTACATGCTGAAGTTATTTCTTATGATTTATTTGAGAGTATTTACTGACTCATTCCTCTTCTTCTAACCTGTTCATTACAGTCATCCTAGTCCTATGTTTGAGTACAATGCGACATTCTTTGATCACACCTATCATCAGCTGCCTGTTTCTTCTATAGGAGAAGCAGCAATATGGCTTATTCAGCTCTCTTTTCAGTAAAAATGTTTTCTGATCCAGGAAAGACCCTAGTCATTATTTTTCTTACTTGTTTCATTGAGACGGCCCCTACTTTTGATCTGAATTCCTGGATTTGACCAGTGCTAACTGTGACTTTTGGTTCTCCTCTTTTTATATAATATCTCAGTGCTTAGGATATTCTGCCAATAACTACTAGCTTTTGTTTTCTTACCATACTTCTGTTACATATCTAAGTATTTTGCCCCATCAGGCAAAAAATAACATACATTTCAGCCTGTTTTTGGGGCAAAAATGTGGTAGAAATTTTTCTTGATTTGTTTTCCTCTGAATAGCAATTTTTCTTTTATTTTCCACATAGATGTCAAATATTTTGCTTCTCTCCATCACTAATTAAGGACTTATTCCATATTTAAAACCCTCTTTAACACCAATTACCTTATATTTTATTTTAATCTTGAGTTTGGGCTTTTTATTTAAAGTATTAATCTGTTTACCTCACAAGCAGCATCTTTCCTTGGCTTCATAAAGGTATAAGGAATCTTATATAGAAAATGATGCTTATTGCATCTAAGCTCATGCAAACTCATGTGCGCCTATACTGTCCATCATAAAACAACATTGTCTGCTTCAACACATCTGATAACTCAAAAAAATATAAAAATAAAAGAAAAAATGCAAAGTGATTTATAAAATAAAGATTTAAACAATGTGACCTTTGCAATTTTGAACAATAAACTAAATATTTTTAAGTTAATTTTGGATATTTTTTCTAAAAGGTACTTATAGTTTTGATCTGTTAAAAAATTAAATATGAATGTCTTCTTATAGATCCATGGCTTCACATATTTTAATGCTTTAAAATTCACAATCTAAGATTCCTACCTAAGAAATAAAATGATGACATAAAAGTCTCCCTAGCAGTCATTCAACAGATTTTAATAAGAATAAAAGTTGCATAGTGACTTATTAAGACAGCAAGGTCACTGAAAAATAGACCTCCACCCTTTATGCATATTTAGAAGTACAAGTCCTTAGCTCCTTACAAATTAACCTTGAAAGTTATTAGTGCTACAAACGTAGGACCTTTTGCTCACTCTAGATAATTTACAGCACAGGGAATTAGATACAATAACCTTTTAACCCTAGAACTGTCAGTCTTGATAATAGCACTTGACAGGTCTGGAACTCACTGCAACTTTATGCAGGTAATAGAATTAGTACCAAGAGAGTTTAGACTTGAAACAGATATATACATTGTAACCTTGTGTTGAAAGCACTGTGTAAAACTAGTTTAATTTCACACACTGGATACCTTTTCTAATGCAAAACGATTTTGAACTTGGTAACGCATGGTATTTTTAGAGGCCTTGCATAAACAAAATATACCATGCTAATTAGACAACTCTATTGAGTCTTTCTAAGTAAAACTGCTAAGCCATTGTAACTGTATATTCCCCAAACATATCAATGCATTCAGACATTCATGATCTAACTATTTAATCTACTGGGTTCACAAAAATCAGTGATGAAGCTTGGGAAGACTGGCTAAACTTTGTATCATGTTTCAGTACGTGATTTTATCATATAGATGTAACAAAAACACTAACAGCCTTTAATTTCATGGGTTTCCAATGTGTGCCTTGTTATATAATATGAAGCTTCAAAAACATAAACAAAAATAACTTGTCACATTGCTTACTCATTTACTCATTTACGGATGACTTTGCAGTGCAGTGAGCCATTCGATTCACAGTGAGCTCTATTCACATGGCACTTTATATGATAATTTGGTTGTGTGGTTTGGAGCAGTGCAATGCCATACATGAGAAAACCTACTACAATCACAATGACATTTCAAGCCAGTTGAGGCATTGTTAATTTGTTGTTCATGGTCATCTGAAAAGTATGTAATACAGTGATGCTAACACAAACAACTCATTGGGTTTTGCTCTATTATTTAGATTATTTTTTAAATCCCTGTTAATAAAGTTTAATATAAAGATGATTGTTTTTGCATTTTGTAATTTATAGGCCTAGACTTTTTGACAGTCCAGGCCTAGATATACTTTGAGTTGAAAAAGTTACTCATGTTTTTAACTTTTCTCAGCTTGATTACTGTAACTCATTGTATTCTGGGATCAGTAAATTTCTGATACGCAGGCTGCGGTTGGATCAGAATGCTGTTGTTTGGTTTTGCCTCTGTATCTCCAATTTTAGCCTCTTTACATTGGCCACCTATTAGTTTTAGAATTGATTTTAAAATTTTGCTGTTGGTTTTTAAATCACTACATGGGTACGCTCCCATCTATTTATCTAAATTGTATGTTATACACCAGCCATCCAGAGAACAGAGATCTGCTGTTCAGTTGTCTCTTGTGGTCCCTTGTACTAAATGCAAAACTAAGGGGGACAGGGCTTTTGCAGCCGCTGTACCTCGTCTGAGTTATTCTTTACCTTATTACTTTAAGGAGTCACCTTCAATAGAACTGTTTAAAACTAGTCTGAAGACTCACTGCTATTTTCTAGCTTTCCGTGACCTTCAGTGATACTGACTGTTCTCACCTATTAATCGTTTGTTTGTTTCAATTTACTGCTAGTTGTATTGTATTTTATTGTATTTATGTTTATTGTATGTTTTAATGTAAAGCACTGTGGTTACAGCAATACCTGATGTTTTTTTATACATAGATTGATGTGCTCTATAAATAAATTGATATTGACATTGACCAAATTTCAATCACATTTGTCAAAAGCATTTTTGAGACTACCTGCCTTGCACACTGTGTTGGCTGGGATTGGCTCCAGCAGACCCCCGTGACCCTGTAGTTAGGATATAGTGGGCTGGATAATGGATGGATGGATTTTTGAGACTTTGGGGTATTTCATTTTTCTGTTATGGTTTGGGTTACCCCTAAATATTGATATATTGAAGTGTCCTTTCTTAGGGGATACCTGCTGACCTAGATACACCATTCCACCAAATTTCAGCATTTCCCCTAAACAGGGAAAGGTGTTTTTGTTGATGAGTAAGTGAGTGAGTCAGTCAGTCAGTCAGTCAGTCAGACTTCTTTGCATTATATATAGTGAGATTTGTAGCATCCATCCATCCATCCATTTTCCAACCCGCTGAATCCAAACACAGGGTCACGGGGGTCTGCTGGAGCCAATCCCAGCCAACACAGGGCACAAGGCAGGGAACCAATTCCGGGAAGGGTGCCAACCCATCGCAGGACACACACAAACACACCCACACACCAAGCACGTACTAGGGCCAATTTGTAGCATATTGATTGCAATGTTACCTGTACAGGTTGAGGGAGCTAAGGTTAAAAAAGTCAAGACAAGAGACATCTTTAAAATCAAATAGTTGCCAAAAGACAGGTGTTTTAAGGTGATGTCGCAGTTTTATGTCTGGAAGGCTGAATAACAAATATTGAAAGATGGAAAAAGCTAAACCTCCAGCAGTTTTAAGGTAAGCTAATGTGGATAACTTTATTCTGGGATGTTTTCCAAAAAAGATAAATTATGAAACACTGACTTAATTGTGATGACTGGAAAGACAAGCCTACTTTATAGTTAGCAAAGGGTCAAGACATATGTTTTTGTACAAGTTTTAGCAAGAGTTTGACAAAGATTCTAAAATTTATTATTATTATTATTAAGATTCAATGATACTCATTATATATAATGCTCTTGGTTATCAGTTTGATTTCCATTCTTAGTTTCACCTTTTTGTCCTTTTACAAGTTTACTCTGGGGTAACTCTTTTCATCCATTAGTTCAATGTATTTGTAGTCTAAATATCCAAAGCTGAATTAATGGTTTCAAATCTCTCCTCTCTGCATCCTGTTACTTTAGAAGCCACTATAAAACTTTTTCTAGAGGACTGGCTTGAGCGAGAGGTGTAATCGTATTCTTGAACCTTGCAGTCATACTTTGTGCAGAGGAAGTGAGACAACTATAATATTCCTCTTCTCCAGCTCTCGGTTGGTGTAGGCACATGATCCCTACAAACAGGCTTGGATTAGCCATCAGGATTGGATGATATTTCTCAGTGGCCAGACAACTGCTATGTGTCTCTTATTTTGGTATTTGTTTTTTTAAGCTGTTATGGCTGTGAATTGTGTGTGTGTATCTTGCATCATGACACACACACGAATCAAAAATATTTACACTGAGGCAGCTTAGTGTATACAAGCCTGTACTCAAGCTATCAGAATACTTAAATTCGTAGTAAAGTTTAGTGTCCAAATCCAATCCTGTTGTTTTTAAAATTATCAATTGACCATTTAATTAAATCCATAATACTAGAACAGTACATGACTGTATATATTGGGAAGGTAAGAAATAATTTTCCAGATTGGTGCTTATGCTTCAGGCAGGATTAATTTTATTTTGTGTATTTTGCAAACTACAGTACACTTAGTGAACACCTGAGTCAGAAATCACCAGACAATGCTTTTCAGAAGACTTACAACACAGGTGAAAGATTAAGTAGCAGGTCTCATATATAGTCATATTTAGCTAGTTACAGTAAAAATGGGTACATATTGTGATAAATAGTTAAAAATCATAAGCATCTAGCATCCCAAACAGGAAGAAGGTATAGCAAAGCTGTGCTCCATTCCTCTATACCATCTCATAATAAGTTTTATATCAGAAGCAGAACAACAACCCCAACTAAAATAATATTCTGACAGATATTGTAAAATATATGGAACATGAGGGATATGAAAAGAGAGGCTGAAATAAATAAATAAAGAACAAATACTAGTATGTCTTAGTTGCTTAGAACCCTACAAAGACATGGATAGTTGATGACCATATGGTTAGGTGCTAGGTAATGGAGGTTTGAGGTATGCTCATCTGGGCTGAGTTTGAAGGTGAATGGTTACTTCCAGATGTTACCATATGTTCATTTCATGTCATCCAGGGGCGCTGTACAATGGCTGACCCTTCGCTCTGACCCCAAGGGCTATGCGAAAACTAACAAATTCCTAATACGAGAAATTGTATCAGGCAAAATAAAGAACAAAAAAAAAAAGAATTAATAAAATGAAAGCAAATACTTTGCCTTCTCAAAGCCAGTACACCACCATTTAAAAAAAACAAAAGACCAAAAAAAAAAATCAAAGATATTCGATCATTTTTTTATGTTTGCTTTCTATAGTGAATTATTTCTGGCTTATTATATTTTCCTTTTTCATTCTCTTACCTTTTCCCTTTTATTAATAATGCAATCAATACTTATTCATATGCATATCAAATGGGTTTTCATAAAGTGATCAGCCACTCAAACTTTTGAAAAGGTATCTTTCTTACCCCAAAGTGACATCCAGTTTCATTAAATGAAGAAGACCATGTCATTGCCGGAGTTCATAATTGTGACTAAATACCAGTGACTTCTTTCTGATTATAGACCTCTGTGACTTATGAGTAGCAACTGAAAAAGAGTTACACTCTCTGGCCCTCAGAGTGAAATGTTCCTTGTTGAAACTTGAGAACAAAGAATCCTTACTTTAAAAACTCAGATCTCCCAACTTTATCTGAAGCTGTTTTGTGGTTCTTGTTTCATCTAATAGAATGTTTTTCAGTTTTGCCTAATGGAATGTTTTTTTTTCTCCCATCATTTCATTCAAAAATTAAAAGCTTTTTTTTCTTTTTTTTTTGTTGGTGTCCACTCACTGAAGTGTTTAGAGGCACATTTCTCTGCTTACCTACCTTAATTTACAGAAGCTCTTTAATTAGTTTTTGCATATGTGCTTTCATCTCTCCAAGTTGTTTATTCATACTTTAACAGCTTGTTCCATTATGACTGTAACTCTAATGTTCTTTGTTAAGCCCTTTTTGAAGTATTCTTCAAGGTACTCTTTCATTTTAAAGGAAAGTGCTGGTGATATTCCTTTCATTATGCTGGGGCTGTATAGTGATACAAGAAAAAAATATTGGACTAACCACCTGCGGACATGTTTTATCGTGGAAGGGTGGTGGGGTGACCCTATCCAAAAATACAGATTCTTTTATTCCCATGCCCAGATTCTTTATTACACAGACGCACACATAGTTCATCCACCCCAGCTCATGTTGTCTTATTTTTACATTCTGGCTTGGAAGAAGACACAACCTGTAGCTACAACACACCTGCATTTTGGCCAATGGTTCAACTTTACCCAGAACTGACTGCTACTGTGCTTCATTTTTCCTATTTGACGATGTCTTCACCTATCTATACCTCAGCTAATAAGGAAAAGCAAGACAAGCAGGGGACAGATTTAGACATTTTATTCAGTAATTGTAGTCTTTAACATTCTTGATATCCTTAATGTTCCAAAAGCAGATGCAAAAAGCAAATGGATGTGACTAATCATCAAACAACCTGAATATTTCAGGAGCTATCATATAAAATGCTGAGCAACAGTTATCATTCTTCCCCCTTTTGCTTAGTATTCTTTCTCTTCTCTATTCGTCTTTCTGTTCCTACTGGAAGCTGCTGACTTTTTAAAGCTTGTTAAGACCAAGGTGAACACCCCTTAGCTCCTCTCTGTCTAATATCATCTGACAGACTATGTCAACACATGTCAAGTTCAAGTGTCTCTCTTTTATGCAAGGGAAAGATAGCGTTGACAGGAAACAGCAAAATGTATTTTTTATTTAAAGTTTTAACCTTTCTCAAAATTCTTGCCTGCAAAAGTCTGCAAGTGGTGTCTCTTTGCTCCTCTATGTTCTGGAGATATCCTCTCTCTCTGTAAAAATCTGTTCAGTCTCACAAACTATAACTCTTTCTGTGGTTTTAACGCGCTGATTTCATAAAGATCAAAATTAAAAAATATATATATATAATTTTGTTATACATGTACCTTGTGTGAAAGTGTTTATTTGATATCTGGACTTCAGTCTTCACACATTATACTCTTCATGTCAAAATGTTGTTGTTGGTACTATAACATGAAAAAAGTTTGCTTTAGATATGTGTTCAACCATTTCTTGCATTTTTCGCATTTCCTGTCATCCTACATTTACATAATTTACATGGATCATTGTAGACACGGAACACACATGAAATGCATGTGTTCCAACTAATGATATATTACTTACCCTCTACAACTCTAGGCACCTCACACTCAGACTTGAGCTGGGAGGACTTTTTGCCTGAGTTGAGCTGTGGCCATTGGGGTGGGATGTGGATAGGATAGCAGGCTGCTTGCTGCTTGTGCTGATCAACACATTTACAAAACAAAACATGCTGATGGAGAGGTGTGAAGGAATTTAAGGTGGGCCGGGATTATGAGTTTTTTCATAGGCTTCAGGGATTCTAGTGTTAACATAACAAAATGTCACCTATAATGCTTTCAACCCCTTAGTTTAACATTTTTGATTACTACTAATAGTACTATATTCCTCAACAATAATGAAGGTCATATAGGGCTTCTTTCTCTTATTTGCCTGGTTCTGCACTACAACATAATTGTTGCAGTATGGGTATACTGTATACTGCTTTTTCTGTGAGATTTGTGTCACTGTAAGTGAGGTCATGATACTAAGCAGTTACAATTACAACTTGTTTAAGGAATATTAAATAGCAAATACATTAAAAAATAAAATGAAATTGCTGTCATTGAGTGGAACTAGTTCACAAATTATATTGGTGAAATTAGACAATGTCTAATATATACCACAACATTCCAATATTCTCATAACACCTTATTATAGGAGCTTTATTAACTGATATTAAGGTTGTAGTGGCATCGTAGAACAGTAGATGGTACTGTGTAAGTAGAAGTGATGGACTGGTGCCTTACCCAGGGCTGTTTCCTACTCCCTCAGCAGAAGTGATAAGGTCCATTCCCCTGCAAACCTGAATTGATTAAGCAGGTTTGAGAATGGTATGGTATACTACAGTTTATATTCTAGAATCGTTCTAGAGTTGTCTGTAGACTGTGGATCTCGCTGGACACTTTTAATACTCTACTGGTGTGAACATCTTACTTGACAAACAGACTTCTTTACATGCCACTTATAGGAACTTCCAGTTCAGCTTTCAGAGAACAGGATCAGTTTATGCAGTGATAATATAAAAAGTACAATGGTTTGCACATCACTTTTTTCATCAGATCATTACAGATGACCCAAACAAAACAACAGTGTACTAACTACAAACCAGTAATTTTTCCTTTATGATCACATTCATTGTAATAAGAAGTCAAGCAAAATGACATATTTTATTGGATAACTAAAAAGATTACAAAATGGAAGCTTTTGCGGCAACTCAGGCCCCTTTTTCAGGCAGGACCTGGTAAAAAATGAGTCTAAAACTAGTTGATGGATATAAACACCAGGATTTCAGGATTACAGGAGTCAAATTTGGGAGTGCATTAACACCTTGTATACACAGTATGACTGACATGTATTAATCATCTCCTTTCAACATAGTAGTTTTAGTTTTTTTTCGTAGAAGTAATATTAAAACATACTTTATTACACGTATTGCCATTTATATGAAACATGTCAATTCCATACTAAAAATCATATAAATATCTTACAAATAAACTATGGTAAATTATGTAGTTACTTTATATATTGAGTATTTTGTAAGATTTACTTTTAAATTTATATATGTTAAATATGCCTTATAGATTTCATATGTGAGTTTTTCTAAGAAAGTGGCCACAATTTTGCAAGAAATAAACCGTGTCCTATTGGGAAAGGGTATGACAAATATAGAACGTATACTATTTACACTATGAAGTTCTTAATGGTAACATGTACTAAGTTAACAACTAGTCATATAAAATCCTAACTGTATGTTTCCATATGGGTGAGACAACAGTCTCTCCCTTAATGTCTGCAAAACCAAGGAGATAGACATAGACTTCAGTGTAACACTTTAGTTTAGGTACTGCAAGAGAAATGTGTCTCAGTTAAGCCACTCCAGACCACTCCAAAGTGAAGTTTTGTTCGTAGGTCACATTGCAGAGATGAATGGATGCTTTTCAGATGTATTGTAAGTGTTATAAAGACCCAAAGAAGTGTTTGTTAAGGTCTTGCAGCTACAGCTGTAGTATATGAAAGATCCATGACAATGGATGATAGGGCATAGCTACAGTGGAACATTGACAAAAAAATTAATTTTGACTTCTGGAAAGATTGAAATTTCATTGGGCCCTACCCATCAAGCATATGTATATGCACATTTACAAAGGTTGATGACTTCTGTTTATCTTCTTTATGAAGATTCTGCCACTTCAATGAAAAAAAACTCTTTATCCATCTTTACTTAAACTAAACTGCATTTCTTTACCTTGCTTTTTCTTAAAGAGGTGTATTTTTTTCTATCTTCTATTCATTTAGCTTTCATGTAACAGTGTGTTTTGTAAAGTGAAGTGTTAATTTGGATTGTATTTATATGTCTAAAATTGATCTTATTCCTAAAGTAAATAAAACAGGTTCAATCAGACCTTAAAATGTTGTTTTCATTTGCTAAAAATTTTTATGAGCAACAAACCTCTGAAGAAACAGCATTTTATGTTATTGATTTTGTTATATTTTCTGATATAGTGTATTTAATACTTTAGTTATTTTCAGTTTTAATTCCAAAAATATGAGCAGAGAAATATAAAATTGGTCTCATTGGTTTGATTTGCTATACCTTTTCTATTAAATAAGAAGATGAAATAGGAGTAGAGAACCTGACTCATTCATTTCAACATGCTGATAAGCTGATATTATTTTACAAAAACTCTGGTTTGTTTGCACACTTACAGGCTTTTAACAACTTTTGTAAATAGACATTTTTCGTAACATGTGTGAAGATCAGCCCGGACCACAGACAAACACCAGGACAAACAGAAGTCCAAAACACAGACAAAACACTCGCAACCTCTGTCTTCTGCCTCCTCGTCTCTGGCTCTCTGAATGGAGTTGCGCCCCCTTTTATATTATACCCGAATATACTCCAGGTGTTCATTGATAACCTTTCTACAGCACGTCCTGGTGCTTCTGGGTGTATCTGGTTCCTGGTGTGGCGGAAGTGCTGCAGTCCATAGCACTGGAAGCATCTGGGCACTCCCTAGTGGAGGCTACTGGTCCCAACAGGGTTGAGCTTCTAAGCTCCAATCCCGTGGCCCCAATGAAAACCAGGGGGGCTTCCCTCTCATGTCCCAGGATGTACTGTCTCTCTCCCGGACCTTCTATCCTCCAGGCGTTCCAGCTGGACAGGAGTCCCAGCCGTCTGCCACACATGTTAAACTGTTTACAAAGAATTATGTCTCACTCAAGAAAATGAATGATTAGTAAACATGACCTTGCATGGAACTACTGCTGTTTTAACTCTTACTCTTCAGGCACTCTTTTTTCAGTACAGCAGGGAGATGTAACAGTGCTGTGGCCCTGTCACTTTTAAGTGGAGTGCAGATGTTTCTCTTCATGTTGTATTTCTTCTATATCCCACAAACATTCAAGATGGCCATTCTGAATTGGCAGGCTACAAGAATCCCTTATTAATCCCTTATCCGTTAGCAGGCATTTGGTTTTGGGTTGGTTTCCACCTTGTGCCCCATGCTAACAAAACAGGCCCCATTACCACATAACCTTATAATTAAAATGGGGGTTCAGTAAAAGGTTGCATGCTTAGAATGGTCCCTTAATTGCTTTAAACTTTTTTTCATTTTTTCAGGTTTTTGCGGTTATTTTTAACCTCACTTCAGTTACACCCAATTATTTTTTATGCAAAGGTTTTTTAAGTTCAAACTGATGATGCATTCTGAAAAGAAAACTCTATATGAGTTTGTAAAATGTTTTTACTCTACTACTTGCTCCGCAATCACTTCAGTTTTTTTTATTATCTTAGGAATGCAGTTTTTAAATTGGAGGTATATTTTGACCTGATTGAACCGAATGTTACTTTCTTCAAATAAATATAATAAAAATAGAACATTTGTGACTCATTTTCATTATGCTCATATTGTTGTAATTACATTGATGTGTCTATATAAATTAATACTAAACTGATTTTTTTTCAAGGTTATGTGTCTGTATTTTACTGTTATATATATTTATATTTTTACGAAATTTCAACCAATTGCGGCATTGAGTATGTAATAATCCTTTGATAATAGATAACAAAGGAGTGAAACTAATTAAATATAAAGTGTGGCAATGCTATTGCAAGGTAAAAATAATACATATATTGTACTTAGTTTTATTCCACTTAGAATTAATCATTTATTAATTCTTTTTATTCTCCTCAAACAGCCTGGCCCTGGGTAAAAGTGTGTTGCAACTTCCATCTGTCCACCAATGAGCTTAGTCTTGAAAATGTCTTTCTGGAGCTAATGCTTATGCTAGATAGATAGATAGATACTTTATTAATCCCGATGGGAAATTCATATGCTAGTGACCACAGGTTTAATACGGGAATCTAAGGTGTTTGGGGTATAGCAAAACATTTGATAGTATACAATGAGTCTGTGATCTGTGACCAATACTCCACCATTTTTACACCTACAGTATACCTCCAATCAGTTTGCACAACTAATTTACTGTTACTACAGTCCTATAGCTCATTTCTTATACTGTCTGCTTGACACTTGACTCCTTCTCTTTGGAACCTGGTCTGTGCTTAAATCTGATATTTAAATATCATCTATCTATATATATAATTCACTAAGCCGACAGAACAAGCAAGACAACCATGGGATACGCATGGCATAGCCGACAGAACAAGCAAGACAACCATGGGATACGCACGGCATAGCCACACCCGCCAACTCACAGAGACCCGCCCACCAACGCTAAGACCATGGGATACAATGACAACTCACAGAGCCAAGCCCACCAACAACACAGAGCTCCGCCCACCAACAATTCACTAAGCAGCCGACCATGGCACACGCCCAACAACAATTCGAGCGAGAGCAAAAGCATTTGCCAAGAATGTTTTCATTAATCAAGAACAAAAGTCGGAGGTTCGAAGACGGTCACGTACTGTCGTAGTTCTGACCATAAACGATGCTGACAGGCGATCCGGCGGTGTCATTCCCATGACCTGCCGGGCGGCCAACCGGGTAACCAAAGTCTTTGGGTTCCAGGGGGGAGTATGGTTGCAAAGCTGAAACTTAAAGGAATTGATGGAAGGGACCACCAGGTGTGGAGCCTTTCTCTTAATTTGACTCAACACGAGAAACCTCACCCGGCCCGGACACGGAGAGGACTGACAGATTGATAGCTCTTTCTTGATTCTGTGGGTGGTGGTGCATGGCCGTTCTTAGTTGGTGGAGCGATTTGTCTGGTTAATTCAGAAAACAAACGAGACTCCCGCCTACTAAATAGTTACGCGACCCAAGAGCGGTCAGCGTCCAACTTTTTAGAGGGACAAGTGGCTTTCAGCCACGTGAGATTGAGCATTAACAGGTCTGTGATGCCCTTGGATGTCCGGTACTGCACGCGCGCTACACTGAATGGATCAACGTGTGTCTACCCGCCGCCGAGAAATGTGGGTAAGCCGTTGAACCCCATTTGTGCTGGAGACCGGGGCTTGCAATTGTTCCCCACGAACGAGGAATTCCCAGTAAGTGCGGGTCATACGCTCACACTGATTACGTCCCTGACCTTTGTACACACTCCCCCCTCGCTACTACCATGGTCGGGTGACTTGGTGGTTTATATATAGAAAAGCAGCCGGAACCGCAAAGAACAATGAAAAGACAAGATGGCTCAGAGCTGCATGTGGACTGTAACAGAGACAAAAGCGACTGAGGAGGTGTTTGGAAAATGAACAGTCAACGTGACTCACAGGTGCATGTGGACTGTACACAGACGAAAGTGACTCAGGTGAGGAGTTGGGGGCGGGCACATGAGCAGGCAGTGCGTACTGAACGATGATTGTATATTGGTTCGTAGCGTGTATTGTTGCAATGTTACTTTTCTTGGTGGTTTATTAAATTACGGATTTTTCAAATGTTCATTTTTTCCCTGTGCTTAAAAATCATTAAAAAAGTGGTGTGATTATGCGGCGTATGCTACGCCGCGGGTTGGCTAGTGTTTAATATTTGCTGAGATTTATCATGATTGGTGATTGCCTTGGGTGTGCTGCTTTATGTTGCTCTTCCATGTGCTGTATTCTCTCTGTGTTTTTGATGTGTTTGCTGTACTGTAAAGGTATAACAGTATTTTTGAGTTATACCAATTAAACTAATGCACATAGCTTTATGATGTAGAAAGAACCCGATTTACAGTATGCCTGAAGTATCTCATGTGAATGTAGAGAGGACAATGATTAAACTGAATTTGGTAACTGAACCTGTGCCTGTGGAGTTCTGATGCAGCAATGCTAACTAATATGATGGCTTTCCACACTGTAGTCCAGCATTAACTCTGTCATTTTTGATAACTACTATACTTAGTTTGATAGACTCTCCTAAGCAAATTGACCATAAATTAAAATTAAATGTAGGTCTGGAAACTGCACTAGCGCAGTCTCAAATACTGTACTGCTCAAAGTGTCATAAAAGAATGGAAGTTTTTTAATTAAAAAAGAGCATTTTTGATTGCAAAGTTACTGTTGCTAGAATAATAAACTGTTCTTATCTAAAAGATCATCTTAATGTGTTTAGATATCTAGCATACTTTACAATCTAGCATATAATAATATACTAGAGACACACTGCACCCTTTGCAGTAATTAAGTTTATGGCTAATTCATAAAAGATCTAATTGGCTTCTGAGGTGTTCTTATAAAAAATATTAATCTTTTTGTGTATTTCTTATAACAGCTCAAAATGTTCAATTGCTTTGTTGAAGAAGCAGACGCACTTATGAATGATTATGAAGAATGTACAATATCATAACTATAAATGACTCCTGATAATGTTAAATTTCTCTCCTGTTCAGCGCGGTCTCAACATAGCTTTTTAACACATTCAGTAACTGATAGGCAGAATTAAAAAATAAAAAACATCTCATTAAAAAAGTAGTCTGAATAACTGTGATATTAAATTATACAGAATTTTATTTTTATATGAAATAATGTTACTACTAATGAATAAGACCAAAGTTAGTTACAGACTGTAAAATATTAAAACGTAAAAAAAATTTAAAAGGCATTTATAGTTTGTTTTTTTATTTAATGTTGGTATAAAAAGGAGCACAATAATTAAAAATTAAAATGTATGAATGTGTAATTTTTCATTTAATATGCACCTGTCATTGATTTTGTTGACTTTGAATATCAAAGACATTTTTTTTCAATCATTGTTCAAATACAGTTTTGCAAGGAATGGACTTGTTATTGTCATCATTGATGCAAGGCAGGATCCATCTGTAAATGGGGCAAAATCCTAATACAGGGCAGCCAGACCAATTGAAAATCACCATTCATCTAAGCCTGAGCATCCATGAATAGAGAAGAAAATACAGATACCAACAGAATTCAGAATAGGGATGAATGTGAAAACTCCACATAGACATTGTTTGAGCCCAACCTTAAATTCTAAATGACACAGTAATACTCATACTCATTAAGGTCATTATTAAAATTGGATTTCATTGGAAAATGTGTTAAATTTGAGATTCCTACATATCACTTCTAAGTATTTAAGTGCATAATATTTCTTATATAATTACTGTATTTGCATATTTATGTATGATTTTATTTACTTTGTCTTGAACATGGTTGCTGGTATTTTCTGAAGCCTATCCCAGGTAGCATAGGGAGCAAGGCCACTCACCAAACACACTCTAGGGCCATTTTAGGATTGGCAATTTGCCTAAGCTGCAAAAAAAGTTCACACAGAGAGGACCTGGGACACAAACCCTGGTCTCCTTACTGCAAGGCAGCAACACTACCACTGCACCACTGTGCCTCACTTTTATGTATATGTGTTTTCATTTTTTTTTTACTTATAAACTCAATTTAACATGTACAGAAGTCTTGTTACAGTTCTCCCCCATGCCTGTCTAAATTGAGATATGGCTTGCCTTAGAGTTTAATGCAGAGATCAATCAATGTTTCCTAAATATATGTTGCCATTTGGAGATATCATTTTGCAAAACCATGTTTTCATTAACATACTAATGATGCCACACATATATAACAATAAAGCAAGAAAGCATCATAAAACACATGTTGAGTGAGCTAGAACACAGAGAATTTAAAATTACTTGTTCTCAGTTATAGAAAAGACAGGAATCTAGTGGATGGTGTGATGTCCCATACCTATCAAATCCCAGCATAACCTGAATCACTGGGCATCTAGTAGTTCGAGATTGAGAGCGGTGGTGGCTCTCTGGGTAGTCTGGTGGCTGTCTGGCTAATGGATCTGAGCTGGTAACTCAAAGGTTGCTGGTTCGAATCCTGGAAGTGCCATAATAAATTCTACTCTATTGGACCCTTGACCAAGGCCCTTAACCAGCAATTGCTCCTGGGGCACTGTACAAATAGCTCACCTTGTGCTCTGACCCCAAAATCCTCTGGAAAGTAAGTTGGGCTATGCAAGAAATGACAAATTCCTAATACAAGAAATTGTACATGGCAAATAAAAGATTAAAAATAAAAAAAAACTTAAAAATCAATTAAAAAAGTTATGTGTCATTAAGCAATCCAAAGAAATTTCACAGTCCAGATGACACCAAAAAATCACAAAAAGAAGAAAATATTTATAAAAGTTACACAGCGCCTTTCTTGTTTTCATTCTCAAAACAAAATCAGGAAAGTTCCAAATTGCAATGTTAAATTTCCATACGTTCTGTAATGTGTTTCCTATTGGCAGCAAACACAGTGTTTTTAAGTAATAAAGTTATATCTATCTAATAGTGATTTTGTAATATGTAGAGTAAAGAAAACGTAATACTGTAAATTCATGAATAGAAAGGAGAGTTGACTTGCAATGCTTTATTGTCACAGTGTTCAGATCATTTAAATATTACCCTTTAGGTAATTTCTGATTCTGCAGTCTGGATAATAAGAAATATTTTAAAGTTTTATCCAGGCATTATACCACAGCTCTTAAGCTTTCATTTTGGCTTCTGTTTAACTTTAGGGCAAATTTTTAAATGTTTTTTTTTTATATATTGTATAAAGTTGTAAATGGTTTTCTCTTACTCTCCCATTAGACCTTACTAGTACAGGTAATCCAGAGTATGTGCTTAAATTAAATGTACGTTTGCAAACAATTGAACACAAGAGCAGGAGCCTTCTGCTACTGAGCTCACACACTTTGACACAATTTGCACACTAGAATAAGGGACTCTTCACTTAAACAAAACCCATACAGCCTATACTTTAGCACAGTGTTTCTCAACCAATGAGTTGGGTTGCGGACTGCCACTAGTTGGGTCGCTCTCGATTAATCCCCCTCGGTGGGTCACAAAGTCATTTTTTTTTAAAAAAAAGTGTTTTGTGACATAGTGGTTTTGGTGATGCATTTCTATTGTCATGAATTTTTATTCACTTTACTTAATTATTACTAAGCCTATCCCTTTACTTTGCTTGAGGCGTTATGGTGGCACTTTACAGTTAACTTCACTGAGTCACCTCTCCTTGGCCTAAAATAGAAATAAAAGAGGCAAACAATTTAACCATGTGACCAAGATCATATTTGTTACTCTGTGCTGTAGTACAGGTAGTGTAGTACAGTATACTATACTGTTGGATGTGAGTTAGAAAGGCTTTAACTTTGGCTTTCCTCTATAACTGTAAACCCACAAAGGTTTACTTTCTTTGCCGTGTTTGAAAAAACCTCATCTTTGCTTACTATATCTAAGGTTGCTTTAAATTGCCACTATTAGAAATCTCAAAAATCTGTAAAACTTCAAAATGTTAAAAATATTAAGATTAAATATTAAAAAAACTAACAAATTGTTTTAAATGTAGAATATGGATTTCTTTAAGGAATTTTGACCATTGCATATTTATTAGAAGAATGACATGTCAGGATATCAAGATTAATCATACCTTTTACTTATAACACATACTATTTTAAATAATGAAGTATAAGGCAAACACATTAGGTCTAAAATGATAAAATATCAAAATTTAAGGCTTGTAAGCTGGCTATTCTTGGTCTACAGTTCAAAATGTTTCACCATCAATGTAATCAATGATGAATATTGGGAAAAAGAACAATATCCTAAACCTGAGTAATATTGACCCCTTCAATCAGCTTTCCAATGTAATTAATTAAATAAGCAAAAACAAGTGACCTGAGTCATATTAAATTGATTTCCCTTTTTATTGCTATCAAGACAAAGTAGTTTTTAATGTCTCATTTGTTCTCATTAGGCATTTTCTGGTATAAAAATGACAAACAATACATTAAGAAATTAGTGTATGTTTTGAAAAAAAGACAAAAATAACCTAATTAAGAAGTGGTTATGAACCTCAGTCAATGAATGCTCTAGCTCTTAATTGTTTTAAAAAGTCCATAAAGGTATGTTTATACATTGCAGCAAAATGTTACAGCTGTTTCTCAACCAAACAAATGTTGACCAAACGAATGTATGCTAAGAAAAAATATGAAGTTTCTAAACATTAAAATAACCTTTGTTTCTATTACCATAGTACAGCAAACTCAAACATGAAATACCACATACAATGGTTTATGTTCTGCTGCAGAATAACATTAGTAACATTTTCATGAATTATAATAATTTGGTTGTGGATAAGTTCTTATCTTAAAAGGCAAATAGGCATTGGTAGCCTTTCACAAAGTGGGATTAACTCTCTGTTGCCTCCCTGACTCATATTTATTTTTATTATGGCAAATACAACCATATTCAAATAACAAGCAGATGGAATGTTGGGTTGTATAGCACAAAGTGTAGACTACACGTCAAAGGAGGTTATTTTCAAAGTTTATAATACACTGGGTAGACTTTACCTGGAGTACTGTGTGCAGTTTTGGTCTTGAGGCTACAAAAAGGACATAGTAGTGCAACAAAACGTCCAGAGAAGAGTGACTAGGCTGATTCCAGGACCACAGGGGATGAGACATGAGGAAAGATTAAGCGAAAAGAGATTAAGAGGAGACATGATTGGAGTGTTTAACATTTTGGAGGGAATTAGTACAGTACAGTGAATCAAGACAGTTATTTTAAAATGAGTTCATCAAGAACATTGGGACACAGTTGGAAACTTGTTAAAGGTAAATTTTGCTCAGATTTTCCTCAAATATTGGGATGTTTTTCTTTACACAGAGATCCATAGACACATGGAATAAGCTAGCAGTAATGCGGTAGACAGTAGGACTTCAGGGACTTTTAAAACTAGACGTTATTTTAGAAGAATTAAGTAGATAGGACTGGTGAGCCTTTTTGGGCTAAATAGTCTGTTCTCATCAAGGGTGTTCTAATATAGCAGGCCTTTCAAGGTAAGAAAATTTGGGGAAGTAAAGCACAAATTTTTATATGTACTGTTTCAGCTCTATGCCATATATTTCTTTCCAAATCATATTCCCCACTCTACAGTGATTTCTCTTGTTGTTTTCAAAAGAAAACAATATTATTCTTGTAATTGAAAATCCTATGAACTCAACTGAATGCACAGTAACAGTGCACGCAAAAGTTGAACAGTAATGGGTTAATAGGCATTCAGTTTGCCTCTTAAAGAAAGTATCAGTAACACATATTATATGCCATATTTTGTAAAACGTATTGCATTTGCAATAAGATGTGTCTTTTGCAGTATTATAATAATTATTTTAACAAAAAGTGTATTTGGCTGTTGCCTTCTTATATATATGGTTTAAATGCTGGAAAAACCAGCATAAATTGTGCAGTATTTATTGACGAGATCTTTTCAAAACAGCCACTTGCAGTGAAATGGACCACACAACCATCGTATCTTACTTTTATTCTATATTAATTAGTCATTCAGTCAGTCAGTCATTTTCCAACCCGCTATCCTAACACAGGGTCACGGGAGGTCTGCTAGAGCCAATCCCAGCCAGCGCAGAGTGCAAGGCAGGAACAAATCCCCTGGCAGGGAGCCAGCCCACAGCAGGGCACGCCCACACACCAATCACACACTAGAGCTGCATGTCTTTGGACTGTGGGAGGAAACTGGAGCACACGGATGAAACCCATGCAGACACAGGGAGAACATGCAAACTCCACGCAGGGAGGACCCGGGAAGTGAACCCAGGTCTCCTAACTGCGAGGCAGCAGTGCTACCACTGCGCCACCGTGCCGCCCTCTATGTTAATTAGCATTGCCTAATTTTATTTTTACATTTTGTCTTTTTTCTCCTTCTTCATCCTGTAAAGCACTTTGAGCTACATCATTTGTTTGAAGATGTGCTATATAAGTAAATATTGTTGTTGTTGTCGTTGTTGTTAAGGTTGAATCATGGCAACAAATCACAGAGTCCAAATGTGTTTAACACATTCCTTGTCCAAACCAGAGCTCCTTTTTTCCTCCATCTTTACAAAAATGTTTGGACAGCATATTTAATTGCAATGTAATATACTTATTGGTAAGTATAAATAATAAAAATAAATCCAGCAAATACAATATAACATGACATTTTAAAAACTGTGATTGGCTGGAGTGTGTGTCACAAGCACCCAGTACAAGGTCAGAACTAACACTAAAAGAGAAACAAGTTCATTGTGGACCCATTCATAATTTACCAAACAATCTTAGACACAAGTCTGTGGGATGTGAGATAAAAACTGAAGTACACCTAGAAAAGCCAATTTGGACACAAGCAGAATGTGTAAACTCCCCACCAACAAAGATGATAAGCAGGATTTGACCGAGCTCTGTTAGATGTATTAGACAGTGTAGCACTGAGCTACCCCAAAAAATATATGTGTGGCTTTAAAATGAGCCCACCTCCACATACTGTAAATATACAGAAGATAAAAGATATAGTCTTGTTGTTGTTAGGAATAAGTAAATGATGTCCTTTGATCAATGTAACAACCAAAGCTTGAATTTACTTAATGCTGAATACATTTTATGTTTTGTATTACTTTGTCATTCATTTATTTTCCAAATTGCTGATATTTCAATGCAGTGCTGTGGGGCAGTGAAGCCTATCCAAGAAGTACTGAGAGCAATTCAGGAATCAAGTAATAGGGAATGGATGTTAATCCATCAATGGCCACCATCACTCATACCAAAAGCTTATGAACAGTAACCAATGCAGTATAGTGGCTTAATAAATTATTCAGAGCTCTCAGTAAATTTCTGTGTCACATTTTTCTTGAGATTTTATTTTGTATAATGGTTGATTAACCCACTTTGCATATCTTTGGTATGTATCTATCATTAGAGTACCCCATGAAAACCCATAAAGATATGGGGAACCATACAGTTTTTCACACAAAAACTGAACATTTATTTCATACATTTCCATAATTTTAATAACTTCCTAGGCTTTCCATCATACTGGAACATAATACCGAAAGCATTAGATTACCATCACTTATGATAATTTGCTATCTACAAGCAGTGAGAATTGGTAGCCGAACAATATCACAGATACTAAAAAAAAAACTTTTTGTTCTTACTGTATTTCTTATGTTAATGAAAGCATAAACTGTTATGTACTGCTTTAAAACATAAAGTAATGATAAGGAAACAACCATGTACGAAGAAGATTTAAGTAGTAAAGCTGTCACAGATGTATTAATACTGTAGCTGTATGGAACCAACACAGATCGATCTATTAAAGAACCTAAAGTACTATGTACATGGAACTAGTATCACCAGTGGACATCTGTTAATGTAATTATTATCAAAGTACATCAGTAATTCCAATCCCATGAGATTCTATCATGTCAGTAATTTTCACAGAACATGACTATAATAATTCCTGATTTGGCAAGCACTGACCTCCTCAGGCTCCCATGTGGATTACTTGTCAGATTTTTTAACATCAATTTCAGTAAGGGGATGTAACCAAAAATGAAATCTTTCATTTACATTTTCATGTTATTCAGACTATTGAAGAAAAAAATATATGTATCTTTGAGATATGCCCCACTAATTGGTGGACCATCATAAGTACAGAATATATATATATATATATATATATATATATATATATATATATATATATATATATATATATATATATATATATATATATAGAACATAAGTCTTTAAACAAAGGTGGTGGTTTCAGTACCCTGCGTCACCTTCTTTTGTATTAATCAAAGCCCCCTTGGAAAATGTCAAGGTAAGATATGCTTCATCTCCCCAAACATAGTGCCACATTTTCTACTCTCACCTCTCTTATCTTTCATGATTCTCTGTTTACACCTTCTTTTACATTAGTTGAAGTTTCAGCAGGTTTTTGAGACACTTCTTCAGCTGATCAATCTAATGGTATTTTATAACTGACATCCACTTACCAGTTATACATTTCATTGCACCTCAAAATCAGGTATATCTACAATCAGACTTAAATTGAACTGTCCAGAAAAAATCCCAATGAAGTTCTTCTCATCATTTTAATATATTTGCCAACTATATTCATATTGTTTCATGTACCTGTTTTAACTGAAATTGTATACTTTTGAAAAATGCCTTTTCCTTTCTCATTCTTGAATTGCATGTAACTGTTATGTTCAAGCACGAAGACGTATTAGCAAAATGGATACGCATGTATAGCTTTTAGTGCATACTTCTGTATACTTGCTGCATCAGTGGAGCCTTACACTACTGCAGCAACACGAACCTGCCATTTACTTTAGTTCCTTTTGTTCTGTTTTCTCAATTGTTAGTAAACCTTTAAGGGTCAAACTTGAATCCAAACTTTTTTAATATCACCTCATTTTCTACAGCTACAATCACTGTGGAATGTCCCGGCTTAGAAACAGTTAAAATTCAATCCTCCAGTTCACAAAGCATTTAGTTCTAAGATTCATTAAACCTACATTATATTAATATTCTTGTAGTGCTGGTATAAACTGATTAATATTCTCATTATCCCTTTATAGGTTTACAGGCTCATTACTGTCACATGTACAGAGTAAAGTGAAGTTCTTACTTGCATGTAGTAATCGACATGCGACACGTTTCCACTCTCTGACACCATGATTAGTGAGTGTAACTGACTTACTTCAAAAAGCTACCATCCTAAATTTATGATATTCAGAAATCATGGTAACTGTATGAATAAAACATTTTACAGAATTAACAGCAGTAATATAGCCCTTCTGTATCTAGTGAAGAGTCCACAAGTTTCAAATGTATGCAGCCAAATGACAAATTGTTTCTCTTCTGGCAATCGTTTGTCTGTATCTTCAATGCCATATATACAATAAAATATTTTTAATCATGTAAGGAATGCAATAGTATATTTACCATTCTTAAAAGTTCTAGGTAATATAATGAATCCATCTTCCTTCATATAGCACTGCTAGTTTACAGATGTGGTTTTCACTGTAAAGTGCAGACAGTGCTGGCATTAGGCATAGGCTAAATAAGCTAAAGCTTAGGGACTCACAATCCTCACAAAATTTCAGATTTTTTTTTTTAGCTTTTAAAATTTTATATACAGTACCTTTTTATGTGTACTACAGATTTAAATATGTAATCAGTAAATGCAATATATTTTTCACATTAAATACCTTGGTATTAGATAATTAAAATGTGTATGCATATTTTCAATTTTTTGTGGCAACCCAAGGTCCTGTTTTGGTTTGCGCCTTTATGAGATGTACTGGAGTAACTTCTTAAAAAGGAGTCTCCAAGCATCACACATCTTAATGCCTCTCTAAGTCTAAATCTGGCACATAGTGCAGACATCTGGTTTCTTTTACTCTTAATTGTATTGATACACTATCTTCTTTTTGATTCTAGTTCTCTTTATCTTATCCTTTATATCTATAACTATATTATATCTATCTGTCTGACTATCTATATGTGTAAAATGCAACGTTGACTGACTGACTGACTATCTTACTCGCTCATCAACAAAAACATTATTTTCTGTTTAGGTAAAAAGGTGAAATTTGGCAAGATAGTACATATGGCCCTGTAGATATCGGCAAAGAGATGACATTTCCAAATTTCAACATTTAGAGGTAACCCCCCCTCCCACAATAAAAAAACTAAATACCCCTACATCTCAAAAATGCTTTAAACGATTTGATTGCAACTCAGTAACAATATAAAAAAAGACATTTTTTGACACATTTTTTATTTGACAATATTTATTTATATTATTCAAACGTACATGCTCTGCTCTGACCCGAGAGTGTGCTTAATGCAACTGAAGGATGGAGCAGAAGTGATTGACTGGCTAAAAGTGAAGATGGGGCAGTGCCCTGACAGGAAAAGAGGACATGATCACATTGTGGGATGGAAAGAGAAAGTTTGCTGTTGATTATCAGCACTTTTAGATGTGTACTGGCTCACATCTTGGTTGTCTGTTCTACTCTGATAATCTGGCATGAACTATCGAGGGACACAAATCACACAGGAGGTAGAGTGAGTGGCACGGTAACAACTGCACAGCAGTTCAAAAGCATGGGGCAGCACCCAAAAAAAATGTGAGCAGTCACATGGACTCGCAGCTTAGAAGGAACATAGCTGATTAATCGTTTCAATTCAAAACAATACACTTTCCTATAAAATAGTGTTTTGTAGTGACTATCACCAAATGCCAAGTCACTAGGTAAAGCACCAATTGATCTGTGGCAGGAATGTTTTACTCTTTGAAAATTGTATATAGCATGTTCAAGAGTAATCAGCTCCAGTGACCTGATAATATTATTATTACTTCTTATTTGACTGAGTCTTTTATCACAATTTCTTTGTTTTCCCAATTAGTACAGAGGTGGGTGAAGTGACTTGCTCAGGGCCACAGTGTCAGTAACAGAATTTGAACCCTCAACCTCAGGTTTTGTGGTCCTAGGTCCAAACCCTAGTAAAAGAAACCACTACACCACAATACCTTCAAATAATATTAGTCCTTGGCAAAAATAAAAAAAAATTACATATATTTTTAGTCCTTGGCAAAAATTAAAATTACAAATATTGTGTAACACAGATTGTTAATACATAGGGTGCTCAGGTGATGCACCACATAATAAAATAAATTCTGCATCCGGCGCCGCCGTGAGTGGCAGCCTTTTCAGCAGCTCCGTGTATGACTGTATATGTATGTGTACTTTTCTACTTTTATTTTTCTATTTTTATTTATTGATCACTCCTACCACTTTATTTTATGTGGATTCCTTCCCTGGACACACTTACTTTTACAACGTGGGCATGGATTTTAACACGCCGAGACTCGCCTATTCAAGTACTCAACTTTGGGCGCTGAGAACAAATGCCAGTGCCGATGTGGTTCCATATTTACCCGACGAGGTAAGAAGGCGGTATCGTGGCAGCAGAGCCGGCACTAAGCTAAAAAAGAAGCGGCTTGAGAGAAAGTGGCGTTTCAAGCCTTCGGTGCCTTCTGTGATTCTGGGGAATGTAAACTCAATCTCAAATAAGATCGACGAACTGGCTGCGCTGGTGAAAAATGTAAGGACCTACAGAGAATGCAGTTTGTTGTGTTTCTGTGAAACGTGGCTAAATAACACCATCCCAGATGCCAACGTGGAGCTACCCGGGTTTAGCACAGTTAGAGCGGACAGAGATGCAAGTACCTGTGGTAAGCACAAAGGAGGAGGACTCGCTCTCTATGTTAATACACGGTGGTGTCACTCTGGACATGTTAACGTCAAAATCTCCACTTGCTGCAGGGATATCGAACTGTTGGCCGTAAGTTTACGTCCCTACTATTTGCCCAGAGAGTTTGGACATGTCATTGTTGTTATTGTATACATTCCTCCTCGGGCAGACGTGGAGTCAGCGAGTGACATCATCCATTCCGCTGTTGCTAAGTTACAAACGCAGCACCCTGAGGCGCTTGTGCTAATCGCTGGAGACTTTAACCATGTGACGCTGGACAAAACATTACCTGCATTCTCCCAGTATGTGGACTGTAACACCCGGGGAAATAAGACTATTGATTTACTGTATGCAAACGTTAAAGACGCATACAGCGCCACCCCGCTGCCTGCGCTTGGGAAAGGAGATCATAACCTGGTTCAGCTTCAGCCTCACTATAAACCAAAAGTTAGAGTCCTACCTGTAACCACACGATCATTCAGGAAGTGGACCCCGGAGGCTGAGAATACTCTGAGAGAACTTTTTGGAACTACAGACTGGGATATCCTGCAGGGATCTCATAATGAGAACATTGAGGAAGTTGTTGACTGCACTACTGATTACATCAACTTCTGTATGGACATTGTAGTTCCAGTAAGAACAGTACGCTGCTATGCTAACAACAAGCTTATCTTTTCACATTATACATAGTTATTGTCTGTTTTTTTTTTTCACCTGTATTATTATCATTCTTTAATTTAATATTATTTATTGTATCAGTATGCTGCTGCTGAAGAATGTGAATTTCCCATTGGGATTAATAAAGTATCTATCTATCTATCTATCTATCTATCTATCTATCTATCTATCTATCTATCTATCTATCTATCTATCTATCTATCTATCTATCTATCTATCTAAAAATCTATTGCAAGAGACTGAATCAACATTCTATTACAGTATATTAGATCATAAAGAAGATGCAACAGTACAGAAACAATCTTCCTTAATGCTCCATTGAGCTGGAGTCAGCACTTCCACTCAGCCCACATAACACAATAGTTTTTGAGAAGAAAACTTTCCTCAGTGGCAGGAAAACTCTATTAAAGACACAGAGAATGGGCAAACACACAGAAACCTTAACAGGATGCTTCACAATAATTTCCACAATTTTTATTATTATTAATTTTAATTTTTTGGGTTCTTCTGTAGTTTCTGATCTTTGTTTACTTTATGTTTTAGTCTTCAAGTTATCAGTAAGTAGCATTGATGTGCATTCCATTCATCTGGCAATATTGACACTCTTTTTGGGTAATGTGCACCAATTCTAGTGCAAGCCGACCATTTGGCATGTATTTTGTTTGGAGGTCGCATTAGTTGTCACATCACCTCCATTGAGTGAAAAAAAGAAAGAAAAATAGTTTTGTATTCTTTTCTCGTTTCTACAGTCAGCAGCCTTTTGTTTTGACATTTGTTTAATAATAATAATAATTCATTACATTTAAATGAAAGAGTGTTTATTCTTTTCTGTTTCACAAATCAGAAATTTTAGATTGAAAATTCTAGTTGAGCCATTGTTTTTGTTCTTGATCGTTGAACATATCAGTGTCTCACTGAACAACAGCTGTTGAGTTATCTTAATCTGGCCTTGTGTTTCTTTCTTGTCCAGCCGACTTACTCCCAGGTGGCTTATTTATTTCTCTTTATTTGCTCCACCCTCAAGATTAAATTCTTATTTGTTGAGCCACCCAACTCCCTGAATAACTATGCTTCTGCTTTGTCTGTGCAGCTGCCACCCATGCATGTAAGTGGCAGCTGGTTCATTTTTCCCCTTGAACAAGCAGATGAACAATCTTCTGTCCTGTCAGTGAATTTGTCTAATCCAAAAATTAGTGGCAGCTGTCAGTTTTCCTCTTATTTATACAGCCAGACGACTCACAACCTAACTGGAAGCTGTCTTGTTTGTGCTTTGGTTCTGTTCTCCCTCGTTTTTAAAGGCATCCTGTGTGACCCATGCTTACATATCAAACCTAATTCTGATTCTCCCTTCCTAAATAATATTGATGGGCGTGTGAAGAATTTCCTCAAAATTACGTCATTCACTAATTTTGACCACAATTTGTTGAGTGCTCATATACTTATTCAGGAACGGTCAGGTATAGTACCAGCAATCCAGTAAGAATAAAAGAAAAAAAAATTTTTTTATTTGCATAGGCATGTCATGTCACTTCTAAATTTAAAGAGAACATAAGAAACATTTCTATGGCTAAAAAAGTATGTGTTATTTTGTTGCCTTTTGCTTTCTTCCATTGTCTCCAAGTAGATATTTTCATGATCCAGTATTAAAACTGGAAGTTAGGTGGTGCAATATCCACTCTATTTTAAATATTTGAAAAAATATCTTTTTAACATGTGGTGTGTTAGCAATCCAAATGAACAAAGTCACAGTTGTATAATTTCCTCAGCAAAAGGAATGTAAAGAGATGGCACTATTAACATATTTTTTAATGCTTCCTATTTTAACTCTTAAGTTAAATATGAGTAACTCTTTACATTTTCTTGTGACTGTAACACCTAAATATTTCAGATGTTCTATAACAATCAACAAAAAGTGATCTAATTTAGTCTGACATGCAAACATATTCCTTGGGAAATGTACACTCTTGTTCAAGTTAATTTTGAGTGGCAATGTTGAATATGGATTTGGAGCACAGAGAATATGTCATTAGTGCAGAGAGATCATTTTCGTTGAAGTCTTTCCCTTACAATACCTTTTATCTCTGGCTTTTTTTTTTTTTTTTTTTTTTTTTTTTTTTACAAACAAATGACAATGGATTTAATAGCAATTGGAATAAAAGTTTTGGTGATAATGATCAGCCCTATCTGGTTCCAAATTCTAATGTGGAAAAGTGAGAGTTTATATTTTTTATTAGCACGCACTTTGGGACTGAAATTAAATAATTTGATCCAAGCAAAATTTCCTTTTCTGCATCCAGAGAGTACAAGTGTTATCAATCTGGGGGTTTTCTCATTTTTGAACTATACATTTGTTTTTGTGATTATGCTGTATGTTAGTGTTTAATGAGGATATAGGCAGTATATGCAGAATCTATCTTTACTTCAAAGGAGTATACCTTTAGATAATCTTGGACAAGAATGGGAATGGGAATAGGGTCTTTCAGTTAGAATCTCAGGTAAAGATTGGAATTCAGCCATCAAGAAGATATATTCTTTTTCAACCTGTGCAAAACATGGTAAAATTTAGCCCAAAACTGTATATTGTACATACCTATCTCTGCACAAATTATCTAAACAACAACAACAACATTTATTTGTATAGCACATTTTCATACAAATAATGTAGCTCAAAGTGATTTACATGATAAAGAAAAACAGAAAAAAGACAAAGTAAGAATTAAAATAAGACAACACTAATTAACATAGAATAAGAGTAAGGCCCAATGGCCAGGGAGGACACAAAAACAAAAAAACTGGCTGGAGAAAAAAAATAAAATCTGCAGGGGTTCCAGAACATGAGACCACCCAGCCCCCTCTGGGCATTCTACCTAACATAAATGAAGTCCTCTTTGTATTTAGGGTTCTCATGGAAGGACTTGATGATGATGGTCATGTAGACTTCTGGCTTTTAATCCATCAATGTAGGAGCATCATGGTGCTTTGATTAGGTGGTGGTGGCGCAGGTCGCCACCACAGAAAACCGGGAAAAGAAACAGAAGAGAGAGTAGGGGTTAGTACGGATTTTAGAGCCACCATGAATAGTTATGATAATTAATTGAATATACAGAGCATCAGGATTAAACTAAGTTGAAGTTATGAGAAAGCCATGTTAAAATAATGTGTTTTTAGCAGTTTTTTGAAGTGCTCCACTGTATTAGCCTGGTGAATTCCTATTCGCAAGCTATTCCAGATTTTAGGTGCATAACAGAAGAAAGCCGCCTCACCACTTCTTTTAAGTTTAGCTTTTGGAATTCTAAGCAGACACTCATTTGAGGATCTAAGGTTACGATTTGGAATATAAGGTGTCAGACATTCCGATATATAAGATGGAGCGAGATTATTTAAGACTTTATATACCATAAGCAGAATTTTAAAGTCAATCCTGAATGACACAGGTAACCAGTGTAGTGACATCAAAACTGGAGAAATGTGCTCAGATTTTCTTTTCCTAGTTAGGATCCTAGCAGCTGCATTCTGCACTAGTTGCAAACGATTTATGTCTTTTTTGGGTAGTCCTGAGAGGAGTGCGGTACAGTAATCTAGTCTACTGAAAACAAAAGCGTGAACTAATTTCTCAGCATCTTTTAATGATATAAGAGGTCTAACTTTTGCTATGTTTCTTAAGTGAAAAAATGCTGTCCTAGTGATCTGATTAATATGCGATTTAAAATTCAGGTTACAGTCAACAGTTACCCCTAAATTCTTTACCTCCGTCTTGACTTTTAATCCTAATGCATCAAGTTTATTTCTAATAACCTCATTATATTCATTATTGCCAATCACTAAAATTTCTGTTTTCTCTTTATTTAGCTTGAGAAAATTACTATTCATTCATTTAGAAACACAAGTAAGACATTGTGTTTATGAAACAAGAGTCAGAGTCGTCAGGCGCTATTGATAAATACAGCTGCGTGTCATCAGCATAGCTGTGGTAACTCACGTTATGCCCCGAGATAATTTGACCTAACGGAAGCATGTAGATCGAAAACAGCAGATCTATCAGAGACATGATCAAGCCTATAAACAATGTCTTCAAGCTCATAGTCATGTGGCACATGTGTGCAAGCATACATGGATCAGTGGCAGAAATCATAATACCAGTATTCTCATTATAGTCCGGTAATGTGCCCCTCAAAAAAAAGTATTGCAATGTTTTTTTTTAATGTTTGTGGGTGCAAATCTGATTGGTCTTGATATCAAGCACATACAATGCAGTTTAGGAAACAATATTACAGTACACATGCTTAAATTTTTTTTGCATGATGGTTGGTGGTCTGTGATATCATGCTGGCCTCACAAAACTGCTGAGAAAAAAAAAATGCTGAGAAACAAGCTGTTTGTCTAAGCTGGTCGCGCAGCAAATTTCCAGGACCAGGATCATTGGTGAACACAGCATATTCGCAGCAAAAAATACTGTATGTCTACAGAAATTAAATGACTATTTGTTATTTTCTGCAGACAGATTAAAATATATGTATATTTATTTTTAATTATCAGTTTCTTTTTCATCTTGTGCCTTCGGCAGGTGAAATATATTGTTCTAGACATCCAAGATATCCAGCACAACATCATGGGCATGACGTATTGTGAAACAGAGGAGACATTGTTGCATGGTCTGTGTTACTGTATTCTCAATAAACAAACTCCTGGTGCAGTGTTTAGATTGTCAGTTGATCAGTATGGAATTGCCAGACTCCATTTTTTTAAAGTGCGCTTTTTTCTTTCTGTACCTCTCCTTTTGTACCTTATTTCTTTTGCATTTTAAAAATATCATCTTGTTTTGTTCTCCTATTACTTTGCTTAAAACAGCTACCTTGGGGGTATTTTTCGTACATCGCTTAAATCATCCAAGATCAGGTGCCTCATCTGGAGAAATTAATGCCGGTGACACTCATCCGGGATAGGTCGGTTTTTCAAACGCAGCCGTGTATTAGATTAGTCTAGCTGGATCTTATCATACGAGATGAATGCGCGCGCCCGCGCTGAGTGAAAGGCCCATATATATTGAGTCTAGAAAACATGATCAGCACGTCTTTGATAGGCTGTAACAAAATGACAAAAGAATGGCCGCATTTTTTTTTCACACACGAGGCGCAAGACCTTTTATTCGAAGGACATGAAGAATTTCAAGATTTAATATGCACAAGGGGTAACACTGCAAAAGCAGCCCAGACCAGAAAAGACGGCTGGCAAAAAGTGGCCGACAAATTAAACGCTAAGTAGTGTGCATTGTACTTACTGAAAGCAGAGTTTCATTTCCTATGTGTCAGATTAATTATTATTTAATATGTCATAATTCCAGATCAAAAGTGAGCACAAGGAGAACATGGGAACAGGTTAAAGTGAAGTACAAGAATATACTTCAAACTGGTAAATATTGGTATATATCTATTTAAAGAATTGTTGACATAAATAATCATATATAATATAAAAAACATTAATTTTAAAGCTAATAAGAAGGCAGACAAGCAAAAAACAGGTGGAGGTCCACGTGGTCCACACCTAACATCTGCAGAAGAGTTGGCTGTCCAGCAAAATGCCCATCGCCCTGTTTCTGAGGGCATTCCAGGGGGAAGCTCCTCCTCAGAACCAGTGGCAGGATGCAGTGGTCACTTCATTTCAGGTAAAGGATGGTCATTGCATATATTTGTCCTCCATGTGTGCCATGGGTATGTTCCATATAGCCTTTTTTGTTGGGTCAGTTGCAGGGAATATCATTTCCCTTGAACCTGTGTCTGACCAATGAGATATTGACGAAGGTCAAATATTTGATGAAGACACTGCGTCTGATTATTCATCAGGAGGAGAGGTACATTTTCCAAATAATGTTTGATCAAACTCCACTCTGATCAGTCCCAGGTGCCCCAATCACATTTGGAAATCCTGGGTAATGAGAATGTTAGGCTGATTGAGATTCTTCATGGAACTGTGGGTGTTTTAGCCTGTGTATTACCTACCTGCAATGGCATGAAACGCCTCTTTTATTGTCTGCACTTTTAGTTAGATTTTCCGCATCGCCTACAGTATATAAAAAAGTGCCGCTTGTAAAAAACCTCAAAGCAATGCACACTGTCTGTGTGGTTGTGAGAGCCCGACTTCGCCTAGTTTGACTTCGAATATAAGGTGCTAATAAATCTTTGAGGTACAATATTCCCCCTCGGCTAAAGTGGTATCTTTCAAAAAGAATTTCCTCCAGGAGCAATAAAGGATCTTGCCGATTGCGCAAAACCCACTCTATATGAAATTCTCTTCGTATAATTTGCGCACCAATATCAATTGGTCGCTCATTCATGAACGGCGAAGCCATGACTTGATGACTTCCACGCACCGTCACTGATTACATGTGTAAACTAATCCTTGTTTACATAGAACAAACCTGCTCCAAGCAGGTTTGAGAATTAGGATGTGTTGCTATGACAACACTTCCAGCAAGAGTTTCGAAAAACCGACAGATCCAGGATCAGGCCAAATCGTCAACAATTACATCCGGCTAAACGACTAATCCACTTACAAAAACAACAACAACAACAACAACATTTATTTATATAGCACATTTTCATACAAAAAGTAGCTCAAAGTGCTTTACATAATGAAGAGAAGAAAAATAAAAGACAAAATAAGAAATTAAAATAAGACAACATTAGTTAACATAGAAAGGAGTAAGGTCCGATGGCCAGGGTGGACAGAAAAAACAAAAAAAAACTCCAGAAGGCTGGAGAAAAAAATAAAATCTGTATGGGTTCCAGGCCACGAGACCGCCCAGTCCCCTTATCTATTTTTTTTAGCGTTTATTTATATTTGTTGCCTAGAATGTAGTTTAAGATTAGAGAGGTACTCACCACTGTCCACACAGGGAAATCTGAGCAAAACAAATCCCTTGGACCCACCAGAAGCTTTTTTATAATTAGCTTCATTTTTCAGACTAGTGTTAAGGTCTTTTGGGGCTTTTCCACTACAAGCTGTTATCCGTAGCTGTTAAAATCTTGGCAACTCTGCAGCACATGTTGAACTTTTCGCAAGATTGTCTCTTAGCCATCTTGTATATGTTCTTTGAAAGTCAACCAGTGACTAAAAAGGGAGGGAGATCAAATTACTAAAAAAGGACAGCAAACTTGAAAAGCAGAACAGAGAAGAAAAAAAATAAGATGTATTTTGAGGTAAACAGATTTGTTGAATGGTGGACAGTTATGCTCCCTCAAAAGGTCCAGGAGAGGTTAAAATCATTTACTATGGAACTTTATTTTCTTCCCTATCTTCTTGTCATTGATCTGGTTTGCTAAATTCCAACTGTATGGCAACTCTTAAATGGGCCTGAAAGAGTTTGATTGGGTTTATATGAATGTGTGTTTCTCACTAAACTGACAAAATATCTAAGCCAGCCTTCAGCCTTCTTCAGCTCTAAGAGACCTTAAAATTGTAATAATCCCCAGAAAATGAATGTAGGCATACTGTGTATACCAGTAATAAACCTTAGAAAATAAATCAAAGTCAAAGTGAACTATATTGTCATCTCAACCATATACAAGTATACAGATAGGCGAAATTGCGAAACTCAGGGTCCACAGTGTAACAACATAAAGTGCACATAAAAAAATTAAAATTAAATTAA
This sequence comes from Erpetoichthys calabaricus, assembly GCF_900747795.2. Lineage (NCBI taxonomy): Eukaryota > Metazoa > Chordata > Cladistia > Polypteriformes > Polypteridae > Erpetoichthys > Erpetoichthys calabaricus. The sequence continues at coordinate 123,822,457 of NC_041395.2, read as the reverse complement.
GATTAGACGTAAAAATTTAAAATTAAAATGAAGATTTAAAATTAAAACACAAACAAAACAAGACATTGTGCAAAGACAAAACAAAGAAGTAGCAGCAATATTGACGTGTAGTAAGCAATATGAACATTGATGCAATGTATGGTATTTGCAATTTAGATACATAAATATAGTCAATAGATATGTAATAAAACAAATAAATAAATAATAGATATACATAATACAGAAATTATCAGTGTATGGTAATAGTTGTTGAAGACATGTGTAAACAATGACAGGTCAGAATATTTCACAGCAGAAGGATATCAAGAAAGTCAAAAAACTTCAAGGTCAGAATGAGATTTTTAGTTCTTTTCTACCTGCACACTCATCTTTGCAGGAAAGTGATTTTCATGTATAAAAGTGGTGGTTGATGCTGTGTGGAAGATCCCAGGTGGCAGCATGGTGTTAAGGAGTCTAACAGCTTGAGAGTAAAAACTCTCCTGCTGCCTGGCAGATCTGGCTGGGATGCTGCCGTATCTTCTGTTGGATGGCAGAAGCGTGAAAAGTTCATGTGAGGGGTGTAAGGGGTCCTGCACAATGCTGCAGGCCTTGCGGACACTGCGTTTGTAAAATATATCCTGTAGTGAAGGGAGAGGCACCCCAATAATGTTCTCTGCTGTCTTCACTATCCTTTGCAGGCGCTTGCGGTCGGATATGTTATAGTTGTCATACCAGACAGTAATGCAGCTGGTCAGAACACTCTCAATGGTACCTCTGTAGAACATGGTGAGGATGGAAGGGGGAAGACTTGCTTGCTTCAGTTGCTTCAGGAAGTGTAGTCTCTGCTGGGCTTTCTTGATTAGTGATGATGTGTTATGTGCCAACGTACTGTATGTTCCTCAGTTATGTGCACACCAAGGAACTTGGTACTCCTAACAGTCTCCACATCTAAACCGTTGATGCTGAGTGGGATGTGGGCAGGATGTGATTTTCTGAAGTCCATGATTATCTCTTTTATCAACATTGAGAGATAGATTGTTGTCTTCACACCATGCAGACAGCCGTTCCACCTCATCTTTGTATGCTGTTTCATCATCCCTGCTTATCAGTCCCAGGACCCGTCGTATCATCTGCAAACTTGATGATGTGGTTGGTGTTGTGTGTGGTTGTACAGTCGTGAGTCAGCAGGGTGAACAACAGTGGACTAAGCACGCAGCCCTGCGGCGCTCCAGTGCTCAGCGTGATGTTGCTGGAAGTATTGCAGCCCATCCAAACTGACTGGGGCCTCTCTGTCAAGAAGTCCAGGATCCAATTGCAGAGGGTGGTGTTCAGGCCCAACCTGCTCAGTTTTACAACCAGCTTTTGAGGGATGATTGTGTTGAAGGCAGAGCTAAAGTCTATGAATAGCATCCTGACATATGTGTCTTTTTTATCCAGATGTGTCAGTGAGAAGTGAAGGGCAGAGCATATGGCATCCTCAGTTGACCTGTTTGAGCGGTATGCAAACTGAAGAGGGTCAAGAGAAGCAGAGAGATTAGTCTTTATGCGTGACATGACTAACCTTTCGAAACACTTCATTATGATTGGCGTGAGTGCAACTGGTCGGTATTCAGTCAAGCATGTCAGTGATGACTTCTTTGGCACTGGTATGATGGTGGTCGACTTGAAGCATGCTGGGACTGACGACTGGCTCAGAGATGTGTTGAAGATGTCTGTGAGGACACCAGCCAGTTGACTGGCACATTCTTTGAGCACACGGCCAGTTATTTTGTCAGGTCCTGCAGCCTTGCGTGGATTGACTCTGGATAGAGTCCTCTTCATGTCAGTTATGGAGAGTACCTGGTCAGTGGAGGTGTTGCTTTTCTCGCAGGCTCTTTGTTCTGCGCCTCCAACCATGCAAAGAAGTTGTTCAGCTCATCCAGAAGGGAGACATCACCATCGCTGCTGTGTGGGTTGGGCTTGTAGTTTCTAATTGTCTGAATGCCCTGCCACATACGACGTGTGTCTCTGGTGCTGCTGAATTGTTTGTTAATCCTCTGTGTGTATGCCCCCCTTAGCTCTCCTTATACTGCGAGACAGGTTGGATCTGGTCACCCTGAGGGCGGCCTTGTCTCCAGATCTGAAGGCTGCATTTCTGATCTTGAGCAGCTTGTGCACTTCTTTCGTCATCCAGGGCTTTTGGTTGGCTCTTGTGGTAACATCATTGGTAACAGTAACATCCTCTATGTATTTGGAGATGTAGCCAATCACAGAGTCTGTGTACTCCTCCAGATTGATGGAGTCACCATCCATAGCAGCCTCCCTGAAAATGTCCCAGCCTGTCAATTCGAAGTAGTCTTGGAGAGATGAAACAGCACCAACCTGCTACACTCTGATGTTCTTGTGGGCTGGTTTAGTGTGCTTCAGCAGGGACTTGTATGCAGGAACCATAAAAACGCTGATATGGTCTGAATAGCCGAGGTGGGGGCGGGGTAGGGCCTTGTAGGCATCAGGGCTGCTCGTGTAAAAATTGTCCAAACAGCTTCCCTCTCTAGTAGCAAAGTTCACATTCTGGAAGAATTTTGGGAGAACTGACTTCAAGTTGGCATGATTGAAGTCTCCAGCAATAATGAAAAATGACTCGGGGTGCGTCATTTGCAGTTTGCTGATGATCTTGTAGAGTTCTGCTAGTGCCTGGTTAGCATTTGCTCTAGGTGGGAGGTAGACAGCAACCACATATTGTATGTAATGTACATATTGTTTATATGGAAAGAGACAGAAGTAAAAGCAAGGAAAGTGTTATATCATCTCCACCTAACTGAAGGCTGCCAACCGTCCTGTAAAATCTGGAATAGTAAATGAAAAGTACAAGGCATGTTCCATATTGAACTGATATTACTGACTCTATTGAACTTAACCTAATCTGTTCACATAATGCCCCAGCCTCACAGATTTCATGCTAATGGAAGATGAAACAAAACAAAAGAATTTAGAAACTACCAAAAAATAAGATTTTCATTTTTACATGAGAACATAATCATTTTAAAGAAGTTACATATGACTTTATGAGGATAATTTTTTAGAACAGTTTTTCTATCTCTTTTAGAATGAATTTAAAGGTCTGATTCATGGGACAACAACCCAGAGCCAATAGAAAAAATGATACTGAAGGCTTAAAAGCTTGAATTCTAGAGGAAGGCTATCCTAGCCTCATGGAATGTTGCTGTTGAGTGAAGTGTCTGCTTTGAATTGCAGAATATTTCTTTGGTTACCTTGTTTTATCTTGTGTTTCTAAATCTAGACTACGATTAGTGTAATTGAAAAGAAGATTATTTTTTCCTTTATTTTTTTGTTTTTATCTTTCCTAATGATGTGGTAACTTCTAAAAATGACATAAATAAATGAGCATCAGTGATTTAAGTGCCACAGAAACCATAGTTAATAACAGTACTTTTTATCCAGTACTTATCTACCAGTGCAGTACTACATTATTACCATGACCAACTAGAGTCAAATTCAATTCAGTTCTTAAAAAGTGTACTTTCATTGCATAGCTCTCTAAACTCAAAAATCAGGTATCTGCTTCAAAATTATACATGTACTCAATCTGGCCTGAAAAAATACAAGTTGTTCCTAATAGCACAAAGTAAGTTTAGTCATCAAACTCAAGAAGCAGGCTTTATAGCCTGTGTAACCAAAACTTTCAAATAATGAGGTCTTTTTAATACTATGAGTTTATTCATAGCGTTAGTTTGTTTCTTTTGTGTTTTCATTTAACTCATGCTTGGAATATATTTATTTTAATTATAGCTGAGGAAAAATTAATACAGTATAAAATTGCAATATTTTGAGGAACACACACACATTAGTTACTTTTGCATTCCTAAAGATTGCACATTACTATCACAATTTAATCCTTTATGCATTTCTATAGATGGGACATCTCAGTATTGATTTTTGTAACAGAATCCAAATCAACCAATAGCCTATCAATAGAGAAAATAAGTAGACCTTCAAATAAAATCAAATCCAGTATTGGTTGTATTTGTATTAGTAAACTTATTTATATTTATATAAAAAAATCTCATAAAAGTGCATAAATGTCATTGTAGCTAAACGTTCTAGGATGTGTGAAGGAGCTCTTTTTCATCTTCCATCAAAAATCAGCGAAACTCTTTATTAAATAACTTTCACTTTGTCTATTATGGTTTGAACATGGTGATAACACTATTTTCAACAAATAACCCTGATACATTTGCTGCCATAAACCAAATTATACAATTTATTCAAAACATAAGGATGACAGAAGATATATATATATTTAAGTATATTGATATATAGACAAAGAACAATAACAAATGGCATATCGTAGCTTAGTAAGACACATAACTTCTGAATTTTGATCCTTCAATTTACAGTATGTGGTCAAGATGGCTAAGTTCTTTAGCTGGTTAGTAAGCTTCTAGTGTCTACACTGTGGCATTATTTTGCTCACAGCTTGTATACATAATGTGTACTCTGTATTTATGTGTGTGTGAGATGCTGCTCTGAACTTTCTTATTGGATTTAGGAATAGATACTTATAAAAGTTGAAAACTTATCCATCACAAAGGTTATTACTTTTCAGTTATAATGATAGCAATACTATAATACATTAGCTGGCTTAATCCTAACAAGTAATTTACAAATACTTCTTTCTAGGTGAATCAGCAGAATCAAAGCAGGTGTACAGTCCAGTTACTTCTGAGTTATGCCCTTCAGAGTGAAAAAAGATTGCTTCAGCCTTTGTTAAGGACACGTCCTATGCAACGGGGCCCCTGCTATAAGCAGAGGTTACAGACAGGCTGAAAGCATTGAGCATGTAGAGAAAGCATAGATCTGGTGCTTGTAAAGGAATGGCTTATCACTAGAATTACCAGAGCCTATGAAAAAACTCATGGATCCGGCTCATCTTAAATCGTTTTCACGAAGTGCTGGAGTTTTAGAGTGGAAATAATAGATCGTTATTTGGAACACATGCATTTCATGTGTGTTCCATTTCTACAATAATCTGTGTAAACACATTGTTAAAAGAGAAACGTTTTTCATATTGTAGTAGTAAATGACAAAATGTTGGCATAAACTAGATAATGTTTGAAGTCTGAAGTCCAAAGATCAAATAAACACTTTCACAAAAGGTTCAAGGATAAAACAACAGCTTCTGTGGCGTAGCGGTAAGACTTGCTGACTTGTAATCAAGAGTCCCCAGTTTGATCCCCGCTGACTCCTATATTTGCCGTTTTCAGTAGTGAGCTGCTGTTATTGTTAATATTATACAGTACACACACACATTTGGTTTGCGTCCGTAACAGACAGTGTACATTTATAGTACTTGTGAAAGTTACTGTTTTATTTTCACTTTTATTCTCTCAGTCATGATCACGATACTTACTACCGCATCCGATAGTTTTTATTTGAAACTGGGAATAACTGTAGATGTAAGTGGTGTTTTGAAGCAATGGAACTGGACATTCTCTGATCTGGAGGGATAAAAGCTCACACACAAACGCTGGGGAATCTGCCTTCTTTGTATCTCACCATCACTTGATTTTTTTTTATTCAGTTTTATTGGGTGTTCCTGCTAACGCTGAATTAGTGTGCACCTTATGGTCCATGATGTCAAAGCTGCACTGACAAAAAAAAACCCAGAGACATAGGTATATATGATATTTGGAATTATTCATTTTATTTAAAGATAGTATAGTACATATAATATAGTACTTTTAGGAAAACACGCTGTACCCAACCATCCCAATAAAATTGACTCTAAGTAACAACACCAGCATAAATTCACACCTGATCTGACGCTGTTCGTTTTCAAATTATATTGCATTAGTGTGATGATGTTTTCTGATTGATACTATTCAGGTCATAAAATTATTTCTTCAAAATGACACATGTATTGTCTCTTTCTTTCAGGTGTGTAATAGAAACCACAGCATAGAGAAAAGGTACAAGTACACATGTTGTAAATGTAGGAAGGACGGTCCTTGCATGTGTGTGAACTGTTAACATTTGAATTTGATGATTGCATATAGCGCTGAACTTACCGCTCTGTACTATTCTTTCCTCTGCATGTCCTGGAGTACAAAAGAAACAGCATACAGCAACGTGGAGACTGGCAAGATCGGAATAAAAAAAACACGTGGTCACTGATTACAAGCACAAGATGTTATGTGAATGAATATGAATAATTTGAATAATGTTGCATCTGTGCCACAATGTTTTTCGAAATGTACTATAAAATGAATAATTCCATATATCATATATACCTATGTCTCTGGTTTTTTTTTTTTTGACATCATAGACCATAAGGTGCATACTAATTCAGTGTGAGCAGGAACACTCAATAAAAACGAATTTAAAAAAATCAAGTGACAGTGAGATACGAAGAAGGCAGATTCACCAGCGTTTGTGTGTCAGCTTTTATCCCTCCAGATCAGAGAATGTCCAGTTCTATTGCCTCAAAACACCACTCACATCTACAGTTATTCCCAGTTTCAAATAAAAACTATCAGTGTCAGATCCCTGGGTGGGGGGGCAGTAGTATGTCTCATGATCGTGACTGAGAGAATAAAAGTGAAAATAAAATGGTAACTTTCACAAGTACTATAAATGTACACTGTTACGGACTCAAACCAAATGTATGTGTGTACTGTATAATATTAACAATAAGAGCAGCTCACTTCTGAAAATGGCAAATACTGGAGTCAACAGGGATCGAACAGGGGACTCTTGATTACAAGTCAGCAAATATTACCGCTACGCCACGGAAGCTTTTGTTTTATCCTTGAACCTTTTGTGAAAGTGTTTATTTGATCTTTGGACTTCAGACTTCACACATTTTATAGTTTATGCCAATATTTTGTCAATTACTACTAAAATATGATAAAACGTTTCTGTTTTAACAATGCGTTTACACAGATTATTGTAGAAATGGAACACACATGAAATGCATGTGTTCCAAATAACGATCTATTATTTCCACTCTAAAACTCCAGCACTTCACTCCCAGATAATCAATCAAGGCATGAGCTGGGAGAACTTTGTGCATGTTCTACAGCTGTGGGGGGATGGAATAGTAGGCTGCTTGCTGCTTGTCTTTATCGGCACATTTACAGGACAAAAGACGCTGAGGGAGAGGTGCGAACGGATTTAAGGTGGGCTGGATCGACGAGTTTTTTCATAGGCCCTGGTAATTCTAGTGTTATAAAGGAAAGACTCAACATTTTCCCATTAGTTTCTTGAGTGAACATAAGAAAAACATTTTTGGTTGACAATTAGTACAAAGTTTTGTCCATCAAGGTTTCCTATTGTTAAGTTATGACTCTTTATTCCTGGACCAAATCTTTAGATGGTACATCAAGGAGAAATCTCTGGGTGAGAGTTTGTCTGTGATTGATTACCCTTATCAGATAAGGCACAGAAACTGCATTGCTAAGAGACCTAATTGAGAGAAAACTGACACTTAAGCTAAAGGTAACATTGTTTATCAGCTGCTTTATATGTGTGCCAAAGCAAAATGCATAATGCCAGCCTGTCCTACAAAGTACTGGATTTCTTACTTTCAATCTAAACTAAGAAATTTTCAGGGATACACTGGGGTGCCATCCATTACTTTTGTTTTACATATTTTTTTAGCTTTTTTGTTACTTGTTTTTGGTCATTTAATGGTAATATATAATTGTGATTAAATACTCTGTAGTTAAGAGAATTCACATTTTAAGGATTTTAGTTTTTTCTCTTTATTTTGGTGTTTCTCCCCTCTTTTGTAAGAATTTGAAAAGTATTTGTTAGAGGTGTATTGATTATTTCAAGGTCTTGAATTTTGCATTTGTTTTGGGGTTCCTCTTGTTCTGCCAGTAAAGAGAAGGAGAAGGCAGTGATTTTTTTAATGAGTAAATTGAAAAAGAGATTGATAATGTGTATAAGCCACGAGCCCAGAGATCAAAAACACTAACCAAAAAATCAAAGTCAGAAGTATCTACTCAAGTGTAAAGCTCACAAGATTCTTCTGACATTATTAATCACTTTGAATTTTTTTTTAATCCAAAACTTTAGATGAAGAATGCAGCATGTCACCATCTTAAATACCCTCTTGAAGATATCATATGATGCCGTTTCTAATAGCAAATCTCTCAGAATGAAAATGCTTGTGGTAAGCAAAATTGTGAAAATCATTTTTATATTTTTTCTATGTAGTTCAATCAAGGCCTTTCTGTATGATTTCAAATCTTTGTTCTATTAATTTAGTTACTTCACTTTTAAGCTTACTTTTTCAATTTACTAATTACATTTAGTAATAATCTAACTGATTATTTTGAGGTATTCAATAATCTTTTCTTTCTGGAAGCCTAACAATCAAATCAAAAGTACTGATTGATGAGGTAGAATTCAGGTAATTTCATATTTTAACTGCATATTGCTTGTAAAAAATTTTGGTGATTTCATATTTGTATTTGATATTAAAATATAATTGAGCATGTATTCATTATTAATTACTGAATGTAGCAATCTTTTATATGACATATTTATAGATTTTAACCATGTAGTGTTGACTTGAAGACGGTGGCACTGACCAGAAAGCAGGAGACAGAGCTGGAGGTAGCAGAGTTAAAAATGCTATGATTCACACTGGGTGTGACGAGGATGGATAGGATTAGAAATGAGTACATTAGAGGGTCAGCTCAGGTTGGACAGTTCGGAGACAAAGTCAGAGAGGTGAGATTGCGTTGGTTTGGACATGTGCAGAGGAGAAATGCTAAGTATATTGGAAGAAGGATTTTAAGGATGGAGCTGCCAGGCAAGAGGAAAAGAGGAAGGCCTAAGAGAAGGTTTATGGATGTGATGAGAGAGGACATGCAGGTGATGGGTGTAACAGAACAAGATGCAGAGGACAGAAAGATATGGAAGAAGATGATCTGCTGTGGCAACCCCTAACAGGAGTAGCCGAAAGAAGAAGAAGAAGACCATGTAGTGTTGACAGTTAATTTTAATATTCTTATAGAGGTGGAAACAGACATTTTTAATAAATGTTTTACACTACTACTGAATTCAGTGGAGTTCCACCAAATTATTAAAAGTATGACTCACTTTCACAATTGTGCATTACATTTAATTACCACTTACAGGGTCAACATGTAATTATTATTGAATTAAAACATAAATCAAAGTAGTGATCAGAGAATTCTATTTGACATGTTCATTCCCTTAGTAATATAAGCTTGAACATTGTGACAGTATATTGTAAAACTACATCAAAATTTATAGGTATTATGAAAAAATTTAAATCTTAATTCTAAAATTTTCAATGAGTATTTCAAATTTTGCCGTATTGTGTGATGACATCTTTTCAAGCTTCCAGGCAAAAAATTGCTGTCATGACATTGGATATCAGCTCACATGGCCTCAACTACAGGGTCATGTAGTTATGCCTCAGAAAATCACAAAATCATTGCCATCTTGGATTACTGAAGGTAATGGATTAAAAAACAATTCAAGCAAAAGAAAAAAAAAGGCTGAAAACCACATTAAAGCTCGCTCAGCTAACTTTAAAATCTAGTGCTTATTCAGTGTGATGCACAAGAATGGCTATTTGTGTTTAAGGTGGCCCTGGGTCATAACCCTAAGAAGACAACCATTTCAGAATAAATTCTTCCAAATTGAACAAAATGTTATAGATACAAAGATGACTCATTTGTCAAGAGAGTGCCTTGTTGTTGGTGTTACACATTAATAATTGGAATTGAAAAATTCTGCATGAGAGGACCACAGTAATACTTTCAAACAATGCCTTACAAACTCCAATGTTTTGGATGAGTGTGGTGTTCAATACACAGTGAAGCAGAGGTTCTGAATATTTAAAAACGTTGGAGTTTTTTTCCGACTGATTTATAAAAATATTCATGTGGTTTAGAATAACAAGACTGATGTAAATTCTTTGTTTGAAACTTGTGTTTGTAAAGTTTCAATTGCATAAAAGAAGAATAATTACAATAATAATAATATCCCACCTGGAGTAGCATAGGAGGCACATACATAGCAAAATAAAACTAATGAAATGGATGAAAATGTTGAAGTTAACAAATTTTTTCATAATTTGAAGCTGAATTATGGTTAGATTTCTTTTGTGACATTATGATGATGGAGGTTCATCCATAGAAGGGCTTATACCGACTTTGCTATATAGATTGAAATGCTGAACTGACATTATTGCAGTTGCTTAATTTGGTTAAGGTTTAACAATTGCTTCTTGTTTGATTTGATTAAGGTTTAAGATTAATTGTTTTTCTGTTTGACAAAAGGTTTGCTTGTTCAAATGGTGTAGTTGCATATTAATTATTTACCAAGTGTTTTTAAATTTACATGTAGAATAAGGATAGCAAGGTGGCATGACTCGGCACTCATAAGACGGACATGCCTAAAAGACAGGAAATATAAACTAGACAATGGTCACTTGTAGAGATGGATTTTCTTTTCTAACAGTGATATAAGTTACTATGAGTCTCTTCTCTGTACAGGTTCTGTAATTAAGAAAAGGGTAGAGAGGATGAAGATGATCTTAAAACTACTGCATCTACAAAAGCTCAGGTTGTATACTTTATGTAGAACTTCTGCTTATAGTATTACACAGACTATGTTCAGCAGAAGAACAGACTTCCTTTATTGCTGTTTGCCTATGACTTCTCTCCTGAGACTTAAGAGCTCATTTTCAGTTTCAGGTGCGTAGAGGTGAGAGGAGATGTCATCAACAGGCTCTATGCATAGTGTAGTGGGGGAAACAGCACTATGGATGTCAGGATTTACTTTAGTAACTGAAGCCCCACTAGTGGATACACCATAGCTTACAATCCTCAACTCTGTTAAGCAAAACAGTGAACGTGAACTATACAGCCTGTGTATAGTGTTATCTTGAGTGAAATAGCACAATGGTAAGAGTGTCCCTAACTATCCAGTTGGAACACTATGCACATTACAGTCCAGGGGAAAGCACAATATATAATTATAGTTTGGAGTATAGGATTCTACATAGCAAAAAACCTACAGTTTAGGATCAATGTGAAAATAAATCATTTTTCACAATATTATAATGAACAACACAACATCACTTAATACAATACTTTGAATGCAAGGATAAAGAAGTCTAATTCAAAGAAAAAATATAAATGTCTTCTAGAGAAGCTTACATTGAAATGTGTGTTAAAACTTTGAAAATATCATCCTCTGCATTGATTGATGGAATTCTTCACATTTACTTCTGGCTTGCTAAAATATTCTCTTTATCTGGCTTCTTGTTGAAGAACTCTCTGACATCATGCATTGAGTGGATGGTGATATAGCATTGTCTGCATACGCCAACATAAAAACAGTGAACGTGAATCATGAGTCATTGATTAAAAATTCTTATATTGGCATTTTTCTGTGATTATATTGGGCTAGAGAGATTTTTAGGGACCTAAATTCAATTTATGTGATTATAATTTACGAGGCTACTGTTGTAAGTCGCTCTGGATAAGAGCGTCTGCTAAATGATGTAAATGTAAATGTAAATGTTAGGATTATAATCTTCCTGTTGTTGTCACAGCACTGCATTTATAAATACCCTGTGGCTTGACTTTCCTCTAGCATCACACCAGGACTAGAGTGGCATCTACTTCTAATACCCACACCCTCCTAAATTTTATGACTTGGGTGTTTGTCTAAAGCATCTAATTTCAATTTTTCTTAATATAAGGTTACTAGACACTGAAACAACTAAGGCATGAATTAAGAAAATATTAGAAATGGGCCAAGACAGCCAACGGTCTGCTATCAGCCACTAATTCAGTTGCTATAATATTTTAATGTGACAGCAAACAAGCATATTCTTATTATTAAAGTGGAAGAAAACAGTGATAGGTACTCAAAGGGAACTCCAAGAAAGCAAAAATATAATGGCACAAGTTAATACAAAAAATATTTAATGCAATGGACATCCAAACACATTTTATTTTACTGGCAAATTTCAGAATTCATTATTCTTCTATTTTGATTAGATTGCAATTTAAAGAGAATAGGAAATGAATTTACAAAAGTAGTGGTGACCTTGTTGCATAATCCATTAAATAGTTATATTTCGATTGTTTGACCACCAAACTCTTTTTGCATGCAGTTGTTGAGTGAAACATATGTGAAAATAAAATATATTTTCCCTTATAGATAATTGTTACCCACTTTACTCCAATTATTGTTTATTTTAAATCTTGAATATTACATTTCAGTTTATTTGTTATGAACAAAAGAAAGCAGCATGTAGTGGACAAATGAAAATACAGAATGCCCATAAGAGACAAGTCAAGGGATGAAAAGAGTTGTGAGAAGATGCCTGAAGCACTATTCACAGTGCAATGATCTTGTAGATTGTGACAGGCAGGAAAAGCTGTCAGGCAGTACCTCATGGGAAGTAACATCCATTGCAAATTAAGCAAATACCCTCTTTGTTAAAATGCAGCTAGAAAGAATCTGATGCTAAAAGCTATTCTTTCAAAACACATTTGCTGAGTCAGGGAAGTTCAACCAAAGACCTACAAAACGCTTCACCTCAGTCAAAGTACGAAAAAGTAAAAGAGGGCATCATGATCAGAAGCAGATATATACAGAGCAAAATGCTGACCAAACTGAGCCAAAGCCCAACCAGAAAAGAAAACGAGTAAGACTGCAAGCAAATATAAGATACAAAATATTAGACAAAGCCAACCACCAGGGGACATACAGCTAAACTTCCAAAAATATGACTTTACAAACAAAACAAAAATAATTCAATCTTATCAATCACTATAAAAAATTATGTATGCAGTTTAATATATTTCCAGTTACTTAACTACAACTGTAGTTTTAGAAGTCCTTTATTTAAAAAAGCAAAAAAGTTAACAGGCCCATAAGTATTTGGACAGTGACCCAATTTTCATAGTTTTGGCTTTGTACACCACCACAACGGATTCTAAATAAAGCAATCATTATGTGGTTGAAGTGTAGACTTTCAGCTTTAATGTAAGGGGTTTACCATATTGTATGAGCTTTTTAGGAATGACAGCCATTGTTCTGCATAGCACACAACTCCCCCCACCCCATTTCTGTGGCCTGCAAACTGTCTCAATGTGTACTGGAGTTCAAAGCCCGATGAAGCCTGCTGGACCATGTCATCTCCAAAAACCATTAATGCAATTCTGAGGTCACTGAACTGGACACCCTCCCCATCTCCGCTATGTCTTGTTACCCTGTCCATGAATATAAGTAAATAGAACAGGAGACAAAGCACAGACCTTGTGGAGTCCCACACCTGCTGAGAACATTGCTGATGTTTTTCCAAATATGTGGATACAGCTCCCACTGTGATTATACAGGGATCAAGTAGTCCTTTTTAAGGGCCCTGGAACCTTGTACTTTCTAAGCATCCTACACAGAATGCCTCAAGGAACACGACTTTCTCTTAAGTCTACAAACCACCTCTAGACCAATTGGGAGTGCTCCTGTCCCCCCTCCAGGATCTTTATGAGGGTTAAGAGCTGGCCCACTGTTCCATGGCCTGGACGGAATCCACATTGCTCCTCCTGGATCTGAGGATCCACTGCTGGGCAGAAAGTCTCCTTCCCAGTATAAGCTGGCATACGCTTTTCCTGGGGGCTAAGAAATGTGATCCCCAATAATTGGAGCATAACCTCTGCTCCCCCCTTTTTAAAACAGGGACCACCACACCGATCTGCAACTCCAAGGTACACTGCTCTTGACTACTACCCAACTTTGAAAAGGTATGTCAGCCATGCCAACCCAACAATGTCAACAGCCTTCAATATTTATGGTTGAATCTAATTCACTCTTAGGATCTTGCCACTGTGGAGCTGATTACCTGCCTCAGTGACCTTCTTCATGGAAATGGGCATTGATCTCCCATCAGCTTCTGGCTCTGCCTCCTCCACAGATGATGTGTCTACCAGGTTCAGGAGATCCTCAAAGTATTCTTCCCTTGCCAGAACCTCTTGGAGCCCGATCAAAAGTTGCTTTCCATGGTCTTTCTGAACTCCTCCCACATTTGTATTTTTGGTTTCCTGACCTTTTTTCTTTTGACCTGTCAGTACGTCACTGCTGCTTCAGGCATTTTCTGCTAATCACACCTGGAAGACCTCATTCTTCAGCCTGATGGCATCCCTCACCTCTGGTGTTCACCATTGAGTCATTGGTTTGCCACCTTGATAGGCATCTTTAGCCTTTTGGCCACAGCTCTTGGCAGCCACTTCCATAATGGAGGTTTTGAATAAGGTCCATTCAGAGTAGATATCCACAGCCTATACTGGGATGCAAGAAAAGCTTGTATCGTTGTGTTTGTCAAAAATATTTTAGGTTTAACAAAGTAATAATGTGAAGGAATATGAGATCTGGAATCATTAATTGTTACAGAAGTTTTTAACTGTTGATGCAACATATAAATTAATCATTTAAAATATCTGTAACTAAAAGCTTATACAAGTAAGGCAGATGACTCAGTTCTTAAAACAGGTAAATAAATAAACAGATTTATTCTACATATCATTCTATACATTTCCTAAGCCCAGTAAGTCTTATCTTAAGCAGACTGGGCTTGAATTTTTGCTCAATCACTCTCTGTCTGACTCTGCACATCTTCTCGTGTCTTTGTAAGTTCTTCTGTTGGTCCTTCGGTTTTCCTTTATTCCAAGAGCATGGATGTTAGACGCACAAACCACTCTAAAATGGCCCAGCAGGAGTAGGTGTAAGCGTGTGTTTAAGTGGGACTTTTAATGAGTGGACCAAAATAGGTTCCTGTGACTCTAAAAAAGAGTTGCAATTCATTTTCTTGGTTTCTACGAATCTCACTTAAAAGCAGAAAACAAAATAAGCCTTGAAAATTGTCTTTTGTATTTGTTAAAAAAACAAATTTCTATAAACAGACAACTATGGATTGTTGAATACAATATAATGAATAAAGAGGTATCAATGCAAGCTTATTGCATCTCTTTACTGTAGTCTTTATCTATCTTATTTTATAACAAGAGGTCCAGGAACACCTATGGACTTCTCAGGCATGAAAAGAAAACTGTAATCAAACATGAATGCAATTTAACTGTAATCCCCACAGAGAAGCCATTAATATTAAAACTGTTAATCTTACAGAACTAAAAAATGATTATGTACAAAAGGACATCGATGCTTAAACATAAATTCTGTTTACATTAATGGAGTTCAACTTCTTAATAATACTGAACCAAATTAATATGATCTGCATTTCACAAATGTTCTGAATTAAGAGGCATTTTATTCAATTAAAATAAGATGAAAAATATAATGTGATGGGCATCTTTGCTTTTTAATTATGAATTATGAATATGATTTGTGACATTTATATTTAATTTTTTTATCGCCTTGCTGTGCCCTTCTATAAAGCTAGATCTTTTAAATTGTATATTGATTCATCAGCAGTCTTATTTTTATGCATTACCAGTGACGGATTTAGGTGAGCATCTATTTAAACTGCAACTGTATCTTGTTATGCTGCATAATAACTTTTCTATCCTACATGGTTATGTAGATGAGTAAAATGTGGCCAATAATTTTAGCCTGCAATCTGTCAGTTAACTGAAACTGTTTACACTAGTCAGGCAAAATATTATTAAAGAGGATTTTTATATACATTAATAAGTGTCTAAAGTGAAATATGTGCATATCTAAATAATAAAAGACTCAGTTATTTTTCTTGGATGTTATTAAACATAATATTGATCTAACGTTTATCCCAATTAGGCATATGAGAAATAAATTCATCATGGATGAGTGTGGTCTAGAATTCAATAAAGGCTCTATCTTATGCAAGCAGCAGCAGCCAAAAGTAGTTCATATATTTTAAAACATTTAAAGCTAAAGCTTTGTGCTGAATATGCAATGACTTTATTGCTTTCACATTAAACTGAGATAAAAAAAACTTCCAGATTATAAGAAAGTCTCTTTTACTAAAAAGTTTGATCACCATGGGCTCTGATACATTAGAGGGTAGGGCTGCAGCTGGCACTGCGCAACCACCATCTGTCCATCTATTCTTATACTCACATTCAGAACTACTGCAGGACCACAGCCTAATCCACGAACACCAGCCACGAGGCTAGAACCACCGTGGAACTGGGACTAGTCCACCATGCAGCAAACTCTCACAGACACCAACACTAGACTAACCTTGGCATAAACTTACTATGACAGCGACCAGTCCTGGATTCAAAAACGCTTTCCTACAGCAGTGCCATGTCTCCATGTCACCACACCACCACCTTGTTTTGCATAAAATTATAGAACAAAGTGTTTTTATGTGAGCACGTTTTTCATCTAAATCCAAAAAGGCTTATGAACTTCAACTACACTATGTGACACAAGCTCTTTGGGAAGTAATACTAAAGATGTCTTTTTTGGTTATAAAATCTGTTTATGTAATTGGTTTATGTTAGGAAAACAACATAACTTTTGCCAATAAACTATGTGGCAGGAAGAGTGCAATATGAGTAAGGAACCATGTCTACTACCACTGTAAGTGAATAAAGGCTTATACTGAATGTTCACCATTTTTCTGAACATACCTATTACATTTCAGATTCATGATGCATCAAAAAGTATAACTTGTGTCCTATGTACAGATAGTATAAATTATATTTTTGAACATGGTCTAATTTTTAAACATGGTGCATTTTTGAATGACACAATGTAATGACCTAACACTGACAAACCAGTTATGCACGAGTTGTCTCGTCGGTGGGACACTGATGTATTTCAAATTTGGTTGTGTACGATATAATAACCCTAAAAAATCAAACAAAAGTGATAATGTTATATTATATACCCAATGGTTTCTTCTTTCAAATAAATCATAAGTTTACATGTTTTCAACAACAACAACAACATTTATTTAATATATCACATTTTCTATACAAATTATGTAGCACAAAATGCTTTACAAGATGAAGAAAGAAAAAAGAAAAATATAAAAATAAGATTAGGCAATACTAAGTAACAAAGAATAAAATAAGGTCCAATGGCCAGGAGGGCAGAAAAAAAAACAAAAAAAAAATCCAAAGGGCTGGAGAAAAAAAACAAAATCTGCAGGGGTTCCAAAGCCACCCAACCCCCACTAGGCATTCTACCTAACATAAATGATCTCAATCAGTCCTCATTGTTTTCAGGCTTCACGTGGAAGAATTAGATGATGATGATAATGGTCATGTGGACATCTGGCCTTCAATCCATCAATATAGGGAACTGCATGGTGCCTTGATCAGGTGGTGGTGGCACAGATCTCCACCACAGAAAACCGGAAAAAGAACAGCAGGGAAAGTAGGGGTTAGTATAGATTGCGGAGATATGATATAAATGATAATTTAATGCATATACAGAATATCAGAGTTTCACAACAAAGCCTTATTAAAATACAGTGGAACCTCGGGTCACAACCGTAATTCGTTCCAAAACTCTGGTCGTAACCTGATTTGGTCGTGACCCGAAGTAATTTCCCCCATAGGATTGTATGCAAATACAATTAATCCATTCCAGACCGCACAAACTGTATGTAAATATATTTTTTTAAAGATTTTTAAGCACAAATATAGTTAATTATACTGTAGAATGCACAGCGTAATAGTAAACTAAATGTAAAAACATTGAATAACACTGAGAAAACCTTGAACAACAAAGAAAACTAATATTGGAAGAGTTTGCACTATAGCGCTACCAACCGCTGGCTAAAAACACTTTTTTTTTAATGAGTTTTAAGCACAGGGAAAAAAATGAACATTTGAAAAATCCGTAATTTAATAAACAACCAAGAAAAGTAACATTGCAACAATGCACGCTACGAACCGATCGCTGTAAACAGAAGTGAAGTGGAGGTTAAAACCCAATAGAAAAAAGTCTTCATTAAATACAAGGTTAAAACAATGCTTGAATCAGTTTCTTTAAAAGCAAGCCCGGTGCATTCTTTAACTGCCTTCTCGGCCTTATGTGGCCAGCCCTCTTTCTCTCTCTCTCTCTCTCTCTCTCTCCCTCGTGTGTGTGTGTGTGTGTGCGTGTGTGTGTCTCTCTCTCGCGCGCGGAAGTTTCTGTTACACACCTGAAAGTAAGAGACAATATATGTGACATTTTGAAGAAATCATTGACCTGAAATCATTTTATGACCTAAATAGTACCAATCAGAAAACATCGTCACACTAATGCAATATTATTTGAAACAAACAGCATCAGATCGTGTGTGAATTTATACTGGCGCTGTTACTTAGAGTTAGATCAGGAGAGACGGGGGGCTGGTGTTAGAGCGTGATCGTGATTGAGAGAATAAAACTGAAAAAGGCTAACTTTTACAAGTACCATAAATTTATACCCAATGTCACATATATTTGTCTCTTTCTTTTTTTTCTCTGTGCTGCAAGAACCGTTCTTCCTACATTTACGACATGTGTACCTGTTGCAATGCGCACACTTCTCTCTATGCTGTGGTTTCTATTACATTGAAAGGGCACCTGACTCTGACTCAGTTTACTTTCCTGGTGAAGCGGCTGTCTTGGAACAGAAGCTTGTTGATGTTGCATCCTCCTTTTCTTTTTCCATCACCTTTTATAGTAAGGTGAGCCATGAATACTCTTCTTTTCTCAGTGGCCCCCGTGCATGCCTTGCACAACACAGAGAAAAAAAAGAAAGAGACAAATATATGGGACATTGGGTATAAATTTATGGTACTTGTAAAAGTTAGCTTTTTTCAGTTTTATTCTCTCAATCATGATCACACTCTAACACCAGCAACCTCTCTCCCCCCCACCCCCCGCCTCTCCTAATTTGACTGTAAGTAACAGCGCCAGCATAAATTCACACCCGATCTGATGCTGTTCATTTTCAAATAATATTGCATTAGTGTGACGATGTTTTCTGATTGGTATAATTCAGGTCATAAAATGATTTCTTCAAAATGTCACATATATTGTCTGTTTCTTTCAGGTGTGTAATAGAAACCACAGCACAGAGAGAAGTGTGCGCATTGCAACAGGTAGACATGTCGTAAATGTAGGAAGGACGGTTCTTGAGTGTGTGTAAACTGTTAACATTTGAATCTGATGATTGCATATAGCGCTGAACTGATTTCTCTGTACTATTCCTTCCTCTGCATGTCCTGGAGTACAAAAGAAATAGCACCATACAGTGCGTGAAACACGCGGTCAGTGATTACTACCACAAGATGTTATGCGAATGAATATGAATAATATGAATAATGTTGCATCCGTAACACGATGTTTTCCGAAATGTACTATACAGGTCATAAAATGAGTTATTCCAAATATCATATATACCTATGTCTTTTATCCATCCAGATCAGAGAATGTCCAGTTCCATTGCCTCAAAACACCACTCACATCTACAGTTATTCCCAGTTTCAGATAAAAAGTAACAGTGTCAGATCCCTGAGTGTTTAGTTGGGGCTTTAGTATGCATCGTGGTTGTGACTGAGAGAATAAAAATGACAAAAAAAAGGTAACTTTTACAAGTCCTACAAATGTACAGCAGCTGTTACAGACACAAACCAAATGATTTGTGTGTACTGTATAATATTAACAATAAGAACAGCTCACTACTGAAAACAGCAAATACAGGAGGCAGATTGGATCAAACAGGGGACTTTTGATTACAAGTCAGCAAATCTTACTGCTACGCCACAGAAGCTGTTGTATGTCCTTGAACTTATTGTGAAAGTGTTTATTTGATCTTTGGACTTCAGGCTTCACACATTATATAGTTTATGCCTACATGTTGTAACATTTATTACTAAAATATGAAAAAGTTTCTGTTTTAACAATGTGTTTACACCGATTACTGTAGAAACGGAACACACATGAAATGCATGTGTTCCAAATAACGATCTATTATTTCCACTCTAAAACTCCAGCACTTCACTCCCAGATAATCAATCAAGGCATGAGCTGGGAGAACTTTGTCAACATTCTGCGATGGTGTGGGGATGGAATAGCAGGCTGCTTGCTGCTTGAACCAATCTCTCTCTCTCTCTCATTCCTCCTAGGGCACGAAGCGGAAGCAGAAGCAGACAATGGCCGACAGTGAGATGAATCGCGTTGCCGTCGTCGTAGAAGAACTCCAGGCACTCGACGAACAGATTCAAAAACTCCTGTCCAGACGAAGATACCTTAGGGATCTGAAGGCTCGGCTGCTGGATAAACCGTCCTCGCCATCTGTAATCGGTGTAACATCAATCCCGCGTTGTGCCGCTCAAGTAAACTTCACCCCTGCGCCTCGTAGGAGCGACAACTACACCGATGAAGACCATGGCGTATTTCAGCTATGCAGGCGGAGGTTCAAGGCTAGAACACCTCCATCGGCACAGGCAAGCATCTCGACTCAGAACCGGTTCAACCCTCTCCGCGTCCCCAGTTTGCCTTCAGCCCCTGGTGATGTAACAGTGGTAGGTGATTCTATTGTTAGAAACCTCAATATTGCATGCCCTAATCAAAAATCGTTTGTTTCTTGTTTTCCCGGTGCTTGTGTCCGAGATGTGATGATACGTGCTGCGGCAATCAACGAAAAGCACATGAAGAGGGCAATTGGAGCGATTGTTTTGCATGCTGGCGTGAACGACATAAGGCACCTGCAGTTGGAAATCCTCAAGGCTGACTTCGCAGCACTAATTAAAGACACGAAGGAGAGGACCCCATCGGCAAAGATCTTCATTTCGGGTCCACTACCTCTCGTCAGACGATCAAACGAGTACTACAGTCGTCTGCTAGGATTAAACAACTGGCTGCAGGGCTTCTGCAAGAATCAAGACATCGGATTCATCAACAACTGGGACCTCTTTTGGGAAAGGCCGCGTTTCTTCAAGAGAGATGGCCTGCATCCGAACAGTTTCAGTGGCCGGGTCCTCTCCAAAAACATATCTAAGGTAATTTGTTTATCTTGACTATATATCTCTACTCTTAACCCCTTCCGAAATGCTATTGCTGTGCTAGGACATGATAATTGTTTAATAAAATATTCCGTAAAAGTGCACAACATTAATGCTCTAATAACCAATCTCAATGCACGTAGAAAATCTAGGCAATACAGCATAAACACCAACAATTTAATTAAAATTACTACTTTAGATGAACAATGTATTAAAACTATAAAAACAGACTATAGATTAAACAAAAAAATACACACAAAGTGGCGCTAATAAAAATAACTTAGTACCTGTTCCAAATATCAATAACGCACATAGTATTTATCTCTGCCACTCCGAAACATTAAATATGGCACTATTAAATGTTAGAGCTTTAACTAACAAGATGTTTTTTATCAACGATCTTGTTAGTGATAGAAAAATTGATTTTATTGCGGTGAAATGTGGCTTAGCTCAGATGGTGCAGCTGTTTTAATCGAATCTGCGCCTCAGGATTACAGTTTTACTTGTGCAGATCGCCAAGGAAAGAGAGGTGGCGGACTAGCAAACATTTACTCAAGCCGGTTAATATGTAAAGATGTCAGTTTTGGTAAATTCAAGTCCTTTGAGTATCTCGCCGTTGTTATTCATGGAGATTCTCACGTTCTAGTATTATCCGTGTATAGACCTAAATTCAACGCGTCTTTCTTTGAGGAATTCTCTGACTTAATGTCAATTTTAATTACGAACTATGACACACTCTTCATAGTCGGCGACTTTAATTTTCATTTAGATAATCAGCGTGACCAAAAAGTAAAAGAATTTATGAACCTCCTGGACTCTTTTGATTTGAGACAGCTCGTTAATCAGCCTACACATAAAGCAGGTCATATGTTAGACTTGGTGATTACTAAAGGACTAAAAGTTGATATAAAGCAGGTCATTGATACGGGTCTATCAGACCATTTTCTTCTACTTTTTAATATAGAAATAATGATAGAATACACTCATGAGAAGCATATTATTAAAAAACGCTTCTTTGACTCATCAGCAGCTTTAAAACTTACAAACGTTCTAAGCAATCAGTCCGTTTATAGTGCCAACTATAATAGCGAGGATAATGTAAATAATAAGGTGGAAAGATTTAATACTAAAGTGAGAGCTGCTGTCGACATAGTTGCACCTGTAAAGACAGTTAAAAAATATTCTAGCATTGTTATACCATGGAAGACCCAAAGAGTGTCTGATTTAAAAAGAACATGCCGTAGAGCTGAGCGTAAATGGAGGAAGACTAAACTAACTATTCACTATGAAATATTAAAAGTTAAAATAACAGAATACAATAACACAGTCCGTCTTGAGAGGCGCTGCTATTTCTCTAAGATAATAAATAACAATGCTAGTAATCCCAGAGTCTTATTCTCGACGATTGATCGTCTGCTAAACCCAGGTAACTCAAAGGAATGCCTCCTAAGTACTTTCAGTAAAACCTGTGAGGCTATTGCTGTATTTTTCAATCAAAAAATTAATGATATTAGAAATAACATCGTATATCTCCCCAGCACTAAGGATCCTCCTAAACCCCAGTATTCCGCTATAAACAAATTAAACTCTTTCACTAGGATAGATTTACCTGAATTACATAAAATAATTTCTCAACTGAAACCCTCCACCTGCGTTCTTGACCTAATACCAACAAATTTTTTCAAAGAAGTATCGGACGTGCTAATTGATAATATTCTTGACATAGTAAATTCGTCATTAGATACGGGGGTCTTCCCAGACTGTCCTCACAGGTGGCGCAGTGGTAGTGCTGCTGCTTTGCAGTATGGAGACTGTGGAAGATTGTGTGTTCGCTTCCCGGGTACTCCCTGTGTGGATAGCGCTTTGAGTACTGAGAAAAGTGCTATATAAATGTAATGAATTATTATTATTAAGACTGCTGTAGTTAAACCCCTACTTAAGAAAAATAATCTTGACCCCTCTGCTCTTGAAAATTTTAGACCCATCTCTAACCTGCCTTTCTTAAGTAAAATTCTACAGAAGGCAGTCATTATGCAGTTAAATGACCACCTCAATAAACATACTATTCTTGATAAATTTCAGTCAGGTTTTAGAACAAATCACAGCAGAGAAACTGCACTCATTAAAGTAGTAAATGACTTGCGTGTAAATGCAGACAGAGTCCATTTATCTGTTCTCATCCTCTTAGATCTGAGTGCCGCATTTGACACCATTGATCATAATATTCTTAGAAATCGCCTTGGTCAATGGGTGGGCCTGTCTGGCAGTGTCTTAAATTGGTTTGAATCCTACCTGGCAGGGAGAAAATTATTTGTTAGTTGTGGTAATTACAACTCAAAGACACATGATATCATATATGGTGTTCCACAAGGCTCTATCCTTGGTCTGCTGCTCTTCTCAATCTACATGTTTCTGTTAGGTCAGATTATCTCAGGGCACAACGTGAGCTACCACAGCTATGCTGATGACACACAGCTGTATTTATCAATAGCACCTGATGACCCCGATTCTCTTGATTCACTAACACAATGTCTGACTTGTATTTCAGAATGGATGAATAGTAACTTTCTCAAGCTAAATAAAGAGAAAACTGAAATCTTAGTGATTGGCAATAATGGATACAATGAGATTTTATTTTTTTCTACAGCCGTCTGCTGGAGTTTTTTTTTTGTTTTTTCTGTCCCCCCTGGCCATTGGACCTTACTCTTTTTCTATGTTAATTAATGTTGTCTTATTTTAATTTCTTATTTTGTCTTTTATTTTTATTTTATTTTCTTCTTTTTTCATTATGTAAAGCACTTTCAGCTACTTTTTTGTATGAAAATGTGCTATTTAAATAAATGTTGTTGTTGTCTTAATCGGCACATTTACAGGACAAAAAACGCTGACGGAGAGGTGCGAACGGATTTAAGGTGGGCCGGATTTACAAGTTTTCTCATAGGCTCTGGTAATTCTAGTGTTAAGGCTTTGTAAACCATAAGCAGTATTTCAAAGTCAATTCTAAATGACTCAGGTAACCAATGTAGTGACATCAAAACTGGAGAAATGTGCTCAGATTTTCTTTTCCTATTTAAGATTCTGGGAGCTACATTCTGCACTAGTTGTTTTCTACTCTCTTTCATTGTTAAAATATGTGACTTGCACACAAGGCAAGCAGAACTTCACAGCTGATTTTGTATCCTGTTTCTAATTATGATTCTTCACCTCTGGCTCCCCCAACAATGCCATCCCCCCAAGAATGAAGAAATGAGCACAATTACAAAAGGGAAATAAATTTGAACAGTGGCTGGGTGGGTGAGGGAAGTTGAAGGGACTGCGATTACATATTGAATAAAAATCTTATAAGGCTGTATTGATTACCTCAGTGGCATCTTGGGGGAAAAAGTGTGAGCTGGATAATACCAAGAGCAAGTGTCATATGCTTAAGAGCTAGCAAAGGCCACCAGTGACTTAAAAATGGCGGAGAAACACTGGTTTAGGAGTATGTGCCTATGTATATGACTAGCTCTGTGCTCAAGTCTGCCAGCAAAACCATTGTCCTCACCTGAATATCCCAGAGCTGGAAGAAGCTGGTATGAAAATGTGTATATGTACTTAGTTCATTCCAGGCGTGAAATGCAAGAAAAAAGCAGCAAAAACAAAATAAATAAATAAACATTTGTGGGGAGACTGCAATAGAAGGCAGGAAAAGATGTGTGAATTACTGCACAAATATACTTCGATCTAGTATACAAAAAATAACCTTCATCTGTGTCTAGTGGTAAATGAGACTGTTTGAAAGACTGGCATGACAAAAAATTTTGAAAGTACAGGTTTGAATGAGTCCATGATTATACCTATATAATTACAAATTGTGTACTTGTTGTTTCAAAGTGATATAAAGTGAATCACCCCTGTAACTCTTTATATCTTGACTCAAAAAGAAAAAAATTTAACATAAATAGTCCAGACAATAAGGAACTAAAATGTTTGTCACAAAAATCTTTTATATAATAAGTACTGTAATTGCTTGCCCAGGCTCCCCTCTCCTCCATGTTCCACTCAAGATCTGATCGGGAAACCCTCTGGTGCGCACGCAAGACAAAATGTATATTTTTTAAAAACAAAAATATAAATATAACTATAGCTGCAATACTTATTTTGAGAGATTGTTTAGGTACAAGAGGCTAAATGGTTCCAAAAAGGGACACTATGCTTCCAAACAGAGAGACACGTTTTGTCAAACTGTATAACTCTGCAATTCTATTGGATATGACATCCACAATTGTCACAATGATAGTTGATGGATTGGGACAAAAATGAAAATTGATTCCAGTAAAGAAGTAATAGATGTTTGTTTTCAGGTACATAATTTAAATGCATTAATGCCAAAAAAAACCCATAGTACATAAAGGGTTTAATAGGAAAATGAAGTCATATACAGATATTGTTGCAGGAAATAAACTGAACTCCAAGACACTGAATATTTATATTAACTAAAACAGTAATCCACTGGTACAACATTTACATTTCTTGTCCTCTTGTATGAAAAAATGGCTGGATATCTATCTCTGCAAAAGTGCCATCAGCTAAAGTCAGCCATCATTGCATATGAGCAGCGCATTTAACTATCATGCTTTATGACATATTGAAGAAAATTAAAGGGAAAATATTTCATGTAATATGAGGGAACATGACTAGTCAGTTTTCACCATTCAATTTATGCTGACCTGCGGCATATGTGTCGTCACATACAATGTAGATGCCACTGAACACAATCTTAAGAAATCACTACCTCATATTTAATCACTGCATATGGGAAAAAGTGGCAAGACATTAGCAATAATTTGAGCTACAGAATATTAATTTTACTTCAGGATTGAAGGATTATGACAAGTATACACAACTAAAATGACTACTCCAGAAAGCTAGCATAACTTTAATGGCAAATATCTACTACTAAAAACAGATTACTAACAAAAATGTTATTATGTTTAAAGCATTATAGCACTAATTATTATTTATTAGTCAGATAATTTACCCAAAGCAGGTTTCAATATCAGGATAAATTTCATTTAGCAGATCGGCAGGTTGTTCAGAGTCACATAATTAGACAGAGGTGGCACATGATCTGGCATTTTTATGGTTAATTATTCTTAGGTATTAGGCCCCACTTCATGCAGCATCTATGGGCCACAAAACTAACAACAGCATTTTGCACTGTAAGCAGTGCTTAAACGGTTTAGTGTTATAACCTACAATCAGTGTTATCATCTTTAGCGCTTCAAAAAATTTTGATTTTCCTTAATGCAAGCATCAAATCAATAGGAAATATTTCTAGGCTTTGCTATATGTTCTACCCTACCCAGCAAATCTGACTGGATGTGAAATGGGCAAAGTGCTGCCAAGCAGGAATAGGAGGCACAGGACAGAGACAGTACTCAAAGTGAGAAGATCATAGTTAAGGTCAGTCTTGGTGCTGGTGGCATCTCGTTCAAGTACAGTCCATCTGAAGTGCAGTGGAACAGCAAAATATCAAGTAAAGCTGACTATCATAAATTACCTACTTAGGCCTAAATCCATGGTTTTAGAAACAATTTAATGAATAATTTAACATATTACTACTATTACATTAGATATTTTAAAATATGCTGGGTGCATTTTACTGTCTATTGGCCATTTCCATCTGTCTGATCTATTCTTGTTTACCTATCTGAACTATGTATAATCCCCTCGGATTAACTTTAGTTATTGAGGCTCTACCATACTTATCAATTAACAGTAAAAAGAATTCAAAATAAGTGAAAAAGGTTTAGGTAGGTTTAGTAACGATTGAGGAGAGGTGTGCCATGGGTTGAACAATGGGATTCTTTTTATAGCTTGTTTTCAGTGGTTGAAAGAGGTGAACATTGTGCTGGAAGCACAGTACCACTACTTGTCTCGTGTAAATTGAATAATCATAAGTGGAAGGACAAGGGTGACAAAGGTTAAGATACTTTTAAGCATGGCGGCAGGTGAAATGGGATGAAAATCAAATTGTAAAAAGAATCAGTAGTTAA
Organism: Erpetoichthys calabaricus; assembly: GCF_900747795.2. Taxonomy (NCBI): domain Eukaryota; kingdom Metazoa; phylum Chordata; class Cladistia; order Polypteriformes; family Polypteridae; genus Erpetoichthys; species Erpetoichthys calabaricus. Next base: position 123,795,454 of record NC_041395.2, on the reverse strand, counting down.
AAAAGGATCAGTGCTGAAATGACAGGATGAGGAAAATTAAGTAAGATGGGTGTGATCAGACGAAGGACATCCTTAATCAGAAAGAAATATGGAAAGAGAGGAAGATTCTTTTAAATGAACCAGGGAGTTTTTAATGAGCTTTAAATTGTGAAAGCCAGAATGCCATTGCTAGTGAGGCAGCAAGTGACTGCTGGGAATACATTGAGAAAGTCTTGGCTTGGGTTATGCAATGCCGTACTGTGAGGGGAAGACATGAGGACATCTAGCCATTGAGAGCCGGTGACAGTGGCAGCTACTTGGAATACTTCTCATCGGTCTAGTGTGGTGTGGCGAGGTGAGGTGGTGATGAATTCTGCTACCACAGAGTCAAAATGGACCACTGAGAAAACCTGGCACCTACAGAGGTGCCAGCATGTGTGTCGAGGCAGAGTTGAGCTGAAAAGTCTACATACCTGTGGATATGACTGATTTGCTACCTAGAAATTGTATCTAGCTTGTATTTTGTATGATGCTCTATTTAGTAACATTGTCCTGTAAAACTTGTTTCCAAACAGTACCCTGACTGATGTTATCTTCAATATGTTGAACTCTTTTGTAAGTCAAAAGCATCTCCTAAGCAAATAAATGTAATTTGATGACATCCAGGAACTTCTGTGGGAGGAAAGCATGGTCAGCATAAGGCTTCGCCACTAGAGCCCTTTTTTAATAAATTAAAAAAAAAAAAACCCTCAGTTTGGCACCCCCAAACTCAGAACACCAGTGCAGCACCACTCTGAAGCCAACCCCAGTTATAGAGAACAACATGGTTCTGACTCAGGACTGGGTACAAGTAACCCTTAAAAAGGAGAGGTCTTCAATGACTGGACCAAAGCAGACTGCTGTTCTTCAGACTCACAGTTAGGGTGAAATTAAATAGATTTACAGCCCTTTGATGACTGTAGAAAACTGGACTGAAGTTTTTTGGTTCACTCAGTGGTTTTAGGGACTACCAGATGTCACCAAGGTTTGACTGCTACAATACTTTAAATCACGTCTGTACCACTGTAAAGTCAAATCAGAGTGAGTGATAAGATGGGCAGTGTTCTGCCAGAGAGGAAAAGGCAGAAGGAAAAATATTTCTCATAAATGCCAAATGAAAAAAGCTAGCAGTTTACTTGGGTCCCAGCATAAGCAAGTCTTCCTTGCTACAAAAAAGAACAAGCAAAAAAGGAGCAGGAGAAGAACAAAGCAAAAACAATAACATGCAAGGGTCCTCAGTAAGAAGAAAAGAGGCCAGACAAGAAACAGTGTATTAGAGAGAAAGAAAGGTGGAAGGTAAAAGGAATGTTTTCTGGTAGAAAGAGCCATGAACCCAGTATGGGAGGCAGTGAGTGGCTGCAGGGTTACTTGTCCTCTGTTTACTTTGTAATTTTGTGTGCTGCCTTTCTGCCTCCCTTATGTTTAATTGCATAAAAAGTCATAATTTAATGTATGCTTTGTCCTTGTTGCCATCATTCTGAGCACAAAAGCACACCAAATTGAGCGCAGTCAGAATTTTGTCTTCCAGAACTAAGGATAGATTCCTGTAAAAGCTCAAATTCAACATTATAGTTATGGCATTTCATTTGTTATGAAAATAATGTGCACATTAAAAATACATTTGATACACATTATACTGATATTACACCTATAATGACAGCTAGCAATGCCAACAACAAGCCTAAATATTACTTCGATAATTTTAAGCTACATATGACACAAACTGCTGTATTTGAAGGACATAGCTCAAAAGGCCTTGATGTGCTTATTACACTTAAGTAGAAGAAGGCAAGCATGGCCCACCAACAAATGTAGCATAAGTATAATAGTTATAGGCTTATATTCAAGTTTCATGGCCAATCGACTTAAACTTTTGACATCTGGAAAATTCATTAAGTGTAGGAAAAAACATTTAACTTGAAGACATTTGATTTGTCTTTAGCATAATAAATTCTTGTCTTCACAACAGGTTAGTCATTTTGAATGTAAAAGTAAGCTCATAGAGCTAGAGGGCATGGGTGAATGTTGAATTCAGAAGGCTACTTTAATTTAAGAAATATTCAACTGAGTTTTGCAGATATTATGAATGCACATAGGTCAAAAAAATTTGATGCTAGCCATGTCATTGTTTTTCTATAATCATAAATCTGCAAGTTTGAAAAATAACATAATGGGAATGCCCGGGGCCGTCTGTAAAATATAGGTAAAGTAGGTGCCCGCCAGGCATTTTGTCAGCTATAATAGATGTAACTGTTGCTTGCATAAAATTCCAAGGGATGAACAAATCGCCACCACCACATTCTCTGCCACCCCGTACCTGTGGTCTTCAATCTGATATCCACTTAAAAATCATGCAAAGCCCCATGCCCCCACAAACTGCGCTCTTTTATCTACAGTAATATATACAGTGCATCTGGAAAGTATTCACAGCGCATCGCTTTTTCCACATTTTGTTATGTTACAGCCTTATTCCAAAATGGATTAAATTCATTTTTTTCCTCAGAATTCTACACACAACACCCCATAATGACAACATGAAAAAAGTTTACTTGAGATTTTTGCAAATAGGTGGAGTGCAGGAAGAGGCGGGTCCTTAGGAGAAGTAGAGGAAGTGAGATCAGTAGGGGAGTGTGGTCTGGACAGGAGTTTGATGCTAGTTTAGCTGGGTTTCCCTTCTGATGATCTGTAGAAGAGGGAGAATAAAGGTTAGTGCACTACATCAACCACTGAGCTGAGATCTTACCCTCAATTAAGCCCTTTGACTGCCTCCTATGTGCACATGTGTGACAATATATACAGTATATATCTTTCTCAGACTTGGCTAATATTGTTACTAATTTAAAGTCCACAACATGTTTCTAAGATATTTTACCCCCATGTTTGTTTGTTAAAGAGGTTTTTGACAGCATTGGGCATTGTGTTCTTTTAATAATTAATACTTCCCTTTCTACTGGCTCTGTCCCTTCTTATTGTAAACATGCTGTTGTGCGTCCCCTCCTTAAAAAACCCAATTTGGACCCTATTGTACTTTCAAATTTTAGGCCTATATTCCAAGTTCCCTTTATTGCTAAGCTCCTTGAAAAATTAGTCATTGAACAACTCCAGTTATTTTTAGATGTAAATCATATGCATGAACCTTTTAAGTCTGCCTTTAGCCCATACCATAGTACAGAAACAGCACTTTTAAAAGTTTTTAACGATGTGTTGATAACATTTGATTCTGGGGTTTCTGTTGCACTTCTGCTCCTTGATTTAACCACTGCTTTTGATACAATAGACCACAATATTCTTTTATCCAGATTGGAAAAGGTTTTTGGCATTAGAAGCTCTGTGCTTGACTGATCTAAATCTTATGTTAATGATAGGACCTTTTCTTTTTGAATAGGCAAATTTTTGACCTCCAGGGCCATTTTTAATTATGTGGTTCCACATCCTTGGCCCTATGTTATTTTCCATTTATATGCTTCCTTTAGGTTCTATTTTTAAAAAGCATGATCTGTCTTTCCACTGCTATGCCGATGACACCCAAATGTATTTACCACTTAAAAACAATACACAGTCTCTACTAGAATGTCTAGATGACATCAACAGCTGGATGACCTTAAATGTTCTGGATTTTAACCAGAGCAAAACTGATATTTTGATTTTTGGTCCTTCCGAAGTTTCTTGTATGACCACTAGTAGTCTTGGCCTCCTGGAACATCCATCCATCCATCCATTTTCCAACCCGCTGAATCCGAACACAGGGTCACGGGGGTCTGCTGGAGCCAATCCCAGCCAACACAGGGCACAAGGCAGGAAACAATCCCGGGCAGGGTGCCAACCCACCGCAGGACACACACAAACACACCCACACACCAAGCACACACTAGGGCCAATTTAGAATCGCCAGTCCACCTAACCTGCATGTCTTTGGACTGTGGGAGGAAACCGGAGTGCCCGGAGGAAACCCACGCAGACACGGGGAGAACATGCAAACTCCACGCAGGGAGGACCCGGGAAGCGAACCCGGGTCCCCAGGTCTCCCAACTGCGAGGCAGCAGCGCTACCCACTGCGCCACCGTGCCGCCCCCTCCTGGAACAGTATCTATATATATAATTCACTAAGCCAGAAGACAAGTAGCCGACCATGGAAAGCACGCCGGAAGGGGCGTGGATTCACTAAACCGCCGACAAGTAAGACGCCAATGGCGCACGCAGGAAGGAGCCACGCCCACCAACTCTTAGACCATTGAATACGACGAAAAAATCACAGTCACGCCCACCAACATGCCGTCATCTCTGTTTGTCTGTGCCACAGTCCACTTGCAGCTCTGAGCCACGTTGACTTTTCATTAGTCAACCTCAGTGGAATCTTGGTTCACACAGAGGCAGCGCCAGAGAGAGACAGAGGCACACACAGGCAGCGCGAGAGAGAGAGCCGCGCGCACACACAGGCAGCGACAGAGGCACACACAGAGGCAGCGCCAGAGAGACAGAGGCACACACACACACACACAGAGGCAACGCCAGAGAGAGACAGAGGCATACACAGGCAGCGCGAGAGAGAGAGACGCGCACATACACAGAGGCAATGCCAGAGAGAGAGACAAGCACACACACAGGCAGCACGCGAGAGAGAGCCACGCACACACACAGAGGCAGCACCACAGAGAGATAGAGGCACACACAGGCAGCGCAAGAGACAGCCGCGCAATCCTTTAAAACTGAAGTTAAAACACAATGAAGGAAGCAGTCTTTAAAAACCAATAAGCCCTGTGCCTCTTTTTCATTAGCGTCTCACCTGCTTCAGGTCCTGCAACAGTCGAGACGCTCTCTCTGCAGCTGACCTTCTCTGTGCCTGACTCCACTACTGTCAGTCGCCTGATTAAAAATGGCCTTTTGAAGGTGAGCTATGGACCCACTATACCACAGGAACACATTGCCTTCGAGCCTGCTCTCGCTCACTCTTAACGTACCGGCTTTCTCTCTCTCTCCTCACTCGCTCGCTCACACACTGCACAGGGGAGAAATGCCCGAAGCACGAGTCTACCTGGAAACCGTTTCAGCCACACTTCCACGCCCCTCGCTACACTGTGAGTGCGATCATTATTTATTTAAAAATGGGCTTTTGAAGGGGAGCTGTGGACCCGCTATACCACAGGATCACTTGTGACATTGCCTTCACATTGTTTTCCTTTTATTTATAATCCTGTTGAGCAGATCAGACACCCAGGCAAACAACACTGAATAATCAATAGCTGCAACTACTTTGCCTGCCCCCACTCCTCACCTGAGTCAGTTTCGTCTGTGTTCAGCAGTGTTTGCCAAACTCAGTCCTGGTGAACCCCTGTGGCTGCAGGGTTTTGTTCCAACCAGATTCCTAATCATTAATGCCGGTGAAACTCATCCGGGATAAGTCGGTTTTTCAAACGCAGCCGTGTAGCAGATTAGTCTAGCAAGATGTAATAATCCGAGATGAATGCGCGCCCTCGCGCTGAGTGAAAAGCCAATATATATTGAGTCTACAAAACATGATCAGCAAGTCTTTGATAGGCTGCAACAAAATGATGAAAGAACGGGCACATTTTTTTCACACAAGCTGAGTGGGTGGGTGTTAGTTAGTTAATTAGCAACTCGAAGGATTTCAAGATATAATATACACAAGAGGTAACACTGCAAAAGCGGCCCAAACCAGAAAAGACAGGTGGCAAAAAGTGGCTGACAAATTAAATGCGTGTGCATTGTACTTACTGAAAGCAGCGTTACGGATTTTCCAAATGTTCATTTTTTTCCCTCTGCTTAAAAAACATTGAAAAAGCGGCACGGATTGGTTTGCAGTGTATAAAACAGTTTGTTTGTCGCGGATAATTTGCTATCCACACAGGGAGGAACCGGTAAGCGAACCCACAATCTTCCACTGTCTCCTTACTACAAAGCAGCCGTACTACTACAGCGCCACAAGGCAGTTAAAGAATGCACCGGGCCACATGTTCATTTTTTCCCCTGTGCTTAAAAGACATTAAAAATATGTTTCTCAACTGTGACTCCGGAACAACTCAGTACCCGAAAAGCGGCCAGAATCGCAAACAACAATGAAAACTCTACGTGACTCACAGGTGGTGATGGGCCGCTCGATACTAAGGTTTCGACACTGTGTCGAGCTTTCGAAGCACTGCAGATTTTAATACTTGATCGAATAATGACATCTGTGATTTAAGGATTTCACATTTTCTTTCTCAAATGTGCTTACCTATATCATGGCAAAGTACAGGGATAAACCTTTATTTTCTGTCTACTCCGTTTTAATTAAGACAGACCAAAGAAAACATTTAAGGCTATTAAATGTGATCTCAAGAAAAGATCAGGGTTAATTATAATACTAATAACAGGAGCGATTATTATGATACAGTGCAAAAGTAAATACTAATTGAAAGAGCCAGGAATGCATGAGGTGAGGCGTCTTATTTTGTTTAACTCTTGCTATCGTATAGTGCATTCTGCCTGTCGGCGTTAGTTATATTTATATTTTTTAGACATCAGACACTAGAAGCTGCTGACGAACCCTTCTCTTCGTTGTCAGTCTGTAGCTACGAAAAAATAAAAGCAATACGACTTTTAACAGACGTCATTGAAGTGTATCATAAGTTTCTGTAACGTTAATGAAAATGGCCAGGAGGTGTCACGAGAGAGGTGAGTGTCAAATGCTTCGAAGCTTCGATACGATTTCCGACACAATTGCTTCAAACGTGTTGATGCTTCGCGAGGCTTCACCCCGCCCATCACTACTCACAGGTTACTGAACGAGAAATCAGCAGACTAGCATGATGGATGGGGCGTAATGGGCGTCCTTCCCCTCTCCTCCGGATTTTTCAAATGTTAATTTTTTCCCTGTGCTTAAAAATCATTAAGAAAGCGGCCTGATTATGCGGCGTACCTGGCTAGTTGTACATAATCAGCTAGGAATCTGGGTGTCATTTTTGACAGCAGCAGCATTAATCCTTGTCTCTTGAGAAGAGAAGAGTGAGAGTTTGAGAAGAGTAAGACTGAGCAGAGATGATGTCTACATGAGAAAAGAAGGTGAGTCACTGACTGAATTTACTTAGCAGCAATTGTGCACAAAGAGAATAACCTGTGTATTGCTGGAGAGAGGTGAAGAGACAGAAGAGAGGTACAATAAAAGGTAGATTTGAGGGTGAAAAGGTATTATGATAGAAAGAGCAGCTGAGAGAAAATTGGAAATACTAGACCAAAATATAGCAACTGCTGAACATTTTCAGAACAAAATGACAGAAATAGTTTGAATCTGGAGGAATATCAGGAATTGGTCAATAGGATAGAGGGGGAGAATGGCCAACTTTTGCAGAAGGTGTTCAGTGGAAGAAGGCTCCATGTCATATTTTATAAGCATATTCCTGATGTTTACAGTTTATCCTACGAAGAAATTTTGGTGATACTGTCTCTTTCTCAGATTGCATGTCTAGCAGATGTCTAACATATAAATATATAATGGACTGATGTAAAGGAGATTTTCTGTACTCCAGGAAACTAGCATTTGCTGTTATGTCTTCCATTTCAAACACTATTGCGATATTTTAATACTGTTATAAAGTATTTTATTTCATTATACTTTTAATGCAAACATTTTAAAATTGAAGGTAGAAAATAAGCAAAATATCACAATGTTCAAAAAATAGCACTTTTGTTTTGAGCTTTCTCCAGAGACTCTTTTCCTCCCCTTTTTATATATTATGCTGTTAAATTTACCGGCTATTCTAAATTATTCGTTCTTGACTGAGTTTAAATACATGATTAAGCTCCAGCACTCTACAACACTAACTAGGGAAAGTGAGTATGAATGGATGGGAAATAAAAACTGTTGCAAGAATAGTTCAACGAAGGCAATGCATTCCTCTTATACTCTTAAAAAGATGGTTTATTTTATGGTTCTTTATTGGGTTGTGTGGTTCCTTGTAGAAACTTTGCTTAACATAGCATCATTTCATTCTGGGAAGGACTCTTTGCATATGAAGCTGGTTCTTTGTACTTCAAAAAGCTTCCTAATATGTAAAAAAATAAATATGTATGTATTGTATCTAACAATATAGTAACAGATTAAGAAAACCTAAACTTAGCCTATGTTATTGTATGCAGTAAAATTCCTTTAAAATTCAAGAGCAGTTGGTATTTCATAAATCTGTTACCATCTATTCATGGTTATTTAGTGTATGGAGCATGTTATGGATCTAAATAAATAAAATGTTCTTTCTGGAACCTTCATGTGGATGTCTTTTGGGAACTAAAACTGGTTCCCCTATGGCATTGCTTTGAAGAACCGCTCTGGCACCTTTATTAAAAGAGTATATAATGTTGTAAGGGATTACCATGAACTGCATTCATCTTTACTCTCAAAATGACTTATCATTGGACTCCTATATGTTTCAGTTTTTTATATTGGTATTACTAATACGTATGCCATTTTAGGTGGAAATTTTATAAAACTGTGGTTAATCTGAATGATATACCTTAAATGACAGTAAGCAGGTTTTTGGTTTAATATTTATGGCTTCAATAAAAAACCTCTCTTTTACAAGTTATTGCCAGAGTGCCTATAATATGCTTTACTGCTTGAGTTATAGCTTTGCTGCTTTATTTCATAGTCAGTTAGCTAATGCCAAACATTATCACATTTTGCCATATCAAGTCAACAGTTTTTTAGTCTTTACTGTGTTCAAATAATAGTAATTATTAAAGTAGGAAAGAGTATATGTTTCCTAAACAGGGATAGAGGTTTTAATTTAAAAACAAGTTTGCCTATCAAAGTCTAAAATGAAACACAGACCATATAACAAAGTCCAACTTTTAATATTTTTAATGTGCAGGCTCATCCATCTATCAATAAATTAAGCTCATATTCAAAGAAATATAACCATTTAACTCCAACTTAACTCCATTGGGTAGTGATGTGGTACATTTTTTCCATTATTTGTACTTAAGTAATTTCATGAAAAACTAATTTATTGAGTAGTTTTTCACATTTTACTTTTAAAAAACCCACCCACTTTGCTCTTTCTTTTGAAATTTCCACATATAATATTTTAACTTTCTCTCCTTTATATCAACCAAGTGCTTTCAACAGTGAAGAAACAGCAAGAGCTCCTTGTCATTAATTGATTTATTTTGTGAATTTAATTGGTCATTCCTGGCTGTCAGAGTTTTTTGTTAGTAATGCTAGCCAATGGTGAATCGTCATCACTTTCCAGTGACTTATTCTAAAGACTTCATTGGCCAAAACTAGCTGTCAATCACAGATTGCTAACAGCAGGCAAGTCACAACTCTGACCAGACATTAAAGGAAACAGGCTCTAGCAATTTACTTAGAAAACAACAAAAATAGAGGAGTTGCCAGGTAGCTCAGGTGAACACCCCTGACGTCAAATATGATCCAATATTTATTCTGAAAATGAACTAGAAACTTACTTGACATGTTGTCATCTTTGTATGCACTAAGGTAGAAATTTCAGCATATAAAAACTTCACCTGCAATTTATGAAAACATAAGGGTAGAAGTAGATTTTTTTATTTATTTTGCTGCTTGTGTAGCTATCTTGCCAATGTACTCTTTTCATTAGCGCTTTTAAAGAAGATTTGGACCAGGGACCCACTATTCATAAGATCACCATGCTGAATACCCCTCTGAATGCATCAATCAGTCCATTTCATACTGGGTGAAACATGATACCAATTCATTTTTCTCAATTTATATCATTTTATTGAGAATAACACTCAATGCCTAAAATATTAACTCCATTGCATCGACTCAAAAAAGAACAAATCATTTTCTTGATTTTCCCACAGATTGTCAAATGAGTTACAAGACAAAAATATCACACTGGAAGTCTAAAACTAAAAGTCTTTTCAATATTCAAGGACATTCCACCGATCTTTCTTTTCACACCATAATCAGGAACTAGAATCACAGTCAGTTGTTTGTCTGCTGCCCCAAGTAACATGGCAACTAGATGGACTAGGTCTTCAGCTCTTGTGTTCAGCTCTTTTCCAGCTTTTTCTGAGTTGGGACACTTCATAAGGGTCAAGTATTTCTTTTTTATTCATATACGCTCAGTATTTGGTCTTAAGATGACAGTGACATTTAGCCAGTTTCTGGACCTCATTAAATTGTATTTCTAGGCTCAACATGCACAAAAGCTGTAGTTCATCTGACCTTACATGTTTATAGCCAAACTGCAAACATTCATCAGTGCATTTCTGAACTTCATCTGTATTATATGTACCATTTTCTTCATGCAAAATAGTACTTTCAGGTTCCTCCTTTTCACTTCAATTAGTTTTCACTGCTTCAGAGAACCCCTTATTTGGGTAGTATTCCATTTTAATTAGAGTAAAAACACATATTTACAAAAAACTAAATACAATAACAAATAAACAGATTAATTAAAAACAGATCACAGGGGTTTTATTATACTTCATTAAACCAACTGCAAACTTCTTGAACAAACTAATATTGATAAGGAACAGGACTGAGTTTTGTCATTGGTTAATTTCTCAGTTGTTGAAGGGAAGCAATTCTAATACAGGATGAGACAGTCTCTGTTGCTCTGAAAGGCTGCTGTTTCCAAAGTTTAATATTTACATATATAAAAATCTAACCCCCTTTCGAGATTTTCTATTAACTTGTGTTTTGTCTTTCAACAAAAGCACTTAACTAGTGCATTTTACTGCACCTTCACCACTGATTTTCAACACTTTGTAAGACATGGTGAAGCCAGCAGAGTGAACACTTAAACACATTAGAATAAGTACCTACTTTGCACACTTTGTTGCCATGTTTACAACTGGCACTAGCATGTACTTTAGGTATAATTTTGACAGATTACATATACGCCCTATATTAAAATGTGTATCCAGTGTCTGCATTGTGCCCCAGATGTGTGGCACAGTCTGGCAATGTAGAATTATTGGTTTGGTCATCGGTTGCATTTATCAGCTTAGATTAGGACCTTGACTGACAAAATCAAAATCTGATCAAAGATGAATTTACACTTAACTTTTAATGTGGCGAAGTGCTATGGTGACCTTCCACTATGCTACTCTTTTTATCCCTTCATATCGGTAACAAAAGACAATACATCATTTGCCTTGAATCTCTGCCATTTCATTTCCTTGGTCTCTAGGAGAATAAAAAGAAATTCAAATTAATTGAGGTTCATGGACGCTTTCTGTTTGGGTGATCCTATTTCCAACTTTCCTCTCCAGCAAGCCAAATTCGATTTACACAAACAATATACACAGATTGTACACATTTATATAAATAAAACACCTGGGAGAGTAAAAATAAATTCAGATTAACTGAGGCTCCTGCATGCTTTATTGGGGGTGTTTCTATATCCAACTTTCCTCTACAAGAAAGGAAAAACATTACAAAAAAAACCACTTAAGGTTTAGAAAAATTAATTTTAAGACAAAAATTGAACAGAACTCTGCAAAGCCCATCCTGCCTCCAGCAAGCCAAAGCTTACTGAAGGCAGCAAATGAGCTCATACAATTGCGTCCTGCATGGGAGCCTGAAACACTTGCTCCCCCAATAATGGTTCATGTCTATGTTAAACATATGTTAGGACAAACCCAAATTTATCCAATGTGTTGAACAGGTAGTCCCATTCAACCATGTCAAATGCATCCAAAGACAATAAGATCTCTGGTGTGTTGGACTTTATGGGTTGAGTATATTAAATTAAATAAACATTGAAGACTAGAAGCTAAATGTCTGCCTTTAATAAATCCATTTTGTTCTTGTGATATTATGGAAAGTACTTTCACCGTTCTTCCAGCTATAACTTTGGAGAGTATCTTAACATTTTTCAGAAGTGAAATGGGTCTGTATTATGCACATTGGTAATGAGTACTTATTTTTCATTGAAAAGACAGTAATTAATGCTTGGTGAAAAGTTTGAGGTTGAGTTTTGTTGTCTCCAGCTTGTATAAACATTACTAATAATAGTAAAGCTAACTAATTTGAAAATATTTAATACAATTCCACTGTGTAGCCATCAGGGCCTGTTGCTTCTGAGAATGTTAGATGTTTGTCCAGTTCCTCTGCAAGAAGACTATCTAGCTGTGGTGATTTGTAATACATCAAAAAACTCATTACATTGCGTCTTATCTTCTTTAACCTGAGTAGAATATAAAGACTTACAGTACTTTCTAAATGTGTGGGTTATATTTATATGGTCAATGATTTTATCTCCATCTGTTATGGAAATTTCTGTCATTGCATTGCAAACTTCCTGCTTGTGGATTTGTGGAGGTAAGATTATATTAGCCTTTTCTCCATGTTCATAGTAGTAATGTTGCAATTTAAACGTAGACCTGGTGTATTCTTGATCTATTCTGGTAATTTTGCTGATTAACCCTGATGCCTTCTTGGTTTACAACTTATTTTTGTGGGAAATATTTGAAATAATCTGTCTTCTTAAAAAAGTCTTCAGAGTTTCCCAGAGTATTCCTGTAGAGATTCTGAAGATGCATTTGTCTCTAAAAAAAATCAATTTGCTTGTAGATGAATTGTGTACAGTTCTCATCAGCTAATGACATGGGGTTAAGATGCAATGTATGAAATTTGTGTATAGGGCATAGTGATTTAACTCCATAATCTGTAGAGTGTGATTGTAGATAACAATAGTGTTGTACTTGCAAGATTTGGTAGTGGGAAGTAAATTATTATCTATAATGAAATAATCAATTCTTGAGTAACTATGATGTACTGATGAGAAGAAGGAACATGCTCTTGAGTTAGGATTTAAAAATCACCATGGGTCTGAAAGGTTATGACCCATTACAAATTGTGTGATTATTTTTGCAGTATTAGATGTTACTGCCACTGTAGTTTAAGACCTATCCAGGTATGGACTTAAAGCCCAATTAAAGTCTCCAGCCATTCTTTCTTTATCAGTGTTCATATTAGGAATAGATGCAAATACATTTTGGATGAAATCTCTATCATTATAGGTGTGTACATATTTATCAAGATTATTTTAGATTTAAATATATTACCCATCACCATGACATATCACCCTTCAGAATCAAGTACTACATATGATACTACAAATGAGATTGTTTGTATGTATTCAGATTCCTACACCTCTAGTTTTCTTTGTACAGACGTAGTGAAAGATTTGGCCAATCCAATCTCTTTGCAATCAGAACTGGTGAAATTGATTTTGAAGCTATAAATGAATTGTTCTTTTTTTGTGATCACATTTTTATTGAAATACAAAACTAACACTTTAAAGGTGAACATAAACCATTCTGACAGGATGTGGTATAGCGGGTCCACAGGTCCCGGTAAAAAGGCCAGTTTTAATAAATAATTACCATACTCGCGGCTTAGCGAGGGGGCGTGGTGGTGTGTGGCCAAAGCGGTTCCTGAGGAGTTCGTGGTGTGGGCGTTTCTCACCTAAGTGCACAGGTGAGAGGCGGTCCACATCCGTAATTGTTCCCAGGAGCTGCTGATTGCCACGACTACCATGTTCCCCTTCATAAATAAAAGCACAAATCGGCTAAAGGGAAAAAAAAAAGAAATGAAGAAAAGAAAGACGGAGGTTGCTGGAGAGCAGGAAGCAGTGTGGCGAGAGAGCCGGTGTGAGAGAGAGAGAGCGCGAGCGAGTGAGTAGGTAGGCAGCTGGAAGGTGAGCCCCAAGAACGGTGTTTGGCCAACACTCTGTGACAGAAGGAAGCGGTTGCTCCAGCTGAGCGAGCAAGGAGTTGGAGTGACCAGATGAAGGACGGCTGGTCGATGAAGGCCGTGAAGGCAGCGGGAGTTGGGAGGCTTGGTTGGTGTAGTCCTTGACGTGAGAGTCCTGGTCGTCAAGGAAACCAAGTCTCAGTCTGGGTAGAGTGCACGACTGAAGCCAAGGATCGGGAGGCCTCCAGACCAGTCGAGCGGAGAGAAGGTCAGCTGCTGAGAGGGCGACTCTCTTGTTGCGGGGCCCAGACGGGAGAAGCAGGAGAGACGCCAGGTAAAAGACACCGGAATTTGGATTGTATTTTAAAGGACTGCTTCCAGCGTTATTTTAACCTTGTTGTTTTAAAGATTTTTTCTATTGGATTTTAACCTTCACTTTTCACTTTTGTTTTATTGGATTATTTATTTAATGACTTTTGAAGTACTGCACTTTATTTAATTTGAACATTGTTTTTGATTATTGTTTTAAATAAAAGCACTTTGCACTTTTTATACCATCCCCTTGCTCCACTGTGCCTCACTGCAAGCTCATCGGTAACATTACCAACGGTGCAGGGTTCAAGGACTCCCAGACAGAAGATGGCAGGATGGAGTCGAACCCGCATCGTCACACAGGAATTACAATGAAATAAAACACCATGCTTGACACCCCCTTCCCACTCTACCATCCCATAACACAACACAACCTAGCACTGCTTCATTAAAATTAATTGCAGCAGCAAAAGAATAGAGGACCCCATGAGGACCAACAAGTGAGGGGACAGCATAGCATGACCCCATTAATCAGAAGAAGAGCTAAAGATTAGACTTGCAATCAGGACCAGGGTGCATCTATGCTCTGATCAACTGTACCATATCTGCCCATTTATCAATACAAGAGACAGATGTCCCATTGATCCTGGTCACTAACAACTCAAGGAGAATCCGATTAAGAAAAAGAATCAGGAGATTTGTAGCAAAAGGCAAGGCCGGTTTTGCCAGTAATTCCTCCTAACACAAATAGCTTCTGCTGGAATGAATTGCTATTATTAATAGTAGTTGTAGTCTTATGTAGCTGTCAAATCAGCTAAGCTGGCTGAGTTAAAAAAAGATCACTGAATTTTTTTTATTGTGTGAATCGAAGCAAAATGGCTAGTGCAGTATTGTTAAAAAGCTGTACTTTAAAAGGTTGCTTTGTAAAAAATGCAGAAGGTTATATTTTAGTTGCACAAAACTTTGCCGTTTGAAAAGATATTAAAACAATTTAAAAAGAAGTTGGTTTGTGTAAAATATATAAAATAGTAATTCAAATTATTTAAGCTTGACTCCTCTGCCTAAACTTTGTGGCCTCTGCTGCTGATGGGCTCCTGCATGCTCACTCTTCCTGGTTGCTGAACCTGAAAGGTGTTGCTGCTATTATTTTTCCCTTCTTATGTAATGTTTATGATTTCTTTGCATCTTTAAACTTTAGTTTAATTTAGCTTTACAATTTATTCTTTCTTGTTCATACTCTTTCAGTTTTGTCTGTGACAGATGCAATAGCATGTCATGTGCTTAATGTGGACCGAATTCAGAGGAAGAGTAGATAATACTGTAGCAATCGTCTCTCTTTTTTCTCCTCTCCAGCTGTGATGAAACAGCATGAATTCCTTTGAGCTTTTCTCTAGCATCCTAGTAGCATTTTTCCAGACCCTTGACAATAATATCCCTTTAGAATCCAACCTCATATAGTACGTGTGCCAGTTCGACACAAGTTCATCAATGTTGCTTATTCCCTTTATTATGTATTATTTTTTATTGCCTTAACTCTATTAAGTAGGGCTTGTCCATTTTGAACTTCCAAACTCTATGATTATTTTTGCAGTATTAGATGTTACTGCCACTGTAGTTTAAGACCTATCCAGGTATGGACTTAAAACCCAATTAAAGTCTCCAGCCATTCTAACTATATGGGTGTTCATATTAGGAATAGATGCAAATACATTTTAGATGAAATCTCTATCATTATAGGTGCATACATATTTATCAAGATTGTTTTAAATTTAAAAAAATTACCCATTACCATGACATACCACCCTTCAGAATCAGGTACTACATATGATACTACAAAAGAGATTGTTTAAATGTATTTAGATTCCTGCACCATTAGTTTTCTTTGTATGGATGAAATGAAGGATTTGGCCAATCCAATCTCTTTATTATGTATTATTTTTTATTGCCTTAACTCTATTAAGTAGGACTTGTCCATTTTGAACTTCCAACCCATCTCTTAATATGCATCAATTACATTGACATTTCAGCATTGGCAGTTACATTTCATGCCGATAATATCCTTTTGTTTGTTGCAAGCACTGAGATGGAAAACCAAGATACTCCACAGGGAAAAGAAAGTAAACGGACTAATCAACAATATCCAAAGGCCTTTCTGTTAGGGTTATATATGAACTCTCCATGCAGCTCTGCAAAACGATGTTCACCATTAATTGTCCCACTCCACTCTGTTCCATGGATTGTTCTTCTCTCTCTGGTCTTACAGGCTTTTCATTCTTTCATGTGTCTATACAGTCTAGCCCACCTGAAACATTTACACCCACACATAGCTCACTCTCTCCAGTCTAGCCACCTTCTGTTGTTTTACCCCACTTTTAAACAATTTGCTATATCACATCAGTGGTCAGTGACTCCAGGAAAAAATCATTCTAGGTGGCTAGGTCAGTTTTTATAGTAACAATCATTCCAGAAGTTCAGTGCAGCTTCATGCCTTCCCAGGGTGAATGTTATCAGTCTCCGTGCTATTAATCTTTACTTTAGAGTGAAATTCTAATTTAATGTTTTCCTTGTCTTGGGATATTCAAGTTTGCATAGATCTCCAAGTATATTTGGGTTTATTTATGGATTATCTCTTTAGCCCCATAATCAATTACCCTCTTAAAGCAATTTTTTATTTTAAATTTTTCAGTTCTGAGTGTTTAGAGCGTTTTGTTTGGTGTTCTGGATGTTATGTATCTTATTTGAAAGTAGTAGACTCGAGGTAGTGTATTCTCCCACGTATATCCTGTATAATGACATTTAGGCATTTTTTAAGGCTAGTAATACAATTTAGCTGTACGTTTTTAACAAGGCCATGACAAGGACAGTTCTCTGTGTATTAGATCCGCTCAAACATCTACCCCTGTTCAAAACCATAATTCTTAATCTTCTCCAACTCTTTTACTTCCCTTACACATACAACCTGTATGAATATGGGGATGTTTAATACAGCCTAACTGGTTATCATTTTGCTCCTTTGTTTAAAACAGGACTTCACCTAATAAATGTATTTTATGTTACTTGCCTATTAAATAAATACAGCTAAGCAAACAATTAATCATCATAATATCCAAGACCAAATTCTAATTAGAATGTTTGGCAAGGATAAGATATTTTGCTGAAAGTAAACTGCAGGAAATTACTATTTTTAATGACAATCTTCCGTGTATAAACATACTGAATGTAATAGTTATTTTATTTCAGATGTTTTAAATACAGTTAAGTACCTTGAGTATGGGAAAGGCACTTTATAAATAAAATGTATTATTATTATTATTAAGCATCATGAATTAGTATAAAAAGAATTAAATAAAATGCAGAAACTCAGTTTTTGACTAAAGAACACTTGTACAGCTACAAAATTTGGTCATTCACAGAAAAAAACTAAATCACAAGACTATGGAAAGTCAACAGAAAAAAGGTGCACTGTATGATTAGAATTTAAATTATGAGCCAAGCCTCTGAAAATGCTTTTACAGACTAAATTTTGAGCAAGTTATATTGTATACTTTTATCAATAATGCCACTTCCACAGCAAATATATGAATAATGATAAAAGTTAAAAAACTGATGCATCAACTTATTGAACGCTAAAACTTTTTAGATATGACACTGACACAAGATGCTTTAATATTTAAGAGATTTATAAGGATAGTAGTATGTTTTGACTTAATATACTGTATTTTATTTCACAAATGGTTTCATTACTATAATGAAAAAGTAACATTGAATAATTCATTATTAACCCATAACCTGTAATTATTGATTACTATGCAAAATATCAGCAAGCAAACAATAATATGTTTTACTGCTGTCATTCAAACATTTTAAAATTTTAAAAGGAGCTGGTGGTGGATTTTAGGAGGCCCAGACCCCTCATGGACCCCGTGATCATCAGAGGTGACTGTGTGCAGAGGGTACAGACCTATAAATACCTGGGAGTGCAGCTGGATGATAAATTAGACTGGACTGCCAATGCTGATGCTCTGTGTAAGAAAGGACAGAGCCGGTTATACTTCCTTAGAAGGCTGGCGTCCTTCAACATCTGAAATAAGATGTTCTATCAGACGGTTGTGGCGAGCGCCCTCTTCTACGCGGTGGTGTGCTCTGGAGGCAGCATTAAGAAGAAAGACGCCTCACGCCTGGACAAACTGGTGAGGAAGGCAGGCTCTATTGTAGGCAAGGAGCTGGACAGTTTGACATCCGTGGCAGAGCGACGGGCGCTAAACAGGCTCCTATCAATTATGGAGAATCCACTGCATCCACTAAACACTGTCATCTCCAGACAGAGGAGCAGCTTCAGCGACAGACTGCTGTCAATGTCCTGCTCCACTGATAGACTGAGGAGATCGTTCCTCCCCCAAACTATGCGACTCTTCAATTCCACCCGGGGGGGGGGGGGGGGGTAAATTAACATTATACAAAGTTATTGTCTGTTTTTACCTGCATTATTATCAATCTTTAATTTAATATTGTTTTTTGTATCAGTATGCTGCTGCTGGAGAATGTGAATTTCCCCTTGGGATTAGTAAAGTATCTATCTATCTATCTAAAATTACCAAATTCATATCATAATCAAAAATATGTATTTGCAGTTCACTACATAGGTTTCTTTTTCTAAATTTTCTACTTTGATTCTTTCCACTATTAAAGTATGATTTATTGCACCTTGAAATGCAGCCAAAAAGTACACATTAATGCTATAAAAATGAAATGCAAGCTTCATGACACAGAAAAAAAAAATGAAGTCATAACAGTGCTTTTTTTTTATATTTTTGTTCATCTGGGAAGCAATTCATTACATGGAGATGTGTTCAAGCTTTAGTTTGTCTTATCACCAATAGCTGTTCATCAGTGCGTTATTCAGCACCTCTCAGTGGACAGTGTATACATGAAAAACAGTTGTGAGGCCTAAGTAAGACACTAAGTAAGACATCCTACGCTTTCTGAATTCTTGACAAGTGTTATTATTTTCATTGCCTCCTGAAAATTATATTCATATATTTCATTGGAGTCCTAGACCAGAGGAATGCTTCTACCTAGCATATTGGGGGAGCACATGGCCCCAGGAGACACTCTCCCTCCATCCTTCCACCTCATCCTGACCAGTAAAGGGAACACCCAGCAACCTAGCTGGGACATCCATCCATTCAGCAAACCATCCATTATCAGGGCTTCCTGTCCTTCCTGACAGCTAATTCATGTCCTCTATTACAGTATAACACTACTTTGTGTTTTGACAGTAATATTTTTATCTTTTCAAACCAAAAGATTTCAGTGATTCTTGGCACACAAACAATTCTATGTTTGTTTCTTTTTTGCTTTTCGAACTGTAGTGTGACAACAAGTTTATGCCCCCATCGGAAATATACACATGTACAGTACACAGACTAAACACGTAGTTTCATAACTGAACTATACAGTAAATCATGTACTAAATGAGTATATGAATTAGCCTTTGCAGGCCAAGCTTCAAACATCACTTATCAGAAGCAGTTTCCTTAGAAGGGTTGGGCAAATATATTAGTAGAGTCTGGCTACAAACCTTCAGTCACAAGAACTAAAACAGTGATTTAATGAATAAACACTTGCGTGCATATAAATAGGCAGATATGGACACTTTACATACATACATACATAAATAAATAAATAAGTCCTTTTCAGGAATCATTCCTGCACAGCTCCTATTGCTTTCTAAGATAGGCCTTGTGACCCTACCCTGGACAAGGACATTAAGAAATTGGATGGATGGATGGATGGATAAATACATCTACAATGCCATGTAAGAATATTATTTTATGAGGTGTTTCTTGTGGCCTATAACAGTGTTAAATTTCCTGAGGTACTGATGGGTAATTTGTCCTTATTAAATAAATTGTTTGTCTTAAATAGTGTTCGCTGTGTCTCAGTCTTTCCATCTTGGTATTATCATGAAAGTATTTTAAGATGTTAGCTGGTTAAAGGCTCTCAGAATGTACCTAGTTTTAAAGACATTGTCACTACAGCACAGATGCAGAAATAGTAAACAACCTTTTGTTATTGAAATTATGCACTTGTTAATTTATAATATTTGACTTTACTGTCGAAATTCAACTGCACACATTTATTTGTTTATGCTCAGCATCCACATATGCCTTTACATGCACATATACCTTGTAAAAGCCAGCCCTGACACAGACAGACATAGGACACAAGTTCAAAGCGCACAGGAGTCCAGCACAGCACAATACAATAAGTCTTCTTTTCTCTTTCTTACTCCTCCACTCTCCCTCTGGCAAGCTTCATCTTCCTCCTCCCGACTCTGGCTCCCAGAGTAGTAGCTACAGGCTCCTTTTATAATGCACCCGGAAGTGCTCCAGGTGCTTGGCGACCTGTTTCCAGCAGCATTTCCGGTTGTGGCGGAAGAGCTGCTCTGTAGGGCTGAGCAGCAGCTACAGCACCCCCTGGCGGCGCCCATGGATCCCAACAGGGCTGCACCAAAGTCCAACTCCCATGAAGCCCTGCAGGAGTCCTAGGCACCGCTGCAACCCAGGGGGGCTGCCATCTAGCGTTCCAGGGAAGGTACTGTCCTGACCAGGCTTGCTCCCCAAGTCCATACAAGAGAGAGGTGTCCAGGCTGGGCAAGGACCCTGGCCGTCGGCCACAACCTTTATTCATTAAACCAATGACCCACTGAAAGGCACATTTTCAAGACTCTTGGCTTCAGCTCCTTTGAATATTCCTTCCTGTCAATGTAAGTGACTGACACAGAGTTACACAAAACACTTTCATGAAGCTATTTCAATAAAGTGTGGAACACTACACACTGAAGCGAGGTGGAGCATTTTACTTTTTATACAACAGGAGACTGCATTCTATTGATTTCTACTGGTAGCCACAGAAATTAAGAGTTATTATATTGGATCAGCTTAATCAATAAAAAGCAATGAAATGAGAATCAGATATGTTTGCTGTGTTAAAGGACATCACCCTTTTAGGGGTGTGCTTACTTTCTCACAGCATTGTCATTCAGGTTTACAGTCAATTGTGGGTTATCTTTCTATATAGTCTCATCTCTATTATTTTCTGAACTTCGTTATTTGTCCTATTCACATTAAGGCAGCTAAAATAAAATTAGTGTGGCTAAATGGAGATTTCAGCATTGTCCAGTACTGTAATAGTTTCACTTAAAAAAATGATTAAGGTGCACCTCCTAGAAGTTGAAATTTCATTATACAGTACGTTGTAATAACATTATTTTTAGTGTTTATTATTTTTGTTGAAATAAATAGTTTGACAAGGTGCAACATATCCTTACCAAAGGACAGAGAAAACAGATTAAGTGCTTTATTCAATACTATACCACAAATTGAAATTACCATTTGTTACAAAGTTTTTCACTTAAACCATCCATCCATTTCTAACCTAATTAATCCAATAGGATGTAATAGGCAGATTCCATGGGACATACGCAGCAGTGAACAATATTGTGTAATTATATGACTCAACAGAATGCTGTTCTTCAGTGACTTAATATCATGTTTATAATACTCTGCTTATCCATGCACGACAGGATTTTTTGGCTTTCTTATACATGTGAGGGACACAGCCTAGGCTTTTCTAGGGTAGATAACGCATGTCTCATTGCATCTGAGAGAAAACAGATGCAAATTTTGGGATAGTTTTTGATTTTTGATTAAGGTCTCCCAATGGTATGTACTAGTTGTCAAAATATAAAGCACACATCTGTGAGTTTTTGCAATTAAAAATCCATTTTGAGGATTGCTGCAGTTTCATGCAAACACCGTGGTCAATTCAATCATTGTGCAGTAGAGCAAGCCAGTCGAATTCACACCTGTTGTTAAGTCCTTTTGACGATTCATACTGAGCAGTGTGCCTTCCCAAAGGCACATTTTCAAATTTTACAGCAAGATTAATTCTCACATGCAAATTTAGTTTTCTGGAAAAGTACTTCAGTAATACAGTACTTTAGTTTATTTTGTGATTAAATAGTCCCCTTCTTATATCTATAGAAGGTAAAAAATAATTTGTTTTGTTTCCTGAGTGATTAATTTTTGGTGAAAAAGAAACATTCAGGACCCTTTTATATTTCATATACAAAACATACATTCTATTAATAGCTTTTCTTCATTGTATTATTGGTAGGACAATGGAAACAATGTAGGTTTACGTAGCAGGAGATAGCCTCAGTACATGACATGGGTTTGAGAAATGTGCCTCTATTAGTGCTGTTTTTGCCTTTTGTTGCCGGTAAAGATGATGGAGAAAGTCAGCTCTGAGCAGGATGAAATAAACAAATGGATAAACGTGCACACCTTCTAGCAGACTTTGAAGCCTAATGCTGTTAAATATTTTCCAGAACTGCTGGCAGTTTTGAGTGTTGTGGATTTAGATTTAGTGTAATCTTCCTTAGGGTGGAATCTCTTAATGCTGCTGCCTCGTACTTGTCAGAGACTCAGTTTGAAGCCCATCCCAGTTCCTGTATTTTTAGGGTTTGCATTTTCTCCCTGAGAGTGTATTTCACTCTGGGTTCTCCTGTTTTCATTGAGTATGGATGGATTTGTAATTGTTCTGTGATGGGTGCCCCATCCAGGAGTGTTCCTGTATTACAGTCGATGCTACTTGCATATGCTCTTGCTTCCTTCATTTAAATCATTTTAAAAATGGTATCCGTCTTATTGTAACTTCAATTCTGCTACAGATGTTCATTTTAAACTGTGAAGTCACATGAAAAGGTACACATACATACACTCTAATACTGTAGCTTATCTCTTACTCCACTTATTTGTCCCACATGTTGACAAAGTGTTTGAGTGCACAAGATGAAGAGGGTTGATGAAAGACATCTTCAGCAACAATAGTTCCCCATACCTTGCCCAGACTGATCTCAGATAGAAAACACAATAAAACGGAGGACTTGATGACGAGTAAGGAAAAGCCAGTCCTCTTCTACTTCTTCTTCCTATTCATCTTTTCCCACTTTTATACAGTATAGGGTCGATGTGTTTGACCAACCTTCTCCTAACAGCTCCATCCGGCAAATCCTCACCATTCAAACCCTTGTCCTTCAAATCTTCTTTTAGTTTATCCATCCAACACCACTTTGGCCTCCCTCTCTTTCTCTTTCCCTATACTTTCATTCCCATCCTTCTGTTACCCACATATTTATTGTCTCTCCTCATGATACGTTCATACCACTTCAACCAACTTTCCTGTTCTTTCTTAGATATCTTGCCCATTTTTGTTGTACCTCTGATTGTCTCATTTCTTATTCTGCTCTTTTTGCAACGCCACACATCCATCTCAACATTCTCTTTTCAGTCATATCCAACTTCTCCTATCCACTCTTTACTGCCCATGACTCCATACATCATTACTGATCTTACCACTGTCTTAAAAATCTTACCTTTAACCATCTCCTTAAGGAAGGAAGTAAGGAAAAGTCAGTACTCCCAATAGATGAAATAGGGCTGCATAACCATACATTGGTTTCCCTCAGACTTCTAAAAAGTGTTAGATGGGGTGTGTGTGTGGGGATAATATTTACAAACACCAGTCTATCCTGGCACCATTGGGATTGTTAGTAGCCCAGGGGTGCACAGGTAATGGGAGCCACTAGTGAGAGTTTTAGTCTGATGTCCCTAGGTTAAAAATATAAATCAGGAGAGCTGAAGGTGACACTGGGGAACACTTTACATCTTACATCTTCTTAACATAAATGTTTGAGTGTAGAGTCAGGAGGAAAGTTGTTAGCAATCAGTCAATGAAAAAAATATGATAATTAAAGATGGTAGAGTCTGTAATTGAAATATGATTTGTGAATAAATAGATGAGCCACCACACAAATATTCTATAATAGCACAGTTTTCTAGGTTAAGCCTTTTGTTATACTGTCTAGCTGTTATTCATTTATCTTGTTGTTACACATTTCGGCCTCATTAGCTGTATTATATTTTCTCTGGCATTCACAACAGCTACTTTTTCATCGTATGACTTAATTTTGATGGCTGCTATTGTTAAGTTACTATGGGATCCATTTAGGATTGTGCAATATGGCTCTGCAAAGTATTGTGTTGTAATTGAAAGACAGTATTTTTACATTCATGTGTAATTGACTTTTTTGAGAGTGTAAGTGGAATATAAGTATTATTTTGTGTACGTGCATGTAATGAAGTCAAAAGAATGATCAGTTCTGTAAATAACAACAGTAAGCTAAAATTCATAATTCAAGTTTAATAGCACTTTAATCATTCAATAGGTAAACTGCACAAAAATGATCAAATTGCACTGAGCAACACATCAATCAGCAATTGAAACCAGACAAATATTGCATGGGAAACATTTTAACATACCATACTACATAGTGTTGGCACTAATACTTCAAGATATTTTGCATATTTAGTAAGCTGCAGTTAATATGAATTAACATTGCATTCAGCTAAGGACATGTAATAGACTTTGTAGAAATTTTATTAGTGCTAGGACTGCCATTGCAGCATAACCCAATTAAAGAATGATTATTCAAATCTCAGTAAAACTATTACAATGCTATATCTTTGTACTTTGCTCCTCTGCGTTTGGTGACTTTCCCAGGAAGCTGAGCAGTAGTTACTTTTAAAAATGAAACAGGATGACTACAGGTAGCTCAATAGTTAATCTAGCTGCAAGTACTGCAGCACAGTGAGAGATCTGAAATGCAGAAATTAAGTTGGAAATATAGGAAAGCTCAAACAACAAACAGAGTATAGTATTTACAACAAATAATTGTTTACTTCTTCCTATAATAACTTGATCACCTGGGGCAGGAGAATTAGTCTAATTTGTTGACAGAACAATAAACTTTTATTTGTCTGTTTTGCTAAAATAAAAATTGGACATTTAAAAACATATACAAATACACAGGATGCAAATGAAAGATGGACAAGAGGCACTGAATAAAACAAGATGTTTTAAAATGACGAATTTTAAAGATAAAAATATGCATCTACTGAGAAGTCAGGGGGGTATTTTTCGTACATGGATTACTCGTTTAGCTGGATGTAATTGTTGACGATTTGGCCTGATCCTGGATTCTGTCGGTTTTTCGAAACTCTTGCTGGAAGTGTTGTCATAGCAACACATCCTAATCCTCAAACCTGCTTGGAGCAGGTTTGTTCGATGTAAACAAGGATTAGCTCACACACTTAATCAGTGTCCATGCATGGAATTCATTCAGTCATGACTTCGCCGTTCATGAATGAGCGACCAATTGATATCGGTACGCAAATTATAAGAAGAGAATTTCATATAGAGAGGGGTTTGCGCGATCGGCAAGATCCTTTATTGCTCCTGGAGGAAATTCTTTTCGAAAGATATACCGCTTTAGCCGAGGGGGAATATTGTACCTCAAAAATTTATTAGGACCTTATATTCGAAGTCAAACTCGGCGAAGTCGGGCTGTCACAACCACACAGCATTGCTTTGAGGTTTTTTGCAAGCGGCACTTTTTTATATACTGTAGGCAATGCGGAAAATCTATCTAAAAGTGCAGTTTGCCAAGCAATTCGTAAAGTCTGTTTGGCTCTGAAATATTTCCTTCGGGTTTTCATAGTGTTTCCTGGACACCTGCGTGTGCAGACAAAAGAGGCGTTTCATGCCATTGCAGGTAGGCAACACACAGGTAAAAACACCCACAGTTCCATGAAAAATCTCACAATCAGCCTAACATTCTCATTACCCAGGATTTCCAAATGTGATTGGAGTGCTGGATTGTACGCAGATCCGAATAATCAGACACTGTCTTCATCAAATATTTGACCTTCGTCAATATCTCGTTGGTCAGACACAGGTTCTAGGGATATGACATTCCCTGCAACTGACCCAACAAAAAAGAGGGCTATATGGAACATACCTATGGCACACATCGATAACAAGTATATGTAATGACCATCTTTTACCTGAAATGAAGTGACCACTGCATCCTGCCACTGGTTCTGAGGAGGAGCTTCCCGCTGGAATACCCTCAGAAATAGGGTGATGGGCATTTTGCTGGAGAGCCAACTCTTCTGCAAGGGTTAGGTCTGGACCGCGTGGACCTCCACCCGTTTTTTGCTTGTCTGCCTTCTTATTAGCTTTAGAATTAATGTTTTTTATATTATATATGATTCTTTATGTCAACAATTCTTTAAATAGTTATATACCAATATTTACCAGTTTGAAGTATATTCTTGTACTTCACTTTAACGTGTTCCCATGTTCTCCTTGTGCTCACGTTTGATCTGGAATTATGACATATTAAATAATAATTAATCTGACACATAGGAAATGAAACGCTGCATTCAGTAAGTACAATGCACACTACTTAGTGTTTAATTTGTCGGCCACATTTTGCCAGCCGTCTTTTCTGGTTTGGGCTGCTTTTGCAGTGTTACCCCTTGTGCATATTAAATCTTGAAATTCTTCATGTCCTTCAAATAAAAGGTCTTGCTCCGCTTGTGTGAATAAAATAATGCACCCGTTCTTTCGTCATTTTGTTACAGCCTATCAAAGACTTGCTGATCATGTTTTCTAGACTCAATCAGTATGGGCTTTTCAATCAGCGTGGGCGCGTGCATTCATCTTGGATGATTAGATCCAGCTAAACTAATCTACTACATGGCTGCGTTTGAAAAACCAACTTATCCCGGATGAGTTTCACTGGCATTAACTCATCCAAGATGAGGCATCTAATCTCGGATGATTTAAGCGACGTACGGAAAATACCCCCCAGGTCTGTGTATTTTGTATGTTTTTATTGTTACCTTGCTTGATCCAGAACTGCATACCGTATCCAAGTCATTTCACATGTGGTTGTTTTTAAATTATTTATTTGAAATGAACTAACAGCCAGACAATGTATGGAAATATCTTATTGATTGTCCATCAGATTTATTCTGAGAGCCAGTCTTCATTTTAAGATGTTTAGCACTATCAATAAACAATTTTTCACCTTTCATAAAAACCATTTATTTTCTAATTAATTTAGTGCTTTTTGTAGTTAAAATGAAATCAAGTTTACTTGGAAAAAGCTAAATACAACAAAAATGATTTGATAACAGAAAAAAATATCTAAATAAAATTCAAATTAATTTAAGTTTTATTTGAAACTAATAGGATGTAAATTATAAACGCTAAAAGTCAGGCTAATGTTCACCAATATGCATATTCCACCAAGTATTGCCACAGACTGTCCAGGAACTCACTGAGGCCCTGATCCAGGTCCGGCAGAAGATGCCCCAAGGACACCATCTGCTGTCTCATCAGAGGTATGCCCAGACATTGCTGGAAGTGCATAAAGGTATGTGGGGGCCATACACACTACTGAGTCACATTATGAGTTGCCGTGATGAAATTTGCATTAGTTGGATCAGTCTGTGATTTAAGTTTTTGACTTTCATTTTTAGGGTAATGGTAAATCCAGCCCTTGATGGGTTGGTGAACTTGGTTTCCATTGACTATTGTTACATCATTTTTTTCTCAACTAACTAAACTGTATTACTCAGTAGAGATTTTCCACTTGAATATTTTGTTCATCAAGACCCAATGTGTAATTTAAGTTTTCCCTTAGATTTTTGAGCACTGTGTGTGTGTGTGTGTATTTCTTTTTATGCATACTTTTGAATTTTTTCTTACATTCCTGTATGTTTGTTTTACAATTATTTATAACTTCACATTATTTCATTGTCTCCTATTAAAGATGTTTTGATGGAATAAAAGAGCTAAGCAAGTTACAAAATTCAAAACACAAAGAATTGAACAATGAATAACATAAACTGAAAATCTATTCATTTTTTTAAATGAGCATTTTAAAAATTAAGTTGAACTGCATAACAAGTTTATTTATATACCATAGTTTATACAACTAACAGTTGCCCTTAGTTATTTGCAGGAATAAAACCAATTAACAACTTAAAAAAAAGTGTACACCATGATCATTTAGAACAATAGAGAACTGAAGAGGAAAAAAAATCAACACTGACTTATCTGAAAATATACAATTACAGAATAAAACAACCAAGTGAAAAAAATCAATATCTTGTGGAAACTAATGTATACTGGATACGTCTGAAACAGAAAAACACAATAAAAATAGCCAAACATGCAAAAAACTTGTTTGAGTTCTTATTGACCAATCTTGTAAACATGTACTGTATTCCATAAGCTATCCTACCACCCTACACCTCATCCATGGGCACCAGTCTAGGATTAAAGTTGTGCATCTCTGAGCTCACTCACATTCACAGAACTGTTGCATTAATATAGTGATAGCAATCTAAGTATCTACTGTATGTACTGTCCTTTGAAACTATGAGAGAAAGCTGGAGTCCCCTGGGGTAACCACCATCAAAAGATAGGGAAGTTCTGACCACTAATCAAGTCTTATGTATGCTTAAATGAATTAGAATTGATCAATTTCTCCAAACGTATACTTTTTAAATTTTAAACCTCTCTTATAGGAAATGTATTTGTTAATTTTCCCACTAATTCCAATTTTCTAACAATAAAAAATTAAATACTTTCCTTTTCATTTCTGGGCATTGCTGATCTAACAAGTCCCTTTGGATGTGTGTGCCTGTAGCCTGTGATAGACCAGCATCCAATTCACAGCTGAGCCCCGCGTTGTTCCAGTTTCAGTCAAAACTCCAGATCAAGTGGAGCTAAGGTGAAAGTTACTTGAAATACTATAATCAGTCACTTCACTGCTAATTTTCTCTTAAGAAACTGTTAGTTTATTGAGTATGTGCTGTGATTTAATTTTCAAAAGATGTTAAAAAAATTGCGAAAAATGAAAAGCAGGCCATCAGGATGTAAAGAAAATTACAATACCACAGAAAACCTCACGTTTTAATAGGTTTTTCTGAGGAGCAACATCTCCTCGTGGTCTCTCAGCTCAAAGATCCTGAAAGAATGCCAGTGATATAATCAAGTAATTACATAAATAGCACCCATGAACATGTAATTAGTGGTAATCTTTTGGTTGTCATCAATATGTGATTCCTGTACCAAATCACAAACAAGACAAAGAAATCAATTCTAAAAATAAATAAACAAAAATAAAGAAATGCCAAAAAATAAATGACAGTGACCAAGAAATAGTCAAAAATAGTGTGGTAACATTCCCAGAAACCCTGAGAAAAGCAAAGGCAGTATGGCCAGCTTAGTAATTGAAGTTTAGATAAGTTTTGGCTGAAAAGATGCACTTAATATATTACTTTATCACTATTACCTTTTGGAGATGCAGTGTTTAGGTTACCTTTCTACTGAATAAATTCATTAGTCAAAAATTCAAAACAAGTTCCAAGACAAGAAGTTATATTAAAAGCAAAAGAGGCAGAAGCAAGCTCAAAGTTTAAGCCAAAAAGAATAAACACAAAACTATACCACAAAGTAGTATTTCATATTTAGAGAGGTTAGTCCATCCAATTAATGAGGAATCAGTCCTTAAATTTTTCAGTCTTTTCTTTTTTACCTTAGTGTTAATTCTTTGCCAGAGCAGTGCACACTATACGGGGACAGTTTCCCCAACTCTTAAAAGTTTTTCAGTGTCTTTTATACTTCGCAATACATTTTTTTTTATATAATTTTTTTTTCTCTTAAAACTTTGGCACAGACTTGAATGTTTCTTTTGCACTAAACAAACATGTTACCATAGTTACTGTCTATTCATAAACAAAATGGTGCCCATTAAAAATAATCATACTATCTTCAGCCTTGGCTTTAAGAAGCAAGAAGTCTTTAACTGTAAAAAATAAACTTTACCTAGGAAAAAATGTGAGAAGAGGGTTCCAAAATCACTACAAAACTTGATTAAGGGCTCCCACTACTAGTTTAGTGTTGTGAAAATCAACACTACATTTCAGGAGCACATGTACAGTCAAAAAGCATAAAAGATTTATGAACATATTATGTTGTTTTGCGTGGTTAGTTTGAACTCACACCCACCACCTTGATTATTCTATCACAACAATATTCTGTACAATATTTTTTTAAATATTACTTTGTTTTACCACATAGTGCATTATACAGTTCAAGTATTTTTCATCAGCTTATATTTATTACATTTAATTCAAGAGAAAGACAACAAGTTTCATCACATATAAACTCAAACCAATATATAAAACTTATTTCAGTTGTGTATATTAAAACATTAAATGTTTTGTTAAAGAGTTGTGAAAGAGTTAAAACCATTAATATTACATCATGAACAGGCAATATGCTACATACCATGTATTGTGATGGAAAGAATAGTTCTATTGTAAGCTTTCACCCAAACCAAGCAGTATTTATTATATAATTCTACTCGACTCTCTTTATCTTTGCCAAGAGACTTTCATGATACTTTGAGATTTGATAGAAAAGATTGCTGAGTGTTTAGCAGCACTCAGAGGTAATTATTCAGAGCCAGAAATTTGACACATTTCAGTCAGCTGATTGATTGCTTTCTCCAACACATTAAAGCACTTTCAGCTGTAGTGACGTTTAAAGGCTCAGATGTGATCATCACTCTTCATTATAACCTTTACTGTCAGTAAAACATTTTATCTTATTGAAACCTTTTTTTTGCCATCTGTTAGTATAGATGGGCTAGGCAGAATGTCTTGGTGATATCTAAAATGATAACGTGAATAATAAAAACTGAGTTATTGTATACAGTTAATTGTAACCAAAATATGCACACTGTAATTGCAAAGAAAAAAGACGAGTCATACAACATGGAAAAATACAAGTATGAGTGCTTTACTTTTTTCAGATTTAAACAAGCACCACATTGTGCCAAATACATTACATTAACTCTAGGTGAAATCTTTGGGTAAGATAAACACATTTGTACAAATTATTTTATTCAACACATTTTTAGTTCAGAGTCATTTGATAATGAAGATGAAACAGTGGCAAATGAAAAAGCAGTATACATGATAAAAAGTACTAAAGAGAACTCTAAACAGAGAGTGCTGTTGATAAAATTTAATTTTTCTAAATTTTAAAATCTATTAAAAATTTTTTTTTTTTTTCTTTTTTCAAAAATGTGTGGATGGATTAATGCTGCTGAAGTAAACTGAACAATGTGTAAACTCATTTTTCATTTCCTTACACCAGTGTTTCTCTGGATGGGTTTACAGCTTGCCCCACTGACTCATGAAAAAATTCTTTGTATCTGCACTTTATTAGGCATTGTTCTCTTATTTGATGGAATCCTGATAGCCCATAGGTAGATTATTTTGAAAACTGTCATTGAAGTTATCTAGCTGGTTCTTATAGTTCCGTGCCTGTTCAATTGCTACAGTTATTAAAACACCTTTTTCCAACTGGCTGTTTGCTTAGATCATGTGATGAAGTAACTGGTGTGTTGGTTTTTAAAACCTATGGCAAAGCAAAGCAAAACTTTTTTCAAAGACGTAAGCCATGATATTTCCCGTAAGCCCAAGTTCAAAGATAATTGTGAATTGTCATCAACAGTTGAAACATAACAGACTCACATATGAGGCTTGAAAAGGCAGATGAGAAAGAATTAGCTTCACCATGACACCTGTGTTAAGTCCTCAACTCTAAAACTAATAAACTTTGAAGAACTGCAGTAGTAGAAACATCCAGTAGTAGGCCGTCAGGGCCTGCAAGGCCTTCTCTGATGGCCTAAAAAAATATCTGAATCACAAACTGATGTTAATTATATTTTGTCCATTAATACTTATTAAATAATTCCAAATAGTCTGTCCGCTTCCTTTCATAGCTTTTCCGATGGTTGTGCTGCTTCCAGACATGTATTTTCGTATTAAAGCATTTAACCAATCACATTTCAGCCATCATTTGTTGCCAGGCAGGGTCAAAGTCAATGAAGTCTGTCCGGAGGCCTTCACAATCCGTTCTGCAGGCCCTCTAAAACAAAATAAATGTCGATTAAACTGTTGCTTCAACCAATCAGATTTTGAGTTGGTGTCACTAGGGCCTTCTAGCAGGTCTACAGCAACGTCACCGTATTCAGACCCGTTGATTGGATAGGATGGTGTAAGTATGCCATGGATGATTTTGCAGGAAAATTTCCCACTGATCTCCTTGACTTCCTTCATCAGAAAAATCTGAATGAGAGCATGGGGCAGCTGTACACATTGGTATGTTTGGCGGTGACCATTCCCGTGTCCACTGCTTCTGTCGAGCAGACATTTTCAGCCCTAAAGCGAATTAAAACTTATGCCAGAAATACGACAGGGCAGGTTCGACTTTGAGCATTAGCTTGGATGGCGATAGAAAGGGACTTCGTAATGGAACTGAAGCGCACGGATAATCTGTATGACAGAGTAATTGAACTGTTTTTGAGGAAAGAGAGGAGGATGGATTTTGTTTACAAATAATCCGAATTTTTGGTGAGTAAAATGTTGTGATTTTCCTAAATAATATTGCAAGTTTATGAGTTATTATTGATGTTTTTTATGTGTATCGCGGCTGTAGCTGTCGTAGAAAGGAACTTGTTCACCCCTGGTTTGTCTGTTCAATAAAGGCATTTATTGTGGCTACAGGAGTTATCTATCTGCAATGCAACGGCTCTTTATACTGTATTTCTGCATATTAAGATGGTTTTTATAACCATAAATTAGTTTTTGAGGGGTGGGTTGATTCAGACGGAGCACTACTGAAGGCCTAGGTGTGAGATGCACGGTCCGCCACTGGAAACATCATACCGTTTTTCCTGTTACTAGTATGCAAAGTATAACTGAATACAGCATAAGAAAAAAATCAATTTTCTTTAACATACATTATTCACGCACTTCTTTCATAAGCAAAATCACATTTATGAAAGTGAACTATAAAGCTCATCTGATTAAGATATACAGAACAACATCACAGAATTCATAGTGATTGGCAAACATGGAAATTGTGAGGGCATTATAAATAAACTTGACCCCTTAGGTATAAAAATCAAGGTGGAGGTAAAGAATTTAAAGGTAGTTATTGAGTCTGGCATAAACTTTAAATCACATATTAAGCAAATTACTAGGACTGCATTTTTCACTTAAGGAATACAGAAAATGTTAGACCACTTATAACTTTACAAGACAGTGAAAAATTAACTCATGCTTTTGTTTTTAGTTAACTAGATTATTGTAATGAACTCCTAAAAGGACTACCTAAGAAAGACATAAATCGGCTGCAATTAGTGCATAATGCACCTTCAGACCTAAAGATTTTTCAAGTGCGTACATTTTTGATGCCAGATACTTGATTTTGCTTGTCTTTTTGGACTACAACTTTGTCACACAGGTGTTTTTCTTTCTCTTTCTTTGACTTATTAATTATTTTCAGTAGTGGCCTGAGCAGGAAGAGGCAGAGCCTTATGCGCAATTAAGGCACTTAGCTGCTGTGGTCAAAAGGGATGCAGTCAACTGAGAGAACAATACAAGACCTCCTGATTGTCAATATTGTTTGCTATGGCATTATTTAATATTAGCGTATAGCCCTTTTATTAGAAAATATTCTATAGATATTTTTATAAAACTGTTGTAACAGGTCATTTTTTCTATTTTTCTATCTAGTCAACTTCTGAATTTGAATTATATCACTTATGTTTAATCATATTAAATAGATGGCTTTCCAAGATTTGTGGTACTGACTTTTAAAATGATTTATCTTTTTGCCATATCTTACTAAAATACCTTTTTTGATCAATGTGCTATTTTAAACCACATGAGTACTGCTTATTTTCTATTGCAGTGAAACACATCACAATCTAATTAAATATAAAATCTGAGACAAGCTAGTGTGATGGCTATGTTTTAGATATTTT
This sequence comes from Erpetoichthys calabaricus, assembly GCF_900747795.2. Lineage (NCBI taxonomy): Eukaryota > Metazoa > Chordata > Cladistia > Polypteriformes > Polypteridae > Erpetoichthys > Erpetoichthys calabaricus. Next base: position 123,761,609 of record NC_041395.2, on the reverse strand, counting down.
GTTCAGTCCAAGCAAACATTTTTTTAATTCAGTAGGTTTGTGCTGTGCTCTGTGATTAACTCGTTTAAATGTACAATGAAAAGGGAACTGTTTCAGTTCAAGAATTTGTACCTTATATGTTACTGATCCCTGTTTTTTTCTGTGTTGGTATGGCCTCATCAGGAACATCAGCTCGATTGATTATTTACGTTAAATAAATTGAATGATTATTTTAAGAATTTTTTTATATTGAATATGTTTATGTGTGTATATATTATTTGATTCCTTATAAACCCTCTGTGGAAAGAGCCACAAATAAGGGTTTCTGTTATGTTTTTTTTCCATACTCGGGTGTAATAGTAGCTCTGAGGCAATCTACATAAATCATTTTATACAGTATTTCCTTTTATCCCTTTTGATTTTCTATGCTTTTGTGTTGTGTATTTTAATCTTACATGTTTTTCAAAGTTTTTTGGTTTAATTGTATTATTTATTTTGATTTCCCATCCCTTGTTTAATTCATTACATAATTACATTATATGTAAATTTCTAAGTTAAATTTTAGATAAATTCTTTGAGGTTTTGGACTATTTTTTTGGAATATCACATTTTCCTGATTTCCAGGAGCATTCCTAAAAGCCTAGACAGACTGATTTTTAATTTGAGTAGCAGACATTTTAGGTATGTAACAGAAGGGAAATCAAATGCTGCCAAAGTTGAAACACTAAACGAGATGAGTTTGTTAATCAACAATAAAAGGAGATTTTTAGAACCAGTGTAGTTAAGAACTATCTAGCAATATGTTGTTTAGTTTTCAGAATTCCAGGATCTCTGTAAAGTATAGAATTGTTTCCTCAAATAGTGTTTTTTTTTTGTGTAGTTTTTGAGTTTCTACAAGTGAAGAGTTTGTTTCAAAAAACCTTTATGAACTTCTTCAAAGTATTTTTTCTGGGGGCAGAACCATGTCAAGGTGTGGTATTAAGAGGTCCAGCCAACCAGGAGACCCACAGTTTACATACTCATTGAAATGAAAATGCGCAAATGCTTAAATATTTTAATAATACGACTCACAAAACCCTTGTCAATCATGCGCGTCTGGGGGTCCTCAGACTAACGTAAGCAACACCACCCTGGAATGAGGGGGTGGTGTCACTAATGGTATCCTATCTTTTCTACACACTCCAGAGAAGACCTGAACCTGAGTCCACTAAGAGCCAGAGATGCATACCAGAAAGAGAGAGCAGAGAGCTACAAAACCTGCAAGACTGACTTTAAGTCATTTTTGCCTTTTAATTTTCTGAGCGAAGAGTGAATGCTTTATTCAAAACTGAAGGGCTGCACCATGTCATAGGCCCTCAGATGCAAGCTACATATTATTGTAACAAAACTAGCTTGAAAAGTGTCAGGTATATCCAGATGCTGATGCCAACTTTGAATGCATTGCATTATATTAGGTACATAAGAAGAAAAATGAGGCCATGTAGAGAGGTTATAAATATGGCATTTAAAGGGTATTTATTGGATTTGCTGTGAAAACCAAGAGCAAAAACCAAATAAGCACAGGCACTGATGCCAGCAATGACAACAATGATGGCAGCATCAATAGACCTAAAGGTACCAATAGTATTAGTAACAATGGGCTGCTTACCTCAACTCAGCACTACAAAACAATACAATCAAGTTAACTTAAATCTTTCAGATGGAGAGTCTTATGACATTGATGCAATTAAGTTGTTAAATCAGCTCCAAACAGTTAGAGAAACAATTCCTGCTAAAACAACAAAGCAACAGTTGAAGTCCTTCTGTTTTTAAGATCCCTCAAAGGATTATTTTTCAATGAAGCAGCTATATTTCACTAACAATTACAGATACAGTGGTCTCAGGATAACAAAGCTTTTTGAAGTGAGTCCTATAAAGAATTAACTAAGGACAATTATGTTCCTACAGAGACCATGTAGTCTTGCTGTACTGTCTACTGAAACAAAGACTTTTTGCATCAAGCCCTAGTAAAGATAATTTTAATAATAATAATAACAAATTCTTTATTTTTATATAGCGATTTTTCTCACTTCCCAAAGCGCTTCAGTTAGTAGGGAGCCACCTGGATGATGCAACAGCAAACATTTTAGCGCCAGTATGCTCACCACGCATTAGCTATTAGTTGGTGAAGTGTTGAGAAAGATAGCCAATTAGGGGTGCAGAATGACTAGGATGTAGTGGACTGTTTAGCCTGGACATCGGGATACACCCTACTCTTTATGAAGGATGCCCAGGGATCCGTAATGACCACAGAGAGTCAGGACCTTTGTTGACCTTTGTCCCATTATTACTTAATGGTGTTTTTTTCATGTTATCACTATGCTTTTTCCAACTCTGTGAGGTACTACATCATAATCAAAAACTGTAGGATGTTTGAGCATAAGTCAACATACTGTATGTGCAGTACCTGTGATTCACTTTAGTTTACATTTTTTGTGTTTTGTAAAGTACAGTCATATTGCTTCACTTTCATTTTAATAATGTTTTTCTGTAATATCACTTCCAAAGAATGATGCATTTTTGCTGATATTGTTATTAATGGACATATTCAGAGCAAGCTCCAACTTACATATAAAACTATAGCAGCATTTCCTGAAAATGATGAATCTTAATGATTTACGAGCAGCTTTAAGATGCACATATGTAACATACAGTACAAGCTACTTTTTCATTTGTTTTTCAAAATCTTTTTTAAGCAGCCGCTTTAGGAGCAAGCGTAAAGTACCACTTAATGAAACCCGTCCCTAAAGTCACTTACAAAAAAGCATCATAAATCAATTGAAAAGCATTTGATTGATAAATTCATTGTATGTTATCATTATTGGTCCGTCAGTGGAATGAAGTAATGAAAGTAGTATAAAGTAAATATGACATAAAAGTTATCAAATATGATACAGAGAATAATTAAGCATAAAATCAAACAGTTATTGTCACTCAGACAAATATAAAATAAATGACAGGCATGCCATAAAGGAAAAGCACCCATATTTAAAGAAGAGAACAGCAGAGTGCCATTGTTTAGTAACTCATGTAGCGGCCTTTCCGACAGTGAGAAAAACAAAAATGGGGTGATACAATAAAGAGAAGACGTCGGCATATCACAACCTATTTTACTGTCTTTCAGACACACAGACACCATTTGGACAGCCTGGTATATATTTCATTTATACAATTGGTTGTTTTCTCCAGTCATTAAATAATGTAAAATTGTATTATGCAATCGAAATTCCCAAAATCCTTCAGACAGTGCAAGATATGTTCCCTACTCAAATACTTTTTTATTTATTTTTATTCATTTTCTTAACCTGCTTATCTAGAGCAGGGTCACAGGGCTGCTGGAGTATATCTCAGGAGTCACTGAGCACCATGCTGGAACAATCTATAGTCAGGGCGCCAGCCCATTGCAGGTTGAACACACACACACCCACTCACAAGGGCTAATTTAGCAATTTCAATTCACCTAACCTGCATGTCTTTTGACTATGGGAGGAATCAGGATCACCCAAAGGAAACCCACACAGACCGTGAGAGAGCATGTATACTCAATGCAGGGAGCACCTTGGGCATGAAACCCAATCTGTTTGCTGTGAGGCAGCATCACACCATACAACCCCATTATATAATATAATGTAATATAATATAATATATATGAGGTCAGCAGAAGAGCATTTTCCAAATAGCTATACCTGTACCTTGCTTTCCACACAATGCACGTTTGCTGATATGCTGGGTTGTATTGTTCTTTGGCTGTTTTCTGAGGATTAGTTACAGGTGTCAACAAGTATGCATGAGAGTGATACTTGCTATCATCCAGCAGCCATCGCCCAGTAAATTCATAATTTCCTCCCTTTTAACACACTGTCGAATTGGTCTCAGTGAAGACATTGTGGGAACTCCCAGGGCATTTTGCCACAGAATCCTTAAAAAGTTCCTAGTGATTGTAAAATGTTCAAGCAGAAAATCTTTATGGCAGGTGTAACAAGGGTCCATTAGGCTGGGTGTATGAATGAGTATCAGCTACACCCAACTGGTTGAATTTAAATAATGCATGGGGTTCTCCAGATAATGGTCAGAGACACAGAATGCAATGCATGTTCTCCTGGGTGGGCTTTCTTTATTGCAGTCATACTATCTTAATCCAAATGTTTAAACCTCAGCACCTGTCTCTCCCTTTTTTTTTTTTTCATGCTTCTCACCATAACCAAGTGCAACACAGAAAAGTCTCCATGAAAGTAAAGCTACCTGCAACCTTAGAACAACTGTTCTTCAAAACTTTTAAAGAGCACAGAAATATTAATTTATAAATGCTAATTATTCACAGTCTAAATTGTTAAAATGAATGTAACAGTTTATCCATAAAATGTCATATTATAAATGCTTTATTGCATTTTATCATGATAATAATAACCTCGACATAAATCTTTGTATTTCAAATGTTCAGAGACCTGTCGTAATTTGAATTTAACATATTCTGTGTGGCAGCTACTGCCTGTGGCTACAAAAAGATGCCCTTTTAAGAAGCATTTAGTGATTGGCGACTAGGTCTGGGAATAAGAATTTAACGTGCTAATTTAGTTATGATGGGGTTTGAGAACTACCCATAAATTAACAGTTGATTTTAAGGTTGCTTTTACAATGTTCTTAACATCATGATGCTTTCAGGAAGCACAGCCTGGTTACAGATGTCTGTAGAAAATTAACACATTTGTAACCTGGATGGCCACCTGTTTTCTGTCTTTGGATGGTCCCTGTCATTTTGTTATCATTTTATATCTCCACAGCCATGTTCTTTGTGTGATGTGTGATGTGAGTCATCTTGTCCTTCCTATAAAGGTACGACACAGCTTCTGATATCATAGTGATGAATATTTATTTTTTTTAATGTTTGTAGTGTTAATTCATAGTGTTACAGAGGAACGTTTGTCATTGAGTTGAACTTTGTCTTTGGTTTAGTGTTTTGGTACTATTACTAGTTCAGTCATCTTATTTTGATTTATTTGCTTTATTCCATTTGTATGTGTCCATCTACTGGTTAATTTGTCAGGCTCACAAAAAGACACAAAACACCTGCCTATTCCGAGGTGGTCTTTGCAGTCAAGAGTCAAAGGGCTTCAACAGTAGTAATGCAATGAAACCAAATGGTTTATCTTTTCCTTTGTATAAACATGGCTATTTCTCTTCCTATTTTGTTCAAACAAAACACTAACACAATTACTGTGCCTGCCACCTGAACTTATAATATTAAACTAATGATGTCACATGCGGACACACTCATGTGCAGTGTAACAATGGCTGCAGAGTGTCCGTGTACATAGTGTGCCCCGTTTATGTCATGAATTGACAGCACTTTGGACAATAAAAAACTAAACAACAAAGAATAAAGGGATCCTGTTGATCCTAAAATGTCTGGAATTTTATTTACTAGTTTTGTAACTATTTGTTCTTGACTAAGCCATATCTTCAGGTCAGCAACCAAAAGCTACAGATTGTTCAGTGAGTTTTTATTATATACCTAATTAAAAATGTTTCTGCCTGAGAGAAGCCAACTGTCCTGGCTTAATATTATGTCATGACTTTGAGAGATGATTGAATGATTTTTAAAGAAAACAGGTTGTCTTGCAAAATCTTTTTCCTCAATTGATTTTTTAGGTTCAGATATAAAACTATTTTAAAAAATTATTACATGTGTGGAATACAGCCCGGACATACAGGTAGACATGTTTAAAAGCACCACCACACGTTTATTTACAGTATACTATATACAAGTGCACACACAACCCCCAAAACTCCCCCAAAGTCCAGGCCCTCTCACAATGCAATGCCTCTCTTCGCTGCCTCCACTCCTCTTCTCCAAGACTCTGTCCACTTCTACCCGACTCCAGCCATCGAATGGAGGGAGGCGGCCCCTTTCATCCCCACCCGGACATGCTCCAGGTGCTTCCCGATTAGCTTCCGCTGGGACTCCCCAGTGTGGCGGAAGTACCGGCTGCATACCTGGAAGCACTCCGGGTGTCCCTGGTCTTTGTTCCCCCAGCACTTCCGGGTGTGGCGGAAGTGCTGAGGGCCAGGGCTCCTCAGGCATCGGGGCGCCCCCTGGCGGTGACCATGGGCCACTATAGGGTTAAGGTTCCAAGCTCAGTTCCCGTGGTCCCCAAAGCCACCAGGGCGGTCGCCCCCTCACGGTCTGGAGGAGGCAAAATCCCTCCTCTGGTCCTTCCGGGCATCCCATCTGGGTTCCACCCCCAGCTGCCTGTGACACATGCTCAATATTATTCAAAGTAAATTCAAAGTAAAAGCATTAAGAATCTAAGAAAATTATCTTACTATTTTTTTTAGCAAGAAATTAAGTCAGTGAACAAGGTAAACAAATTTTCAGAACTAGCTTCACAAAAACTAATGCTGCACAGGGAATTGTAATGCATGGGTTGTCAAAACAGGTAGAAAAAACACATGTGCAGTTCTAATTACAAACTAGGGTACCATTGACAGTAAAATTACTTTAAACTAAAATAGTACATATCACATGTAGGAGACTAATCTTTCCATTTTCAGATAAATGTTTTATTTTTTGCCTGCTGTAGATGATGGCAACACTAGTGATGGGCAGAAACTTTGTGAAGCAGTAAGACATTAGAAGTTATTGTCCCTGAAATTGTTTTGAGGCTTTGAAACAGTGTCATCCATCTTTCTAGTGCAGTGTTTCTTAAACCAGGGTTTCCCACCCTATGGGCCAAACACAGACGAAACCCTGCCCCCACTGCTCCAATGATCACAGAGTCAGCATCCCAGGTGGAGTGCGGCTGATCTTTGATGATTTCCCCAACCCCCGCACTGATGATAGTGCTCAATTCATCAAGGTGGAAAAGCATTCATGATATACTGTACGCTTCACTCATCTAATGCTCTGGGAAATGTGCAGGACCACCCACCCCGTTTGATAATTTGATGATTGTGCTCGATACACCGATGAGGACTACCACCATTCGACTCAGACAATAATGCTAAATTCACTGAGGGAGAAAGGCGAATTGTGAAAATACACTGGCATTTTAAAAACAGGACTGTGACACTACAAAGTTTGGGAAGCACTGTCTTAAACTATGGATGATGATGTACCGCCCACTACTGAGAGTATTATTTATTGCGGCAGTATGTGAAACAATGCTGTTGACATGTCACAGAGTGCTATAGTTTCTGTGGCATAAAAATATATTGAGTATTCCCTACCTCCCATCTCACAATCTACTAAACAATCAAACTGAGATGACGGACAAGGATAGACACATATAAGAAAGAGGGAGAGAGGGTTGATTGATATAGAAAAGCTTGTTAAGTGAAGGGAATGTGGTGCCTGAGTCAAATGTCAAAATGAAAATAACAGTTGTGGGATAAGAATGTGATGTTTTTTTGGGTGTTATATAGTGCTTTGCAGTGAAGTAAGTTAAATGCAGTTTCAGTAGCCATGAACAACTGGTACGTCATCATGTGGCATACATTACCTCAAAAGCTGCAAGCACAAACAAGATTTTGCATTAAGTTCAAAGTAGCTCAGTGATTAGAAATTCCTTCTTGTAACAACTATTTAAAGTGGTTCGATTAATATCCATCTACTGGTAGTGTGAACAAGATGTTAGTTTGCCAACTAACAGTAACAGCACCAAAAAATATTTGAAAAGGGTGAGATAAGCAATAGTTAAATACTTCGAACTGAACTATTCAACAAATTATTCAGCAAGATTTATCCTATCAATTGTATAAAATACATTAGTGTATACATAGGAATATTTTAGCTTTTTTTTAAACTAATCTGCTTGAAATGTTAAATGGAAACCAGGGTATGTTAAATTATTTGCAAATTTGTTTAGAAAAAATTATCAATAAAGTGAAGTTTAATTGAACTATGTTATTAGAAAAATGTTATTTCAGACAATGAAAATAAGTTGCATTGATTCATTTTTGAGCTATAGTCAATCCTCAACTTTCATGGGGATAATGTTGCTAGAAAACAGCGCAAAATTCAAAGATGTGATGTTAATAAATTGACCCTATGGGAAACAGGGGGTTAGGTTCCCACGACTACTAAACACTAATCTTTCACTAGAAATTGCTCAAAGTACATTTTTCTGTTTAGGATTCTTTATTATTAAAATGTTTCTGGTAATATGCACTTTTCATAACATCAAATAACCCATAAAATGCTGTACACAAAATGAAACTGGTAACATGCAAAACACTTTTTCCCCCTAGTCATTCCCTAGAATTCTGTAACATTCTGTGCAAATACAATAGTCGCTGCTGTTAGACCGGCAAGGTCTGTCCAGCAGATAGCGTTGGAGATTGTGAAAGTTGCACCAGCTTGAAATAAATCACCAGCTACAACTGCTTTGTGTGCCTCATGAGATCATTATGGTCTCGGAGTTTAGAGCATAGCTGAGATGTTTAACACTAGAATTACCAGAGCCTATGAAAAAACTCGTATATCCGGCCCACCTTAAATCGCTTCTTAAATCCGTTCACACCTCTCCGCCAGCATCCTTTGTCCTCTAAATGTGCTGATAAAAGACAAGCTGCCAGCAGCCGGCTATTCCATCCCCCCACCGACTTAGAACGTGAGCGAAGTTTTCCCAGCTCACGCCTTGATTGATTATGTGGGAGTGAAGTGGAGTTTTACAGTGGAAATAAGAGATCATTATTCTAAAGTAATCTGTGTAAACACATTGTTAAAACAGAAACTTTTTCATATTTTAGTAATAAATGTTACAAAATGTAGTAGGCATAAACTATAGAAAAAAGAACAACATGTGCGTTGTCCCTGACTCTCTAAGTAAGATCGGGGGAGGGGTGATGTTAGAGCACCTGCGCTTATTCAGTGCAGCTGGGACAACGCACATGTTGTTCTTTTTTTCTTTCAGTACACGTGGCTTCCCTGTTTATTTCTATATCTAGTGACTTCTCTGTCTGTCTGTCTCTCTATTACGCAGTGCTCTGTCTGTCTGTGTGTTATGGATCTTAAAAATAAGTTATAAGGACAGTTGTTCCTGTTAATTGCAGTCTCAATTGTTAAAAAAATATTTGAAAAGGAGCCTCCCACATGAAAATATAACGATCTCAGTAACTGACAGTGCATACCAATGTATAAATTTTATGTCCGTTTGAGGTTTAAAAGAAAAGAAAAAAAAAGCAACACTTCATCCCCAGCGGGGAATCGAACTCAGGTCTGTGAGGCAAGGAAAAGCTGCTCTGCGCTAAGAGGCAAATCTTAACACGTTACACCACAGAAGCTGTTTAATCATTCTTGAAGCTTTTGTGAAAGTGTTTATTTGATCTTTGGAACTCGGGCTTTATATATTCTATAGTTTATGCCTACTACATTTTGTAACATTTATTACTAAAATATGAAAAAGTTTCTGTTTTAACAATGTGTTTACACAGATTACTTTAGAATAATGACCTCTTATTTCCACTGTAAAACTCCACTTCACTCCCACAAAATCAATCAAGGCGTGAGCTGGGAAAACTTCGCTCACGTTCTAAGTCGGTGGAGGGATGGAATAGCAGGCTGCTGGCAGCTTGTCTTTTATCAGCACATTTAGAGGACAAAGGATGCTGGCGGAGAGGTGTGAACGGATTTAAGAAGCGATTTAAGGTGGGCCGGATATACAAGTTTTTTCGTAGGCTCTGGTAATTCTAGTGTTAACCTTGAGATGAGCAGCCTCAATGTCTCTAGCTAGCCGGTCGATTTGTTAACACCAAAGACATGCCTAACAGAGGCTGTAGACATTCTGGCACATAGTTGTCTATTATTTTTATTTTCTCACTATGGCGTATCACTGACTTTGCACACTTGAGCTTATAGCCAAAGGACTAGCCCTATGGTTTCGGGATATAATTGCAATGCAAAACCTATTTCTTTTTAAGCAAAATAATGAAAATACAGTATGTAAGAAATGCATGGGGTGCTATTTACTCTACAATGGTAAAGTGAAACACACCAATGAAGAGTCTAGGAGGATACTAGCTGCTCCCTATGCTTATATGCATCATGCCTGTCATTTTTTTCCTGCTGTGCAATAAATCCACAAATCTGCATGGTTGCCATTGTGAAAATGAAGATGAGGTTACTAAATTAATTGTGCAAATGCCTGTAGTCATGAAAGTTAAACGCCCAAATATTGAGAATTGACTGTACTTTATTCCTTAACTGGCTCCACAACTCAATGGACTAAGTTAACTGTCTGTTTATACTATACTTTCAATAATTATCATCGTGCCACACCCTAAGAATTTCTCTCCCTCAGCTTTACTAAATCTTGATAAGCATTTACACTAGCAGTGATTCCTATCTCTATTCCTGTTTTGAATAATAATTTTGCTTGTTTGCATGTTCTCAGCATGTGCACATAGGTTTCCTGTAGGTGCTCCGGTTTCTTCCTAAGGTTCAAAGACATGCTGGCTAGGTTGATTGGCTTTGCTAATTTGGCCCTGCTGTACAGTGTATATGTGTGTTCGCCTTGCCGTGGACTGGTGCCCTGTCGAGGTTTCTTCTTTCCTTGGGCCCAATTTGTGAGTAATATTCATCATGGAAATATGGTTGAAACTTTTTTAATTATATGGACATTGGTATTTGTCTATCTATAGCTCCACTGTCATTATAATATTAATCTTCTTCTTAGATTCCAGTATGGTACCAATTTTCTAAATCTGACCCTCAGATTAAAAAATGTAAGAACCCTCCTTCTCTAATAATAATCTCTAATAAGTAATATTACACATTCTGACAATGGTGTGCAATGACAGTCTCTGAAATAATAACCCTGACTGCTGCTGACAAACCCTGATAATCATTGTAGCTGTGATGTATTGTGCTTTTTTTATTATTAATAAGTTAAACTTCAAAAAAATATAATAATGCCACAAGATGGAAAGCACAATACAACCACAGCTTTAACATGAGACAATCCTCTCTCTTGCCCTAACCCAAGCTCTTGTCAAATTTTTCTCTTTTTGCATTTTATCATTATTATCACTGCGCCACTGGAGCAAGAGTGGTGGTGATTTCCTTAAATTATTATGCAACCTGTTAGGAACCTTAATGGACAAGTATGTAACCCTACCAATTTCTTCTGCTCTAATCATGTTGAAAAGATGAGGAATATGTCAGTCCCAGCTTGGACTGCTCACCCTGAATCTATGTTACTAGTACCAGTTCTAGTCAGTGGGATGAGACGCTGTCAGCCAACAGCAAGGTGCAGCACCTTAAAAAAAAACGAAACTGTCTATCTGTGAGTGCAAAAAAGAGGAGAGTCTTAAATAGGCATGCAATCCAAAAACACAAGGGTGACTTCAGGAGAATGGAGCTTCTTGAAGCTAAAAAGATTTACAAAAGGAAAGAAACTATATATTCAGTACAACAACAGAGTACATTGTTAATTAATGAGCTGAGTACAATTTCTTTGGAGCATAAACTGGTGCAGAAAATTGCAATTGAAGTTGTAGTAAAGATCTTTGCTGCCACAAAGGCTTGCATTTTCTCATTATTATCACTGCTGTTTTTAATAGTAAAGACTCTCACGTTTCTTAAGATTGCCTTTACTTCCTTGTTGTTTGGGGTCCAATAGCCACCAATGTTGTATGTATAAAAATGACATTAATAATTTCAAATAGAGACTCTTTATTGTTCTGAATAACAGGAATGGCAGATTTTTAGAGAAGAAAGGAACAGGAAGATAAAATATATTCAAAACAAACAACATCCATCCATCCATTTTCCAACCCGCTATATCCTAACTACAGGGTCACGGGGGTCTGCTGGAGCCAATCCCAGAGTGCAAGGCAGGAAACAAACCCCGGGCAGGGCGCCAGCCCACCGCAGGGCAAACACACACACACCAAGCACACACTAGGGACAATTTAGGGTCGCCAATGCACCTAACCTGCATGTCTTTGGACTGTGGGAGGAAACCAGAGCACCCGGAGGAAACCCACGCAGACACTGGGAGAACCTGCAAACTCCACGCAGGGAGGACCCGAGAAGCGAACCCAGGTCTCCTTACTGCAAGGCAGCAGCACTACCACTGCGCCCCACAAACAACATTTGTAACCTAAAATCAAACATTTAAAGCCCAAAATAAAACCCTAATTTATAGCCAAGAAAATTCAAAATAATCAGTCTAAAGCCAGGAAGTCAAAAAAAACAAAGAAAGCCCAAGACAATTGTTTGAGAAATCCATAATCTTGGACAACCAGGAAATGCATTGATCATTATATTTTAAACTAGCAAAATACCCGCGCTTCGCAGCAGAGAAGTAGTGTATTAAAGAAGTTATGAAAAAGAAAAGAAAACATTTTAAAAATAACGTAACATGATTGTCAATGTAATTGTCGTAAGCTTATGTTAGTATTGAGAGTGAATTTGATGATTGTAACAAAAAGGCAGGAGTCACCAGCAGGAAGATATGAAGCAAGACCAACAATAACAGGTTTGAAGCAGTGGAGTAAATGAAAAGGCAGGAGTCACCATCAGGAAGATGTGACGGAAGATGAACAATAACAGGCTTGAAGTGGTGGAGTAAAGAAGAAGGGAGCAGTGAGCACGATGAACAGCTGAGGAAAGTAAGGAAGTGAGTGAGGAGGCACATGAGTGCGGGATGTTATTAATGTATATAGGCAGGGAGCCAACCACGTAGTAGGTGTGCGGACAGCAGCCGTGTGGAAAAAGAAAGGGGGACTGGGGGAAGCCCTTGTGTATCTCTGCCATAAAATAAATTCCTTACAGCATAATTGTTTGAACCACCAAAAAAAGACGTATTTTTTGAGTTTGTTATGGGGCATGGCGTAAAATGAAACATACTTAACGTTTGTAAGTACAGTGTAAAGGATGAGCATGGGAAATTTGGGCTTCCTACGTATATTGGAAGTCACAGAAATAGTGAGGGGTGTTTCCCCATTCTATATATACAGTTTAGGGGTACACCCATTTCCCCCTTAACCTAACATACCTAACTTTTGTAAGTACACTGCAATGCGAAATTTCAGCTTCCCACCTATATGGAAAGTGGGAGAATTAGTGATGAGTCAGTGAGGGCTTTGCCTTTTATATGTATAGATAAAGTGATATCACACAATGTGCACTTAGAGATGAATTTACCTAGCAATGCCATAGAAGTGATGAATAAATGAACACAAAACGGTGCCACAATAAAAGAAAAACACAAATTGTGTTGTCATAACGTAAAAAAAAATTAGCTACTTCAAAATGAAAATTAACCTAATATACAATAGTAAAAACAGACTCTACACCCTAGAAAATGCTATGCTGGATAAGATACATTTTTGTTTAAATAATAGATCAAGGAGAAAATTCTGACAAATAAACTATTGTAACATTTATTTCCTGTCACTTACATCTGAGTTAAACATAACTTAAGTAAAGATAAAATGATTGAAGTCTTAACCATTGCCACTGTCAAAAATTAAGAGTGCACAATTCAGAAAGGAGATGAAATCTGTATTATTATTATTATTATTATTATTATTATTATTATTATTATTATTATTATTATTATTACTACATCAGGTTATGACAAATATTTAATTATTTATACCTTTATATGCAATGTGGCCTGTGTATATTGGCAAACTGGGCGAATGCCTAAAGCAGCATGGGTGCTGGCAACCAAATGTGAATGAAACTATTATCTTACCTATTAGGAACTTGATGACCGAGCATGTCATCCAACCAATTTCTCTTTAACCATGTTGAATGGCCGAGGAATATGTCAGTCCCAAAAACGCAAAGATGACTTAAGGAGAAGCTAAAACTTATTTAAAAAAAGAAAAAAACTACTTGTACCTTATAATGGCACATTACAATGTTAACAGGCTCAGTACAGTTTTCATGGAGCATGAACTGGTGCATAATTATTGTACAACACAAAGCTAATTAGAACACAAATAACATTTTATTCACCAACAATGGCACTGGGGTGACTTTGATCGTTCTCTATGGGATATGATTATAGTCAGCATTACTATGTCATCATCTCATATTTCAGAAAAATATGGTGTAACATAAAGACTGTTCCAATTTCTAATCTTATACCTAGATATTTATTTGGAGAGACTGGACATTTTTAAGTGATTTGAAATTCAGACAGTGAAGCAGAATGAGGGACAGGAACAACAGTGCAATTTGTTGTGCTACCCTGAACCACAAAGCAGTGGAGTGTATGACTACTACCAAGCCCAATATTTGTGCATATGATTGGTGAATAGTATTCAGTATTTATTGAGTGTTAAATGTGACATATGTGCCTGTTCAATGTTTCTGTTAATTATCCTGGAAACCATTTTTTACATTATTTACATCTACAACAGCTCACTATGACCAACCCCAGGCCAAGAATAGGTTTCAACAAACCCAGGCAGACAAGAGCAGTAATTAAGGAGCTTCAAGCAAGCCAGATGGTGATGATGAGCCAACAAGACCCATGGACAAAACAGAAGCAGGCACTAGTTCAAAAGATCTCTTGGTCTGTGTTACAGCAGGCTCAGTACTTACGTATCAAATTTCTTATCTAATCATTGTATGATGTTCTCCCAAGTCTTCCTAACCTGCTATCTTGAGGCAAGGCTGCTTCTCCAGCATGTCTCTTACAGCATAGAAAAGGAACTTTTGAAGGCATACTTGGCTGCTGCCATAAAATACTAGAGGAAGGTCATTATTGTTGGCACCACTGATCAGGATCTGAAGGATTAATTGCAGAAACAATCAACAGTGCCAAGGATAAGTCAAAGTGCCTTCACTCAGCAACAATATTGCTCTCATATTTCCAGGGGGTGGAGAAGCCAGCATCTCAACCCAAAGCGAAAGAAAGACTATCTAGAACAGGATATTACTAGCAGATGTGTGTGGATCTGGGAAAGCAGCTTTGTGTAACAGAAAACATCTTAGAGACCACACTCAGGGCAGACATAGTGCTTTTTTTCAGAATCAACAAAGCAGGTAGTCATGCTGGAGCTAATGATTCCCTGGAAGAAGAGGATGGAAGAAGCAAATGAGAGGCAGTGGGCCAAGTATGAAGACTTAGTGGGGAATTGCCACAGGCGGGGCTAGTTGGGGAAGTTGTGACTAATAGAAGTGAAGAGGATTTGCAGTTTGATTAATGTGCAAGACCTACAATATCCTAGGCATCACAGGCGTACAAAAGGAGTAGTCTATCAGGACCACCACAGATGTAGGAGAGAAGGCCTGAAAATGGTTGTAAACAAGAAGAGCAAGCCATGGACACAACCAATTTGGGCACAAGCTGGGAGCTGATCACTCCGGGTTGAAACCTGGGAGAGGGTGGCTATTGTTCAAAAGGCCTGAAACACCCAATGACCACAGGTAACATCACTGATGATGTGCCCAAGTGCAACATTGGATGCATCAGAAACCTAGTTGTTTCCATTGTTTACTTATGGTGATATTTTATATAATAACTATATTATAATATTGTTTACAGAATATAAAAGAGAGTAAGGAATAATGTTTTTTTGTCAAGATTAAGAAACTGAAACTGAAAGGTAAATTTTTTATATACTTTTTCGTATCTAGGTATTTCAACAAGAATTCTGAAAAAAGAAAAAAAAAGTTCCTAATAGGGTGGTGGTGGGTGGTAATTCTTACTTGATATATAAAAATATTACATTGAAATAAAAGTTGTGAACATATGTAATGCTGCATTTTAACTCATGGAACAAGACCTTTCTTCTTTTTGGAATAAATGCTTTTTCCATTTATCCAACAGACTTACTTCAGTACATATTTACATCATATATACTGTACAGGCTAAGCATTCTGCAATAAATTTATTATAACTGTTTTAAACTTTTTTAATGCAACAGTCACTATTTCATCTCAGTGCAGATTTTTAATTTCATGGTTTGGCAACCAGGACGTAGCCACCTAGGAACACTGTGGAAGATTAAGCCAGTAGCTATGGTACTGTGCCATTTTGTTTTCAATGTATGTCATTATAGCTGTTAATCCTATGCATCTCAAACCTGTTCTGCCATAATTGCAGTTCTTAGTCTTCTTATACACACTATCACATCTACAGTATGCTATGAAATTTAAATTTTCCTTTGGACTTCCATTACAATCTGTCACTTTTCCAAAAGGAAAATGAACATTCAGAAATGGAACTAAATAAATGGCAAGTTAAATTGTAAAAGCAAGTTGCCATTAGAATTGTACAATTGCTTTTAATCTGATTCTTAGGACTTTTTCTGAGCAAGTGTAATGACATGTTACATTATGTAATGTAAGTTGATTTTGTACTTCATTTCTTTGCTTTGTTAATATTTTCTCCATGTAGTTGGCCTGATGCACTCCTTAGTGTTTAGCTTCTGTTTTGTAGGAGCTGTTTAATTTTGAGAGATTAATTCAACGTTTTCAATGTATGACCTTGTCAATAAATGAATAATTCCAACTAAAATATTTTCTTATTAATTTATAGTATATAATCACAATAATTTTTTCAAAGAGGTTTCACCTATAATTCAAAGCTAAACCTTAATCCTAAATCAACTTATTACAAATAGGAGTCTGAAGCTTCACATCTAATCTAAAATAATAAAGAACTATGAAATAACACAACTTTATAAAAGAACTCAATACAACAATAATATGTGAGAAGATATTCAATGCCAGCAATGCTGCTCTTATAATAACATACTATTAAATCCACAAAATAAAAGCTTGCATTTAACCTAAATCCAGACAGTAAGGAGAGTGTTAATGATTTTTAATGACTCCTCACTCAAGAGGTTAGACATATCATGATAATCATACCCAAAGCCTTGCTAAAGTTCATGTTTGTGTTTGTCACATCTTAGTTTAATATTGTAAATTGTATTGGACAACAGCCTAGATAATCACAGCATGCAGTGGTTTAAATGTATAAGGATGTCTCAGTATATTTAATTCCTTATATATAGTTTACGCAATATGTAATGTGTATCTTTATTCCCATATAAAGGTCTTTGTCAATATTTGTCTGCCAAGCCTACATCTATAAATCTTTACAACAGCTCAAAACAACCTGCACTGACATAAATGTCTAGAAATGGAACATGCTTCCTCTTGGGTAAATTCATGCTTGACCTCTAGGGCATACTAATGCCCAAAGCAATTAAAACCCTGTCTGTCATTTTCAGCCGTTAAGCCATTCATTTTCTCCTTTAAGGACACAATTTAAAGGGAATTTATATACTCTATGTAAATATACTGTTTTAATTACTGAAAATTGATATAAATAAATTAAGAAATGTTTCTTACAGATCCATCTGCATTTAAGCAACTGCAGAGCTATAAAAAATAGTATGCTCACATAATTCAAATCCATGCTTAGAAAAGACCTAGGCAGTTAAATTTTTTTAATGTTTTAGATAACATAGTATTTTTTTAGGGAAAAGGGAAAACTGAGGTGGTCCTAATTATGTAGCTCTTCTAGAAGTATATCTGATAATGCTGATTAACACTATTACTTCTTAGTAAAGGTGCAAATAAATCTTGGTCATGGTGTCTCAGGAATTCTCATGTTTATCATCTGAATCATTTTCTGTGCTGTGTGCCAAATTAAAATCTGCCAGGACAACTTCAGTAGCATCAGCTTCATTGCATTGCAGGTTAGTTTTTAAACAGCTGTCTGGCTAAGAGATTCCTTTATTTAAGACTGAAATGCTACAACTTATAAAACTGAAAAGGTATTTGAAGACAGTAAACTTTAAAATGAACCTTTCATGTGAAACACACAATACCAAATGCATCAACACCCTATACATACTTTTGAAGCATATATACCATTCCAAGCAACTAAATGCCTGCATTGGTACTTCACACTTTTTGCAATATGTGTTTCACTGCTGAAGCTATTGTTTCTGCCTTTTGCTACCGACTACTTAGTCTGGCTTTCGCTTTTTGTTCTCATAGGCAGCTGGAAAATGATGAAACAGAAATGTTTTGATAAGTGACAGAGAGAACCAAAAAATGCATATCTGTTTGTCTCAACACTTATCATTTCAAAAAGCCCCCGTTGAAATAGTCAACTGACTCATAGTCTACCAGGAGTTTTTTTTTTTTAATCTAGCAAGTAAGATGCCTCCTAGGGATTAATATCTGTATAGTATTCTAAAAGGACAGTAGCAGGAATTTGTTAAATAATAACGTTCTCACTCAACTGTAAGCATTTTCCAGCAGCACTTTCATTGTCACTTTCTTTTAACAGCTCAAAATCCTCTCCTGAAAATGTAAAATCGGAGTCATTAACAATATGGAAAACATCTGCGGCAGGGTACTTCTTTTGAAGGGAGTGATGGCTGGTATTTAGTACCTTGCTGTAAGTGCTGTGTGTGGGACTCCATTTATCTTGCAGTCTTTGATGTCATCTAGCAGATAACTCTAAACAATATAGTCTAGGTGACTGATCTTGACATTTTGCCTCCTGTTCTTGATGTTGACTTTTTCTATACCTGCATTCTACCTTTATGTCAATTTTTCTTGACACCTGCCTTGTAAGTGTTAAAGTGAAAACTTTGGGAGTTGTCCGAGAGATCCTAATTTTTAAAGGCTATGCAGAGCTGTTTGCATATAGACACATTAATATCATTAAATAGAGACAAAGAGGACAGCCCTGACTTTGAAGTGATTTTAGAGCCTGATCTGGAAGGAAGTTTATGATTGTGTTTAAAACTGCATCAGACCAGGGAGAATATTAGACTGTAATTGGGAGAATATTTGGGGTGAAGGCTCACTAATGTGACGAGCCCTGCTGAGAACAAAAGATACAGGCAAACTACACATGAATACACAAGCATATCAGGTAAGGTCAGGTCAGGTTGGGGAGCATGCACTGGTACAGCGTGTTACTACACCCACCACACAACGAAACAGCTTGGGATCCTGTTTGGCAACCCCCAGGCAGACATGCGGTCCAGTCCCACCCTCCAGAAATGACACTGTATCTGCCACAGCCAGGTGTTACGTGGGAATCCCCTTGGCCTGGTCCAGCCACTCGGGTCCTCAACAGTGAGGATCCTACGAGCCAGATCACCCTCTGGGAATCGCACCACATGGCTGTAGAGCCGTAGCTGACATTCCCTCACAATGTAGGTAATGTACCTCATTTGGGACTCCGTGAGCAACTGCTCAATCGAGACAAAGTCAAACCAGTGGTAACCAAGGATTCTCCGAAGAGACACAGTACCAAAGGAGTCCAGTCTTCATCTCAGGTCACTGGATAGCATCCACGTCTCGCAACCATATAGCAAAACAACACCAGAACTCTAATGACTCGGACCTTCATCCTTTTGCATTTCCAGTGACCTCATGACCACCCATGCTCTCCCAATCCATCTACTGACTTCATAGGAAGAGTCACCAGAGACATGAATGTCACTGTCAAAGTAAGTAAACCTCTCGACATGCATATCACATTAGTAATATTATATATATAGTAATATTATATATAAAGGTGTTCAGTCTACCATCCGGATTAAAGGTGACAACTGTATTTTTTATGTCAAGTTAGCCATCCAGAAAAAACACATCAGATGTCTTGTTTCAAATTTCCATCACAAGTTTAGTGTATATTGGCCGGAAATGAACGTGCTGCTTGACAGTACTTGTGGTTGTATAAATATTTTCTGGGTATACCACCTGTCTTCTTTTTTCCCCTTTTTTCATTCTGTCATGTTTCAAACAATGCAAGACATTGGACTGATAAACGTTTATTCAGTTTGCATGGTCCAAAAACACCCATATTTCTACTTTCTTTGTTGCTGTATTATATTCATTATACTTTAGGCTGAGCACTCATTGGCTGTTAACTCTCATTCATACAGGAAACTCCTCTTACAACTTAAGACAAAAAAACAAAGTTTAATGTTTTTATGGCTTGTCACAGACAAAGGAATCATTGTTGATGTCACACTACATAACTAGTGGTATGTTGATGAAGATTGTTCTCTCCCTTCCAGGGTCTATGGCTGTTGAAGTGCATTTTTATTGTTTGCTGTCTTTATCTTTAAAACTATTTTCTTTTTTTATTTCTTCTTTTTCTGTTAGGGGTTTCCCCTTATCTTCTCCAATTAAAGAAGGCTATGATGTTGTTAGGTTCAGATCCAGAGGAAGATTAGCTAGATTGTCGTATGGATGTGGCCAAATGAAATGTCATATGATGAGTTTCCTTTATTTAATTTTTTTGCCCCATTCCAAACTCTTTGCCCGTACCACAATTTTTCTTCACTGGTGCTACTCTCAGCCTACTGACCTTCTGGACACCCAGCATTTTTAAAAGGTGTACTACCCATTAGCAGCTCTTTGTGTTCTCATGTTATTATGTACGTGGAGAATTTACAGAGGACTTTTTCCTTCTTTCCATTCTTTTTTTCTCAGTTATCCTGTTGGATCCTTTAGTCTTGTTAATCTCTTGTTAGCTCAATGCCCCCATCCTCCCCATTCATGAGGTCGCAATTAAGAGCACATAGCTTTGTTCATTCCACTGTATTTACACAATTCAGATAATCACACTGATATCATCTTTTAAACCATGTTGGGAAGCCACTCACTGCTTACTGGTGGTAACTCTGCCATAGAAATCAATAAATACATTTATTCTTATTATTATTGTTATTTTTCCTCCTTAAATTGTCAATTTCAAAAATGTAGAAGAGAATTGTTTTCCTAAAATTATAATGATAAAGCCGTTATTAAAAAAAATGTTTTTATACATGACTGTTTGAGCATTTCATGATTTTTTGTACTCAGGGATTCTATTTTGGTTATTCTGATATAAGGTCGCAATTAAGAGCACATAGCTTTGTTCATTCCACTGTATTTACACAATTCAGATAATCACACTGATATCATCTTTTAAACCATGTTGGGAAGCCACTCACTGCTTACTGGTGGTAACTCTGCCATAGAAATCAATAAATACATTTATTCTTCTTATTATTGTTATTTTTTCTCCTTAAATTGTCAATTTCAAAAATGTAGAAGAGAATTGTTTACCTAAAATTATAATGATAAAGACGTTATTAAAAAAATGACTGTTTGAGCATTTCATGATTTTTTGTACTCAGGGATTCTATTTTGGTTATTCTGATTTATTTTGGCAATGCTTAGTTTTGTTACTGTTCTGTTTCTGTTGTCTTCTCTATGCTCTGTGTAGCATCATGTGACCACATCTATCATGTTGCTGCCATAGGATGTGACAATCGTGGTGTTGGTCACAACACTCACTATTCCTTGATGGATGAAACTACATCTCATAATTTTCAAGGTTGTTACCTTAAATTCCTATAGTTCAATGTGTCCTGGTTCTTTTGACTTCAGCTTTATCTTCACCTTATAACATCTGGGCTCTTTGATTTTGGTTGCCAGGTTATTTTAATCTCACAGTTTTGACTCTTTGCTATTTCCCTTGACCACATTTTATGCTATGATTATTTTCACTTGGTGTTTAATTTTCTTCACTGTCAATAATAGATACATTTTGTGTTTCATAACAGTTTGATGTTTGGATTCAGGAAGTCTACATTTTTAAGGAGACTTCCATGAAATCTAGATCTATGAGAATTACCCGTTTCTTGATCAGGTTTAGATAAAATTCATCAAACCTAAGGACAAAAAAGAAAAAATAGATGTTATAGAAGGGAAAGTTTAGAGAAGCTTGCCCACTTGTTCATTAGTGAAGTCACAGGTAGTGATAGTCCAGAGACATATAAGCTTGGGATGTTAAAATCGAATGGAAAATTGGTAAATGTTTTGTACAAAGAATCAGTGTAAATTTAAATGACTTATTGTATAATAAATTATTAAATTTAATAAAATAGAATTATTTTTTAATTTCCTCAACTGTTTTTATCTTCACAATGGTAAAATGTTTAAATGTTTTAATTTCGAGAAGTTCGAGTGTGTTTTTATGTTGGCATTTTTAAAATTATTTTTATATCTACTTTTGTCTCTGTCTTATACATCTGAATCATGACACAAAGTTAGAGGTGTGTAATCTTTTGTAGAGCTGAATGGCATCTCTAATGCCTTTAGAGTTTTGTGCATGACTAATAAAGTCATATCTAAACCTCCGAGCAGAAACAAAGTTGTTAATATAATACACAGAAGACTTGCCAGGGATCTAGTCACACATTAGTGCATTAAAATGTATTAACATTAACAAAAATAAAAGGACATTTCATAACTAAGATGACTAAAAAGCATTTTTTAAAATGAAATAAAAGTAAAACAAAATTCTGAGTGAAAGCTTCAAAACTAAACCAAACTTGAAAACTGCTGACTTGAAAAACAACTGAATTAAACAGAGCTGCGTGAAAACAAAAATGTGTTGTTTATGTTTTAAAAATTAACCAATTGCTGATAACCTATTGTTAAGCAATGATGTACACAACATTTTTAAGTAGCAAACAAGGAAATCCATATCAGAAATAGAGGGTCACACACATATAATTCTTAACTACTTTATTAACATCCACAAACACAATACACACACAATCCTACAAAACACCCCCACTCCCTCATGTCCACTTCTGGCCAAATTTTCCCTCCCCTTTTTAAAATTAAAACCTACTTGCTAACATAGTCCTTAAGCCAGGAGGGTGGTCTTCTGGGCCTAAATGAATGTGAAACCCCAGATGAAGACAGTGGTAATGATTGAGGACCAGCCATTTCATTTCCAGCCATTGTTTGGGGCTTCCATGCCATCAGGCTATGCATCTTTGGACCATGATGAATCTGACTAGGTGGTGTGATGTTTTCAGGCTGTTTTACATCTAGAACCATCTTGCAGTAGAAATGTAGCTGGTCCAGGCCGCTGAGTAATCTGCAATGGATTTGACCAACGGGACCTCCTCTTACTGATAAGATGAGGAAACTACACACACACCCAGTCTTGTTCCTTTAGCAATGCCAGTTTTCATTTTCTGGCCTGACTGAAATGCTGCTGCATATGCTGCTGTTGAGAGGTAATGTGTGCCTGTGTCTGCCAATGTGTTGGCAGAGTTAAAAGTTTTACTCAAAAAAAGGTGGTTCAAAGGGGGGGTCAGCTCTCTGCCTAACATCAAGGAAGCAGGCGATACCCCTGTTGTGGTATGTTTTGTTGCTCAAAAATGTAACAGGGTCTAGAGGAGAGCTGCCTCAAACTTTCTGTCAGGTATGCTCGGTTCCATTTTTTATTGTGTGTTTGATGCGTTCAGCTCCAGCATTTGACTCCGCTGGCACACAGCAGTTCTAATGTGTTTAATGGCCTTGCCTTCCAAGTAGTTATGAAATTCACCTGAAATTAACTGGGGTCTATTATCAGTAGTTATCATGCCTGGCAGGCCCCACCAAGCAAAAAGATAATCCAGTTGCAAAGTCACAGTTGCAAGAAGAAGGGCTTCTGACCATTTGGAAAGGACATCATATACCATCAGGAGATAGCGAACATGGTGTGAGGCACCAAGTAATTCATCACAAATGTCAACCTGAATGTATTTCTAGGGAGCAAGTAGGCATTGTACAGGAGTGAGGAGAGAACCAGTTCCCGTTCTATTGTGGTTGGTTATCTTTCCCTAATAAAATGGCAAAGTTTAGAAAAAATAGGATCATCTCTAGATGCCTGGCACAGCTGGTCCAATTAGATAACAGAAAAGAGAGGAGTATGCAGCATAAACACCAGGTATGGCTCCATGTCACAAATCTGCTGTACCGCGGCTGGGACAGCTGCTCAGGATTAGAGGTCTTCTCCTGTATTGTGCCTACCACTTGTGAATTCAAGCCTAAAATTGTACTGGTGCAGACAGTCTGTCTAACATAACAACCAGATGTGCTTATGACTGGACCCATTCGTATTTAACACTAGAATTACCAGAGCCTACAAAAAAACTCGTAAATCTGGCCCACCTAGATAGATAGATAGATAGATAGATAGATAGATAGATAGATAGATAGATAGATAGATAGATAGATAGATAGATAGATAGATACTTTATTAATCCCAAGGGGAAATTCAAATACTCCAGCAGCAGCAGCAGCAGCATAGTGATAAAAAAAAATTTAATTAAAGAGTGATAAAAATGCAGGTAAAACAGACAATAACTTTGTATAATGTTAACATTTACCCCCCCGGGTGGAATTGAAGAGTCACATAGTGTGAAGGAGGAATGATCTCCTCAGTCTGTCAGTGGAGCAGGACAGTGACAGCAGTCTGTCGCTGAAGCTGCTCTTCTGTCTGGAGATGACACTGTTTAGTGGATGCAGTGGATTCTCCATAATTGATAGGAGCCTGCTAAGCGCCCGTCGCTCTACCACAGATTTCAAGCTGTCCAGCTCCATACCAACAATAAAGCCTGCCTTCCTCACCAGTTTGTCCAGGTGTGAGGCGTCCTTCTTCTTAATGCAAACTTCTTAATTCTTCTTAATCCCCAGCATACCACCGCATAGAAGAGGGCGCTCGCCACAACCGTCTGATAGAACATCTGCAGCATCTTATTGTAGATGTTGAAGGACGCCAGCCTTCTAAGGAAGTATAACCGGCTCTGTCCTTTCTTACACAGAGCATCAGTATTGGCAGTCCAGTCCAATTTATCATCCAGCTGCACTCCCAGGTATTTATAGGTCTGCACCCTCTGCACACAGTCATCTCTGATGATCATGGGGTCCAGGAGGGGCCTGGGCCTCCTAAAATCCACCACCAGCTCTTTGGTTTGGCTGGTGTTCAGGTGTAGGTGGTTTGAGTCCCACCATTTAACAAAGTCCTTGATTAGGTTCCTATACTCCTCCTCCTGCCCACTCCTGATGCAGCCCACAATAGCAGTGTCGTCAGCGAACTTTTGCACGTGGCAGGACTCCGAGTTGTATTGGAAGTCCGATGTATATAGGCTGAACAGGACCAGAGAAAGTACAGTCCCCTGCAGCGCTCCTGTGTTGCTGACCACAATGTCAGACCTGCAGTTCCCGAGACGCACATACTGAGGTCTGTCTGTAAGATAGTCCATGATCCATGCCACCAGGTATGAATCTACTCCCATCTCTGTCAGCTTGTCCCTAAGGAGCAGAGGTTGGATGGTGTTGAAGGCACTAGAGAAGTCCAGAAACAATTCTTACAGCATCACTGCCTCTGTCCAAGTGGGAGAGGGATCGGTGTAACATATAGATGATGGCATCCTCTGCTCCCACCTTCTCCTGGTATGCAAACTGCAGAGGATCGAGGGCGTGGCGGACCTGTGGCCTCAGGTGGTGAAGCAGCAGCCGCTCCATGGTCTTCATCACATGTGACATCAGAGCGACAGGCCAGAAGTCATTCAGTTCACTAGGACGTGATACCTTTGGGACTGGGGTGATGCAAGATGTTTTCCAAAGCCTCGGGACTCTCCCCTGTTCCAGGCTCAGGTTGAAGATGTGCTTTAGAGGACTCCCCAGCTCCAGCGCACAGGCCTTCAGCAGTCGTGGCGATACTCCATCTGGACCCACTGCTTTGCTGGCACGAAGTCTCCTCAGCTCTCTGCTTACCTGGGCTGCTGTAATTGTGTGTGGGGGGAAACTCTCTCCTATGCTGGTGTCAGCAGAAGGATGGGTGGAGGGTGCAGTACTCCGAGGTGAGAGTGGGTTAGTGTGGTCAAACCTGTTAAAGAAGTTGTTCATCAGGTTTTCTCTCTCCATGTCACTCTTGATGGTGGCACCCCGCTTCGAGCTGCAGCCAGTGATGATCTTCATCCCATTCCACACTTCCTTCATGCTGTTATTCTGCAACTTCTGTTCCAGCTTTCTCCTGTACTGCTCCTTCGCCGCCCTGAGCTGGACTCGGAGTTCCTTCTGCATGCGCTTGAGCTCATGCTCATGATCATCGCCTTTAAAAGCCCTTTTCTTCTGGTTCAAAAGGGCCTTGATGTCACTTGTAATCCATGGCTTGTTGTTAGCATACTGTAGCAGCATACTGTTCTTACTGGAACTACAATGTCCATACAGAAGTTGATGTAGTCAGTAGTGTAGTCAACAACCTCCTCAATGTTCTCACTATATGATCCCTGCAGAATATCCCAGTCTGTAGTTCCAAAGCAGTCTCTCAGAGCCTGCTCTGCCTCAGGGGACCACTTCCTGAATGCACGCGTGTAAATCCCTTCGCACATCTCCGTCAGGGTCTTTTGTCTTGTAAATGTGTTGATAAGCCCAAGCAGCAAGCAACCTGCTGGGGGGCACCACTGCAGAACGGCCAAGACGTTCTCCCAGTTCCTGCCTTGATTATCTGGGAGTGAGCTACCTAGAATTGTATAGAGTAAATAATTTCATGTGAGTTCTGTGTCTACAACAATCTTTGTAAACACATCATTAAAACAGAAATGTTTTTTATGTTTTAGTAATAAATGACAAAATGTAGACATGAACTGTATAATGTGTGAAGGCTGATGGCCAAATATCAAATAAACACTTTCACAAAAGGTGCAAGTACATTACGACAGCTTCCGTGGTGATTTACGAGTTTTTTTGTAGGCTCTGGTAATTCTAGTGTTAACAGTGTTGTGAGGACCTGGTGGTTAGTACGGAGAGTAAAAGACCTGCCATACAAGTAGCAGTGCCAGAACTCACAAGCCCATATACAGGCCAAAGCTACTGTTTTACTAACAAAATACTTCTGTTCAGCGGGAGGCAGTGCCCGCAAAGCATAAGCGACAGGCCTTTCTATGCCATTGTGCACTTGAGGAAGGACTGCTCCCAATGCTACAACAGCAGCATCACATGTAGGCTAAAGTAGGAGAACTGTTGAGATCCTACTTGAGTGTCTCCACTGCCTTCTGAAAGTCTGATATCCAGTGCCAGGGAACATCCTTCTTAAGAAGATATGGCGTAGAGGTGCTATTGTTAAGGCAAATTGTGGGAGTAAGCAAAGATAATATGCTGCCATTTCCAAAAAGGATGCAAGTTTTGAAGATGTTTGAGGTTCAGGAAGAGGGCAGATAGCATCCTCTTGTGACATTATAGATGTAATGGCTTGCCCCAAGAGCCCAAAAATTCAATTTCTTAAACCCCAAAAAGAAACTTTTCTGAGTTAAGTGTGACATGGTGATTTGAGAGTTGGTGGAACACCTGAGAAAGACGCTCATCATGTTGATCCAGGGTGGCACCATGCATTATGATGTCATTCAAATCAATGGCTACACCTGGAATTCCTGCCAGCATCAGAGACATGACCTTTGGGAAAAAGCTAGGTGCAGAGATGAAGCCAAAATCATCCTTTTGTAGCGGGAGACTCCAAGGAGTGTCAGAAAAGCCATGATTTACATGCAGCTTACCGAACACTGTAGAGCCACAAAAATGAGTGATCAGCTCCTCAGAAGTTGCCAATGGGTATTTATCAGGAATGACTGCTTTATTTACAGAACACAGATCAATGCAAAGATGCGGACTGCATGATTTTTTCTTTGCCACCACTAAATTGGAAATACATGGGGAAGCATCCACTGGTTTAATAATGTCCTCTTCCAGGAGGTGGTGCAGCTCTGTAGAAACTTGTTCTCTTAATGATAATGGCACTCTCCGCAATGGTTTGATAACTGGAGAAATTCTTTTATCCACTGTGGATGGATGGATGAACCCAGTGATGCAGCCTAACACTGTAAACAGCATTGGGAGAGTGTGCTGCCAGTGGGATGTGCCCTGCATAATGTCAGTGCCACTTGAATCACACATATAAAATTGTAATCTACACAGTAGATCCAAACCCATCAGATTTGGACCCAAGGTGGTAACATAAAATGTCTTTATACTGTACTGTAAAAATGGATCATTACACGTCACCCCAAGTCTGGCATGGGCTTAACCATCTTTACATGGAAATCTGACATGAAAATTGTCAGTTGCTGCATTGTGAGCAGTGCATAGGGGCAATCGACTTTCTTTTCTTTCCAACTGATCACAATCATTTGCCTTTTTGTCACGTAACTACTTGCATAGCAACATCTGATGACCAATTCACATTGTCATCACTATCGTTAGATTCAAATGATGGTTACTTATGTTCTAAAACACAGCTCGTCATTTACATATCATTGTGTTTTTGGGTTAAAGGATCAATGCCACTCATGAAAATTGATGTTACCATGAAATGGCAGAATGCATTCAAATATTCATGATTTTTTGCAGCATGATTTTATTTCATTTACAAGATGGCAGCAGAATATCGTCCCATGCATTATTTGGGCTTAACAATGTACATGCCATCAAAATTGGTAACAAACATAAAATTCTGAGCCTGAGTGAAATTCGGGGTTAGTGCCAAGGAGTGTAAGCTGTTGAATCAATGAAGAGTGTGAGGGGCGATTGTATGTTACTGTGCTGACTGTACACCTGCTGGCCTAATTCTTCTGTTAGAAAGAACAGCATTTACACCAGAGAGTAGTTTGAACCTACTTTGAGGCTTGCATCAAGTATTTTAATAGATGTACATATACAGTACACGAACAATAAATAAATACACTAAGTACACAAGTACAAATGGAGTACATATACAAACATAAATGATCAAATGTCAAACTGAAACAGTATACAGTGCTCAGGAAGAGCAATTGTAAACATCAGGTCCTCAAAACTTTAAATATTCTTTGAACCAACCAGTAGATAGCACTATTACCCAGAATAAAAGCACAGCGTAAGGCCCAAGACGGCGTTCATATACAAAAGAAATGTTTTACACTTAATACATTTTTTGTACACTTAAACATGTATATTGGAGCAAAGTAAAGTACAATACATCGTTCCTTAAAGGTTAACAGTGCATAAATTTAATAACATGTTCATTCTGAAAAGCAAACATGGCCATAATAGCATATTTGTATATACGACAACTAAACATTAATATAAGTTGAATATTCGCTCTGATATTAAACTACATTAAACACTAAAAGAAACAGAACAACTTACTTTAGCAGTAACACACAACACATACTTAGAAAAGGAAGCAGCAAACTTTAAGTTGAAAACACAAATAAGAAGACAGAGTCTGTAAGCACATTTGAAAAGATGAACAAAAACACTGTGCATGTGCAATACTCCCACGTAGCGTTGTTTACCCAGCCTGAGCATGGAGCAGGGAATTTTGCACAAAGAACACCAGAGATAGGGGTTTAGGACAAATTTGGTCCCCCATCAAGTTAACAAAAATTGTAAACATTAAAATATACTGAAAAATCTTGATGTTTTTATTCACAGTGTTATTCATAGTGTAAGTGGTAGCATACCAGGAAAAAAAAACATTTCTGCAAAATGTGCACACTCAAATATACACTAACATGCAGGGTATGTTAAATAATGCAAACTATGAACTTTGCTTTATTATGGTATAGAAAATAACTTAGTCTTTAGTGAATCCCCAGGCTAAACATCTTCTTATCCATGTTCATTGCTCTTAGAGTTTTTGGACTAAATGTTTTTGATTAGCGGAGCTTCAATTTCTTCCTCTTTATTTCCTGTATTATTTTTTCTTTTATCACAAGTAATTTTTGTGTCTGATTAAATTTCTGCCTTGCACCTGATGTTGTTGGTTTAGACTCTGTACACTTCTGGTCAGTAATCATTTGTGCTAGTACAGAATGTGACTGAGCTTTTAGACTCTGGTACAAATAAAAGTTGCAATTTTCAGCAATTCAAGTTTGATTGATTTTTAATAATTTAATTATATGTAATATGCTATTTATTTATTTAAGGCATGCAGTTAAGTTATAGCACATTTT
Source organism: Erpetoichthys calabaricus (assembly GCF_900747795.2). NCBI lineage: Eukaryota > Metazoa > Chordata > Cladistia > Polypteriformes > Polypteridae > Erpetoichthys > Erpetoichthys calabaricus. The sequence goes on along the minus strand of NC_041395.2, from coordinate 123,731,822 downwards.
TTTAACTTCTGGTCATGAACAAGATTTAGTATATCTGTTCAGCTTCATGAATAAATGAATGCATGAATTGTTTGCACTTGAATAGTTTAAATGAAAATGCCAGTTTAATAAATACATTTTCAAGTGTGTGCTGTAATGCATAAACACTTCAGATTATTACATATAAATAGATAATTATATTGCATAAGTAGTGCTTACAGGGTAATGTAGCTAAAATTTTTGCTCATACCAATCCAGACCTTAGATAGAACTTTGCTGTTGACTGTCCGTCCTTATCAGTAAATGGTAATACACTATATCCCTTAGTAGCCTAATGAGCATGAGGGCTGCCAGCCTCTTAAAACACACTTGTTTTTGAATATGGACACTTAGCAATGGATTTGCTTATAAATGACAAGGTACTGTCTAGGAGTACTTTGGGGTATGACATTATCAACAACAATAGGGGGTGTATAAATCATGAAGGGGCGGTCACAATTGTGAAGCACATTTAAAGGAAGAACACCCAGCAAATTTAAAAAATCACCTAAACTGCATTCAAAAAGATGCAGTAAAGAGGTTGAAGACTGTGACATCCTGAAATATCACAAACCAGCCAAAGAAAGCAAAATTACAGGTTATGTTGTTCAACAAACTAACTTTGCGTATGCAGAAAGCTGCTGTCTGGTCAATGCGGCGTATCAAACACAAAGGGAGAGAAAGTGAACTGCTATAGTGTTTTATTGAATATCTAGAAGTTGTGTGAATTATCTATGTTCCTAAGGTATTATAAAAAGCATGTTGTATGTAAAGATGGGCACTACTACAATGCAAAATGCATCTATTGTAAAAAAAAGTTCAGAAAATAAATCTCTTTGTAGATGGATAAAGCAAAAGAGCCTAACTGAATCTTTTATTAGCATTCACACGTTTCTACAGTAGCTTTGATATGCTGACACACTGTGCATTTCTTAATCTTCATTGAATAGACATTTTTAAACTAAAGCAAAAACATAAACTGAAATGATTGTCTCAACCGATAAACTAATTAAAGTAAGTTACAAAAAATAAAACCTAAAATGTTCAAAAGTTCATAAATTTAAATTAAAGTGAACTGAACATGAAAAAACAGGTGAAAGTAATATATAAATAAAATATGTTTAAAAAGTACTTTGGGGTGTTGTCTGTTTGGCACCTACTTGGAACTCTACCTGGGTGTGTGCATAAGGTCTTGGCCAGAACTGAGATCATTATCCAGATACAAAAAATAAATAAATAACAAGAGTGCCACATGTTATGCAACACAAATTGAAAGAGCTAGGTAAAACATTTCAAGATGGAACTGACAATGCAGCGCTCTCTGAAGTTCTGTCTGTGCCATTATTAGTCTTACTAACTAAAAGGAGATAAACGATGAAACATGTGGCTCTGGTCTTGGTGAATGGGAGGGGAGATGATCACGTGACTCCAACACCCACCTTAACTCTCCGTCCCTCCACAAACACACAAACACAGTCTCTCGGATCCCAACTCTCCTTTATATATATAGACAAAATACCCGCGCTTCGCAGCGGCGAAGTACTGCTTTAAAATTTTAAATAATAAACTGAGGGAAAATATACCAATAATTATTTGTTAAGGATCTCTTTGTATACCATGTTGTCAGTTCGCCCCTCCGGTTGTAATATGACCAAGCTGTGTGCTGAGCTTACTCTTGAGCATGTAATGTATAGTTGGCTATGTGAAAAGCAAATCAAGAATGGCACGACTGTGTCAGCTGCGGAGCTCAGCTCGGAGCGAAATGAAATGAATGAAATGAGGTGAATGGGAGAAGAGATGATCACGTGACTCCCCCACCCCCCTTAACTCTCCATCCCTCCACAAACACACAAAGACAGTCTCTCAGATCCCAACTCTCCTTTCGCACACTGTGTCTACTAAACACTAAGAAACACTAAGTAGAAACACTAAAGGAAAAAATACTATTCAGTAAGTAGCGCGTCTACTAAACAGTAAATCAGTAAAGGTGAAAGGACTTTAAACACTAAGGGAAAAGAATGGCAAGACCGCGCCAGCTGTGGAGCTCAGCTCGGAGCGAAATGAAGTGAATGGGAGGGGAGATGATCATGTGACTCCAACACCCGCCTTAACTCTCCATCCCTCCACAAACACACAAACACAGTCTCTCGTATCCCAACTCTCCTTTATATATATATATATATATATATATATATATATATATATATATATATATATATATATATATATATATATACATATATATATATACATATATATATATACATACATGGGACAAACTAGTTACCTATATGTTTAGCTAAAAGTAGCACACAGCCTGCCTTAGCTTCAAATTTGATTCAACATTTTAGACACATTTCTTGAATAAAAATTGACAAGCTATTTTAATCTGAAGGATCATTGGAAAAAGGTGTCGTTAGCTTAAGGAAAGTAGAATTATGTGGAATGCTTGTTGTGGTACTGGAAGCTGTGGTATCGACCTGGACTTTCATTGTGTCCATCAGCATGTTTTCTCTCTTCAAGTTCCCTTTGTTACCTTGGTTTCACAGACTCTCCTTTTGATATCAAGTGTCAGCTTGAGTTCAGAATTGTAAAAAAGAGGCTTAATACACAAAATAATATCATTCACTTTATTTTAGTTTATTCAGTAGTTTATGACTTCTCGTATATGGTTGTTTGCTAAATAAATTGCATCATCGGACTGCCTAAAAGACATCTGATAAAAAAATGAAACATGCAAACTCAGTCCTATAAATATGATTTGACAGATCCAAACATGGCATATCATTACAGGGTCTCTCTTTTTTTTTTAAGATCCTCAGAGCAGACAGCTCTGTGTCAGTGCCTTTATCTTCATTTCTGATTTGAGCATGATTCAAAAGAATCATCACACTTATAGTTATAGTGGCCCACAATTTGCTGTAGGTGACACATTGATCATTTAATTGCAGTCTGAGTGTGAGGGTCAAATCTCTGGCCACCAACATCAAGATAGGTCACAAAAGATGATAAAAGTTTCCAGCTGGATCCAAATTTCCACATCAAATGGAACAAGTAACTGAAGTTGTACATTTCCTTGCAGAACAGTATTAATTTATACTAACTTAAAAATTACAAATTTAAAAAAAATGATGAAGAATAGCCTGTTATATTACAAAATAAAAATATTAGAAAAGATAGGTGGTGTACTTTGTAATCTACAAAGGCATATGTGCTTTATTTCACAATATGTCCTTGCATCTTGCTGTGCTCTCCTTTTTATTTCCATAGTAACTGTAATTTCATTTTGATGTACAAACACCAAATGCACCACCTACAACATATGAGGTACGTTAATCTTTTTTCTCTTGATAATACTTGCCTGACGGTTGCCATTGTTCCTTATTTGTTTTTTGTTACAGTTTGCTCAGCTACCTACCTTGGGTTTGAAATGCTCAATGCCAATATAACATACAGCATAATAGAATCAACATCCTTCAGAATTTCAAGAGAATGGTGACCATTCAATTTCTCCACATAAAAAAAAAATTAAAGAAAAAATGTGTTCTTCCAGTTTATTTGTAGGAGTATGCTGGTGGAAATACATACAGACATTTAACAGATATTTATACTAAACATCCCTCCACATTTACTTTCAGCCATGCACTCACTGCTTCCATAAGACACTCCAACACCCCATAACCAAGGAGTAGGAAATGTAGCTCGATTGAGCGTAAACCAGATGAACTTGCAGATGTGGCCAAACCTCCAGCCTTAAAGCATCAGTCTGTGGAGCTGTGAAGACTTGATTTGAGAACTTGTAGTATGCTAGACAATTTTGTGAGCTAACAAACTTAGGCGGCAAGTCCATCCAGAATCTGCCACCTCAGCTAAATGCAGCACGATTAATAGAGACCTGTCAATGTGCCATCTAAACAAAGACTTTCAAAATCAATCCAAAGAACTGCATACTTGGAACATTTTTGTTAAGTCTGGCTTCTCCCAAAGCTCTCTCTCTCTTAATATACTATAACATCTGTCAGTTTAGTAAGTACTATAGAAGTGTCAAATAAATAAAAGAACCATCCATCCATCCTTCAGTCCAAGTCCTAACCTGTTTGTCTTGGTTATAATTGTGATTAACATGGAATAGTAATGAGTATTTCTAAAAATAAATAACCCAATAAATAAATAACATTTGCACTTAAGGTCACACTACATTGCCTCCATCATAATGTATGGCAGTCACTTCACAAAGTCACCTTCTATCATTTTCTTACCATTCACCTTACACTTCATGTAAGCTGTTTTTCAACAACGAATAAGATGTCTAATTAAATTGTGAGTGACAGTATTCACCAAAGTATCCTCTCAAAAGATTTAGAAAATAGAATTTCTATTTTTTTTGATGAAATCTTTATTGAAATACAAGAGCCAACATTTTTAAATAGAAATATAAGCCATTTTAACAAGTATTAAAATAATACACCTATGATAAGCACACATCCACCCATGCCCTTAACACAACCCAACTCTGCCATATTTATTGAAAAGAGTAACAAAGAAAACAACTATACTGAGCTGACAAGTGAGGGAACAGTAGAGCACTAACCACAATCTTCTTCTTCTTTTTCGACTGCTCCCGTTAGGGGTTGCCACAGCAGATCATCTTCTTCCATATCTTTCTGTCCTCTGCATCTTGTTCTGTTACACCCATCACCTGCATGTCTTCTCTCACCACATCCATAAACCTTCGCTTAGGCCTTCCTCTTTTTCTCTTCCCTGGCAGCTCTATCCTTAGCATCCTTCTCCCAATATACCCAGCATCTCTCCTCTGCACATGTCCAAACCAACGCAATCTCACCTCTCTGACTTTGTCTCCCAACCGTCCAACTTGAGCTGACCCTCTAATGTACTCATTTCTAATCCTATCCATCCTCGTCACACCCAATGCAAATCTTATCATCTTTAACTCTGCTACCTCCAGCTCTGTCTCCTGCTTTCTGGTCAGTGCCACTGTCTCCAACCCATATAACAGAGCTGGTCTACCAACCACATTAAAAACATAAAAACTTAAGGATCTGGGTTGTGGTTCAGATCAAGAGACACCCACATCTAGTTTAGCTTTATCCTCTCAGACCATTTATCAGTGTAAGAACCAGATACCAAGAGTTCCTAAAGGGACAAATTGAAAAACAAATTTCCAAAAAAGAGAAAGAGAAGCATGGGATTTCCAGAAAGAAGTAAGGACACCATTTGATGTAACTGTCCCTAAAGCAAATAACTTCTGCTGGATAACAGATAAGTGAAGCAAAGAAAGGTCTAGAAGTACACAAATGTGGGGAGGCAATTGAATTTCCATAGAGAGAATAGATGTTAGAATATCAGGGGCAGCATAAGCAAGAATTTATATAGAGGATGGTAAACAAGAGCAGACTGGAACTTCACACACTTTAACAACAGATCTGAGTGGTAGATGAAAGGAAAAATAAAAAGAATGGAATTCAAGCCGAGGTCTGGAAAGTAATACAATACAATACAATACAGTTTATTTTTGTATAGCCCAAAATCACACAGGAAGTGCCGCAATGGGCTTTAACAGACGCTGCCTCTTGACAGCCCCCCAGCCTTGACTCTCTAAGAAGACAAGGAAAAACTCCCAAAAAAAACCTAGTAGGGAAAAAATGGAAGAAACCTTGGGAAAGGCAGTTCAAAGAGAGGCCCCTTTCCAGGTAGGTTGGGCGTGCAGTGGGTGTCAAAAGAAGGGGGTCAATACAATACAATACACAGAACAGAACAAATCCTCAATAAAAAATAAAGAATTTCTTAGAAGTACAGAGCAGAATTTAACAGTAGATGATATCACATAATAAGATTTAGATAATTTTAGACTCCTGGAGACCTCATCCATCTAGCTGCCTCCCCCATTTGGCCATTCCATGGCTGAAACAGTGTTGGGCCAGCCAATCCGATGAAAGGACCCCTCTTTCTCACGATTCCTGCAATCCTCCATCAGAGATGACTTTACCTTAGGCAGGCAAGACAACTTGGCAGGTGGGCCGTGGCACCAAGTGCCACATTTGAGTACCGAGAAGACAAACAGAATAGGTGAGGGTTAGTATCCAATTCTAACTATCATGTTACTTATGTTTTAGTGCTAATGACTAACAACAGGGATGCAGTATGTACAGTTAATCAGCAGCTCTAGTCAGGATATGCTAAACTGAAGTAGTGAGTCTTCAGCCAGGATTTAAAAGCTGAGACCGAAGGGGCATCTCTTATAGTAGCAGGCAGACCATTCCACAGTTTAGGAGCCCTGTAACTAAAAGCTTGACCTCCCATTGTTATTTTATTAATCCTTGGAACCATAAGCAGACCAGCATCTTGAGATCTTAATGTGCGCTCTGGTTTGTAAGTCATGATAAGTTCAGACAAGTAAGCTGGACCTCGGCCACTTAATGCTTTATATGTTAAAAGAAGGATTTTGAAATCTGCCCTAGCCAGTGTAAGGATTTAAGAACTGGAGTTATGTGTTCATATTTTCTTGTTCTTGTAATAATTCTTGCAGCCGCATTTTGTATTAACTGGAGGCTGTATAAAGAACAGTTTGAACATCCAGTGAACACTGCATTACAGTAGTCAATCCTACTAGAGATAAATGCATGAATTCGTTTCTCAGAATCCTGTTTATTTAGAAAGCGCCATAATTTCCTAACATTTTTAAGATGGAAGAAACATGTTTTGGACAACTTTGTAATATGCGCTTTAAATGACATGCTAGAGTCAAAGATAACTCCTAGATTGCGGGCTGATTCAGTAAAATTAATTGGGATTCCAACTGAGTTAAATGATGACAAAATATTGTTATGATCAGCGTCATTCCCTCCTACAATTAACATCTCTGTTTTATCTGTATTTAAAGACAAGTAGTTCTCATTCATCCACTCCTTTAATTTGCTAATACAACTAATTAAAGATAACATCGGAGAAACTTCATCTGATTTAAATGAAAGGTATAACTGGGTGTCATCTGCATACGAGTGAAAATTAAGATTATGTTTCCTAATGATAGATCCCAGTGGAAGCATGTAAAGTGAAAACAGTAAAGGTCCCAGTACTGAGCCCTGCGGGACACCATATTGAACTTCTGTGTATAATGATGGAGTACTGTCAGCACATTTCTATACATATTGGAATTGATTTGATAAATAAGAACTAAACCAAGCGAGCACGGTGCCTGTAAGCCCAACATCATTTTCTAGCCTGTGTAGTAAAATAGAATGGTCGATGGTGTCAAATGTAATGAAACCACCTCCAATGCAGAGGTACAGGTTGAGAAAAATAGGAGAGAATGTGTGCCAGCCTGAACCAGGGCCAAGACACCACTACTCTCTACAACATATTTCTGAGTAATGGACCTCTCTTTGTAAATTGTGACCTAATGTAAACACTAGTAAAGGAGAAGGTGGGGAGGACACTCCTATTTGACACCTGCAGCAGCCATGGGGGAGGATCAGCAGAGAGGAAAATCTAGTGGCAGACTGGATGCAATGTATATACGGTATAGCTGAGGATCTGGCAAGGAAAGTCTACCCTCATCTTTAAAGCAATTTAGTTTGGAGTGTTTAAAAGCAGGTTTTTTTTCTTCCACATGGTGATGGTATAGTGGGTTGATCTGCATTCATGGTTATAGATATTCTGCGTATATCTGTGTGGATTTTATTATGGTACCCACCCAGCCTTTCACATCTCCTAAGACATGCCAGTTGGATTAAATGGCTACTATTCATTATCCCTTTGTGATTGTGACTGTGTGGGCCCATGTCATGGCCTGCCATTCTGTACAGAATTGTTTCCCGTCTTGCACCAAGTGCTAGCAGGTTAGGATCCAAGACCAGCTGACCCTAAATTGAACTAAATTGGATTGAGATTATTGTTTTCATGTATGTTAATACTTAATGGCCGTTAAATTGATACTTAGGTATTGTCCATAAACTGTCATTGCTGTTTTAGTCTGCAGACTTTTTTGCAGTGCCTTTTATTACACTGTACATTTTAGAGCTGTGAAAAGACCACCAAATGCAAAAAACACAAACACATATTTAATATTAGTGAGCTGAAAAAAATAAGCAAAGGAAGCAAAAGAATAACATTACTTCAGGCAACAAAAGAAGTGGAAGAAGGAAAGCACAATTCATCTTAATTTGTTTGCCAAGATAAACAAACTGTTTTGCTCCCAAATATTTTAAGCCACCTAGCCAACTCACCCCACCCAGGACATTCTAACCATATGTAGTGTTACACTGAACTGTTCATGTGGGTGTCTAAAATTGTGTAGTTAGCCAATAAAAGGTGTCATTTCACTCTACTTTCTCCTGTATCAAGCTATGGCTAACACGGTGCAACACTCTACTGCTAGTGTTTTGACAAAAGTTTCTTCATCTAATATAAGATTGCGAGGAGAAATCACTTGCCCAAAAACTGAAGTTGTGTGCTAAGAAGAAATGACTCACAAAACATATACTTTTGTATGTTAATATTCCATGAACTGCTTCATCAGCAGTTCTAGCAGTGGTAGACTGTGCCACAACAATGCATCTTTGTTCTTGTTTTAAATCCTGGATTCCTCCTGGCTATTAAGCTATTAGGATTGTTAATAATTAATAATTGTTAATAATTATTGATGACATGCGATTAACACCTTTTGGTTAACACTACTAGTTCTGAATGTACAGTAATTAACTGTTGCAATATATCTGTGCCATAATGCAACAGAGATGGGACCATTCGCCAAAACACATACATATCAGTCTCTCTGATACATTTTTCTGCACCTCCTTTATTTATTACCATATAACTGGTGATCCTTCATTGAACTTACCCAATTAAAAACACATATATGTAGATATTACACACTGGGCATGTATATCAAAGTCACACTGTTCCATACCTGTTTTCAAAGCATTAGCTGCCATGATTGCTTGATGACTTCGTGTCACATATTGTTGATTTTAAATCATTTTTGGTAAGGAAAATCCAAAATATACTATATTAAACAGTTATTACCACTTGAATTTGGCCTGGTATTGCTCAGTCTAATGACTAAAACTCCTGTGAATACTTTAGCCGAAAAGGCAGGCCAATGGACAGTACATAATTCTTGTTGTGGTTTATAATTATTAAATCATGAACTTATCTTTTATTAATACTGCAGAGTGAAGTGAGGACTTGGCTTTAGGGATGCTGAAGAAAGTAAATTTCTTAATATTTTCAAAATACTTGTTTGGGTTTCTACTTTTTTTATAAGAATGTTTTAGTGTGTTATAATTGTTTCATTGTTTTTCAGTTTAAAGGATTACTTTATATATTTTTGTGTCTTAGCTCCAGTTTGTTTTAGTCAATTAAGTCCAAGAGTGTAAAGGTTCTTTGCAACGTGACAAAATAAATTTTAAAAGGATTAATAAACAAGAACTAATTTGACTTTCATTTAGAATCCTAAGATGACAGCTCTTGTGTTTTATAAAATGCTGCTAATTTGTTTTTCTGTGGCTGTAAATTAAAAAAGGACAGACTCTGGATGGCTCTAAGCCCAGATACTTCATCAGGGGAAAAAGAAACAAGTTCAAATGCTTACAGCCTTACTGTTTCATGAAAAAAATAGAATAAACTAAAGTGTTACAATGTGCAATATGAACCCTTTTAAGACATATCCTATGTTTAATATGACAATGTGAATTAACAATGCTGAAAGTTCGTTTGATAGTAAATACATTAAAAAACACATTTTATATTTGGATGAAATCCATTTTAATAGGAGGTGAAGGGGTGGGAAACCATGTTCAGATTGCATTCGTTTTTATTTATGGTACACATGAATAGAACCTTCCAAGTTATGATTTTTCTTGCAAAAATATGAGTTAATCAATTAATAATAATAATAAGGATCCTGTATAATATCTTTCCAGAAATTCTCATCTTACAGGGTTGTAAAATGGTGTGCTGCTAGGTTCTGTTGCCTTACGGATCTAGCATCCTAGGTTCGAATCCCACAGCTGGTTGTGGACTTTGTCCATGTGGAGTTTGCATGTTCTCTCCTTGCATGAGTTGGATTTCTCTGGCTTCTTTGGTTTTCCTCCCACATCCACAAAGACATGAATTGTCATGTTTACTGGCGATTCCAAATTGACTCTGCATACAGGTGAGTAGGCCTGACATTGAACTGGTGCTTTGTCCAGTGCTGGTTTGTGCCTTGTGCCAGATGTTGTAATTCTCAATTGAACTAAATAAGTTTGAGGATAGGATGGCATGGTTGTGCAGTAAACCCCAAACTGCCTTATGGGTCCAGTACCCTGGATTTGAATTATATACTTGGATGTTATCTGTGAAGATCTCATGTTCTTCGCATCTCTGCTTGGGTTTTTTCCCCTGTCCTTAAAAGTGTGCAGGATAAGCTAAGTTCCAGTTCCTAAATGGCCAATGTGAGAGTTTAGGTTCATGCGTGAGTGGGGGCTATGACTGACTGATATCTTGTTTCAGGCCATTTACTGGTTTTGGCCAGTGCTGCCATAATATACTCCTATCTCCTGCAACCCTGGATTGACCTGAGTGGCTTTGAGGTAATTGTTCTGTTTGTGTCTTCTATAATATTTATATTGTGAAGTGGGATATTGAGAATTGTAAATTGTAAACATACAAAGTAGACAATGTATCCCACTTCACTGTAACTTCATAATAGGATTAGGGTAGTCCTTGGAACTCAGAATACCTGTCAAGGAAGCCAAAGTATGCAGATAAATTACATGACAGGAATGAACATTGGGAACATAATAATACTAATAAATAAATTGAAAAGTGTACTGCAAAACACTCTCTTTTCTCAGATCTTGTATGTTTCACACACAAGCCTGTTCCTCTCACAAATAACAATTTGCCCCAAATGAGAATCTGAAATCAAAAGCACTTCTAGCTCATGTTGTTGAGCATTTAATGTCAAAACACTTGGCCACAAAAGTTTTAATAATTAAAGTTAAATGTATTAATTTGTCATAAAAATGAAAACAAGAGGAAGTTCAAAATACAGAAATACAAAATGCTAAGTTCAAAATTCAAAGATCTACATCCCAAAAGAAAACAAAAGGATGAATTCAGAAAATGAAAAATACCTGAAGATAATCAGTAAACTTATAACAAATGAAATGAATAAATGCAATAACAAAATCTGAACAAAGGACCCAAAACCTAATGTTCAAAAGACCACAAGACTGATGCAGAAAGATAAGTACAAGGGAGCAGAACACCACAGTTAGGAAAAAACAACCAATAGCACTGCAAAAATGCAGTGGCTGGAGGAGCATTATATAACCCCGGTGCTACACAGAAACTGGTTAAGGCACCCGGGGGTGTAATAATTTAATTAAGGGTCTTACCTCTCCTTATGTAAATGCAATACAGATACTTTTAACAAAGTACTTTATGCAAGACACAAAGAGAGAAAGAGGAAAATAAAGTCACACAGAAAAGTAAATGATAGCTATTAGTTGTTAGACTAAAATAAAGTTTAAAATAAATAAAAATAAAACACAACAGCTTGGAAAAACCACAGAAAACAAAATATAAAAAACAGGGCAGGACTCACAAAAACATTACTAATTGGACACTCTAATGACTTTTCTGGGTCACTTCTTGCCAACTTCTTACATAACTGGGAGGGTCAGGACTTGCGCTACTTGTGCTACAGATGCACATGTGACCTTTCAGTTGCTCTTGTCTCCGTGGTAGGCTGTCAGGTGACGGTTCCCTGTAAGAAACAAACATGGTTTCTCTTCTTCTGTTCAGTCTGTCAGTCTTAATTAACCTTGTCTTTGAATGGGCAAACCAGGCCCAACGTTCCGGGCTAGTGACTGCATGTTCCCGTCTGTGAACTAGGAGATTCTTAACCTTCTTGCTAGCCTCACTAGATTCATTCTTTCTATAGACTCTGGGTCAGGGAGCATGGGAAATAATCTACATTATATTGCCCTGTGGGAAATTGCATTCTTCTGTCCTTTGTTATCTCTTGGGTTTCACTGTTTCTTTTTCTTTATCAAACGTTAGGTGCTATGGCCTATTGCTTCTTCTGAGTATCCAGCACATATGCACCACCTTACAAGCCTGTAATGGTTTCTGTCTCCCTCACTCTCTCACACACTCTCCCTCTGTTGGTTTCCTGCAGGACCTGACCATGTCCTATGGGACCGTCTTGGTACATGTGCCTGGCGTTTGCACATTATGTTCTTTGTGTTTTTTTAATATTTTTGTCTGTAGTGTCTCTTTTCATTTGTTTCTTTATGGCTATGGTCTTTTTTATTTTATTAATTTTAATTAAAAGCAAATAAAAATCCATACTATCAAACCTAACATAACAAAACCAAAATTCAACCCCATCCAAAAGAAAGAGAGGAGAGCCAGCCAACAAAGCAAATCTTTGAAGCAGCAAGGAAGGAAGAGCAACCTTTTCCCTGATACAGAAGCTTATTCTAAAATGTTACTGATTAGATTGTCTGAACAGATCCTCTGAGTGAGAATTACATTTTTTCCAATTTCAAAAAGTCTAGAACAGGGGTCTCCAATCACAGTCCTGGAGGGCCGCAGTGGCTGCAGGTTTTTGCTCCAACCCAATTGCTTAATAAGAAGCACTTATTGCTCAAGTAACACTTCAGCTTCACTTTAGTTGTCTCGCTCATTAAGATTTTGAATGCTTATTGCTTATTTTCATCTTAAACAACTGTATTCATTCAGTTTTTAATGGATCCTAATTAGCAAAAACATGCGAATGACAAAAGCGACCAGCATTTCTCCATTTGGCTTGTTACCATTTACACCAGTGTGTATTTATCTTGCATTATTTGGTTTAATTAAATATTTGGAAGGAAAGTAAAGAGAAAAAAGTGAATGATTGAGAATTGCTCGTCCATTTTAGCCTTCAAATCATTTGGATGATATCCTTAGATAGGGGAAGAAAGTCTAGGATATGAGAATGACCTGACATAGCAGAGTTAAAGCACTAACAAGCCATGAAATTAAATTATTGGCAGAATTGCTTTCTAATTAAGCAACCGGGTTAGAACAAAAACCTGCAGCCATTGCGGCCGTTCAGGACTGTGATTGGAGACCCCTGGTCTAGAACATCAGTTATCCACTGACTTAAAAGTGGTGTGGTGGGATTTTTTCCAGTTGAGCAAGATAATTCGATATGCTAGCAGTGAGGTAAAGGTAATTACGATTTGTTTGTCCTTCTCCACTTTAAGCTCATCTGGGAGCTTAAGTGAAAAAGTATTTTTGTGTAAATTAAAGAGGTAGTTAATGGATGCAGATGACCACGGTGACTGTGAAGAGTTAGGGGGTGAAGCAAGCTGTGCCAGTTTTAGAACAGTTTTGGTAAGAACAAGCTATTCACCATATTTCTAAAAAAAATATTGAGTCAAGTTTTGAGGGTCTCTAAAGTACCACTCTCTGCTACACTTGTTGGTAACTTATTCCTTAGGTTTGTGGTTCTCTGTGTGATGAACCTTTTTAACATAACAAGCTTCTATCTGTGTCCCTGTGTTGCTGAAGAATTCATTTTAAAGTAAGGGGTGGGATCCAATATACTAATTCCATTCATGATTTTAAACATTTCAGTCATGTCATCTCTTAATTTCTCTTTGTTTAAACTGAAATGGGTTAGCTCCTTCAATTGTTCCTCATACTCTTACCTCTCAGACCTGGAACCAGCCTCGCATTCTCTAATGTTGCTGTTTCTTTTCTATAATATGGAAATCAAAACTATACACAACACTTTAGTTGAGGCCTCACCAGTACATTATATAGCTCAAACATGATCTGCTTTGACTTGTACTCTATGTATATTTGAGCATATTGTAACCTCCTATTAGTTTTCTTAGACTACATGGATATAGACAGCGATGAGACATCTACAGCCTTTAGGTCATCTCATTAGGTGTGAATTCAAGATTCAAGTTACCTATCTGTTCAAATCAAACATTTCTATTTTGTATTTGTGGTACTTACATTCATGTACATTAAATTCCATCTGCCACAAATCTGTCCAGGCCTGTACACTGTTCAGGGTTTTCAGAAATTTATGACTATGTGTCATTTGTTGCATTTTGTCCGCTGAAGCAACTTAGTGACACATTTGATACTAATTTTCTTTTTTTATGTGACTGCTGAGTGTGACACCACGTTTGTTCATAAAAAAGAGCTTTTTTTTTTTAAAAAAAAAAAGTACACTTCCAATTAGGATTCCAGTATGCCATAGAGTAAATACAAATATAAAGAAGAGTAAAATAAGCACGAAAACAAAATATTGGAACATAAAGAGAGAAACATCACGCATTATATACACAAATACCTAGCCCATTTGAACTCAGTTACGCTTAACAGAAGAGCTGAACACAAAGCCTTGGAGTTAAATAAATAAAAAAAGAAAGTAATGAAAATATTGCTTTCCTTTCTTTCCTCCTGAGCCACAAATGTTACTTTTGAATGACAGAGATTTGATACTCAGTGATGTTCAAGAAGAAACAAAAGTAAAAAGGCAGTAAAAATTGAATTTAAGGTGCCTCAAAGATGTAGAAGGAAAGAAAGAATTAGAAAAGAGCTGCAAATAGTGAATAAACTAAATAAATATTTCTCCCAAGCATTATAAAAGATTAAAAAAGGAATGCCTTAGGCAGAAGTAAAAACAAGGTCTGAGTTTATACATTTTAAAATTAAACAGTCAGGTGTCCTTCAGGCCCTTGATGCACTGAAGATTAATAAATTTCCCAGGCCTGTTGGAAATTGACCAGTGATGTTGAAAGAAACAAGTTTTTATTTATACTGTAAATCTTTACTAAGCACATTCTAGCAATTGCTGCAGATAGGAGAAGTTCCTGGTGACTGGAAATTGATTCCAGTAATTATTGGATAATCAGCCTTCATTCTATAGTCTGGAAACCATACTCAGAACTAAGTTAGAAAACAATGAAAACAATATACTAACCAACAGAAGAAGACTATTTTAAACCAATCTGTTAAACATTTATGAACAGGCAACTAAATTGAGAAAAGAAAAACATAATTTTCTGAGATTTCAAGGAATTTTGCTATGACTCAACAATTTGTTCTGAAACTAGAAGCCATTGACCTTTAAAAGTTGGATTTCAAATGGGAAGTGGCCAAAGAGAAAGAGTACAAATACGAGGAGAATGCTGTGTGTTATTCTAGTCACGAGTAGAGTCCTTCAGGAGTCTGTCATTGCAATGTTACATTTTCTTATTTATATTAAAGACATAAATTGCATTTAAGTTAGTAAACAAAAATTAAAACAGAAGAGAGAGCAGATACTGAGGAGGCAGGAAAACCAATTCAAAATGACCCGGATAATCTTGAAAACTGAGCAACAGCTGAATGCAATTTGATATTGAGAAGTGCATCACACAGGCAAATGAAACGTTAATTATAAATACAAGATGGGCAACATTGTCTTACAGTTTGACACAACATCCTCATCGTGTAAGCAATGTGCAGGCGCAATTAAAAAGCAAATGAAAATGTTACATTATTCTGTAAAATATTTTTTAATACAAATAATATGTTGAAACGCTATACAGTGATCCCTCGCTATATCGCGCTTCGCCTTTCGCGGCTTCACTCCATCGCGGATTTTATATGTAAGCATATTTAAATATATATCGTGGATTTTTTGCTGGTTCGTGGATTTCTGCGGACAATGGGGCTTTTAATTTCTGGTACATGCTTCCTCAGTTGGTTTGCCCAGTTGATTTCATACAAGGAACGCTATTGGCAGATGGCTGAGAAGCTAGATTGCTTACTTTTCTCTCTCTCTTGCGCTGACTTTCTCTGATCCTGACGTAGGGGGATTGAGCAGGGGGGCTGTTCGCACACCTAGACGATACGGACGCTCGTCTAAAAATGCTGAAAGATTATCTTCACGTTGCTATCTTTTGTGCAGCTGCTTCCTGAAACGACATGCTGCACCGTGCTTCGCATACTTAAAAGCTCGAAGGGCACGTATTGATTTTTGACTGAAAAACAAACTCTGTCTCTATCTATCTCTCTCTCTCTCTCTCTCCCTGCTCCTGACGGAGGGGGTGTGAGCTGCCGCCTTCAACAGCTTTGTGCCGCGGTGCTTCGCATACTTAAAAGCCAAACAGCCCTATTGATTTGTTTGCTAGAGATTGTTTTCTCTATCTATGTGACATTCTGTGCTCCTGACACGCACTCCTTTGAAGAGGAAGATACTGTATGTTTGCATTCTTTTAATTGTGAGACAGAACTGTCATCTCTGTCTTGTCATGGAGCACAGTTTAAACTTTTGAAAAAGAGACAAATGTTTGTTTTCAGTGTTTGAATAACGTTCCTGTCTCTCTACAACCTCCTGTGTTTCTGTGCAAATCTGTGACCCAAGCATGACAATATAAAAATAACCATATAAACATATGGTTTCTACTTCGCAGATTTTCTTATTTCGCGGGTGGCTCTGGAATGCAACCCCCGCGATGGAGGAGGGATTACTGTAATATGCTACTGAAACTGCATCTGAAGCATTGTGTGCAGTTCTGGTCACTCCAATACAAACAAGTTAGAAAATGTAAGCATAATGTAACATGGATGACTGTGCAGGCACTGGATTAAGTTCAATAGGTAGGTTCTAGAAACTTCTCAATCCATTTCAGGGCTGCAGGGACCAAAGACTGTCTCACCAGGATTGGACTAATTGGTTTAAAACAGGGCTGGACAGGACTGTAGTCCATCACAGAGACCACTTTCACTTACACACACATAAACACACACACACATACCACAAGTTGCAACTCCCCATTAACATACCCTAAAAACTTTTGTAATTAATTCCTTCTTTGGTTGAGCGTGTTTGGCTGTTGGAATGTGTATGAAATGGCACTTGCAAAGCTATTTAGTAATGACAAATGTTTGGGAATAACAGAAGTAGAAGCCCAACTTTATTACAGCCACTGACCACTGTTGGTAAATTATAGGGTGACCAGATTTATGAAGCCACAAACCTGGCACTTGTGTAGCAAGTATGCCCAAGCTTAGAAAGTCCATCTTCATTTGTTTAATGCTCCTTGAGCATGCCAAAGGCACTATATAAATAAAATGTATTATTATTAGTAGTATTATTAATACCCGCTTTTTCTCATCATCATCAAAGAGAGATCAAGGCACTGGGAAAAAAACACTGTTACAAATGAATACATAGGATTCCACAAAGTGGTTGATGCGTAAACAAATGAACGGAAGTACTCTGTTTTTGTCTCTTCTTGACCCTCGCTGCAAAGCTTTTCAATGTTAACACAAGTTCTTTATCAACCTTTCTCCCTTGGGAGTTTTTACTGCACTATTATACGTATATGACTTTGAAGAGAGTGTTGGGGTATGGGCTTAACCCTTGGAACTTTGCTGAATATATTGTGAGGATATTTGTTTTGGCATAGCAATGTTTTATTAGATGGGCAACCTCTTAACACTGGAACATTTTCACATTCTTCAGTTATTTATTGGGACGCATAGCTTGAAACTGGGACTTTCCCTGTCAACGCAAATTCTGGTCAGCCTACAAAATTATACTGATGGTAAAACAGTGAATCATTGTAATCTGCAGATAATGGTGCTGTGAGGTTGGTTTAGTGCAGAGACATTGCTAGCTTCAGCACTATTGTATGTGTTAGATCAGAAGAGTGAGGAGTTTTAGCACAGCTGACCAGACTTAGTGGGTGGTGGCGTGGGGGGTGCTGGGGGTTTGTCCCCTGTGGAGTTTTAGCACAGCCATCCATGCATGTCAGGACACAGAGGAAGAAGGACTGTTCTCTCGAAGATCAGGGGCTGGAAGCCTAAGTCCATGGGATGGGTTGGGGATGCTCACAAAGACCAGGAGCTTGACGTCTGAGATAAGGGGCTAAAGGCCTAGCATACAGGTTCTTCTAATAATGTGGCTGATTTAGAGTAAAGTTAATACTGAATAAATGTTTATTTACTCTTGTGCATAATGTCACAGGATAAATCATTCATATCTAAATAACCTTTTGTTTTCCTTTCTTGGATTATATACTTTTATGGTTAGAAAGATCACTCATCTTGCCTGTTACAACTTAAAGCATCACAAGGACTGAAGTGATGATGCACTTGTTCTCTTTTGCTTTTGCTGATGTAGAGGTTTCCAGACCTGCACATGGTCAAGCAGCCAGTGAGGGTGACTGCAGTTTTTCTGTTGCTTTATTAACATCTATTGGGGATTTGTTTGCTGTCAGTAGGCAGCTATTGTAGGTGGATAACACAAAAATATACAAAATATACAAGTTGGTGTTACCGCTGTAAAGTGAAAATTGAAACTGTAAACGACTTCATAATTGAAGTAACACAGATTATTTCATCATTTTGAGATAGACAAGTTTTCAATTTCACCATTTCACCAATGTTTTTAATGGGAGATTTTGAAATTGTAAAAAGTGTGTACAGCATTAACTATTCAAGATATCTAAACGAAAATTTAACTGTCTCCCCAAATTCCCTTGATGAATAAGTGTACCACATTTTAACAAAATTTGACCACGGGGGATGAGTTGTTACAGGTGGACAGACAGACAGACAGGCAGACAGACATACAGGGCTATCACAATAGGGGATTCATGCATTATATGTGAATGCACCTAAAAAGAGACACTATAGCAGCTGTACAAGCTGTTCAGAGAAGGAGTAAGAAAGTCCCTAGATTATGGGGAATGTAATTTTCTGACAGGATAAAGGTATAATACCTCTTTAATCTTAGAGAGAAAGCTTATCTGGCTCTTCGAAATTCTTTAAGACATCAAAAAAGCTGATCAAGCAGGGTTCCTTCAGTTATATTATGAAAGGAGGAGTGCATTTAAGACAGAAGGTAGGAAACAGTTCTATACAGAAGCAGTCCTGAGAATGAAAGATTACAGCAATTGAAGCAGAATCCTAGAGTTTTACGAAATACCTGGAATAGATATTGGGACAGGTTAGTTATAACTTAACCAAAACTGAGTAATAAACTGAATCTCCTCTTGTTTACTTATGTTTTTCAATTGCTCTCAAAAAATAGGACAGAGTTGTAACCAGCAATTACCAAAATAACATTAAAAATCAAAATTCTACAACTTGGATCAGGAATAGCAAAATTATAATCAAAGATTCTTTAATGCAGAAATATGACAGTCATCACTTACCATGAGATGACCTGCTTCGATAATAAAATAGCTTTTACTGAGATTGTGAGTCAGCTAATTTGAGAGGATTGATAATGAAAACAAAAACCCTAAGGTAGTTGCTGGGAGTGCCTACTGGGAGTAAATTCCCAAGGTTAATAATAATAATAATATAAACAATCAAATAATAAAAATAAACACTAGAAAATATACCAGAAAGAAAAAACTATAATATTAATGAATAACACATAAAGCTAGAAGTCTGAATCAAACACTAATGCTTCTAATTCTTAAATGCTCTGCCACTTATAAGTCTGAATGGTGGTTATTCAGTTTTGTTAAACTATACGAAAAGGATTTAATGTTTTTGTCCAGTTACTCACTGGTGAAGTTGGTCAGGCTTCTGTTTAGCCTATGTTTGTCTGCTGAACACAACAAACCAACAGCTGTTGATCCACACAGCTGGCAGACCCCAATATTGACATCTGTAGTCCTTGGTTCTGTATGTATTTCTCTTCTTGTCAACAGTTGTGTGTGTTTGTAGTCAGCCAATTTAATTTGTGGTGGTGATATTTACTAAAAATAACCTGACTTTAAGTTTTTCTTTCCCTTTAAAATAAGTTCTAGTATCTCTCTGAAAAACAGTATTGTTGCATGACCCGTGCTTCCAGTCTTGCTTATGATTTTGGCTAGCATACAGTTACTTGACTTGGTAAATAATATTGCAGATCCAGTGGGCCCAACAAAAATATATTGGAAGACTGTTTTTTTATTCTTTATTTATTTGTTTATCTTGGTCATTACAGCCTCAAATATGAAATTATCACAAAATAAATGATAGGAGGCATTAAATGCACAAAAAGGAATGTGGCAAAAATAGAAGGGTTGTGAGAAACTGAAGCATGTCCAGATGACAATATCATTATTTTTGTCAACTCCATGACAGAAGTTACAGTATGAATCTTTGAAAGAACTCATCTAGCTCGAGGAAGGCTTAAACCTGTCTTTATAAGTTAGGTAAATATCATAAGAACACTGTGGTCAATTTGAACATCTGAGGCTTGATATTGTGCACTTCAGCATACTAGACAGGACTGTAAAATTCTTCCCAAATTTTTCAAGTTGGCTTCTTAAGCGAGGGAGTAAACAACAACAACAGCAACATTTGTTGCTACAGCATGTTTTCATACAAATGATGTAGCTCAAAGTGGTTTACAAGATGAAGAAAGAAAAAAGAAAAGGACAATGAGGTCTCATTAAACCAGACTACATTTGACATGGGGATTTTGCAGTCTGAATACTACCATTTAGCAGACAATCAGGAACTGGTAACATCAAAAGTGTTGTCAGATTCGCAGACTAAGTCAGCCACTTATGAGGAAGAATTTTTGAATATACAGTTTGAAGAGTTTTGAGAAAAGCAACAGCTTACGGCTGTCCTTTTCTTGCCTCAGATTTTAAGACAGCCTGGAAGATGAGCTATAACTCTACCTCTTGTACCACCACTTCAGGTCTCTCTGCCTCAAAAATTCAGCAACCAAGGAAGCAGTGATTATTTAGAGGATTAGCAGCAGAGCAAACTGAGTTCAGAACACCTATTTAAGGCTGCTGCAATTACTTTCTTTTTTTACACAAAGTACCACCTACTGCGGTTGGACACTGATAAATGGGGCTGATGAAGAGCACCACAAACCTTTGTGATGCTTTCTTTGTTTTTTCCAACAGCGTATTACTGGGGTACGAGAATGATCAGTTTCCATATTAATGGAATGCTAATTGGAATTCTTCAATTCACCTTATAAAGTTGTTGTTTTTTTGTATGCATTGTTCTGATGAGGAGATAGATTAACAAGAAAAGAACCAGAAGATGGATGAAAAGCAGAAACCAAAATGGCTGAATTTCTTAACTGGGAAGGGGAAGATTTGGCACTAAATACTAATCACTTGACAAACTCATAGATTGTTAACGGTTCCTCAAATGACGATACATAATCCTAAATTCAACATCAAAAAAAGTTAGAGAATTTCAAGCCTTAAAAGTTAGAAGCTAAACAAGGCACTCACTATTCATTTTGGTATTTATCCACAATCTTGGACAATAACAGGACTACAATAATGACCTTTATATTGCTGCGCCAGTGACATCACAGGTTGCAACCACTGAATCCACTCTAAATAGCAATGGGTCACTGCGTAATGGCAAAGCCTCAAAATGGTGGTGCGAAAATAACATTTTCTACATGCAGAAACTTAAAAAAGACTAGAAAAAATACAGAATGAGTAATAAAACAAAAACCTTGCAAAATAATAACTCATAAGAAATAAGCATTAGGACACCATAAATAATCCTTATGCTAAATGGAAATTGGGCGGCACGGTGGCGCAGTGGTAGCAGTAAGGAGACCTGGGTTCGCTTCCCAGGTCCTCCCTGCATGGAGTTTGCATATTCTCCCCATGTCTGCATGGGTTTCCTCCGAGTGCTCTGGTTTCCTCCCACAGTCCAAACACATGCAGGTTAGGTGTATTGGCGATCCTAAATTGTCCCTAGTGTGTGTGTGTGTGTGTGTGCCCTTCGGTGGGCTGGCGCCCTGCCCGGGATTTGTTCCTGCCTTGCACCTTGTGCTGGCTGGGATTGGCTCCAGCAGACCCCGTGACCCTGTGTTAGGATGTAGCGAGTTGGACACTGATTGACTAACTAAATAGAAATTTTAATTTGTCATTATTTCCAAACCCATCTCTTATGGTCTTCAACATGTTCCAAATCAGCCTAGAAAAAAGATGTGCTGAGCTGTGACCATACATATAAAGAAGGAGTTGAATCCAGGGAGCAAAACAGAATGGAATCTATCCCAAGGTAACTGACAAGTAACTGACCCAAAATAAAAGGGTCCTCATTTAGCTGACAGTACCCTAACAAAGGATTTGGTCCTTTACACATTCTTTGTGGCATTACACCATTTCCTTAAAAACAAAAGCTAGGAACACCCTGGGTGAGAAAGCTGGAAGGAAACAGATATTGAAGGCAAGGTCAGGGAGAACTAGAGTATATAGCAGGGATGGGCTGACCATGGGGGCTTCCAGAACAATTCCTATTGGGATGCTGTCTCTGGGGACCATGTTGTCAGGCCACTAACTGAGACTGACAGAGCACGTGAGACATACAGAAAGAGAGACTTGATGTAAGTGGTCCTTAACGCACCTATCCAATCACGTGATCTTATTGACTCCATTATCTTCACCTATAGACCTCCAACTACAAATATAACACCAAATCATGCCACTTGCAGAAATTCTCAAATGATTCTGCACTTTATGGGGTGTACTGATAAGGAGCATGAAACAGAGTACTGTATAGGAGTCAAGTGGAGAACTTTGTTTCTTGGTGTAGAAAGATGTGTCTGCAACTTAACATCAGCTAAACCAAGGAACTGATTATAGACTTTGACCACAATAACCATAGAGGAACTATATACGAAAGGGGAGAGCAGGTTCTTTTTCCTTAGAAGACTGTGATCCTTTAATGTGATCTTTCACATCTTCTACAACCTGGTGCAATTTTCTACCCCGTGGTGTGCTCAGCTTCACGACGTGTACAAGGAGATCAGCAGTGACGTATACCAATAGCAATATATCTACATATGGCCTTACTGTGACTGTTCTTTCTTTGTAAATTTCCTCCCTTTTTAGTCAGTCTGATGTGTTTTCAGACCATAATACAGTATGTATATATGACAAATTTCCCCCTGAGGACAAACAAAATTCTATCTACCTAACAGCTTAACCATGCCAAAGAAGAATGAAGCAAAGACATGCATGGGAGGAGATTTTGAAAAAGTTTCATTAAAAATGGAAAGGAGACACATCAAAAAACTAAGGTAAAAAAATATATATATATATCATTCCAATAATCGGCAGCAACATCTAAGGAAAATTAGTGATATTTGCACAGTGGGCTGCAACAGGATCAGTGTAGACCTAAGTACACAAAGATATGAACTGTTTCATGCTTTATTTTACAACTTTCAAACACAGGTGTAGTGGTTTTACAACTAGTTAGTATGCAGTGAGCAGAGGTTTAGTTATGAATAAAACATAATTGCATGTGTTAGATCCTCACACATTTTGAATTTTTGGTTCAGCTAAATGCAGCATCTGCACAGCCTGTCTGTTTATGTCAATGAGTACTTACTTACAAATCAATAGAGAATGTTATGTTTATGCTGGAGTGGCAGGGGTGCGGTGTAAGAATGATTGGTATCTGGCAATTTGTGATTGGCCAGTCTGGAGAAAAGTCCACTGTCAATTTTTAATCCCTGACCATCCTTGCTGTACAGAAGGTTACTCTATAATGTCTGATTTGAGAAGAACCTTTAATCAATATATCTATAATACTGTGTCAATCTGGATGCCAACAGTCCTTGCCTACCTTTAAATCACAGAATTTCCTCATGCTGTTACATTGCATCATTTACAAAATGCTTTTTGTAAGTCTCTGATACAAAAATTTCTGTGGCCAGAGTCACGGCTCTACAACAATTACCTAACAACGTTTGCAACGCAATAATATTTGGCTGCATATGTACACATTCAAATCTGAAAAGGATCAGAAGCTGACATCTGAAAAGCAAGCTATCACGAGATGAAATACTAGAGATTTATTATATTATTAATGTGGCTCTCTTATAGCTGGTTGACAATCATGTCAAATAACACTATACACATCTTAAACTTCCCATGAAAACATTTATAATTCATACTGTACTATAGTTTGTAGATTGCAACAAGAAGTGACAGCATGTGTGTAAGGCATACATATTTTATTGAAACATGTTTGTATCTTAAATACTAAAATAAAGTTTACCTTTCAAATAAATTATTTTATTCATTTAAGAAGTTACAATTTATTTATTTTTAGAATAGATATGCATTTATAATGATCTAAAATGCAGTGGTGTCATTTTGTAATATGTGATGTTTTGCAAATTTTTAACTAAAGCAAAATTTAAGACACAGTATGTTGCATCTTAATAAAATAAGGGAACAGTCTTTCTCCATAAATGTTTTTATAGCCTGAATAACTATACATGATTAAAATGAATTTTTAGGTGAATATGGGAAGAACGTGTAAATCTATCAGTCTTTGCTGACAGGATATTTACTATTACAGATATCCGCCTGGACTTTTCTGCTTTTTTTTTAAATCTATAAGCCAGCAGTGTCATTGATCTGTTTAGACAGAATATTCTAAGGGTCTGTCTGGCTTATAGGATTACCTAGTAGACCATGCAGTTAAAGCCCTGACCCCTTTGAATTTTAGGATCTCAAGAACTTGAACCTTTAAATAGGTTAAGAATAGCAAATAAACATCACTATTGCCAGCTATGTATTGCCTTATGATTTTTTTTATTTTACAAAAATATATGTATGGAGTACCCAATGACATCTTTAGTAAAGACAAATATTTCATAACTTCATCCTTTATTAAACTGATGCATTTAGTTGTGAATTAATTAGTTCACTCTTACCTTTTTAAGGGTGGACTGAAGTAGATAATGAGGCTAACAGCAATAGCTGAAACAACACCCTGAACTAAGAATATGTGGCTCAAGCATTACAAGCCATAACACTTAAAACAATCCCCAGGTAGAACTAAATTTGTTCTTTTGGGGAAGAGGAAAACCAACCTCTTTAATTCACCTGCGGCCTCCATAACCTTCTCCTAGATCATTCAAAAATATATGTAATGATAGATAGAGAAAGTTTATCAAAAAATTCTGTATCAAGCACAAAATGAAAGGTTATTCTAAGTTAAAGCATGATCTTCAAGCCTTTTTATGATTTATTTCTAAAAAACTGAAAAGAGCAGCATATTGTAGAGTTCTTGTTACAGGCTCCTCAAATACTAAATGGCATTACTCATTTTTAAAAAAATAGAAATTGAGGCTTCTACATGGTGAATAATTAAAGAGTTAGCTTATGTTCTTATTATTATAAGAAAATGTTAATCTTACAAACAGCTGCATGCCATTTAGGCCATTGGGTTAATTTTGTTAACTAACAAATAAATTGTTCAAATACCTCATCAAGATTTTCGCTTCAACTACATGACATTGTAGCTTCTTTCAGACTCTCACAAGCATTTATGTTAAGCAGTGTTTCCTTACTCCATTCCTGAATGTGCTTTCACTATATATCTTGATTTGCATATGGTATTTTTAATATCAGGACGTTTTTTAGGCACATCTAACAGAGTAAGCACAGAGGAGGAATACAAAACACCAACTAAAGGGTACCATGTTTTTTTTAGAATCCAATCTAACAGACAATGTGGACATTACCTTTTCTAAGAGGTTTTAGTAGCACATCAGGCATATTAAAAAAAGCAGATTTAGCATGGATGCAGGCATCCAGGTGCACCTTTCCCCACTTACAGTACATTCCAAACTAAGTGAACTTCAGCTTGTACTAGAATCTGCCTGGACTCATCTGGTAACAAAGGTGTAAATCAGAGGTGACCTGACATCTCTCCAAAGGTTCCTCTGCAAAGCTCTTGAGCCAAAATGCACAAACTGGCCTGAAGTGAGAACAAAGACCTATAATTTAAGGGATGACAACTAGGATGGAGAAAATAGCTTGTCAATTAGAAGACACTGATTTTGTTACTGGAAGTGAGTTTAATCCAATTAAGAGAAGGCTCAACCTTGCTTTAAAGCCACAAACCACATGCACCCCATCCCTCAAAGGAAACAAGCAAAATGAAATAAGGAGAATCGGGATAAGCAGAGAGAAACTGTGAATTGAACACACTCACTGAAATTCTTTAGTGAATCCTAGATGACTCTAAAATCTTCTCTCAAACTAAAAGTTGTAAGCTGCTCTTCCTTGGAGAGCCGAAGCTGACAAGCTCTCCGTTTTGTGGACCAGAAGCTGAGGCTCAGTCTGTCAAGACAAAGCTGTGCGTCAGTAGTCAGATGAGGCTGAAAAGCCATTACTTCAAGAAGGGAACTTCAGCATCTAAATTCTTGGGCCAGAATGAGTAATGCCTTTTCCCTTTGAAGCATCAAAAGACAGCAGAGGGCAAGCTGAGGAAATAGCAGCACAGCACTGACACAAATCATGCAGCAAAGAGAAAGAGCGCACTCAAAATCTTCTACTTGAACCTAGACCAACAACAAAGCAACAAGTTCACACAACATTGGGCTTCATCCATAAAGACTTGGTATCATAAAACTGTGCCAAGATAAAGCAGAACTCTCAATACCAGTAAACAGCCAGCCTATATGTTATATGTTTGTCTCTGTAGTCTGTCTGCATTCACTCTTTTATGTCAATATATATATGTATTTATCATATTTCTATAATCCTTGTGTTTATCAATAAATCATATTATTCTGTTCCTAAAAAAAACCCAGCCACAGGGGATGCACAAACCAGTGTGTTTCTTCGTGCCAGTCCCAAGCCTGGATAAATGGGGAGGGTTAAGTCAGGAAGGGCATCCGGTGTAAAATTTTGCCAAAGCAATATGAGGACAACAATACAAATTTCCATACGGGATCAGTCGAGCCCTGGGTTAACTACGACCGCCACCAGTACTGTTAGCCAACAGGGTGCTGGCAGAAATTGGGGTACTGTTGGCCGAAGAAGAAGACGGAGAAGAAGAGGAGGGAGACGTTTTCAGGGGCAGGAGGAGAGGAGGAAAGTAAAGAAAGTGGAACTGAGGGTAGGAACTTTGAATGTTGGCAGTATGACTGGTAAGGGGAGAGAGCTAGCAGACATGATGGAGAGAAGGAAGGTTGATGTATTCTGCGTGCAAGAGACTAAATGGAAGGGGAGTAAGGCCAGGTGGATCGGAGGTGGATTCAAATTGTTCTATCATGGTGTCAATGGGAGGAGAAATGGGGTAGGAGTTATTCTGAAGGAACAGTATGTCAAGAGTGTTTTGGAGGTGAAAAGAGTGTCAGGCAGATTAATGATTATGAAGCTGGAAATCGGAGGTGTAATGATGAATGTTGTTAGTGCATTTGCACTGCAGGTTGGGTGTGCAGTGGGTGAGAACGAAGAGTTGGATGAAGTGATGAACAGTGTACCTGTTTTCATTAAACAGGTGAGGGGACGCTGGCGCACGCATGTTGTTGCCGCTCCTCCCTGTAAACAACACTTTTCGCAAAATTCGCCTAATTCTACACTTTCTTACGTTTGTTTTATTTCTTTTATTGTACGTATAGTTCGTGGATACAGCTGACTCGAATTATATGGATTTGGCTTATATTTACAGATTTTATGGACTTTACTTTGACTGGGAACAGCTGAGTCTGTGGATCACGGGACGAGAACCTACAAGCATTTCTTTGTGC
The DNA here is from genome assembly GCF_900747795.2 of Erpetoichthys calabaricus. NCBI lineage: Eukaryota > Metazoa > Chordata > Cladistia > Polypteriformes > Polypteridae > Erpetoichthys > Erpetoichthys calabaricus. The sequence goes on along the minus strand of NC_041395.2, from coordinate 123,704,239 downwards.
CTGGCAATCTAGGACCTCGGGATGATCTGTCTCCATGATTATATTAAATTCGCTTTGCTGATCTGCTCCCGTTTCATCTTACAATACTCTACGACTGGGAACTGATCTGATATTCATACTAATCTGGCTTTTGGCTCCGGGACGATCACGCCTGAAATTACCAAGCGTTACAGTTTGTGGCTGTGTATTGGAACCTCCAACTCCTGCTACCTCCTCATGCTATGCTTTCTGCTACTTTGCTATCGCCGCTCACCTACTCTACCACACCCGCCTGTCCTACCGGTTCCGCTGTGCTGTGCTGCTTCTCCACTGCTATTCAGATAAGTATTGCCCAGTATCATGCTAAAATACTCTCATGACAAACTCCTTCTTATTAAACAGTTTGTCCAGAGCAAATGGTCTGACTGCAACATCCTAAAGGACGCTGGTATTTTGCAGCGCCCGAAATATATACATCGCGGGTCAGGTCGCCGCCACCGCCGGGCCGCGAATGAAAAGACCACCGGCAGCATTTGCTCAGGAATACGCCGTCCTTCTCATGACCCTGGAAATAGAATTGTCGGTGTGCCAAATTTGCATTATGTGGAAATAAACCCTGATTGCGGCTCTGTGCAGAAAGAAGCCTCATTATGTAATGTTGCACTGTTTAACTCGAAGTCTCTTAATGGCAAAGCATTGGTGCTGTCAGAACTCATCACTGACACCAAACTTGATATTCTGTGTTTAACGGAGACTTGGCAAAAACCAAACGAATTTGCGTCTCTCACAGAGGTGACTCCAATTGGTTTCACTTTCCACTCAGAGCCTCGCAGCTCAAGACAAGGAGGCGGGCTGGCAGTAATTATCAGAGAAGACTTAAACATTAAAAGAATCCCAATTGACTGCCCATTGTCTTTTGAGTGCCTGGCTCTTAAACTAATAACGGAATCAGGTCCTGTCTCACTTATTGTTCTCTATCGTCCCCCAAAATACAATGCATCCTTCTTATCCGATCTGATTGAACTTTTGACCCACCTAAGCTCTTACTCTCAGAGAATTATGCTTCTTGGTGATTTCAACATCCATATTGACATTACTACATCTAAACTGAGAAATGAATTCCTGTCCTTACTGGACTGTTTTGACTTGACACAACATGTTGATTTTCCAACCCATTCTGGCGGTCATATATTGGACCTGATCTGCACTTCTGGACTATCTGTTGCCAACATTTACAGCACTGATTTGGGACTCTCTGACCATAAAGCAGTATTTTTCACTGTCTCATTACCTCTCCCACCTCTTACCTGTAAACGACAAATTTCTTACAGAAACCTTAAAAATATCTGTCCCTCTATCCTTTCTGGATCCATTTCTGATCTTTTACTGTCTGCACCTATTCCACCAACACTAGATAGTTTTGTTGACTATTATAACACAGCCCTTCACTCAGCATTAGATAAAACAGCTCCTTTAAAACATAAGGAGGTTTCCTTTAAGCGCTCAGCTCCTTGGTATAACTCAGAATTGCGATCTATGAAAGCAGCTGGCCGACGCCTTGAGAGAATGTCACGTAAGACTGGCCTCACCGTGCACATCCAGGCTTTCTCTGACCACCAAAGAGCTTACAGAGAAGCACTAACTTCTGCCAAGAACACCCATTATGGCAGAATAATAGAAAGTGGCCATGATAACCCAAGGGTTTTGTTCTCTGTAGTTAATAAACTACTCGAACCCGCATCTGGTCCAGCTACCTCTTCTACTGAAGTCTGTGAGGAATTCCTCCACTTTTTCCGTAACAAAATTAAAGATCTAAATAATTCAACTAACATAAATATATCATCTGTTTATATCTCTCCCTGTTTTCCCACTCCATCCAGCTCCTTCTCTAAGTTCTCACCAGTCACTTCTGCGTTTGTTAATAACCTGCTTTGTAAGATGAGGCCGACTACTTGTGTACTGGACCCCATCCCCACCACACTACTTAAATCCTGCCTTCATGCCATAATCCCGACTGTTACAACAATAATAAACTCATCCCTTGACACTGGCTCCGTGCCGCTCACTTTTAAAATTGCTTCTGTAACCCCAATGTTAAAAAAGTCTGGCCTTGATGCTGACAATCTTAACAATTTCCGGCCTATTTCCCACTTACCTTTCCTGTCAAAAGTTCTTGAGCGTGTTGTAGCTTCCCAACTCACCAATTACCTAACCTCTAATAATTTGATGGAACCCTTTCAGTCTGGATTCAGGGCACGGCACAGCTGTGAAACTGCTCTGCTACGGGTAACCAATGATTTGCTTATGGCAGCAGACTCTGGACAAACTAGCATATTAATTCTGTTAGACCTCAGTGCAGCATTTGACACTGTTAGACATGACATCCTACTGTCCAGAATGGAGAACATGCTGGGTATCTCTGGCACTGCCCTCCAGTGGTTCAAGTCCTATCTGACTGATAGGCAAGAGTTTGTTAGTCTTGGCAACAGCAGATCCAACTCCGTGCCAGTCACACAAGGAGTCCCTCAGGGCTCTGTCCTTGGTCCTCTGCTTTTCTGTATGCTTCCCCTTGGCCATATTATCCGTAGTTATGGATTGGGTTATCATTTTTATGCAGATGATACCCAGCTCTACTTCAATGTTAAAAGTGGAACTTCATCAGAGCTTTCTCAGCTCACAACCTGCCTTAGTGAAATTAAAACCTGGATGGAGCAGAACTCTTTAAAATTAAATTGCAATAAAACTGAACTCCTGCAAATTGGGACTAAAATGCAACTTAATAAAATGAGCTCCTTCCCAGTCCATCTTGGCAGTGATCTCATCAGACCTGCCTCTACTGTAAAAAATCTTGGTGTCATTTTTGATTCCTCCCTCACTTATTCCACCCACATAAATCACATTAAGAAACTTTCTTACTTTCACCTCCGTAACATATCCCATGTTCGCTCCTTCCTCTCCTTCTCTAATGCTGAGAAACTTGTCCATGCTTTTATCACATCCCGCATCGATTATTGTAATTCCCTACTGGCAGGTGCCCCTTCTAATCTTATATCACAGCTCCAGCTTATTCAAAACTCAGCTGCAAGAGTCCTTACTCGAACCAGCAGCAGCGAGCACATCACACCCATCCTGCTCCGTCTTCACTGGCTCCCTGTGTCCTACAGAATCGAATATAAAATCCTACTAATAACCTACAAAGCTTTAAATAACCTCGCACCAAACTACATCAGTGACCTCCTCCATCACTATGTGCCTGCCCGCCCACTAAGGTCCTCTGATTCTGGTAATCTTGTTGTGCCCCTCACTAATCTACACTCTATGGGTGACAGGGCCTTCAGCTGTATAGCGCCCCAGACTCTGGAATGACCTACCAAAATTAATCAGGTCAGCTGACTCCATGAATTCTTTTAAAAAACAACTCAAAACTCATCTGTTCAGGAAGGCTTTTAGCTGTACTTGACTTTATTACCTTTCTCTCAGTTTACGTCTCTGTCAAGATGCCAATGTAACCTGTATGTGTGTGCTAGACCATCAATTATGTTGTCTGTTTTTTTCAGAATTTACTGTCTCAATCTTCTTTATTTATTTATCTGGTTTGTTCAATGCTATATACTGTATATTCTGCTGTTCTTTATTATATTCTGTAAGTGCCTTGAGCATGGGAAAGGCGCTATATAAATAAAATGTATTATTATTATTATTACATTGTGGTGATTGGAGCGGATTTCAATGGGCATGGTGGTGAAGGGGACGAGGAGGTGATGGGTAGGTATGGTGTCAAGGAGAGGAATGAAGAAGGTCAGAGGATAGTGGATTTTGTCAAAAGGATGGACTGGGCTGTGGTGAATACTTGTTTTAAGAAGACGGAGGAACATAGGGTTATGTACAAGAGTGGAGGAAGATGCACACAGGTAGATTAAATCCTATGCAGAAGAGTTGATCTGAAGGAGATTGAAGACTGCAAAGTAGTGGCAGGGGAAAGTGTAGTTAAGCAGCATAGGATGGTGGTCTGTATGATGACGTTGCAGATCAAGAAGAGGAAAAGAGTGAGGGCAGAGCCAAGGATCAAATGGTGGAAGTTGAAAAAGGAAGACTGCAAGGTTGAGTTTAGAGAGGAGGTAAGACAGGCACTGGGTGGCAGTGAAGAGTTACCAGACAGCTGGGAAACTACAGCTGATGTAGTAAGGGTGACAGCAAGAAGGGAGCTTGATGTGACATCTGGAAAGAGGAAGGAGGAAAAGGAAGCCTGGTGGTGGAATGAGGAAATACAGGAGAGTATACAGAGGAAGAGGATGGCAAAGAAGAAGTGGGATAGTCAGAGAGATGCAGAATGTAGACAAGAGTACAAGGAGATAAGGCACAAGGTGAAGAGAGAGGTGGTGAAGGCTAAAGAAAAGGCGTATGATGAGCTGTACGAGAGGTTGGACACTAAGGAGGGAGAAAAGGACCTGTACCGATTGGCTAGACAGAGGGACCGGAAAGATGTGCAGCAGATTAGGGTGATAAAGGATAAAGATGGAAACATACTTGCAAGTGAGGAGAGTGTGTTGAGCAGATGGAAAGAGTACTTTGAGAGGCTGATGAATGAAGAGAACAAGAGAGAGAAAAGGTTTGATGATGTGGAGATAGTGAATCAGGAAGTGCAACGGATTAGCAAGGAGGAAGTAAGGACAGTTATGAAGAAGATGAAAAATGGAAAGGCCATTGGTCCAGATGACACACCTATGGAAGCATGGAGGTGTTTAGGAGAGATGGCAGTGGAGTTTTTAACCAGATTGTTTAATTGAATCTTGGAAAGTGAGAGGACTGGAGAAGAAGTGTACTGGTGCCGATATTTAAGAATAAGGGGGATGTGCAGGACTGCAGTAACTACAGGGGAATACAATTGATGAGCCACAGCATGAAGTAATGGGAAAGAGTAGTGGAAGCTGGTTAAGAAGTGAGGTGATGATTAATGAGCAGCAGTATGGTTTCATGCCAAGAAAGAGCACCACAGATGCAATGTTTGCTCTGAGGATGTTGTTTGAGAAATTTAGAGAAGGCCAGAAGGAGTTGCATTGCGTCTTTGTGGACCTGGAGAAAGCATAAGACAGGGTGCCTTGAGAGGAGCTGTGGTATTGTATGAGGAAGTCGGGAGTGGCAGAGAAGTATGTAAGAGTTGTACAGGATATGTACGAGGGAAGTGTGACAGTGGCGAGGTCTGCGGTAGGAGTGACAGATGCATTCAAGTTGGAGGTGGCATTACATCAGGGATCAGCTCTGAGCCGTTTCTTATTTGCAATGGTGATGGACAGGTTGACAGACGAGATTAGACAGGAGTCCCTGTGGACTATAATGTTTGCTGATGACATTGTGATCTGTAGCGATAGTAGGGAGCAGGTTGAGGAGACCCTGGAGAGGTGGAGATATGCTCTAGAGAGGAGAGGAATGAAGGTCAGTAGGAACAAGACAGAATACATGTGTGTAAATGAGAGGGAGGTCAGTGGAATGGTGAGGATGCAAGGAGTAGAGTTGGCGAAGGTGGATGAGTTTAAATACTTGGGATCAACAGTACAGAGTAATGGGTATTGTGGAGAGAGGTGAAAAAGAGAGTGCAGGCAGGGTGGAATGGGTGGAGAAGAGTGTCAGGAGTAATTTGTGACAGACGGGTATCAGCAAGAGTGAAAGGGAAGGTCTACAGAACGGTAGTGAGACCAGCATTGTTATATGGGTTGGAGACGGTGGCACTGACCAGAAAGCAGGAGATAGCAGAGTTAAAAATGCAAAGATTCACACTGGGTGTGACGAGGATAGATAAGATTAGAAATGAGTACATTACAGGGTCAGCTCAAGTTGGACGGTTGGGAGACAAAGTCAGAGAGGCGAGATTGCGTTGGTTTGGACATGTGCAGAAGAGAGATGCTGGGTATACTAGGAGAAGGATGCTAAAGATAGAGCTGCCAGGGAAGAGGAAAAGAGGAAGGCCTAAGCGAAAGTGTATGGATGTGGTGAGAGAGGACATGCAGGTGATGGGTGTAACAGAACAAGATGCAGAGGACAGAAAGATATGGAAGAAGATGATCCGCTGTGGCAACCCCTAACAGGAGCAGCCAAAAGAAGAAGAAGATTCTGTTCCTAAAAATGAATGTGCCTCAGTTACCTTGATATAAGTTTAAAGGCTTGAGTCCCCCCTCCTACAACAGAGAAAATGAAGGTAAATAAAGTAGGAGCCTTGCCATATTATTTGAGGAATTACCGATAAAGCCGAAGGCAAAACTGATAATTAATTAAGCAACTTAAAATTCACTCAATTCCTTCAGACTACTTCAAATTAGAAAGTAGTTCTAGACAAAGATGCCCTCTGTCCCCACTGCTATTTGAGCCAGTAACAGTTCACTTTTGAAATGCTTATGAGATAAAGGTGACTATCAGAGAAGGACTTGAACAGAAAATATCACTATATGCAGATGATATGGTACTGAATATATCAGATCCACAAAATACTGTGCCTGCAGTCCTAACAGCACTAGCAGAATTTCATACGATTTCTGGACTCAAAATTAATTTGAATAAAAGTGTGCTCTTTCCAGTGAACTCTCTAGCTCACAATATTAGATTGGACACCTTCACTTTTATCATCGCAGATCAGTTTAAATACCTAGGGGTAAACATCGCAAGTAAATATAAAGCTCTTTATCAACAAAATTTTGCTGTTTGCATGGTAAAATTTAAGCAAGACTTGCATAGATGGTCTACCCTCCATGTCACTTTAGCTGGAATAACATTGTCAAGATGAATATCCTTCCTAAGTTTCTTGTTATATTTCAAAGCATTCCCATATACATTAACAAATCATTTTTTAAGACAGTAGATTCAACCATAACCTCATTTATTTGGAATTCAAAATATCCATGCATCCAAAGGGTGACCCTACAAAGACCTAAGGCAGAAGGTGGCATGTCTCTAACTTACTTTCAGTTTTATTACGGGGTGGCAAATATACAAGCTATAAAAACCTGGACATTGACACAAATAAATGAACATACACAGGCTTGGTCCACTATAGAAATAAATCTTGCAGTACATCAGTATATTCCTTGCTTTATATCCCAGTAAATATTAGTTATCGTCGATATACTAACAACCCAATTGTGCTTCATTCACTCAGAATATGGAACCAATGTAGGAAGTACTTCAAGATAGAGAAGCTTTTATCTGTGGCACTTCTGAATGATAACCACCTTTTTCCACCCTCTCAAACGTATGCAGTTTTGCATGTCTGGAAAACATACGGGATTAAATTACTTAGAGATTTGAACGTAGATAACGACTTTGCATCCTACAAACAATTACACTTCAAATTTAAAATTCCATCAACGCAATTCTTCCACTACCTCCAAATTAGAAACTTTGCTAAACAAAATCTGCCCAATTTTCTTCACCTCCCACCTACTTCTATTCTTGAAGAAATATTGATCAGTCTTGAGGACTCAGACAGCATTTCTGTAATATATAAAAACATTTTAAAGTCCCTTCCTTTCAAAGATCACAGAGTACAGTGGATCTAACTCAACATTTCAGAAAAGGAGTGGAAGGCAGCCATGGACTGAATTAATGTACGAAAGTGAAAAGATTCTGCCACACTGTTCCATAAAGAGTTAACGCTTTAACATGAATATGCTATCATGCAGTAAAATTAGCCAACAATTCCTTTTCTTATCCTCCTAGATAACAACTTGAAGAAGAGGCCTGAGTTGCCTCAAAAGATTGCATATTGTAATATTTTCAGCTAACTAGTAAAGGTGTCATTTTGTTTGACTTTTTATTACCTACTAGGCACCATGCAAGACAGAATCCTATTTTGGATAGGATGCATCAGTTCCATGTACAAAAGCCTATTATTAGTGAAAGCCAATATAAGTTTCCCATTTAAACAAAGGTTTGATTTAATCCAATTTGATTAAGAAATTATTTTCATCTACAATAATTGGGACAAAGTACCTGCATTTAACAGTCACCCATTCAGAGCTGGTTCTTGCTTGCTGGAATAGGTCTTGGTCCTCATGACCCTGAAGTAGACTAGTCAGGATTGGAAAATAAATGAAATGGTGGATGGAATATTAAAGGTTACTAGTAACTCACCAAAGGGAATGCCTTTGATATTTTTATTTATTCTAGTCACAGGCTCTTCGTTGATGGAGCTGAAAAACTACAGACTGTGTTCTAAAGTGCTATCAATCTGTCTGTATTCCCAGAGCAAAATGTCATAAGCTGAGATTCTTCCAATGCTATTTATCAGTCATTTCATGTAAACAAACAAAAATATGTAATTCTTAGAATTCTATGCATGTACTGCAATCCACAATAAAACTAGGAATTATAATTATGTTTAATTCAAGAAGCATGACCCTGATAAAATCATTTTCAATAAAGTACATATTTTCAGAGGAAAGAATGATTTTGGTAACAACACTAATATTGCCTCTCTGAATGATGCAACACAGCCTTTGTTTTTTCAGCCTAATGGCTGACTATGTAAGGCCCAGGACCAGTGCCACAAGTGGAGGGCAAAAGGGAGCATCATCCCCTCAACTGAACTATGCTGTGTTTTGGACTTAGATGAAAAGTTTTTTGAACACTTCACTCACTTAACTTGAGCACAACATAAGCACTCGTCCATCCAATTCCCACTGACTTTGTTTCAACAGTTCAGGAAGAAGTTGTGAAGCAATCTTTGCAGTAAATGCTCAACATTCCTGTTTCAGTATTTACTTGTGATTTTATTTATAATTTTAGCGTATGTTGATTGTTTAAGATGTGAACTGAGCTTAATTTAACAATAGCTGTGGATATTCCATGTAAAATATATGTGAAGAAACAAGCTGTGTTGAATCTGAAGGGGCCAGAGCCACGTGTGGTGGAGTAACATAAAAAGAGCTGCACTGAGCAGCCCAGTAGCATTGAACCGGAAAATGATGAGAAGATGGGTAACAAGATGAGGGGAGCGCATAAAGAGTTTACTTCATTTGGGGTCTCCTGAAGCTGGGTGTTGAGTAATGGGGGTGTGAGGCCCCTGAAAGACCCACAGAGCAGGACAGGAATTTCACTGACCTACCTAGATATAACTTCACCTCAAAGCAGACAGTCCCCAACTACCATCTGCAGATTTAGGCCCACAAGTTATCAAAATATATCAAACAGACAGAAACTATGACACTCCAGCATGTAACAACAACAATATTTGCTTCTATAGCACATTTTTCTACACAGGATGTAGTTCAATATGCTTTACAAGATATGACTGGCATAGTTATAATTAAAGAAAAACATTTAAAATTCGGCAAGAATAATAATGAATAAATACCATATAAAAACAAAATAAATACGCAGTTACATTATTAGAAAAGTAGAACATTTAAATAGTATAATTTAAGCTCTAAAGTCTCACAAAGTAACACTATAAATAAACATATTTATTGAAAAAAGAATAAAAACAACAAAAGGGCAAAAATAAAGCAAAAAGGATTTTCCTGAAAGGCAACGTGAGCTAGCCCCAATCCAAAAATCTGATAGCAATAGCCAAAAACAAAGACAAAACAAATCCAATAAACCAGAAAATCAACAGCAACAATACTTACAGTAAAATCCTACACAAACTCAATGATCCACTGCTGGGCCTCTATTTCTAACTCAAATATAAAGCCAAAGCAGGACCCAGCACCTTTGACACCAAGGTAACCCTGCCAACTGGGACTCTACCTATAATGTTTAAAGAATGGAGACCACTTTAAAGAGTACATAATTAACAAATAACAAAACTAACAGGAATAATCTAAAAATAGTAAATCCAAATGAAAATATAATAATAGTAATAATAATAATAATAACAATAAAATAGAAAATAAATACAAGCCAGGAAAAAATAACCCTGGTTTTAATACAATACTAGGTTCCTAGCTACTAAACCATTTTTCTAAGGGCTATTAATTTTTGGATGTTTCTGTGTCTTAGTCCTTCCTCCAATGCACTGTCTGCTAAGAAAGGTGTATCATATATTAATTGCATAATAAATATGAATTAATTAAATGAAGAATATGATTTTATAATACCAACTAATAGTATAGTGTATTGAATGTTACTGCAATGTTTATTGGGACAGAAAGTGAAAGTAAAGTTTCACTTGGGTAGTTGAAACAGCGCCATTTTAACAAAAATATCACTGTCCACCTCAGAATTTAAGATGCCCACTACAGATGTTCCCCCTGTGCTGGCCCTGTTCCAAAGGTCATAAGCGACTTCAAAGCAGCACTTACAGTCATGTAAGAGGGTGCTCTGGCACCTGCAGCCACACAATATGTGCTTACTACTCCTGTATAAGTTAATTTCTGTAAAAATATGGCACACAAACAAATAGTAGTGTCATGTGTGTTATCTGTCAATTCATCAATGGCTAGGGATATACGATTTAGCATGACTTAAACAAGAAATCACCTTACTTTGGATGTTCTCTTCCATAACATAAACATAACCTACAATACTTGCACCTGACAGAGGTAACTGGCTCACATATATAATAAATGTATCAATTTATCACTAGCAAGCTCCAACAAAATGATTCTAACACAGTCAAATTCCATTAGAACAAACTCTGTTTCAACAAAATCCTCGTTTTAACAATTTTTTTTTGACCCAGGCCAACTTCCAATTGAACTAATGTTAAAAAACCTCATTACAGCAAAGTCCACTTTATCTCTAAAATTCATTACAACAAAATCATTTTCCATAAGAAAGCAGGAAAACACATGTATTTCCTCTGTACCTGTCCCAAAAATTGCGATTCAGGAGCTCAGCTGAACAGCCAACTAGATTGCATGTTTGCATGTTTATGTCACTTGGTTTACTTGACAATGACACACACTTGCAACTAAGGATTATTGCACACTGGAGGAACTATGGGCATATCTATGGGTGGGATAACTGTCAATCAAATTTGACTTCGCTGTACTTGCGGAGCTCTGTAGGTTTGCCATAACTAGACTCTGTCATTTATTACTGGATTTCTTGTAGTATGGTTTGACTTTGCTGAGCACCTTGATCAGGTTGAGGATTAATTTTTGGCTCACCCTACAGCAAAAGTGCTGACTGTTGAACTTGAAGTGTTCTATAAATTTGTAAAGATTTTATCTTATGAACTTCTGCACACCATAGTCTTTTTTTTTTAATGTTGCATTTGAATTTGGTGCTTGCAAATTTATGCATCCAATGATTCTTATTTACAAACTTTTTATCATCATCTTTTTATGTAAAACTTGTCAAGTTTAAAAGAAAAGGGTGACTGACAAAAGAACAGATGACAGCCAAAGGCAGCTGGTCAATCTTTTAGAAGGTGCGCCGTTTTTGAAAGTTAGGGGGTGGACACCGACGGGTGCCATTTATGTAAATCAAGCGGCACTCATACTGGAAATTCCATGTTATGGACACTGAGGGGGCCATTATAATAACTAAAGGAGCATATGCTTCGTACACTGAAGGGACCCCCTTCCCCCGGAAGTTGAAATCTAATAATACTGGCTGTGGACTATGGACACCAAGGGGCGCAGTTTATGTAACTAAAGCAATTTACTTAACGGAGAAAAGCAGAAACTTCTTGCTGCCAGTAATGCTAGAAAGAAGACGTCACCAGAGAATTCGGTATTCCACAATTAGCCTTTGTTAACTGTACAGGATGAAAGACTGTGCTGTGTTCCGATTCAATTATAACAAAATCCCCATTATAACAAACTTTGCTTCTTCTAACTGTGCTTAAAGTTACTCTCTGATAACAAATCACAAATTTTGCATCATTATATAAGTTATGAATGGTTAATCATAGATGAAAGGAGCTTAGTTTTCCTGCTTCCATCCATTTTCTGTTTGGCTTTGATCAGTAATAAATAACTTCAGCACTTGTTTTAAGAAGTATTGTTTTAAGGGTTACAGAAGAAAAATCCATATTTAAACCAGATATACATGCATACATATTTAAAGTATAAATCCAGTATTTATACTGTAAATTTGTACTTTTTAAGAGAATACTTTTTAAGCTGAGTGACTAAGAAAGTAGACTAAAAAGTATAAATAATGTACACAAATTGAGGATCACCAATTACTTTTTCACTGATGCTGAGAGAGTGACATAGCCTTCTGGCATTCTAAATGTTGAAAATTTTTAGTTCTATGGGGCGACACAGCAGTACTACCTCCAATTTTTTTCATTCAAATACTAAGCTGTGGTCTAGGTGGAGCTTGTGCCTTCTCCAATTTCTCTTTTCATTTTCCCTGCATACTCTGGTTTTCCTCTTACATTTCTGTCAACAGACAAATTCAGTTAATCGACTGCTTTAAATTGGCTCTATTGTAAGTGTGTGCATGTGTGTGCCCTGCCCAGGGTTGCTTTCTGCCTTGCACTCTGTGCTGCTCGGATAATCAGTGACACCCTGCAAGCTTGACATTTAAGTGCATATTTATATATTTTAAGAGTATTTTTAAAGTCTAGTACTTACAGTACTTCTACAGAACATTTTCTGTAAATCTTGATGCCAGTTTAATTTCAGCTAAATAAAACAATAAATAATATATTTATTAATGTTTGCTTTCAGAATATTTGCTTAGCCCTATTTTTAATCCTCTTGGCTTAAAGTACCACCTTTAAAATGCGTTTTCTGTACATCTGCAATTTGTAAGTAATTTCAATAACACTTTTTCAATTATACTTTCTGTGGGAAGTTATTAAGAAAATATATAAGCTGTCTGATTATCCATTTCTTATAATTGCTGTTGATTGCTATTTAATGGTTTTTAAGTTTCATATTAATTCCAGTATGTTTATGTGACAAATTTAATATGAATTAATTTCAGAGCACAAAATAATTACAATCAGGAGCTGTACAAGGATGGGTACCTATCCTTTGATTAACTAATATATCAGAAACCTAACACCATTTTTTATTATTTGTCGCTGCTTATTTTGTTTAGTGCTTAATGTGCAAATTAACTTTTATTTATCCTTACCATGTGTGACAATATATGGATCCACCTCTTAAATGGGAAAAAAGAAGAACCTCATCTGTAGCTTAGTGTAATTGAAGTAATTGGCCTTAACAACCTTGATAAGATCTAACATCTAGTGGAATAGCAAACCAAAGGCCCCTTCATTGACAGGTTTGTATAAACAACAGTAACACACCTAAATATGTTAAATGATAGAAAATCATTTAGTCAGGTAATGTAAATTCATCACAAAATAACCTCATATGAGCACAAATTTGCAGGTTTTATGTTATCTGAATTTTATAACTGTAGCTTACTTCTTCTTTTTTTTCTTTCTGCCACAGCGGATCATCATCTTCCATATCTTTCTGTCCTCTGCATCTTGTTCTGTTATACCCATCACCTGCATGTCCTCTCTCACCACATCCATAAACCTTCTCTTAGGCCTTCCTCTTTTCCTCTTCCCTGGCAGCTCTATCTTTAGCAACCTTCTCCCAATATACTCAGCATCAATAAAATTTATTTTTAAGAATTTTCAATCTCTAACTCTGTGGATGATTTTGTGCAAGAAAAGAGTAGCACTACCAAAAAAGGATGAGGGGATGGAACTCAAAACTCACATTCAACTTCTGGAAGGTAACTAAAACAGATGTTTTGTTTAGACGTTTTCAGAATACCCTTTCATTGTTGTGTGAAGGTGACTCATCTGTCTGTGATTTTTGCTACAAGAAGTGTGTTTATTCTGAGAATCAATACCACCAAAATTGATGTCCTCAAAAAATAGGTTATTCTCTGTAAGCAAGCAGGAGGCAACTGCCTGATGATACGTAGTTAGGTGATCTCCAGTGAGGGCAGAGGCAATCTTGGGAATGGCTAATAGTTTAGACTAGCTGTGTTTTATCAAATAATGATAGTTAAGTGATAGCTAAGTTCTTGGACAAAGCTTTATTTGCAGCAAAATACAGTATACATTACCATCCTTACATAGGACCACAAACTTTATGTACAGAATGACTGCATGACAGTATATGTGGTCCTGCATTGGGTTGTGGGACTCTTTCTTTGCAGTAAGGCAAGGAGGATTGGAAAATCTAGGAAAAAAGCCACTGCTCCTCTGTAGGTGGTTTGGTTAATTACTGAATGCTCTCCTAAGTACTTCTCATGAGTTGTGCATTAGTATTAATATTGTTTATTATTATGTATTTGGCAGCTATATATAGCACACAGCACGCTGGAAAAAACAGAAGAGCAGAAAACCAGGACACATGTAAGAGGGACGACCACTCTCTGATGGGTTTGCCAATTACCCAGGAAGGAGTATAGAATGATGCTGAGAGTTCTGAAGCATAGTCTGTCCTGTTCTGCCAGCTGTAATTGTGGCCCGCAATGACTTTGGTTTTCTATATTTTGTAACACCAAAAAAAATGACCTCATCTAGCTAATTATAAACAGTCAAACAGAACTTGTGAGATATTAATTAAATGGTAAACTATTTTAATTCCTGCGGTGGACTGGCGCCCTGCCCGGGAGTTTGTTCCTGCCTTGCGCCCTGTGCTGGCTGGGACTGGTTCCAGCAGACCCCCATGATACTATGATAGGATATAATAGGTTGGAAAATGACTGACTGGCTGACTATTTTAATCCTTGCTTACTGCATTTCAACTAAGATTTTGTGATGACCTCTTGTTAGTACCACACATAGAATTTTGCTTGTCAGGACATATAGCAGGTGTTTTGTCAGTCTCTCAAGTTGTGGATGTTAAAACTGTAATTGTCAAGGCTTATGACAAAATAAATTACATGAATAAATACAATATTTCTCTTGGGACAAGACATGCCATTGGTTATTCTTTGTAAAATTACCAACAAGAGACTCAAAAGAAAAAAAAATAGCATGGTCATATTGGTCCCTAATACTAACCTGATAAAATGAGCTGAAATTATTGGCCTTGTGCTCAATCAGCTTTATTACCCACCTAAGATAGCTAATTCCTAACCAAAAAAAAAAACCCACAAATGCAGAAACAAAAGAAGCAAAAAGAAGACAATCGGAAAAAAAGGTGAAACCAGAAAAATAAAATAAGCTAAAAGGAAGGTCAAAATGCCACAGGAGCAGACAATCTTAACATGTTTGTTGGCTTTCTTTCATTGTTGGGAAGGGGCTGCTGTGAGATTATTTAAATTTATAATGCTCATCAGTATGTCATGGCCTCCTGGGATACAGTATGCAAGGTATTTTCTGCAAAAAAGAAAATGAAAATTATAAAATGAAAATGCAATCTCTCTTTAGCAAGTTCATTTTCAAAGTCTATACGCAAGAATGCTGCAAAAATGAAAATAAAAAATAAAAATTTTAAAATTATCCTATTTACAATTTCATTTTCAAAGTGTATGCACAAGAATACTGTAAAAATTAAAATGAAATAACCCCATTTGTGGGAAATTGAGGTTCAAAGCTCCACCCATTGACCCATGCTATTTGCATATTGAGGACCTGAAAATGAAAATGCAAAGTAGAAATCTGTTTTACTGTCCATTTTTGCAGCTTCATTTTTATTCAGGCAAAGAAAATGAAATGGCAAATGGGGTTATTTCATTGTATTTTTAATTTTTGAAGCCTTCTGGCATGTAGACATTGAAAATGAAATTGCAAATGGGGTTATTTCATGTTAATTTTTGCAGCATTCTTACACACAGACTTTGAAAATGAAATTGCAAAAGAGAGATTACATTTTCATTTTATAATTTTCATTTTCTTTTTTTGCAGAAAATACCTCCCATACATACAATGGAAGCCAATGGATGATTACTTTTCATAAAGTTTTGTCAAGATGGCAAAGAAAAACAAATGAAACCAACATAACAGCATGAATGCACACTTAACTATTTGACAAACTTGAAAACCTGAGAGCTAACATTTAGCTGTGCAAAAATTCAAATGATTTTGTTACATTTATCCCACATTGTCTGTGTTCTTTGTTATTTTCTATCAAAATTTCACTAACTGGGGTTTATATTTTGACCAGATCCTCTATAAACATAATTTTGCCATCATTTTACCCAAAGATTAAGTAATCTGCAAATGGAAAGATTTATAAACTGATACATACATATCTTTGTAAATTGTGTATAGTTATTTATTTTTCTGTTACCGTTGAATTTTTGTAAATCTTGGCAAGATCTGTCTGTATTGAAGAAACCATTATAAGAATTAATTTAAATGAATCAAAATGAATAAAGGTTTAATGTCCAAAAGAACACAAAGAAGTAGGCAAGTTAATGCAACTTCTGCAAAATGTAAAGGCTTTCCAAGAAAATAACATCAAGTGTTAGAATAATAATAAAAAAAACTTTAATAATAATGTTGTTAAAATAATGTGAAGTGTAGTGTGTTTATGATATGCCCCCAGTCAAACAAAAAAGTTACAGCTGGGAATGTTTCTCTCTGACTTTATGGTTATTGCAGTCTGCTTTCCTCCTTATCGATGCACCCTGCAGAGTTTTCCTAAAGATGCCACTTCACTGAAATTAAAACGTTCAAGCTGCGTGAGCAAGCACACTTTCACAGAGAGTTTTGAATGACATGCTGCCTCTGTAGAAAACAATAAATTAGCTCCATCCATTTCTTCATCCTGCCTGCCAAGCCCTTCTTTTAACACCAGCTGTACCACCGAGGTTATTCATTCTGCTCAACTGGCTGCATGTCATAAACAAAAGGCCATCTCCCAGCAGACTGCCTCCAGATGAATTCACTACCTCTGACCTCTGCCACTATCACGTTCCTAGACATGTTTTTACCACTTTGTAAATGCCAGTTTTTCTATCAGTTTTATTGTCCTCTTCTCATTTTTCAACAACATACATCCAAAAAATAATCTGTTCACATAAAACCATGGTTTGTACTGGAAAGAGAAAAAACAAAGGCATGACCCACAGTCCTACTCCAATCATTGCAAAGTGACCCCTTCTCTTGTACTTCCTCATAATAATGTGTAGTTACTGAATGCACTAGTTTTTTGGAGAAAATTATTTCGGTAAACTAAATGCACTGAACATATGTTCCATTTGAAATATCCTGAAGTATTAATCCATCTGCAAACAAAGTAATTTAATGTAAATCAATTTAATTACTAAACATAAACTCCCTTCTGGCAGTATGACCTGGCGAATTAGCCCAGGCATTGTAGGGTTAGGGCAATGAGATACTGAATGATTTTGGAAGTAAACCAATTTTTCCATTGATGCTATTCTGAATGATCAACTAAGCAAAAAACAAGAGGTAACTGGAAGATTCAAGTCAGTGGTGAATGAGTAAAAAATTGGAAAAACAATGAATCAGAAAATAAAAACAGATGCAATGCTAACAGAAGCTAGAGATATGCTGGAGCAATTACTTAAATAAATCTCTAACAAGCTGCTCCCCAAAACAGTATTGATAAATTGAATTTTCAAGATGAAACTACTATTACTAATATTAGTAGTGCATATTAGCAAGGCTGCCAGAGTAGACTTTGTCTTCCTGTGACACTAGCTTAGAATAAATACATTCAGGAAATAAATGGCTAAATGTACTTTACTTATACTGGTAGTAGAATAATAATTATTGCTACTGGAGGAGGTAGTGGTAGATTTTCCATATTTTGTTTTAAGCATACTTTCACTAAACTATAAAGTGGATGAATTTCCAGTACTTCTAAGTTTGGTGGTTGATTATTCACTAATTTCAGTATTCTGTTCCCTTAAAACACAGATGAATTATTTTTTCCATAATAAGATTATTAATTCTGTCCAGATTTGTGGTTCTGAAGTTCAATCCTGGGGGACACCTGTGGCTTCAGGTTGTTTGTTCCAGCCAATTTTTCAATTAGTGAGTCATTTTACCTCAAACTGATCTCATTTAATTAGCTAGTATTTTTTTCTTCTTCTCTTATTCTACATTCGAAAAAGTGCACTAATGTGAGATTTATATTTATAGGGAATATTAAAATACTTGTTTTTGCTTTATACTGTTTAATGTGTAACTCTCTTGTCTTGTTTTCCTATTAATTGACCTTTTTCTGAGTTTGCTTCAATAACGGTATAATAATGTCAGTTAATTATGAGTGGGGCACACACAAGGGCAAAGGACACTGAAGGATGAAAGGGTGCAGCTATTTCAATGTCATACCCACTAGCGTGCTCACTACTAAATGATAGATTAAATGACCAGAATAGCTTGAAAAGCAGAACGAAAATTGGCATGATGACCAGAGGTGCCGTCTAAGTGGGGCATTTTGTCAGCTACACCAGAATTCTAAAGTTGGAGGTGGGATTCCTAGAGTAATGCTAAATAAAAATCATTATGATAAGACTGAGTGTTAAAGTCCATACTGGGTGCATTTGAATACTGTATATGCTTTGCTACAGGCTTCTTTCATAATGCAGCTAAAATTGACTTAATTTAAATTTTTGGTTTATACCAGATGGTTTTTTTGTTTAACTGTTCAAATTAAATATTACATGCAATCCACATCTAATATGAAAGTGTACAGATATTTATAATGAATGTGCCTCACATGTGCAACATTAATAAAAAGAAAACTGTCAAATTGGAGTGACTAAATAAACAACCTAATAAAACAATGCTAGTTCCTTCACAATGGTTTTAGTGCAGTGTATCTTCGAATCGGTCAGCTCATGATGAAAGAGAAATGCCAAAATGAAAAATTGTAGCTGTTGCTTTCAGTGAGAGGCAATGAATATGTGGGCAAAAATGAAAGACGATCTGAAGGAAAAAGGCTTGAATGAGGAGGAGGTGCAGGGCCTAGCTGTAAGGATAAAGATGATCAAGTACATTGATCCTACATAAAAGTGGGAAAAGATGAAGAGGAAATCAGTAGAGGTGAGAAAAATGAGAAGGTGATGTGAAAGGTTTTGGTGTAAACCAAGAGTTTGACAATTTCAGAATTTCAAGGACAATGTTTGATTATTTATTTTAATGTCTACTTGCCAAACTCTCTCCAAAAAATACATGTTCAAAGCACACCATTTCCATCAGAATATACACTGGAACTGAGAAGAGACAGAGAGTGTGACACACAGCCCAGTGTTAGATTTCATCAGGCTGTCCCAGAGAGATGACAAGAAGGATTTCAAGACAATTCTAATTCTAACATTCAAGCATAAGTCACATTTAAGTCCTATATACAGTATATGTATCACATTTATTGAAATGTATCAAAGTGGTCTAAATTCAGACTGAAAAATTGAGATCAAATGTGTTCAAAGAGTTTTTTCAAAAAGAAACCAGCTATGGAGCTCTTTTTTTAGCGAACTAAGAGTGAATATAAAGAGTGTCATTAATCATGGTAGTAAACAATGAAGGATAATATTTGCCAAGCTTTAACTCAAGTTTTAATTTAAGTTTCAAATACTTTGAATTGAATCAGTATTTAATGTCACAGTCATATTCTGATGCTACTCCAGCCGGAAGATTATTATTATTACTATTACTATTGTTGTTGTTGTTATATTTACTGTTTTATGGAAACATTACAAATACAAGTTTCAAATAACTGAAATGTGAAATGTTGTCACGTGCGAGTAGGAGGCAGCTAAAGGGCTTAAATAATTGTCATACCACATCTGACCAGGAAGCGCCGGCGTGCACTGACTGTCTTTCTCAGTTCCCTACAGACCTTTCCCGGGAAATCCTGCCAGGTTCTGGTGCCTCTGAAGACGTTACTTCAGGCCTAGATGATGTCACTTCCTAGTGGCGTTGGGGGGTCTGGGCCTTTTGATGATGTTTCTTCTGGTCCAGATGATGTCACTGCCAGTTTCGGGAGTGTGGGGTGGGGCGGGATGGGTGGTCGGGGGGGGTGGGTTTGGGTTCCTCTGATGATGCCACTTTCGGTCTACATGAGGTCACTTCTGGTTCCAGCCCCTTTGATGACATCACTTCCTATATGGGCCTTTAAAACCACCATCTTACTTACAACGAATCAGTTCTGTTTTGGACTCAGTCTGGTGAACATCTCTGTTACTTTAAAACCCTTTTTCAGCCAGGGATATTATATGGGTGGCTGCCCCAAACCTTTTTATGAAGTCTAGACTCAATTATTGTCACAGTGTAAAATTAAAAATAACAGAAAACAGGGAAACCCTAACAAGAATTGAATCACAGGAACATGGGTTCACAGATATATACAATGATTTTTTTCTTAACCTAAGAAATTTTTAGTCAATATATAATAATCTTTTACAATTTATTACAAGTATATACAGTATATGAAGCCATAACAGAATGAATTATTAAACACAAGGAAAAGGACTGAGTGTAACTTAACGGTTAAATAAATGTAACTTAAGGCTGAAAGCACAAGAGATCTCTGCCCCATCTTAGAGAAACTACTAATGTCATTTTCTAAGGTTAGAATGAGGTAAATGAGCAACAAACATCTGTCTAGAAATCAGGGTTAAACTAATGGGAAGGCTCATACACCCCTCCAACGAAGCGGTGCTAAGATCAGTAGGATAAACCACTAAACACCCCTCTTAACCAAGCGATGTTCAGAATAATGGGACAATCAACAAGTGTCAGAAATTACTTGTGGCATTAGTTGCTTGGAGGAGGTAATACAGTACATTTCTGCTTATTAAGTCAGGTGATGTAATGTATTAAAAGAGGCGATGTAATCAGTATAAAGTATGAAAGCAGATGAACTGTTTAACTGATTGCTCACTCCATGGACTGAGACATTTTTGCATAACTCTGTGCATTCTTATTTGGGCTTTGTGACTGCCTTCTTTAAAGATGGAGGAAAGTTTTTTCCACCACAAACCCAAGATCGAGCGATCATAACATAATACATTTGAAGGTAATTTTTGCACAGCAAATTATCAAAAAGTAGAAAAATAAAATTTTATTTTGGTAAAGCAGATTTATAGTTAATGTAATAGTACTTTGAAGAAAGTCTCCACTATTTGAATGCTCAAGTCTCTTAATTCATTTGTAAACTCAAGTGTTTCCATTTTCTGTTGGAAGATACAAAGACACTTTACATCTCTGTGGCATAACGTAAGATGCTCCAAAGCCAATGTAAAGTATGTAACATAAAATGATTCATCCTTCAGAAAGAAACCTTGTAACACTTTCATTTTCATTACTTAGTAGAATTCTCAAATGTATTAACCAAGGCAAATAAAACAGTGAAAGAGAAGAAGTATTCACAAATGCAGTGGAACCTAATTAACTGGAAGCACTAAACAAAACTAACATTAAATAATATGAATATCATGTAGAAGTGAAAACCACTAAATACAATATTTCCACCATAGAATCAAAGGCATTTAATCAGTAGACTAAGTGGAATAGAGGTCTAGCATAAGACATTTTTATCATGGTGGCTTTTGGACTTTTTAATACAAAACTGGATGCAATACATCCTGCAATGTTCAGCAGTGTAGCCTCATTCCTAGAGACATAGAGAACTGGCAAACTTTGAAGTTAAAGGTAAAAGAATGGAAAGGAGAAATAATGGTTGCTATAGTAATACCACATTTTATTTGATCACGTTTTTTCCAAACACCCACGGACACATTACAAGACATCTAAACTCTAAAAATAAAAATATGTTTAAGCTTTAATGAAATATTCTGAAACAAATGCTTATAAAAATATTAATACATTTTGATGCAGATAAAAAATTAAACATCAGTGTTTCCAAAGAAAATGCTGATAGTAAAAGTAAAGCTCAGACTTAATAAAATGCACCTACAGTACGTACAGAATATTGGTTTACGGGGGTGTTACTCTGTAAAAATAATGAGGAACCAAGAACCTAGTAAATGAACAGCAACGTATTAAAATAATAATAAACTCAAGTAATAAATTTTACTTGGTACTATGATGTGTAAATGAATGTAATCTTAACATCAGAACCTCATTATCAAGGATTAGAGACCTAAGTAAATCCAGGAGTCGTATGATTTTGAGAAAAAAATCACTTAGCTCTTACCATGTATCAAGCAAATAAAATGTCCACCTTTTTCCTTTGAATGAATTCATGGATAGGGAAAGGTTTGAGAATGTTAGGATGCTGTGATATGTGATTATGTGTATATGTGTTTTGAACAGCTCAACAACATCAGAGAAGGGAGAGACAGAGAGGAGAGAGAGAGAGAGTAGTGCTCTCACAGACAATATGAAGTAGTGGATCTAGGCAGGTTGCATTTATTTTAGAGTGTGAAATCTGTTAATCTCTTCCGAAGGTCAGGAACATGGAGGAATAGGCATTAATAATCTAGATGAATGTCTATTTGGGCTCTTAGCCCCGATTACAATTGTCAGAAGCAGCTTCATAGGATTCAATGTCCTTTTTCAAAGCTGCCCATCAAAAAATCTTTGAATAATTAGGATGGTTTTTGGATGCCAGAGTGACTCTACACAAGAGTCTTACTTCTGAAGAAATCAGGTACAAATAGCAAACCATCAGGAACTTGGCTAGATATGGTCTGATTTAATAATAGGGTTTGGATTTTTTTTAAAGTTTTAGTGAAGAAAATGTTTTTAAAGGTGTTTTAGAAATATTAATTGTACACAGAAGGCTAGTACTAATAAAGATTTTAGTGGACTTAGAGTCAGTTAGCATAATGGAGTACATGTGTATTGCATTTAGTCCCCAAATCGAGCAGCAAAGCTTTTTCTTTCACCACTTATCAGCAATTAACTTGGATAGAATGATGTGCGAAGGTGAGAAGTGTAATAATTCATGACATGATGATGCCTTACAACTAGGTAATTAATTGATTATGAAGGGCTAATAAAGGTTTAAATGTCAAAAGAATCAAAGTCAAAAAGTCTAAGTAAACATCGAAGCTGAAAAGTCAAACAAATCTGAAGTCAAAGAATTCATAAAGGAAGTCAGCAACAATAATTCCTAACAAGAAGTTTGCTTCTTAAAGGTCTTTTCAGGTGTGTTCATCCAATGACTAGGGTACAGATACATTGCTGACATCATGTAGTAACAGCTAGAATTGCAACCATCAACAACACAGCCATCTCCAGTAGCTTCCTAAACATTATGTTTACACCTGGAAAAATTAGTGAAAATAACTGAATTTTTTCAACAAGAAAAAATGTAATTACGTGTAACAGAAAAATGAATATATCACAACATAAACACAGTAGGAAAGGTATGTTTAGTGTCAATTGCTGCAGTGATACAGATTTAATAACTATCCTTTATTCTGTTGCTTGAGCACTAAAAGGTAGAATGACGGTGACCGATCTACATGATCGACATATCCCTTGGGTTACTGTAGGCTACAACAGCTCAAGTCTTAGTTGCTTCCACATTTCACCTGACACAAACAGTAAAAGTTGCTGCACTGTGAACAGTGCTTAGTGGGCTAACGTCTTTTTTTGTCCTTCTACTTGATTGCAATCATTTGCCTTTTTGCATTACGGTGAATCTTCAGGCGACCATATTCACCATGCTTATTATGGAGGCTTGGTCATGCAGTGCTGTATGTGTCAGTTTTATACTACATGTCAGCATCTGATGATCAATTCACATTGTCATCACTATCACTTGGTTTAATTAATGGTTCTATTTAAATTTTCTCTAAAACTGGCTTTACAGCTTCTCGTTTAGAATCCATTGTGTTTTGAAGGCTCCATCTCCTCATTAATATTGATAACACCTTTGAGAGTTTTTGGCAACATAATGTTATTTATCCACTAGATTGCAGCAGTGGCACAACACTGTAAAGTGGATCATTATATGTTACCCCAATCTGACTCTGGCTTAATTGTAATTACATAAAATTCTAAGTTCAAGTTATGTTTGGGGTTGATGCCAAAGAGGTTAAAAACAAAGAAAACTGAATTGCAGTAAAAAATAATCATAAAATTATTTATGATGGAAGATGTTATTTTTCACAACAGAAGTCACAGGTGGTTTGTCAGAAAATCAAAACAACACAAGCAAACAAAACCAGAATGTAATGGAGCCAGTCCTGACTTACTGCCTCCATCTACTGGCAGAAAAAAAATTTCAACTTGCGAACCAAGTGTGCTGCACAGGCCATGGGTACATTGTGACATTTGTATGGGCTCAACTGTAAGTAGGCAAGGTTTAAATTAATGTATAAAGTTCAATATACTTTTTCCCTCAATGGTAAAAATTAGGGAAACATACATTAAGCCGGAAAACTGAATAAAAATATACACCCAATTGTTAAATGTAAATAGAAAAAGAAAACATTCAACTAATACAGTTCCTAGTTAATAATGTTAGCACTGTGTGATTGAGTAATGTATTCTGTGTGTCTTTGTTTCAGTGTATGATTAATTTTGTACTTCTTTTTTTAATATTTGGTTTCAAAATTATGATGAAATCAGTTTCAAGAATCCTTTAATATTCACTTTTTAATGTTGTAATTTTGTTCTAAAATGTTACAAATTTT
The DNA here is from genome assembly GCF_900747795.2 of Erpetoichthys calabaricus. Taxonomy (NCBI): domain Eukaryota; kingdom Metazoa; phylum Chordata; class Cladistia; order Polypteriformes; family Polypteridae; genus Erpetoichthys; species Erpetoichthys calabaricus. The sequence continues at coordinate 123,679,804 of NC_041395.2, read as the reverse complement.
GTATTTTTTGATTAGTTATCATTGTACATAAGGTGCATAATGACTGAAAAAAGTTCAAACTTTGACTTAAAGAAAAGACTTTAATGCAAGATTTATAACTTGAACAAACAACAAGAAGAAGATCAATTATTGACAAGAACTATTGCTGTGGACTTCATTTGTTTTTGGTTTGTAATTCTGGTTCAGTCTTTTTAATGTCTGCTTGCTACACCATTTTTATCTTAGGATCTCCTGATTATCCTACCACACAAGTTAAGTAGAACTTCTGTAAGTTGTAAAATGCAAAGCAAAGTTGCAATGAACTAAGCAAAATAGCCAGCCAGCCATGCACTCTATTCTGATTCTACCAATCCATCCATATGCTCTTTTAATGCTAGTCATTATAAAGACAGTTTGAAATACGATACATGATGGCCTAACACTGCGTTTGTTACTATTGATAACATTAATTATTAATTTCCATTTTTTTTTGGTTTGTGTTTTGATATTTGATTTGCTTTTATGATTGTTCAACATTATTTCAGCAGCTCCTAAATCTGATAGATGCTGGAGTTCTTTGATTTAATTCTAGGGCATTTTTGTCATTAGGTAACAAGAAAACATAGCAGTCTTACTTTTTTTATTAATTTATCCTAAAGTTACATAAACATTTTCTGCATATTACAAAATTAAAAAATCACTGGCATCTCCTGTCTGCTACCCACTGGACACTTTTAAATGTAACTCACTAAAATTAAACAAGAGTTGTACATTTCCTGTTGAGAGTCCTGCTATTGCTAGCTCACAGATGGCAGATTCATACCATTGCCTCTTTGCTTGTGCACCTTCACAAAACTGTCTGGATTGACAGTTGCTCTCATAGTAAATAGGATCACTGATGCAATAACTCATCTTCACTAAAGTAAAGGGGGACTGTCTCCTACTTTATCAGACTTAGGAGAGCATATGGAGTGATGACAAGAGATAACAAAGAGCATTAGCTATAATTTGGACTTTCTACCATATGTTGGATGATTTGGCAATAGATAAATGACAGAAAAAAAACAAAAGAACTGGAGTCTTTTTGTCACAAGAGAAGTGATTAATTTTGGGTCTTTAATTGTAGTCTAAACAGTTTAAAAAAAGAGGTTTGTTTAGTAATGTAATTAAAATATTTAAAACTGCGATATTTTCAAAGACCAGTAGGCACAAAAACTATTTTCAGATCTGAAGGGAAATCTGTTATAAAGATTAGAAAATAATGATTTTAGTGTAGGCCAGTAAAGTGGCCCAGCAAACAGCGACTGCATATACTGTATGTGTTATGCTAACTATCTTGGTACAGTTTACATATTTTTTTTTTATAACTTTTTTTCAGATTGTGTCAAGAACATCATACTGTTACAAAGTTTAAGGAAAAGAAACAGTTGTTCCAGCATATAAAAGTAAACGTGTCAATGAATAAATCATTTAAGTCCATTGGATCTTATAGCATTGGCAATTAATTCTTTTGAAGAAAAAAAAAACAAATTATATAAAAAGAAACTGAGCACAAATGCCACGAGGCTTGCTGCTTCCATTATTATTAGGATTTTTTTAATATTTTATATATGCATAGTCTTAATGCAGTATTTCTTGCACATAGAAAATTTAAAGGTGGGGCACTGCAGCAAACCAATACTGCTAGAGAAATATATAAATAATGAAAATCTATAACCATGTCCCACACCACACAATAGTTTTTGAAATTCAATCAGTGAAAACTGCATATGCGTGGGTGACCCTTCTGGGTGTTAGTCAGAATACTGCTGCAGACCTCTATACAGTTGACTTTTGCGTAACCAATAAACAAGCAGTTAAGTGACGACAATTAGTGGCTGAAAAGTGAACGCAAGTGTCTTAAAATATTTTATGAAGAACAGAAAGGTAGCCCAGCAGTCAGTGGAATCATTTACACTGATGGGCAGTTTTATTTAATTAATCTGTAACAGTATTTAAAGGTAACAGTTTCTGCCTACTTTGGACGAATGAATTTAATACCATTTAATATTGTATTGTCTTGTGTACTTTAAGACTAAGTGACAGTGGCAAGTTCACACTTTATATAGGCTCTGAAGCTGATTATTTGAATATTGTCATTGTAGCTCATATGGCTTCCTTTTGTTGACCTAGTGCTGGTGCTGTTCTTGTTACATGTCTCCCCCCAGTGTAATTAAGAGTCAGCGCTGTTACAATTTTAAAAGGTGACTTAAAGCAATTATTAAAGATGAGACAAGATAGAAAAACAAGTGTCAAGTGTGGTGTATTTCCTGAACAGTCAACTTGTGTTTAATTTGTGGGTCTCATGTCTCACTAATATGCCAGAAATCAATGGAAAAAAAACAAGAGCACGATCATAATAGTGTGTATGATACTATTTATTTAATTTTTCAAAAAAGCTTTTGATAAGATATCATTTGAGAGCCTAGTAAGCAATTTGTAAAATGTGGTCTGTTGATTTGTCTAATGCAGCACATTGTATGACTTGTAGATAATTTTCTAGTGGTACTACAAATGATAGAAATCAGACGGATGAACCTCTCTTCTGTTTGCGGTGTCCAAAATAGCTGTGTTTCTTCCTTCCTTGTAGCTGCACTGTATGCTTTGTACTTCCAGGTGACTGGTCACTGTTGTCACTGCTCAAACACACATGAGCCCACCCCTACAAATCACAGACCAGCTGGGGATGTCAAACTACACAACCAGTGGGCCAGGGTACATGCGGCAACTGCCAGACCTACCCAAGATGATGTAAATTAGGTCTGTTAAAAAAAAAATGGCTGGAAATGTTATGTAGTGTGATGGGGGTTTTAGCTGCTTATACAAATATAGCTCTGTTAGAATAGAATAGAATATAATAGAATGCCTTTTATTGTCACTATACACATGTACAATGAGATTAAAAGCAGCTCCTCCAGTGCAAACATATATGTAAAACACAACAAATAAAAAAAACAAATGGTGCAAAAAGTTCCAAAAAATTGCAAAAAAAAAGTTCTGCGACGCTATATACATATGGAAAGAATAAATAACTATTGCACTATTGGGTTATTGCACATTATTTAAATATTGGAAAGAATAAATAACTATTGCACTATTGGGTTATTACACATTATTTAAATATTGCACAATAATAATGATCATGTGCAGTGAGTAGTGGATGTTGAACCCTGAAAGTAATGATATTGTACAGTATACAGATACTGCACAGTTATTATCAATACCATTTAGATATTGGATATTGCACAGTTGATGGATAGAAGGATATCCAGGGGTTGGGGGGTTAGACTGTGTAGTCAGTACATGTGTGAGTTTAGAGTCTGTTTGTCCTTGTTGTGATGCACCTGTAGCGCCTCCCTGAGGGCAACAGGTCAAACAGATCAGAGCTAGGGTGGGAGCTGTCCTTGATGATGTTTTTTGCTCTGCTGAGGTAGCGGGAGGTGTAAATGTCCATCAGGGAGGGGAGAGGGCAGCCGATGATCTTCTGTGCTGCCTTTACTACTCTCTGAAGCCTCTCCCTGTCTGCCATGGTGTAGCTGCCGTACCATACTGTGATACAGTAAGTCAGCAGGCTCTCGACGGACGAGTGGTGGAAGGTCAGTAGCAGGTTTGAGTCCAAGTTTTGCTTTCTGAGGACCCTCAGGAAGTGTAATCGCTGCTGAGCCTTCTTGTTGACTGCTGTGATGTTGTCTGTCCAGGAGATGTCTGCGGAGATGAGGACGCTGAGAAACCGGAAGGTATGGACCCTCTGCACACACTCGCCATTGATGTAAAGGGGGGCTAAGTCAGTGCTGTGTCTCCTGAAGTCGACAATGATCTCCTTGGTTTTCCTGGTGTTCAGAGCCAGATTGTTCTTTGAACACCAGGCTGCCAACTTCAGGACCTCCTCTCTGTAAGCTGCCTCGTCTCCCTTTGAGATGAGTCCAACCACTGTGGTGTCGTCAGCCAACTTGACGATGAGGTTGTTGCTACGGCCCGGACTGCAGTCATGGGTGTTGAGACAGTACAGGAGGGGTGTTCAGTGTGCGAATGGAGGAGAGGTGGGGGCTGAGTCTCACAGTCTGGAGCCGGTTGGTAAAAAAGTCTTTTATCCAGACACATGTGAGAAGGGGGAGGCCAAGAGTGACCAGTTTGGTGATGAGAATGTCAGGAATGATTGTATTGAAAGCTGAGCTATAATCCACAAAGAGCATCCGGACGTAGCTCTGCTGCTGCTCCAGATGGCTCGGCACAGATTGGAGAGCTACGGCGATGGCGTCTTCTGTGGATCTGTTCGCGTGATATGCAAATTGGTAGGGATCAAAGTCTTGGGGGAGATAGTCCTTGATGTGCTGGAGAACCAGTCTCTCGAAGCACTTCATGATTACCGGAGTGAGGGCCACAGGGCGATAATCATTTAGACAGCAAGATCTGTTGACTATCATTCTCAGATTTCAATAACACTTCATTTAACTGTTGGAAAAACCTCATTCAGTTTTAGGTTACTGTCGTCAGATTTACAACCATTTAATGCTATTTCCACACTGTCTAAGGCCTATAATCATAGGAGTGTTCACCTTGAAATCAGTTGATAGCATAGTACAGGGGTCCCAAACTCCGGTCCTCTAGGGCCCCAGTGGCTGCAGGTTTTCATTGTAACCCTTTTCTTAATTAGTGTACTGTTTTGCTGCTAATTAACTTCTTTTGAATTAATTTTAATTGACTTATTTTTTAAGATTTGTTCCCCTGAATTGCTTCATTTCTTTCCTTAAATGGCACTCAAACAGGAATGAAATGTGAAGTGTTTTGAAATGTGAATTTTAACTTCACCAGGATTTAGGAGATCTCGTAAGCTGTCCTAACTCACTACTGTTTTGTAGTGTTATGTATTAAGCTTGATTAAGTAAAAGGTCAAGGGGTATCCTGCTATTACTTATATGGTGAAGGGTATAATTATGTGTGCATTTGTAATAGGAAAAGGGGATATGGAGTTTAGATCAACAGTGTGAATGGAACGAGCAATAAGGAGACAAGTGTGTGAAAAAGACATATGAGCGTTTGTGGTTATTTCAGATTTGTTAAATAAAATTTTTCCTGTTGCTCATCACCCTGTGGGTCTTGTTGCATTTAGAAGTACAACTAAACATAAGAAGATATAACAACTACAAGCTGCCAGAAAATGTCATTCAGGCAGAGGACATCAGGTACATTCTGGAAAAAATAGAATGTCTGGGAAACTAGAGACAACAATGAACACATAAAATGATATGGATATGACTGAGATGGCATAGCTGGCATGATAACAAATCTGAAATATCATTTGATCATGCCATCTATGCAAAGAAGCCACGCGCTGTTAGCCAAAATGTAAATGCTAATGACATTACATTGTTTTGCAATGGCAATTATTTGGGTATGGTACAAATGCCCTTACAATGCATGATGTAATATGCAGATTTATACTTTTCTCCATAGGTGAGGTAATATGTAAGCAAGTTTCATTCATGCAAATTGGTATGCACATAAAGATCATTGCCCCAAGTGTGGATGAACATGCATAGGTGAATTGCAAGTGACATCACAGTACCAACACACTGCTGATCATGGATGCAAGCTATATTGTAATAGCCAGCTTACTACCCTGAAGATAGGCTGGCTTAGATGAGTGATTGACAACAAAATGTCACAGGTACACTGCTATCTCCTTTTCACGAACCACTGGAACATTTGCCTTACATTTTATAAGTCTGGGATGGTTCAAGAAGGCAGACAAAGACTCCAAGGGCATTGGATAAATAGAGTATGGTAAGTAACACCACTGGAATTAGCCATGGCTTGTTTTAGTAACTGTTATTTTACAATGCATTTTCTGTGGCCATAACAGCTGAATGGAGATGCTTATGGAAGTATGGCTGTGTATCAGTCTTTGTTAAATAAATGTGTCCGTTATCGGGCTTTACTTTAATTCTATGTGTATGTCTCAGTCTTTCCATCTTGGTGCTAGTTACAGTATAAATCTTGATGTTGCTATGAAGTGGCAACAATTACTTGCTGCTTAGTACAATATCCTAACCTATTATGTTTTCCTTCTTCTTTCTGTTCTCTTACTACTCTGAATATTATTATTATCTTTGTGCTTATGTCTTAGCATTAGTATCTGACATCAACAAAAAATCATCATGTGTTATTTTGTGACTTGGGGTGCCATTAAATCGTGACATCATTCATTCTCAAATGTAAACTCCTACTCCTCATTGGGAGTAGGTGTAGGATGCTTTGTAACTACTTCTCACGTCCTACACTGGGATAGGATAAATTCTAATTCTAGTCTGACTTTTATAGTGCAATTACTAAGAGCAATTCTGGAATGGTTGATAAATATGGACATTGATATAATGTATATAATACTTGAATTTCCTTGTAACAAAATATGACAATACCTTCAGAATGCAAAGAAAAATATTTTTTTATGTTAAAGAGTATAGTATGAAACTTTTTCACTTTTTTACAGTATGGGATCTATATTCTCAAAACAATGTATTTATCAGCATTGACTGTTATTAGGTGGAGCAGTTGCTTCAGACTGAGCAAACAGTTGTAGAGATGAAGTTTTAAAATGTGTTAGAAAAAGAGAAAATGATCAAGTATTAGGGTTTTTTATGCTTTATCAAAGACCCCCTAGTTGTTTCAAATTTGTTGTTTTAATATCGATCCATTATGGAGCTGTGGCCTAGCCTAAAAAGCCAGCACAGTGTGAAGCAGTATGTGGAAATTGTCTTTAGAAGGTTGGCATTAGGCAGCATGTTGTGTTTAAAATGGATTCTTAGAATAGTATGAACTTTTCCCACCAAGATATTTATTAATGTCAGAGTGTCAAATTAGCTGTAAGCATTGGTCATATCCGATTACTTTACAATAAATTAGCATTCAGTCCAGAGTAGGCTCTCAAGTTCAGCTTTCAGCAAGGTTAATCAAGAGAAAACAGTTTGAGAAAATGAACAGATAGGTAAAGATTACATAATATATTTTGATATACTATATACAATGCAGTTGAAATTTGCTGAAACAATGCAGTCCCCTGAGGAGTGACCAATTATAACAATAGCCCTCTGGCACATTACATAACTGAGCAGTGTGGTCTAGTGGCTGGGTATTATAAAGTTTTCTAGTACAGTCCTGGTCTTTGACCTACTATATAACCTTAAGTGACTCACCGTAACTTACCTGCATTCTCTAATAATATATGTAAACATTTTAAATGTGTCCTCATCTTGTAAAATAAATGGTGTTATTAATGATAAAAAGTACAAGAGATAGCCGCAGAAATTAAATAAAGGTGCAAAAGCAAAATTTATCATAGACTATGAAGACCCAAAGAAATTTGAATAGATTATAAATCAAACATAGAAGTCACAGTAAACATTCATTTTTTTCAATAATAAACAATTAACCTATATTTACATACATTTCTTTGTTAAAGAATCCCTTTGTTGTCAGTGCATATAAACATGCAACAAAATTTACTGTCTGTCTTAAAAGGAAAAACTATACAACATACAGTACACTTCACTTTCACCCACATAAAAATAAATAAACAAAAAAAAAGTTAGTTAAGTAATGAGGTGCTTATGCAGTTATTACACAATAGTAAATTAATGATATTGCACTTAAAATAGAATTATTGTAATGACATGAAGGGTAAAGGGTGTAAATTTAGTTCTTTTATGGCTGTTGGATAAAAACTATTCCTTAATCTGAAAGTGCAGTTCTTCAAGGCTCTGTAGCATCTTCCAGATGGCAGTAATAAAAACAAGTGATGGAAAGGGTGAGAATCATCCTTGATGATACTGCAGGTTTTGCACAGGCAGTGAGACCTATAGATATCCCCCAAGGTGGACTGAGGGAGTCCAATAATATTCTAAGCTGTGTTAATAACTCTCTGTAAAGCTGCTCTGTCTGCTTCACAATTTCCATACCAGGCTGTTATATAGTATCTCAGTATGCTTTATACTAAGCAGTGGCAGAAAAACTTCAGTAAATATGTAGAAAAGTTGTTCTTTCTTAAAATTCTGAGGAAATTAAGTCTCTGGTGATCCTTCCTGACCAAAGCTGTGCTATTTACAGTCCACTTAAGATCATTACTTATGTGAATGCCCAAAAACTTCAAAGCTAGTGACCCTCTCAACTTCCTCTCACCCTCTCCCCTTATTTTCAATGGCAGGAGCTCAGTCTGATACAGTCTGAAATCTATAAGTTCCTTTGTCTTTTTGATGTTCAAAGACAAATTGTTATCCTCACACCATTCACTTAGCTTGTAGACCTCATCCCTGTCTCACTTCTTCCAGAGATAAGTTGTATCATCTGCAAACTTTTTAAGCATATTTGTGGAGTGAACAGGTATGCAGTGGTATGTATAAAGTGAGTAGGGATGGGACTGCACACAGCCTTGTGGTGCTCCAATATTAAGAGTCAGACTCGGAGAGATGTAGGGTTCCAATCTCACTGCCTGCAGGCGGTTGCAAAGAAAATCCTTAATCCATGCACATTTTTGTTTGCTGAAACCCAGGTCCAGAAGCTTCCTTACCAACCTGCTGGGAACAATAGTATTGAATGCACTGTTGTAGTCAACAAAAAGCATACATCCTCTTCTGCTACAAGTGGGTCAATGTGGTGTAAAGAGCTGTGTTCATGGTGTCCTCTGTGGATCAATTTGCCTTGTAAGCCTACTGGTGCTGATCTATGGTTGGAAAAAGAGTGGATTTGATGTGTTTCAAAATGAGAATTTCAAATCACTTAGATGTAATAGGTGTCAATGCGACTGGTCTGTAATCATTCAAAGACTTGATGTTAGTCTGCTTAGGCACTGGGATGATAGTAGCAGTTTTCAGACAGGCTGGTACAACAGCACATGCTAGGGAGAGGTTAAAGATGTTAGTAAATGCCTCTGCCAACTGATGGGATCCCATCTGGACATCTCATCTTTTTAACATTGACAGTTCCCAACTCTCTCAACACTTAGTGGTTTATTTGTATTGTTTTATGGCATTTTGTATTTTATTCTTAGGTATTGTTTTCTTTGGGTAACCCAGAATTTTTTGCTTCATGTATCTATCTTTCATTTGGTGTTCAATGCATCGATAAAAGTTTCTATTCAACATTATTTATTGAGTTTGTTTTCTCCTTCAGTTTTTATAATGGTTTTAATTTTTGTGAAAAACTTTGAACATTAAAATATCCTATAGTGCTATCTGGGGTACCTGGGGTTAGTTGAAATGATTGACACTTTGAGTTTAACTTAGAACTTGTGTTCTTGGGTGTTCCAGTTTCATTTCAGTTTACATGCTTGATAAATGGCCCCAAGAGCTGGAACCAATGATTGATGTTATGGGGTGGATCGGTTCCCCGCTGATCAGCTCAAGTGTAGCAGAAAATGATTGAGATCTCCCTCTAAGGATCCAGTAGGCACTGTTTTTTTGAGAGTAATGAAGACGTTGGAAGCTGGCTTGTATCGGCACAGAAGACACACTGAAAGAGGCAGGCTGAGGAATGGACCACAGCTGCTGTTCTCGCCACTGACTGTGAGACCTAAGATGGGTGAGCCAGGGAAGCCAGGTTGGAATATGTGTTGTGTTGAAGGAGAGGAGAGGGAAGCTGTGGAAGGGATGCGGCTATTTGTCACTTCAGATCCATCTTGCTGCAGAGTGTGGAAGGCAAGATATTTTTCAGCATCTTGTCATGATAACTGACTGAGTTCCTTCTGAAAAACAACTATATTGACACTACTTTTCTTAAGGGTGGGAATCCTGAAATGCCCGGCTGCTTAGAACACACTGATATAATCACTCAGCTCATAAGAGAGCCACGAGAACAAAAGGGGGACCTAACTGTAGTGTGGCTGGATCTGGTGAACGCATATGGATCATTACACAAACATTGCACAAACCTTTTGAGCTAGCCCTGCATCGATACCATCTTCCCAGCAAAATATAGGATCTTATCCTTGACTGTTACAACAATTTCAGGTTAAGAGTACCTTCAACTGGTATCAGCTTGAAAAAGGCATTATAACAGGATGTACCACCTCAGTCATCCTTTTCGCTCTTGCCATGAACATAGTTGTCAAATCAGTGGATTACAAATGCAGAGGCCCCTTGGCCAAGTCTGGAGTTTGGCAGCGCCCCATAAGAGTCTCCATGGATGACCTAACCATTATAACAACATCGATCCCAGGTGGCAGGTGGATCCTTCAAGGCCTAGAGAAGCTAAACATAGGCAACAAAATCAATGTCTGTAGTGCTGAAAAGGGAGAAAATAGTGGGCAAATTCCAGTTCTCAATTGCCAGAGTTACCATCCTGTCCATCACAGAGAAGCCAGTTAAGAGCCCTAGAGAAAATCTTTGACTGCAGCCTCAATGATACTGCTTCTATCAAGAAAACGGGTGAAGAGCTTTTGGCCCACTAAGGTGGAATGTTGGGCATGCCAGGGAGGTTTAAGGCTAGGCTTTACCAACACTCGATACTACCCTGAATTCTGTGGCCTTTGCTGGTGTACCTAGTACTGAAAACCACAGCTGAGTCTCTGGAAAGAAAGATCAGCAGCTACATGTGAAGGTGGTTAGGATTACCACGTAGCCTGAGCAGTTCTGCTTTGTATGGCACCAGCAACATTTTACAGCTCCCAATCAGTGACCTCACAGAAGTGTTCATTGTGTCACAGACACGGGAAGCTCTGCAGTACAGAGAATTCAGAGACCCAAAAGTAGCAACTGCAGCCATTCAGGTTCAAACAGGCAGGAAGCGGAGTGGAAGAAAATCTCTGTAGGTGATGGACGCATAAGTGACACAGAAGTCTCTTGTGGGGCCCATTGCATTAGGACAAACAGGCATCAGCTACTTCCTGGCAACCAGGGTTAACAAAGCCCAGGGCAAGAAGCGGCAACACCTCATTCAGGAGGAAGTGCGAGCAGGCGTGGAGGAAGTTCGAGCTAGTAGGATGGTGGTGATGAGACAGCAAGGAGCATGGACGACATGGGAAGGAGCACTGCAGCAAAAGATCACATGGAGAAATATCTGGCAAACAGACTATCATCAATTAAGGCTCCTGGTATAAGCTGTCTACAACACCTTACCCAGTCCAGCAAACCTCCATGTCTGGGGTAAGACTGAATAACCTTCCCAGCCTCACTGACACTGCCTCTATCAAGAAAACCAGTGAAGAGCTTGGGGCCTGGCTCACTAAGGTGAAAAGTCGGGCATGCCAGGAAGGTTCCCAACCTCAGTGCTACACAAGAGGATCTTTGGGACGCCTACTAGAAAACATACATCCAGGAAATGTATCATTTATCTTATCAGCGTATCAGACCTCTGGCTATAATTTGTTTTGTTATCTTTTGATGCATTAATATACATGAGGAATTATATAAAAAATATGTTTTGTCTATATGTCTCTCTGAAATGGGTATTGTGTTTTAACATATGGTAATTATCGGAATGGCTTACTTTGTAATTTAGATTGAATTGTATTTTGCTTACTGTCTTGTGATTTTAAGCTTAATAACAAGTAATTAAAAAAAAGATCAGTTTAACTATAAATCATTTCAGTATTGTGGTGGGCTGGTGCCCTGCCTGGGGGTTGTTTCCTGCCTTGCGCCCTGTGTTGGCTGGGATTGGCTCCAGCAGAACCCCCTAACCCTGTAGTTAGGATATAGCGGGTTGGATACTGGATGGATGGATGGATCATTTCAGTAGTCAATTCTATTTGTTACTGATGGATGAATTAGTTTTTCTATATACTGCATACCAAAACCACCCTAATTGTGCAGTATTTCTAAGTTGAAGAAGTCAGATTTCAATATACAGTTATAGTTTAACTACAGTTCATAAATATAATTTATAGTTAGGCTTTCTGTAAAAACAGACTGAGTTTAGACTGAAGTAAAATTCAAGAAATTCACATTAAGACTCATCAGTAATGTCTGTTTATCATGAAAAATTCTTAACCACTAAAACAGCATCATATTTTTTAGAATCCAAGAAAAAGTATTTTTCACTCATCTATTGTTTCCCATCACAAAATCAGTAATAATATAACTCAAGTATGATTCTTTTTTTACTAATAAATACAGCTTAGCATTTTCAGAATACAAATGAAAATTAGTAGCACTGAACCCTTGAAAATGAGAGGATACTGTAATCAGACTACTGCATGCATTGAAAATAATTTCATAAGAATAAAATATACCACTAAAGAACAGTGCCTGAAAGTTCAATTAAATTGTAAACTCGGCATAATATAAAACTGCTCAACAAGCCACTTTAAACTTTATTAGAATAATAAATTGGTAATTTCCAGAAGATACTGTCATATGGTTTATTTTTTGTCATTAAACATTTTTTGAGGTTAGCCATTAAAAAGAAACACATAGAAACAGTAACAGAGTTAGTGTAATTCTTTTTAACAAATTACCAACACATTGAAACAGCTTCCACCCAAAAAAAGCTCAGCTTTGTAAAATTCCTATAATGCATGGAGTTTGTGTGTGTGCTTCATCCATAGTGGGGGATTGGGCTCTGAGGTTAACCTTGGAGAAGGACAGAACATACAGATGTCTTGGAGCTACAGCTTGTCTGGAAACCATTAGGTTGATGTCTTAGGGAGAGTAGAGCAACTACCAAACTAGGCACATAACTTTGTCGTGATTAGGCTTTTTAAATATTTTTATAGTTTTTCATTGGCCTCAGAATATTATTGGGTGTATTTCTACTTGTACATTTTTTTAATTATTTTAAAGTAAATATCTCATATTGTTTTTCCTATGGCTGCTGCCTTTATGAGAATTATGTGTTAATAGTTGCTTTGCCTTGCTAGGTAAAGTCAATCAGAAGTATGCAGCATGCGATATCAATAGATATAAAGGTCAAGCTGTGCACTTTATGGTTGTCCAAGATTGTGGATTCTTCCAAAATACCTTTGCATACATTCTTTGTTTGGATTGAACTTCTGGTTACAAATATTTTTATCTTGCTTTTTGACTGTGACCTGCAACTAATGATTTGGCTGCCGTTACATATTCCTTTTTAAAGCACATTTGCCTAACATTTTGTCTTTCTGGTTCTGGCCCTTTGTTTGAAATTTTTGACATGGTAACATCTCTTAACTCCAATTTTACTCAAAGCTGCTTCCACCCTATGCAGTCAGTACAATCATAAGCCCAATAATAACATTTTAAGTTAGGGACACCTCAAAGCCTTTGATAGCTGGCATTGGGTCTATACTTACTGGTTGATGAAAGTGGCAACATCATAACAACAAAGTTCATAGGAGATGCTATATTATTATAATGACCAGTCTGGGTGAGAATGACAATGGAATTGAAGACCAAGATGGCAGAAACTCCTTAAAACTGTTAAAACCACTAGCAAAAGCTATGAATTACAGTGTACTGCAGCAGAAGAAAGATGTCAAGACCCCATTGTGATGGAAGAAGGATAGCTGCACTGCTTACAAGGGGAATTTAAGGGATAGTGTGCAGACTATAACTAGTTTATCTTATATCCCAACAGCCACTCAAATACGTTAAGAGTGTGGGGAAGATGACTAGGAACATTTGCAAGAAAAAGTAAAATGTCATCTATGTATAATGAAACCTTATGGCCTATGCCTTACAAAAAGAACTGTGGCTTTTAGAGATGGGAAACATTGGAATGGGTGAGACATATATGCGTTAGTGAGAATCAACATTACCTTGGAAGTCTATATTAGCCTTCCTCAAACCCTGCTGACTGCACAACATGCCATATTAACGTCTAGTTCAGGCAGTTGAAAGTCTCTGCATTGAGAGCAGGAAATGGAGACGGCTGAGTCAAAAACCAGAATATGTCAAAAGCCAGACATGGTTGTGGTGCCGAACTCTTTCTGTTGCTTGGTGAACACAAAAAAAACCCCATTTGGTCGGGATGAATTAGCTTATGAATGACTGGCTGCTATCTAGGAGTTTAGCCAGTAATTACACATCTGTAATAGTAGAAACAGAATGGTGACTAGTATAGTCTTGTGTATTTTTCGGTTGTTCTAAAAGAACATTTATGAATTTACCAATTAAAAATTAATAGAGGGGTTCAGATTAGTGAAAGCTAAACAGAGGCATTTGCAAACGCACAGAGTTAAATTATGATTACAATTCTAGGAAACAGAGAAGATGCACATCGCTTTAAAGAATATTTTGGATTTTCTTTTGAAGGAAAATAAGAAAGGAGTTTTTAGTGTTTTTCTTTCTTCTCTTAATAAGTCACTTGATAACTCTAAACAAGCATGTCAAGTATGTAGTCCACAAAAATATGATATTGTTTCAAATGAGCCATCCACTCATGTCTGTGGTGCGTCCATTTTTTTGAACCTCCAACTCTAGTATATGCATCCTTCTTATGTAAGCTAACCACTGCACTATGTTCAACTGTTGTAGAGGATATACTGTACTTACTCCAGTTATTGCATTTTCTTTTAGTCTCCCATTTCCAGTGCTTGCTTCTGCTGGTTTAATCCAACCACCCTGTCCAAATTCATGCTTCTATTTTTTCTGACCCACGCCTATCCTGAGTGCTGCTTCTGTGGATCACTGCCTCCAGTTTCTGCTTTAGTCACCCTGCCTGGGCGTCTCACTTCTGTCTTTATTGCCATGCCTGAGTCTGCTGCATCCCCGCTATTTTGCCTTTCATCGCATCCCCAGCAGGGGGCACAATTAATCCACTGCTGTCCGAGTACCATGTGATCATTGCAACCACACTGCTGCCAGAGTGCCAGGAGGTTGTTGCCAGCCCATTTCTGCTGGAATGCTTGGATGTCACAGCTACCACGCTGCTGCCAGAATGAAAGAAAATTGTTACTGCCCCACTACCAAAATGCACCAAGCTGCTGTCCACCACAATGCCTGTCTACCCTGTGGTACAAGAGATGACTAGCTACTTGAAATACTCATCTTTTAGCTTGCTTTTTCTTAGCCAGTCTTCATCTCTCCCATGCCAAGGTCTTCTCATCTTTTCATTCCTGCTAGGCCAAGGTCTTCATATGCTCAGTTGGGAGATCATCATTTCTTTTGTCGAATTTTTTTGTGTATTGTTTTAGTATCTGGGCTATGTTATGTTACAGCTTGAGATTATTCAGTGTCTTAAGTATATTTTCCTTGTTGTTTTGTTCAATGAATTATTATTTTTGATGTGTTTTTATTGTTATGTAATTATTGTTAATGTTGTTATGTGAGCCTTAAGGCTTCTATGCCTGTATTATGTTGGTGGAACCCCCAACTACTTAAAGACCAACCCTTCTCCTTTGTATTCTGGTAGAGGATATAAGTCCTTCACAGGTTCATTGATTGCTGGAGGTTAAGCATTAGATTGTGAGTACTGCTGGTTTACTGGATTTCTGCTTATAGTTCTTGGATTCTGATTACTGGTTTGTATAATTAGATATGTTAACCTTGGGCTGCCTTTACCTTATCTTCTCAAGCCAGCGGCTTTACACTTTACCCTCTTCCTTAGAGGGCATTTTTGTGTACTTGGGACATTGGGACAAGCATTTTGTAAGTTGTACAGCAAGCATCCTAATTTCAGCCCAAGTGGGCATTGAAGCCTGCCAGTTGAGTTTGAGGTCAGACTGCCTGGGGTAATGCCATTTCTAGACTGGCCAGTAAGGTCCTTGTCTGGCCCTTTTTGTGTATTTTGTATCCTGCACACCCTTTCACTATCTATTTTGACTGCTGCATATCACAAAATCATGAAGTTCTCTTGCACTGATGAAAGTTTATCATAAAAAATTCAGTGATGAAATACAGAGACAAAGTTTTCAAAAAATGTAAATATATATTTCAATCATCATCTGAGAGTCTCAATATCGAACATATTCCATATATTACATATTTTATACTATAAGTACCTAAGTAATAGGATTATCAAAGGGTGCAATTGACAATAATATCTCAGCCACTAGTTAGGTATCTTCTGGTCTGGTAACAAATTTTAAGTGACCACTGAACCATAAGGTTTTCTACTTTTTTGACAATTATTAATAATTTGTACATACAGCATAATACAGAATCCTCTACATAGATTGACAGTGTCTCTGGCAGTGTCTTAAATTGGTTTGAATCCTACCTGGCAGGTAGAAAATTCTTTGTTAGTTGTGGTAATTATACTTCAAAGACACATGATATTCTATATGGTGTTCCACAAGGCTTTATCTTGGGTCCGCTGCTCTTTTTGATCTACATGCTTCCGTTAGGTCAGATTATCTCGGGGCATAATGTGAGCTACCACAGCTATGTTGATGACACGCAGCTGCATTTATCAATAGCATCTGATGACCCTGACTCTGTTGTTTCACTAACACAATGTCTTATTTGTGTTTCTGAATGGATGAGTAGTAATTTTCTCAAGCTAAATAAAGAGAAAACTGAAATTTTAGTGATTGTCAATAATGGATATAATGAGGTTATTAGAAATAAACTTGATGCATTAGGTTTAAAATTCAAGACGGATGTAAAGAATTTAGGGGCAACTGTTGACTGTGACCTGAATTTTAAATCGCATATTAATCAGATCACTAGGACAGCATTTTTTCACTTAAGAAATATAGCAAAAGTTAGACCTCTTATATCATTGAAAGATGCTGAAAAATTAGTTCACGCTTTTGTTTTCAGTTGACTAGATTACTGTAACGCACTCCTCTCAGGACTACCCAAAAAAGACATCAATCAATTGCAACTAGTGCAGAATGCAGCTGCTAGAATCCTAACTAGGAAAAGAAATGAGCACATCTCTCCAGTTTTGATGCCACTACACTGGTTACCTGTGTCATTCAGAATTGACTTTGAAATACTGCTTATGGTTTACAAAGCCTTAAATAATCTCGCTCCATCTTATATTTCGGAATGTCTGACACCTTACACTCCAAATCAGAATGTTAGATCTTCAAATGAGTGTCTGCTTAGAATTCCAAGAGCTAAACTTAAAAGAAGTGGTGATATGCACCTAAAATCTGGAATAGTCTGCCAATAGAAATTCGCCAGGCTAATACAGTGGAGCACTTTAAAACACTGCTGAAAACACATTACTTTAACATGGCTTTCTCATAGCTTCATTTTAGTTTAATCCTGATGCTCTGTATATTCAATTAATTAATAATGGTGACACCAAAATCCGTACTAACCCCTACTCTCTTTTCTGTTCTTTTTCCGTGTTTTCTGTGGTGGCGGTCTGCGCCACTACCACCTAATCAAAGCTCCATGATGTCCCTACATTGATGGATTAAAGGCCAGAAGTCCACATAACCGTCATCATCAAGTCCTTCCATGAGAACCCTGAATACAATGAGGACTGACTGAGGTCATTTATGTTAGGTAGAATGCCTAGACGGGGCTGGACGGTCTCATGGCCTGGAACCCCTGCAGATTTTTTTTTCTTCAGCCATCTGGAGTTTTTTTGTTTTTTCTGTCCTCCCTGGCTATCACACCTTACTTTTATTCTATATTAATTAGTGTGTTCTTATTTTAATTTTTACTTTGTTTTTTTTTTTATTTTCTCTTTCTTCATCATGTAAAGCACTTTGAGCTACATTATTTGTATGAAAATGTGCTATATAAATAAAAGTTGTTGTTGTAGATTCTCAAGTGAGTACTGGTTCACTACAATTTTATTTTTTCCAAAACATCCAAGAACAACTACAAAAACAGAAAAAAACACTTCAGTAAGAACTTAAGCAGATAATCAGGTATTCAGGCAATAATATCATTAAGATGAAAATCATCTGCATAGTTGTTACGTATTGGTGCTGTCTTCATCCTTGATCCCACCTTTTTTGCTTATGGCTATTCCTTTTTTATTTTCCTTTCATTGTTTCCCATGCCTTGCCTTCAAGTTTAGTTTACTTAATAAGGGTGTGGGGCTTCTTGTTAGCCCACTTCTTTTAGATTCTGTAGCAATCAATATGAAGTCACCTGAGGAAGGTATAAGAAATGTATATTTCTGGCTTGACCATTCTTTCTGTTTTAGGCACTTTGCGTTTGGGATTTTTAGTTTAAGTTATTTATTATGAGGTTTATTTTGTCTGCTTTTTTCTTACTGTTTAGCTAGTTTTAGAATAATGCATTTTTATTTCTACTTGTCCTATTATTTTCTACCTGTCTTATTAATAATACCTACTCTTGTTTCTTGGTTAGCTGTGTTAAATTTTTCTATTTTGTTAAAGCCATTATTTTTGTTAATCAGTGACGGCTGGTAAAAATATTTGGATGGGGTTGCAGTTTTTGAGGGGACAATCTGAAACAGCACTTCATAGCTCAGGAGAAAAGAAAAGAAAAAACATACTTAAACTGTAATGTTGCCTTCACACAGAGTAATAATAATAATAATAATAATAATAAATTTTATTTGTATTGCACTTTATATTTTAGCACTTTGAGTAGTAAGAAAAGCACTATATAATATAAAAGAATTATTATTATTATTATTATTATTATGAGTAGTGTAGCCTGAAATGTGTGGATAGGCATATATGAAACTAAGTCTGAGAATAAAATTTCACTCAGATAAGATGGTTTATAGAACTTCACCATCAGCAGCTGAATGAGGGGTATCCTCTAATAAAACTCTGCTCAGAAATGCAAACAAATTTAGAAGGTGTTTGCACACAAACTCAAAGACCCAGCCGCAAGGATATGGCCTTAAGATGATGTAAAAAAGCAAAACAAAACTCAAGAATTTAAAAATCTCAGGAAATGATCTGCTTGCAAATAATACACACACAAAGACCTGCCATTTATGCTTTCATAATTAGCTTACCATTTGCCATAACTTGAGCTAAAAAAAAGTCCTTGTGTCAGCTCATCCTCGATAACTTGCCTTGTGCTAAACTCTTAAGTCAGGTTGGGCTGGTCCAAGGTCCTTTATCTTCTTTTTTTTTTCAAGTGAACAATTAATGAAGAGATATTTCCTTAAAGAAATAACCACATTTTCTTTAATTTGTGAATTTTTGCTTGAAGTTTCCATCTTCTTAAAATCGAGCTTGCTCATCTGTTGCGTAATGTTAAAGGCAGGTGTGAACTGTGAACCATTGATGTTAACATGACATAGTGCATTGACGATTGTCCAAACACATTAGATAAAAAAAAACCTAAAACAATACAAATTCGCTGCCAATAAATGTGGGAGTGTCCGGGGCACACAGAGCTGCATCCCCGGGAAAAACTAAAATCGACCAATTTAAAGGCAGCCTCTTATCACTTGCTTCCCAAAACATCAAGGACTTACATAGACACTCATTTGGCCGGCGTCTTTCACTCTGGAAGTATGGCGTCAGACATACTTTTTTCTTTTTATTCACACAGAAATTAAACAAATACAAGTTGGAACTAATTTTTAATGGATGTTGGCATGCACTGACATCAGGCACTTTGTGCAAATAAACAAAATTATTTCATGATTATTTTACATTACATATTTCATTTCAGTAGAGTTTTTCAAATGTTTGGGGGGCCTCGCATTACAAAACTCCAAGTACTTAGTAGATTTTGAGTTTGAACAGTATAAGTTTTCTGCCTTCAATGCAGGCATAAAATCATAATAATAGTAAGCACTTGTGATGCCCCTGTGCCCACAGCCAAGGGCCCCACCCTCTGTTCTGCAACATTAGTAGTCATGTACCGAGAAAGACCAGGGCACATGAGGAGACAAGCAAAACTTTTAGATAGAAAATGTGCAAAAATGTGTTAAAACAAAAACTTTTAAGTGTTGCAAAAGGGTAACAGTGCTTTCGATAAATAATTCAGTAAATGGTGAATAAAATCGTGTCATTAAAATCAAAACAGTGTCCTTGGGATTGCAAACAAGTAAATGTAATAAATATGTTTAAAATCCTAAAGGTCGAGAGGTAAACTCTTTTTGTTCTGTTCCTGTCCCCATCTACGTCAGGACATTGGGAATCTCAAGTACACAGCCTGCCTCTTCCTGGAATGTTCCTTCAGCTTGTAACTGTAGACCCGATCTGCCACATCAGCCCAGTAACCG
Source organism: Erpetoichthys calabaricus (assembly GCF_900747795.2). Lineage (NCBI taxonomy): Eukaryota > Metazoa > Chordata > Cladistia > Polypteriformes > Polypteridae > Erpetoichthys > Erpetoichthys calabaricus. Next base: position 123,659,752 of record NC_041395.2, on the reverse strand, counting down.
TAGTTCTGGACCTGCAACGTCAACTGGTCTCTGCTGCTCCTCAGGGTGCCTTGGCCTTCACACGGATACCACCAAACTATGGATCATTTTGTCTTCAACAAGCTCCTTTGGCCCCTCTCTTTCTCACAGTTCAGTAGACTCAATCATGGCCCTCATTCCTGCTCTTTTTAATTAGTCAACATGGCCAAAGCTACCCATACTGTCCTCACTCTCTTCCATGGATTCTTCTCCAACAAGCAATCTTTTCTCTCTGACTTTAACAAAAGCTTACTTCTTCCCCTACCTGCACTAACCTGTTCCCTTTTATTCATCTAATCTCTCTACAGCTGGTGCTCTCAAATTACTGTGCCACTGCTTAAACAGTAATTATTTTATTAAGTCTGCACACACACTCACATGCACATCTCTTACCAGCATTAGCTGAGCTAATAGGTTTGTGCGCAATAAGTGTGTGAGGCCACCTCAGACAACCTCAACATCTTCTATGCTCATTTTGAATTTGACAACACACAAGCAGTTGGCTTTGGCAGGTGAGTAGGTTCTTGCACAGCAGTGTCAAAGGGATGTATAATTACATGCTTGAATGACTACTGTTCTGTGAAACTCACACGTTTCATGCTTTAAGCTGATTGACATTGCCCAAAACAAGTCCAGCGTTACATATGCCCCAGACTCACATCAGTTTGTCTACTGTGCAAAAGATCAACAGAGCATGCATTATGCATAGCTGCCCATGCAGCATTAACCAATCTTTATTAATGCTTTTTAAATATCTCAGAAGAGACCAGGGATGTAGAGCCTAAATAGGCCTTATTCAAGACCTCAGTAGTTATAGCAGCTGCAAGGAGCTATGGCCAAAATGTTCTTAGTGCCTGTCATGGCAGTGACCCAGCAACAAAGTATGGTTTCAAGTTGAACAAAGGTTCTGTTTTAGTAATGTTAGCAAACTGGACTGTAAGGTACAGGCAGGCCTAAAAGAGAACAATTAGCCTAAGCAAAAGTTCTATGAGTGGGTGCAGTTAGGTGAAGTCAAGGAGAATTATTTTTTAACATCCTCCAATTGGTTGTGGTAAACTATTTGATGACTCAGGGAATGTAAGCGGGACATTGTCCAGGTTTTTTTTAAGGAAGGGTATGGAAACATTTACCTAAGCTGGGGATACTGTTTATAAATAGAAAGAACACTGTTAGGAAATCCTAAATGTGGTGCATGCACCTTCTTTGTAGGATGCATTGCCAGAAACATAGGTTGTGGTGGGTTTGTCTCTGTAGCCGAAGACACTGTTGTGATTAAAATGCTGCATTATGACTGGATTGAGTCACAGTGGTAGATAAGATCTGACTGGAAAGGCTGAAAGCACAAGATATTGTACAGGTATTTGGGTAAAGTGTCTCTTCAGTGTTGTGTAAAATACAAGGTCCATACCTTGGTCAACAGGGTGTGTTTCAATTAAAAAGGGATCACACTTCTCAGTCATCATGGTAGGGGATATGCTGTGGTACATTAATTGGCTTGAATTGACTCTATCCAATAGTTGACCCTTGAATCCAACATGAATGCAGATATTGTCCTGGACAAGCAAGTTTGAACTAGCCTTTGCACAAATATTTTAGGGGGTCATGGGAATCTGAAATCCTGTCTATATGTGCTTTTTGGATTTGAAAAGCATGTGACTGTGCTCCCTGTAATATGCCGTGGAAGGTGCTTCAGTAGTATAGCATTTCAAGATTGCTGCAGCAAAACAATTCAGTCCTTGTATTTGAAGAGTGGCAGCTTAATTTACAAAACTGGTAAGAATTTGAGGATGTTCATTGTGAGTATAGGACTCAAATGTGCACCTTGTCTCATCTCTTGATAATGATTTTCATGGACAGTATGTCAAGGCACAGCCAAGGTTTGGAGGATTACCAGTTTGAGAATGTGTGGGTTGCATCTCTGTCTTTTTACAGAAAATGTCCGTTTGACCTCATTGGGCATTCCCTAGGTGTTTAATGGAACAGTTTGAGATGAGTACGAGCATGGAATGAGAACTAGTACATTTAAATACTAGAGACGTGTGGCTTGTTTTGTTGGAGATAAGAGCTGAGAAGCTGCCCCAGACAGAGGACCTTCATGAATGAGTGTACAGGAGAATGTGAAATTGCCCACCAAATCAGTGCAGCAGCAGCACATTTATGAACATTGTACTATGATGGTGGAACCTGAGTTAATTCTGCAGTCAAAGCCTGTTGATTTACTGGTTGGTCTACATCCCCATCCTCACCCATGGTCATGAGTTCTGTTTACCAAAACAATGAGATTATGAGCACAAGTGATCAAAGTAAGGTCCCTGTGCAGGATTGCTGGGCCCACTCTCCAATATAGGGTGAGACACTTGATAATATGAGAATACAAATGCTGCTTCTATGGATTGAGAGGAGTCTGTTGAAGTATTTCTACATGTAATTATGATATGTCATAATCACGTCCCATAGACTCACTGAGGGAAGACTCAGAAGCAAACCTAACATATGTTAGAGGGGCAGTATATTTGTGCTATCTGTGTATATCTGAATTTGTAGGAATAAGAAAGTTAAGCCGTCCTAACTCTGCATATTGCTACCGAAACTCTCACCAGGAAAAGTGGAAAGAAATGATGAGGAACGAATTAGTGGTACTAGCTAAATAATAACCAATAATAAAAGTAAACAAAATGATTGCAAAACCTTTCTGGAAAAATAGTTTAAAATCCTTCTCATCAAGCAGAATAGGCTTTTCTGCATAGACTCCCACAGAGAACACAGCATGTACCCAGCTCTATCTCTGTCCAATGATATTAGTTCAGTTCAGGGAGACTTCATTATTGGATGGTCTACTGACTTTTATTTCAAAAGTAATTTACAGTGTCTTCAGTTCTGTTAACTCACAGTTTCTCAATTTATATTTTTAGACCTGATTCTAACTCTCTTTATGAATGGTTAACAAGCCATCAAATGATTTGTAGCCAACTCATGTCACAAACATTTGCTTACCAGATGAATTCTTAGCTGTTAATAGACATACGAATCACACCTATAGATTAACAATAATTATAAGATCTGCACTTAATAAAGAAACTTGCTGGTAGTGTGATTTGGTGCACTGAGACTGATTACTAGCCTTCTATGTCCAGGCATGGATTGAATTAAATGATATTAGATAGGTGTGCGCACATATGCATGTGTTCTGAGGTGTTTAAAACACTTCAACCTGAATTTTTTTTAAATACTTTTATTTTTTAAGTCAAATATAAAAGAAGAATGGAAAAGGCTTGGAAATTTTGAATACTCAGAATAGCAGGTATAACCCAACAACATGGCACCACACAACAGAAATGTTCTGCTTAAAGCAAGCAGGACACTTCTTATGATGGTCAGTGTCAGAGTCCTGTGGTGGCTTGGAGCTCATATAGCCCAAGTCTATCATTGAAAAAGGCTGCAAAAATAAGTCATTTTCTTAAGCACAACAAAAAAAGCAATTTGTGAAATCATGTAATATTTACATTTTTAATGTGAAGCTGGAAATTCAGCATCTAAAAGATTCTAGCAATTTTTAGTTATTGATTGCTTTTTCTTGTCATTTCTTTTACCAGGACTTCTCCACCTTCTGCCTTGTGAAAGAATGAGAAAGCCTTATCACCATCAGCTTTATCTGATGGACCTGTAGGACTGACAGAGGGTCATGTACTGCTTTTGTACTGTTTAGCAACATGAGCTTGCTCTAACACAGTAATCACTGATTTGTTTATGTTATTTTGTAAGGAAGAAATCATAATGAGAGTCAGGGTTTATGTTGCCAAGGCAGAAGCCCTGTGTAATTACTGAAAGTTACTTCAAGGGAAAACAATACAAGAAAAACATAGAAAAACAGAAAAATAGAATGTGGTTGGGGTGCCTTTAAATGGGGCGATCTGTCCTCTGCAGGATCAAGGACCAGAGTGAGTACTCTCTTTCAGGGGCTTTAAGATTTATATGGGGAATGGGACACTAGTGGTGGAACTTATATCATTGTTCAACCAAAAATGGCTCATCCACTTCATGGAAAACAACACAGAGGCATTAAGTGATTATGTTTCACCATTATCCTAGGATGAGTTAGTCAAGAGCAATGTTCACAGGGCTGAGGTCTGTCCTGCAACAATTCTTCATAAGAAAAGGAGACTCACAAACAACTTGCCACGAATAGGCAGAGAAATCAGATGTAGAAAGAGAGAATGGTGACTTGGGTGGAAAAATAAAAAATAACACAATGCTGCAATACAACATCAGGATGACAAATCCATAGTACACCTCTGGTCCTGCCTCCACAGTAATTTGAACCTCATTCTGTTTTGTAGGCTGGAGTAGCTACTTGCTCACATTCCTGCCATCACTAAGACTCTGTCTTTTAACCTTTCATCTCTCTAAGTTATCTTAGAATGCATGCCACTGACTTTGTTTCAAAACTAGTATTTATAGCAACAGTGGATTGTAAAACTTCCCTTAACTTTTTAAAATCATTTGTGCAATCTCGACTTCTTTAGCCTTCCTTTAAGATAAAAATAGAGTAACATAATTTACTAAATCAGTGCAGAAATTCCAATGCACTTTTACAGCTATGAAGCATGCATCAGTCAAATATATTGTAAGGTAACTTTCTGTAAAAAGACAAGTGACTAATATTGTGATAAAGGAAAATTAAAGAACTGCATAATTTGGCATGTTTTGATAACGTTTTTCCTTCAGTTTCTTCTGCCTAAAATGAGAGGTGCTGCAGATTTGCTATTAATTGGACATGTGCAAAAGCACATGGCATGGAAGTTAAAGTACTGCACTTAAAGACACCAGCCTGCTAACAAAACAGTGTCAATGGCTTAAATTTGTGAAATCATTGCAGGCCAATGTTCACAGACACAGACTACAGTCTGCACCTTTTGATAATTTATGAAAAGTGGAGAGTGTGCTCAGTCACAGTGGATGAAGAAGGTGAGCATAATGTGCCCCAGGCAGCTGTGGGAAGAATCAGAATATGTATCCATTATTATGAACAGAAAACTGGATTGCCACAATTGCTCTGGTAATACAGGAGTGTTGGCTGCTGCACAGTTTGAGGCTGATGTGTGACTGGTACCTCCTGCAGAAAATGCTTGTTATGCTCCATTTAGTCTTGATTAATCCAAGTCATATGACAGTTGTAAAAATTGTATTTGTTTATTGTAAGAGGATGCCTGACTGTAAAGAGATTACCAAGAGTAAGGGCAACACATGGATTACACAGTGCATGGTTGAGCCCCACAGAAGTCTTACAATACAAAGAGAGTCACACTGGAGAAGAGAATACACTACAGGTGAGTGTGTGGAAGCACATGGGCTATTAGAGGATGTATGTTCTCCACATGTGCTGTGGAACAACATTAGGATGGGGTGCCAGCAAAGGTATAAAAGGAAGATGACCTGCATGGAAGTATGAAACACTTGATTATGGTCCTAAAGGTGAATCACCCCAATAGTGGGTAAGATCTCTTGTCTTCTTTTCAGAGTGAGAAAGTGAGAAGGCAAATAAGAGACAGTAGATGTGCCAACACATTGGCACACTATCCCACGAAAGACTGTATGGGACCTTGCAGTTCTTATAAAAGAGCCAGCTGGGAAGATATGTGCCTGTCAAGAGGGTGTTCTAGGCTGGTGTCCCTAAAATAACTGTTGAACTGCACCTGGTTAGGAAAGTGATTTTTGGGTAAGAGCAGAAGTAACCCCAGGATGAGGTTTAAATCTGCTTCTTTGTTAGATATCCACTGATTGCAAAGTCAGTAGGAGAGCTGACAAACTCTTATTTGGTGCGAGGAAGAGATGCCAGGGTCTAGAGACAGGGAGGGAGACAAGTGATGAGAATGAGAGTGTGTTGAGGTGGTACTGTAATGATAAAATGAACAAGCCCCATACAGGAAGAACTGGGATTCAAGACCAAATTAGGCAGGCTGAGAAAGGCAATATTTTTTTGCTCTGTTTATTAATATTTTGTGTCCCTAGACTCTTTTTGTACTGTTTGCCTCCTTTGTGCATTAAAATGCATCAGTGCATCAGGGTTCTTTCTGTCCTCTGCATACAAGTGATAATTAATGTTATTTTTTCTAATGATAGTTCCCATTCGTAGCACGTAAAGTGAAAACAGTAAAGGTCCTAGTACTGAGACATGTGGGACACCATATGTAACTTGGAGTACTGACAGTACAAAAAGATGGAGTACTGACTGTACATTTCTGTAGGTAGTGAAATCTATTTGATAAATAAGAACTAAACCAAGCAAGCACAGTGCCTCTGAGCAGATTGCAATTTCTCGGCCTGTGTAGACCTAATAGAATAGTCAGTAGTATTAAGCACTGCACTTAAATCTAACAACATAATTAGAGTGGAATTTCATTCATCAGAGTATATCAGAATGTCAGTTACAACATGAGTTAATGCTGTTTCTGGACTATAAAAGCCAGGCTGGAGTTTCTCAAATAAATGGTTATGTGTAAGGTTAGATTGAAACTGAGTGTCAGCTACTTTTCAAGTATTTTAGAGAGAAAGGGGAAACTTGAAATGGGTCTGTACAGTAATTATTAAGTGTATATGGGTCTAGCTCTGTTTTTTTAAGTAATGGTTTGATAGCTGACAATATTAGCACATCAGGAACTTGACCAATCAATATTGAACTATTGATAATGCTAAGAATGGGTTCTGCCAGAACATCCATTGAGCATTTTACTCATTTTGTTGGGGCTGGGTCTAGGGAATGGGGAGTCGGTTTCCTTTTAAAAATTAAAGTTAAGACTTCCTTTTGTGTTACAAAATTAAAATGACTAAAGTGGTGTATGAAGGGTAAAACAGGGTTTGCCGTCATTAAAGAAGTTCACAAAATCTGCATTTCTAGTGTCTGACAGTATTTTGCATTGTAATTCAGAATTACCATTTGAAAGATTAGCCACTGTCCTAAACAGTACATGAGAATTATTACTGTTGCTATCTATTATTCCAGAACAGTAACTAACACACTCTTTCCATGCAGTTTGAGAGACCTGTAAGTTTTGTTGCTTTGAGCATTACACCAGGGTCAGTTTCTATGCTCTTTAATCACTTTTGTTTTAATGGAAGAAACTTTATCCAAAGCCTCTCCCAAAGTAACTTTATAATTTGATGTTGGCTGATGTAAATTGTTTTCTACAATTATGCTAGACTTTCTCAAATATCCACAAGAGTTACAATCTTGATGTTGTACTGTCTTTGTTTTAATCTGTGAATGCATTTATAATAGCAAAGCCAAATTAAACCTAATGAAGTAGTGATCAGAAATTACTTAGTTAATGGAGTAATATTTAAATATTTATAATACCAGTAAGAATGCTGTAGCTGACATAGTGGTCCCTGGAAAAGTTGTTAAGAAATCCTCTAGCACTAAAATACCTTGGAACACTCATAGAGTGTATGAACAAAAGAAAAAATGCCAGAGAGCTGAACATAAATGGTCTGAAATTAAATACTGTCCACTATGAAATACTGAAGGTACATAGGCAATGAATATAAAAGAGCAGTCTGCCTTAAGAGGCAGTCCTATTTTTCCTCAAATTATTAATAATAATGCTTTTATTTAACAACTACTGATTGTCTTCTAAACCCAGCTTATTCAAAACAATGTCTCCTGAAAACTTGTGTGGTTTTAACAGCATTTCTTTAAATACACAATAAAAATTAGATTATCAAAGCCACAGGGGATGCACAAACCAGTGTGTTTCTTCATGCCAGTCCCAAGCTCAGACAAATACGGAGGGTTACATCAAGAAGAGCATCCGGTGTAACATTTTCCCAGATCAATATGCAGACATATAAGACATGGGTTGAGGCTCAGGTTAACAACGGCCACCACAAGTACTGTTAGCCAACAGGGTGCTGGCGGAAATTGGAATACTTTTGGCCGAAGGAGGAGAAGAAGAGGGGAGAGACGTGTCTGGAGGCAGGAGGAGAGGGGGAAGGTAAAGAGAGTGGAACTGAGGGTACGAACTTTGAATATTGGCAGTATGACTGGTAAGGAGAGAGAATTAGCTGGTATGATGGAGAGAAGGAAGGTTGATATATTTTGCATGCAAGAGACTAAATGGAAGGAGAGTAAGGCCAGGTGGATTGGAGGTGGATTCAAATTGTTCTATCATGGTGTGGATGGGAGGAGAAATGGGGTAGGGGTTATTCTGAAGGAGTATGTTAAGAGTGTTTTGGAAGTGAAAATAGTGTCAGACAGACTAATTATTATGAAGCTGGTAATTGGAGGTGTGATGATGAATGTTGTTAGTGCAGATGCCCTCCAAGTTGGGTGTGCGATGTATGAGAAAGATGATTTCTGGAGTGAGTTGGATGAAGTGATGGACAGTGTACCCAAGGGACAGAAAGTGATGATTGGAGCAGATTTCAATGGACATGTTGGTGAAGGGAACAGAGGAGATGAGGAGGTGATGGGTAAGCATGGTGTCAAGGAGAAGAATGAAGAAGGTCAGATGATAATGGATTTTGCAAAAAGGATGGGTATGGCTGTGGTGAATATGTATTTTAAGAAGAGGGAAGAAAATAGGGTGACGTACAAAAGTGAAGGAAGATACACACAGGTAGATTATATCCTATGCAGAAGAGTCAATCTGAAGGAGAATAAAGACTGCAAAGTGGTGGCAGGGCAAACTGTAGTTAGACAGCATAGGATAGTGGTCTGTAGGATGACGTTGGAGATCAAGAAGAGGAGGAGAGTGAGGGCAGAGCCAAGGATAAAATGGTGGAAGTTGGAAAAGGAAGACTGCAAGGTTGAGTTCAGGGGGGAGGTCAGGCAGGCACTGGATAGCAGTGAAGAGTTACCAGATAGTTGGACAATTACATCAGAAGTTGTAAGGGTGACAGCAAGAAGGGCACTTGGTGTGACATCTGGACAGATTAAGGAGGAAAATGGAACCTCGTGGTGGAATGGGGAAGTACAGGAGAGTATACAAAGGAAGAGGATGGTGATGAAGAAGTGGGATAGTCAAGAGAAATGCAGAAAGTAGAGAAAAGTACAAGGAGATAAGGTGCAAGGTGAAGACAGAGGTGGCTAAAGAAAAGGTTGTAAGAGAGGTTAGACAATAAGGAAGGAGAAAAGGACCTGTACTGATTGGCTAGACAGAGGGACTGAGCTGGGAAAGATGCACAACAGGTTAGGGTGATAAAGGATATAGATGGAAACATACTCAAAAGTGAGGAGGGTGTGTTGAGCAGATATACTTTGAGAGGCTTATGAATGAAGAGAATGAGAGAGAGAAGGTTGGATGATGTGGAGATAGTGAATCAGGAAATGCAATGGATTAGCAAGGAGGAAGTAAGGATAACTATGAAAAGGATGAAGAATGGAAAGGCCGTTGGTCCAGATGACATAACTGTGGAAACATAGAGGTGTTTAGGAGAGATGCCAGTGAAGTTTTTAACCAGATTGTTTAATAGAATCTTGGAAAGTGAGAGAATGCCTAAGGAGTGGAGAAGTGTACTGGTACTGATTTTTAAGAATAAAGGGGATGTACAGAGCTGCTGTACTGTAACTACAGGGGGATAAAATTGATGAGCCACAGCATGAAGTTTTGGGAAAGAGTAATGAAAGCTAAGTTAAGAATTGAGGTGATGATTAGTGAGCAGCAGCATGGTTTCATGCCAGGAAAGAACACCAAAGATGCAATGTTTGCTCTGAGGGTATTGATGGAGAAGTATAGAGAAGGCCAGAAGGAGTTGCATTGTGTCTTTTTGGACCTGGAGAATGCATATGACAGGGTGCCTCGAGAGAAGTTGGGGTATTGTATAAGGAGGTTGGGAGTGGCAGAGAAGTATGTAAGTGCTGTACAGGATATGTACAAGGGAAGTGTGACAGTGGTGAGGACTTTGGTAGGAGTGACGGATGCATTCAACGTGGAGGTGGGATTACATCAGGGATAGGCTCAGAGCCCTTTTTTATTTGCATTGTTGATGGACTGGTTGACAGACGAGATTAGGTAGGATCCCCTGTGGACTGTGCTGTTTGTTGATGACATTGTGATCTGTAGTGAGAGTAGGGAGCAGGTTGAGGGGACCCTGGCGAGGTGAAAATATGCTCTAGAGGGGACAGGAATAAAGGTCAGTAGGAACAACACAGAATACATGTGTGTGAATGAGAGGGAGGTCAGTGGAATGGTGAGGATGCAGGGAGTAGAGTTGGCAAAGGTGGATGAGTTTAAATACGTGGTATCAACAGTATACAGTAACAGGGATTGTGGAAGAGAGGTGAAAAAGAGAGTGCAGGCAGGGTGGAATGGGTGGAGAAGAGTGTCAGGAGTAATTTGTGACAGGTGGGTGAAAGGGTAGGTCTACAGGATGTTAGTGAGACCAGCTATGTTATATGGGTTGGAACCGGAGGCACTTACCAGAAAGCTGGAGACAGAGCTAGAGGTAGCAGAGTTAAATATGTTAAGATTTGCATTGGGTGTGATGAGGATGGACAGGATTAAAAATGAGAATATTATAGGGTCAGCTCAGGTTGGAAGGTTGGGAGACAAAGTCAGACAAGCAAGATTGCATTGGTTTGGACATTTGCAGAGGACAGATGCTAGATATATTGGGAAAAGGATGTTAAAGATAGAGCTGCCAGGCAACAGGAAAAGAGGACGGCCTAAGAGAAGGTTTATGGATGTGGTGAGAGAAGACATGCAGATGATGGGTTTAACAGAGCAAGATGGAGAGGACAGGAAGATATGGAAAAATATGATCTGCTGGGGCAACCCCTAATGGGAGCAGCCAAAAGAAGAGTAAAATATATTAGATGTAATATAATACATCCCTCCAAAATTAATTCATTTGAACCCAATATGCTCTTTTAGGCGGGTTAAATTACTTCACTGAAATTGGTCTACCTGAGCTCCATAAAAAAATTCTCAACTTAAACCCTCCACGTCTTCCCTTGACGCAGTCCCAAGAGGCTTTTTCAAAGAAGTTTCCAATGTGCTTGATAGTATACAGTAGATGACATAGTTAACTTGTCTAAAGATTGCAGTAGTTAAACCCCTGCTTATGAAAAACAATCTCGACTCTACTCTCTTTGACAATGTTATTTCTAACTTGAAAAAGCACAGTTAAATGATTACTTGAAGAAACAATCTATTCTTGACAAGTTTCAGTCATGACATGAGGGTTACTGTGGGCATAGGCAACATATCTGTTCTTGTTCTACTAGACCTGAGCACAGCGTTTGACCCAATAGACCAAAACATTCTTATAAATCACCTTAGACAGTTAGTGGGTCTTTCAGGCAGTGCCTTAAAATGGTTTTAGTCTTTTATTTAAAAGAAAATTATTTGTTAGGTGTGGAAATTGTAGTTTGGAAATCTATGATATTGTATATAGTGTACCACAAGGATCTATATATTGGGCCTGCTTCTTTTTACAATCAGTAATGGGTTGAGTTTAGCAGACATCCTTTTGTAAAATTCCACTGGATAACCATCTAGGCCTATAGCTTTATATGGAATTAGCATCTTTAGTGGTTTGTTCAGTTCCTCTACAAGCCATCTGCTAAGATGGGCAAATCTCATTTATAGAGAAAGGTATTAACATGGCCTCTGCTTTAATAAACTTTTACATGTATAGAGATCTATAATATTTTCTTTAATAAATTAGGTATCGCTTTTTGCTTAATTTTTCCCTTTAACATTTTTGCTCTCTGTTATTCACTTCATTTTTATGTATTTCCTGAGCTAAAATTGTGTAATCTTTTTCTTTGTGCTAGTGATAATAGTGTCATGACATGAAGATTAATGGCTCTATTTCTCCTGTAATCAAAACATTAAATTCTGTTTGTAGTGACAGCCTTTTTTATATAATGTGTCGTTAGGTGACCATGCATGTTCTTTGTCATATTTGGAAATCTCAGTAATTCTTTCTGATGTCTGTCTAGTTTTCAGTTTATTTTTATGAGACATGAATGATACCATTTGTCCCTTCAGATATACTTTCAATGCCTCCCAAAGGGTTTCTGTAAAAATATAATTAAATTGAATTACATTATTATTAGATCTTTCAGTCGCCAACAATATGTTGTATAAGTAGAGCCTAGTGATTTAAATTCCAAAATAAGGAGAGCATGATCAGATATAATGATTGCATTGCCTTTACAAGATTTCAGAAACAGCAAAAGATTGTTACCAATAAAGAAATAGTTCCCAAATAACTATGAACAATAAGATTATTGCCTTGAGTATGGGTAGAGAAACCTCCATAGGTCTGAAAGGTTATGAGCATTCATGAAAAGTAAGATTACTAAAGCAGTTTTGAGTAACGCAGTGGCAGTAATTGTTGATTGATTGATCTCTAGTAGAGTCTAAAACATAATTAAAATCTCCTGTTATCATGAGCTTATGTAAACTCATTTGATTAACAGACACTAGAACTTTAATCCTAATTTATTTTGCATCTGAGTTTTGTGCATATATCACCTAACTCTTTTAAATTAGTTTAATTTCCCCTTCACTGTAATATAGCACCATCCAGGGTCTGCTGTTGTTTCAGTCCCTATAAAAAGGACTGCTCTTTGGATCATAATTCCTACTCCTTGATTATTCTTGTTAAAGTGGGAATGAAATACTTGCCTGCTCCAGTCTATTTTCAAGCAAATTAGATGCAATTCTTGCAGAAATATTATACCTAGTCTCACGGAACTGAGATAAAACATCACTTTTTCTTTTATGCTCATGTATCAGACCTTTGACTTACTAACTTACTAAACAGTTTTTTGTTCTCTTTGTTTTCTACAGTTCAACTTCCTTTGTTGGAGTAAAAAATAACATCCCTCTAGATTAGTCCAGTGAGATTCTACATTTGAGAATAGTCTGGCCTCGTTATTGTCTGCAATGTTCTGCACTATGACACTTGCAATAAGGGCGTAGATGGTAATGTATAAAACATGCTCTCTCTCTCCCCCCCTTTCCCAAACCCCTCCAATTCACCCCAGTTTTACCTACCCAGACAAGGCTAAGATCCTCTCCAAATGAGGAGAGTTCACAGACCCAGTTCTTTTGAAATGTCAGGTAGCAAAACAATAATGATCAGTGACTTTCAGTAAGGAGTAGAGCACATAAATTGTTGTGGAAATGCCTAATAAAAATATCATCACATAGACAAAATTAAATAACCAATAATGTTGCAAATGACCACTATGTTAATGCTAATTCTAATGTTAATACCGAGTAATGAAATACCACAAATATCAATTATAATATTAATAATATATGATGTCCCGGGCAATGGTACCTGTGCACAGTTTCAGACTCTGGGCATCTGGAGTTGTAGCCAAGCGACTGGTGGTTGGGAGAATCGAGACAAAAAGAACTGTTCAGACTTTCTGGTTTATTCCAAACAAGCCAAAAATATTTTCAAAACAGTTCACTGCCCCAACATTAGCAAAAGCAAGAAAAATGAGTGCAAGTGCTATTTAAAATAGAGTGTCTAAAAATAATAAAGATAATACATGAATCCAATACCCGGCCAATACCCCCAGGCCACCAGATGGAGCTCTCCCTGAAGCATGGAAGTGCCCCGAACACCAGCAGGGAATCATGGATGATGGAGTTTTCCTTTACAGCCCTGCTGGATATCACAGGGGCCAACAGATGACGCTGCAGGGAGGCCCAGAGAGTTGTTTGTGCCCTATAACCCGGAAGTACGTCGTAGGCAAGGCGACAAAGGAAATGACGTGCTTCCGGGATGAAGAAAAGGACTTTTTATCTGACTCGGAAGTGATAAGGAATCACATAGACTGTAGGGTTGGAACCACTTCCGGGTCACGGAATATAAAAGGAAGATGGGAAATCCCAGACGCTGAGCTGAGGTGGGTGGAAGGGTGGCAACGTGTTTGGGAGTGATGAGGATTATTGATTTATTGATTGTTTATTGTGTTTATTTGAATATTGTGGAGAAGAGGGTGCTTTGTGCACGTTTTGTCCTAATAAATAAAATATTTGGATTTTTACCTGGTGTCTGATGTGTGGTCTGAGGGTTCAAGGGGTCACGGGGACCTTTAATCTGTTACAATCTATACTAATAAAAGGCAAAGCCCTCACTGACTCACTGACTGACTGACTCATCACTAATTCTCCAACTTCCCGTGTAGGTGGAAGGATGAAATTTGGCAGGCTCATTCCTTACAGCTTACTTACAAAAGTTAGGCAGGTTTCATTTCGAAATTCAAAGCGTAACGGTCATAACTGGAACCTCTTTTTTGTCCATATACTGTAATGGACTGCAGCTCGCTGGCCGTGGGAGGCGGAGTTGCGTATCGCTTCATCACGCCTCCCACGTAATCACGTGAACTGACTGTGAACGCAGTACGTGGAGTTGGAGAATTAGTGATGAGTGAGTGAGTGAGTGAGTGAGTCAGTGAGGGCTTTGCCTTTTATTAGTATAGATATGTAGATATGTATATATATATATATATATGTGAATGTATGTATGTATGTATATATGTATGTCTATATTTATATATATACAGGTACTTGTCGACTTACGACCGCGATTGGTTCCGACTGACTGGTTGTAAGTTGATCTGGACGTAAGTCGGCCTATGTTAATTTAAGGTAAGAATATTAGACTGGGTAATAATGGGATTAATAAAGTATCTATCTATCTATCTATCTATCTAATATTGTAATCATCTTAAAGTAATATTTAATCAACATTTTCTTACTTTCTAAGACAAACACAGCATAGATAGATAGATAGATACTACAGTACAATTTGTTTAATATGTGGAAAACGTACAAAACAAGAAATACTGTACTGTACATTTAATTCCTGGCACCACTGGTGCTTGGCTGCGGGTTGTCGATATCGCCTTCATCAGATCAGGCGAGGCTGCGGACGGGGTGATGGGAGGAGTTGCTCTTTTCATAAACATAGTGAGCTTCGTCTGAATTGTTTGTTTTTTTTTTCTCTTCATAAATTTCGCAATAAGGACGAAATGTGTTGCGTGCCTTCCGTTCAATCCTCGCAAATCGTTCAATATTTGGGTCCATTTTTTCAAAATGAGCGAGGAGTTTATTCAGTAGAGATAAATCTTCTGACAATCCCTTTGTGGTGAACATTCTTTGTGGCACCTCCTCCTCTTCGTCTTACTCCAATTCTCTTGTTTCTTCTTCCGCCACTCTTTCTTCTTCCAATTCTATCAGCTCTTCATTCATAAGTTCACCTGATTCCCGGTCTAGCAACTCCTCGACATCTTCCATTTCACATTCCAATGAAAGGTCTTTTGACAGTTTCACTATTTCTTCACGAATCTCATCAAGTTCTTGTTCACTGTTAAATCCAGCAAAAGTATTTACATAACGCTTAACACACTTCTTCCATACGCCATTCATACACTGTGAGTCGACATTTCTTGCGGGGAGGGCTTCTGTTTTCTCTGATCTGAGTTCACCTCTGTTATAGCGCGTCTTTATTTGAAAAGAGCAGTGTCAGATCGGGGCGAGCGTGAACGCTAACTTTGACAAGCACTATAAATTTACAATGGTTGTTACAGACGTAAATCAAATGTATGTTTTTATTGTATAATATTAACAATAACAGCAGCTCTCTACTCAAAGCGGTAAACTCGAGAAGCTGCTAGCATCGAACCCAGAAGCTCTTGATTGGGAGTCAGCAGTTGTGTGTGGGAACTGTTAACATTTGAATGTGATGATTGTATATAAAACTTGTGCACGAACGAGACTGGGATAACTGTGGATGTGGATGTGAGTGGTGTGTGTGACTGAGAATGACTGGTGTGAAGCCTGAAGTCCAAATATCAAATAAACACTTTCACAAGTACAAGTATAACAGAACAAGTGCGCTTTTATTCAAGAAGAAAAAAGAAAGCAGGTTGCGGTAAGCAGTTGATGCGACTGCTTGCGTAGTGCAATCCTAAGAACTGCCCAATCAAGAGCTTCTGGGTTTGATGCTGGCAGCTTCTCAAGTTTGCCGTTTTGAGTAGAAAGCTGCTATTAGTGTTAATATTATAGGGTTATATGTTAGGGTTATATTATTATCGAAAATTGCCAAAACAACAAGACACAAACACACGTGGGGCAACACTGCTGCGTATATTTTTACTGCTGCATAGCGAGACTTGAGAGTGCGGGAAACTGGCGCTGCCAACAGCTGGCGGGGGAAACAGTCAAACGCGTCGTAAAGTCGAACAGTCGTAACTTGCATAGGTCGTATGCCGACGAGTACCTGTATATGTGTATATATATGTAGATATGTATATATTTATGTGTATATATATGTACATATGTATATGTAGATATGTAAATTTGTATATGTATATATATATATATATGTATATGTGGATGTGTATATGTATGTATATATATGTATATGTAGATATGTGTATATGTAGATATGTATATATATGTATATATGTATATGTATATATATGTTTACATAACCTCTTTAACACACTACTTCTCCGCTGCGAAGCGTGGGTATTTTGCTAGTATATATATATATACTGTATATACATATATATATATATATATATATAACAATTGAGTTTAGGTTACTCAAACTAATGTTGCATTTTGATAATTATATATTACTAAAACATTTGAAAGATTTAGAAGTAAATCCATTTTAGGCCTCATCTACTTCGTTGTCTGATCCTATTCAGGTTTTGAAGATAGGAGAGAAGAGGGTTTATAGTTTTTTTCTCGGTTCCTTCGGTGGTATTAAAAGTATATGTGTGGCCAGCATTCAGAACCCCCTATTGGGCAGGGAACAACAGGTATTATCTAATGCCTGCTTCACTTAGGTTCTATTTAATTTGGTTATAAGAGGCTGTCTTTTCAGCAACTGCTACAGCAGTCCTGAAAGATATAAATTTATCTGTTCTTAAGAATAATTTATTCCTTCTCTCTAGCATGGAATTAATTTTTTTTCTTTTTCCCAGAGTTTATTATTTTTGACAATGAAAGCTCATGGCAACCACTCTACTGGGTAAGCTCCTTCCAATCTCTCAGTAATAGTGTCAACAAAGACTGTTATGAAAAAGCCAGAGATAAATTTATACTATACAGTATGCAGTCTCTGAGCCTTCTGGTATATCTAGAAAATTAAGATTTTTTTTTTCTTCTTAGTGTGTCTTCCAGTTTCAGTTTATTTTGAATGGATTTAAATTAATTTGAACACCACATGAATTAAGTTTTTTCTTCAATTCACCCATCTCACTGTTCATTTTTATCTCAAAACTATTCTCTATTTTCACAAACTTGTTCACAAAATTGTTCTCCATTCTCTCCATGTGCTAATAGTGCTCAAATCGGTAACCTGACCAGAATCTTTCCTTTTCCATCCCTTTTCAAATATGACTTGTATTTCCATTAATATTGCTCATCAGCTTCACTATAAATTTCTTTAAACCTGGAATACTTTCTGTGTGCCCTTAAGCACTGCAGACAATCTCCTCCTGGGATCATTTTCAAAGAGGATTCTACTACAAGTTTCACTTTTGTCAAGCCCTAGTCTGATAGCCTGGCTGCTGTCACAAGTTCATCACACTGATGGGGTTGCTACTACAACTTCAACATCCAATGGAACAGGGCATCTCTAAGCTAAAAATAGAAGATTTCATGAAATGAAAAGATAATTTTGTAAAGATCTAATGTACAGTGTGACATGACATTTCCTAACTTCCACTTTTGCTACCAGGTCTTAGATATACCTACATTGAGAATATGGAAGAAATCAGAAGTAAATGGAACACCGCCACTTTAGTTAGCCATGGATGGGAAAAATATTTCCAAACTCATTTCTAAATGATTTGCTCTGCATTCCAGTTATTAATAACTATCACCAATTGCTCAAATTATGGAAGCAATGTACAAAACACTGTAAGGCAAAGACTCTACTCTTAGTTGGTCCAGTGCACAAATAATCATATATTAAAGGTTGTTTAACGTACACAATAGTTAAGTCATTAGGTATACAGCCCTTTAGAGACATATATGAACCTTTCAAACAAATACATCTAAATATATATAAAATCCAAAGTCTGTCTTTCTGTATGTCTGTTCGCTTCTCACGAGAGAACAAATTAATGGATTTAGATCAGGTTTTTTTCTATAAGTTATTTGAACATTCCAGGTTTTTTTGCTATTTCTCTCGTTTCACTAAGTATCATAGTTTGTTTGCAGTACTGATTTATTTGTGCGAATCCAAGAGAGAGGCTGTGGGCCGAGGGGAGGGGGGCAGTGCCATCCTCACTCACACACCAACCTCCGTTCGAGTCGGTCTACTTGCCTCCACTTATTTAGCAATACCTGTTTGTTCAACAGACATTATCATCTACAGATTGTTAAGGAGTAACGCTTGACGTTTTTGAGACAGAGATCAGAGCTACATGTGTTTTAGAAGGTAGCTGCTGATTGCCAGAGATATCACGGTCACATGCTTTTCTCCCCATGCGGGGGACGCTCTCCCATCACAGCTGAACACGATCAGATACTGTGCCAATGTTTGACGATGGAGCATACTTACCTTCTGCATGGCCAGAATTACATTTTTTTTATTGATTTTTAAAATGTGTCCTGTTTCACTACTATGTGAGCGGAATCGCAGGGGACTGCTAGTTTCAAATATAATCTTCTAGTAGAACTTTGCTAAGCTTCCGTTAATATTGACACTTGAACTTATACTATTTAGTAATTATAAAGATAAAATCTAGATATACTATGCCAGGGATCCCCAACTCCAGTCTTGGATGACCACAGTGGCTGTGTATTAATTCTAACCCTTTTCTTAATTACTGACCTGTTTTTCTTCTTTGAATTAATTTTAATTGACTTGGTTTTTTTTAAGATTTGTTCCCCTGAATTTCTTCATCGTTCCTCTGAATTACTTCATTTCTTTCCATAAATGGTTCCCTGTTGACATGTAGACTAAATGTCCTTGTGATGGCAAGAAAATTATTAACAGTGTACACTTGGAAGAATAACAGCACTCTCTTAAGCTTCTTGATCTGGGTCAAAGTACACCGGTCACGTGGTCTCCTTTTTTTACATGCACATGCACACCACCGTGCACCATAATCCCACGAGCACTTAACAAGGGGAACACCTCTTTCAATTGAGAGCATTTTCATTTATATGCAAACACCCCCACTTGCTCTCACATTGCTATGCATTTTTGACAACAGCCTTCCATAAAAACAAAATAGACTTCTTAATTTACATACCGAATACAAATCCTTCGAACCTTTCCAATTTCATCTTTGTTACAGGTTTTCTCATAATATCAGCAACCATTTCTTCTGTTGGACAGTACTTCAGAGTAATTTTTCCATCATTTAACATTGCTCTGACAAAGTGGTACCTAATGTCCACATGTTTACACCTCTATCTGCTTACAGGGTTCTTTGCTATGGCAATTGTACCTTGGTTATCCTTATAAATTTCTACTGTTTCATGCTGAATTTCACAATCTATTTCCTTTAAGAGCTGCATGAGATACATATCTTCCTGTACTGTGGCAGTAAGTGCCATATACTCAGCTTCACATGTAGATAATACCACAGTGGGCTGCTTCTTTGTTTTCCATGAAATTAAACCCCCATTTTATTTAGACTGAAACAGTATCCAGTCATGCTGTGTCTATCATCTGCATCAGTTGCCCAATCTGCATCACTATAGGCTTGTAATTTTAATTGATCTTCACATTTTCTATAACATATAGCATAGTCAGTAGTTCCTTTCAAATATCGTAACACATGTTTTGCTGTCACCCACTGTTGGGTAATTGGTTTGGACAAGTACTGTGATAGCTTACTGATGACAAAAGTTAAGTCTGGTCTAGTACATGTCATTAAATAGATCAAACTGCCAACTAGTTCTCTAAACCTTTTGGAATCAACTGACTTATCATACTCCTGGTTATAATCCAGATTCTGCTCACATGGTGTTGATCTTGTTTTATATTCTATTAAGTTAAACCTTCCCAAAATGTTGTTAATATACCCCTCTTGGTCCATTTTTACAAAATCATCTCCTTGCTCAAAGTTTATTCCTAAGAAACGTTTCAGTTTTCCCAGGTCTTTCATTCTAAGCTTCTCTGTTAGCATTTCTTTTACATTTTTCATTACCTCTTCATTACTTGCAGCTAGTATCAAATCGTCAACTCAAATAATGATTGTTATTTTGTCCAGTTTCTTTGGTATACACACAATGGTCAGCCGGATTTTGTATGAATCCATTTTTACACATGTGATTGTGTAACATTTTGTACCAATTCCTGCCTGACTGTTTTAACCCATACAATGATTTCTCTAATTTGCATACTCATTTTTCTCCTTTCTCAGAATCAACCTCAAATCCTTCTGGCTGTTCCATATACACTTCACAGTCTATCGGTGCAAGCAAGTATGCAGTTTTTACATCCATCTGATGTAACAACATACCATTCTGTGCAGCTATTTGGATCAAAATTCTTATGCTTGTCATATTTGCAGTTGGAGAAAAAGTCTCTTTATAATCTACTCCTGCCACCTGATTGTACCCTTTAGCTACATACCTTGCTTTGTATGTCTCAGAACTATCAGGATTGTTCTTAATGGCATATACCCATCGACCCCTCACTGCATTTTTACCCTTTGCTCTCTGCTGGGATAGCATGTACCGGAATTGGTTTGTGAATTGTCTTGGTTATCTGCTCCAGTTTGATTTCCATGAACCTGTACTGGCTCTTCATCAGTAATGTCAGAACTACCAATAATTCTGCTAATCTGCCTAGTATTACCCCTTCTCAGGTCATAATCATCACTGTCATCAATCTGTTCCCGGTCAGTTTGTGTGCTCTGCTCTATCATACCCTTCTCAATAAATTTCACAAGTCTGTGCTTTAGTACCCTGCCAGTATCTGGATAGTAATCTTTGTAGGCTGGGCTATATCTGTCATAGCCAACAAAAATACCTTTCTCACACCTACTGTCTTACTTCTTTTTGTCTTGTTTGTATGCATAGCATACTGACAAACTTATGCATCCCAGAAACATTAGGGCTTTTCCCTGTCAACAGAAAGTATGGTGTCTGTTTGGTGTGATTGCAGTAGCACCTATTCCTGATTATCGCTGCTGTTTGCACTGCATACCTCCATAGCTCTTTGATGAGGTTACTCTCAATTAACATGCACCTGGCCATGTCAAATAGTGTTCTCCACTGTCGTTCTGCAGTACCATTCTGGTGAGGTGAGTAAGGTGCAGAAGTTTCATGCCTGATACCATTTTTGGTCAGCAGTGATTTAAAGCTTTCAGACATAAATTCTGTACCATTATCTGACCGCACACATTTGATTTTCCCATAAGAGGCACTGTCAGCAATAAACTTCTCCAAAGCTACCACGGTACCACTTTTATCCTTGATTTTTAACCCGTCAACAACATGTTGTAGCTTCAATATGTCATCATAATTACAATGGCCAAGAATTTCATGCCATGTCTGCACATCCTGACAACTTTTACAACTGTCATCGTTTCCATCACATACCGTGTTTAAAAAATACAGTTTGTTATACTCTTTGATGTCAAATGAATTACTGTGTTTGAGCTGAATTAAATTTCTGTCTTGCTGGAAGATCACTCTGGCTCTGCTGGCTATTGCTGCTTTCACTGAGAAAATGTCCTGTGGGTGCGAGGGAATGTACAGCGCTTCTCTGAGTGTTGCTGTGCACTGTTGTCCTCTGCTGTCAATCAGCTCCACTTCCACATCTCCTCTCCGTTGCGCGATTCCTTTGGTTTTGGTTCCATCAGCCAGCTCCATGGTGTACCTCCCTAGCTGGAACTTGTCATCAAATGTCTTAAACCTTTTGATGTCTGTAATGATATGGGATGTTGCTCCTGTGTCGACCATCAAGCCTTTTAGCTTCAGCCTTGGCTGGCTCAGGTTTTCACTTGTCTTGAAAGCATGTGTATTCGGTGTCCTCCTCAGCCATCTGCTTTGCATTGTCATTGTCCTGCCATCTTCTTCGGCATGTTGCATTTCTATGCGTCTTACCTTTGCAATAGCTGCACCACTGGGTCTGTCCACAACGCTTTTTCAGACATGCTCTGACTATATGTCCTTTTTGACCACAACTATAGCATATAATATCCGCCCAGTTTTGTACTGATGCACTGCAGGGCCTTTCTTTTATCTGTACTCTCATCATGTGATCATCTAATGCACAAACACTGTATTTCTCTGTGTCTTCGTAACTTCTCAATTTTACTTTAAAGTCTGCAAAGGTCATAGTCTCATCGCTATGCATCACATACACAGTAAACGGCTTAAATGTTTCTGGAAGGCCCTTCAAAATCATTGCTATCAAGAGACTGTCACTTAATGTTTCCCCCGCACTTCTTAGCGCTGTAATGGCATTCTCTGTGCGTATTATATAATCGGTTACGCTTTCTCCATGTGCCTTCTGTAATGAGGTCAACTCAGTGTACAAACTAATTATTCATGGCTTACCCTTACCAGCGTAATAGTCTCTTAAGATTTTTAGTGCTTTTCTGCCATCATCTGCAGCTTCTTGCATAATAAGGGATAGGTTCTTATCGTCTTCTAACTGTATTAATTCAGCATACATCTCACCGTTTCTTTTGTTGTCTTCCTCTCTGTCTTCATCTTCACTTGGCTCATGCAGTATCGTCTCTTTTAACCCTTGTAACCGCAGATGGCCCAAAAATTTTGTTTCCCACAGTTCATAGTTCTTCTCTTCTCCATCGAACACTAACCTACTCCATCGGTTACCCTGTTCTCTCTTTTTAATTCCAGTAGCCCGTGTGTCTGCAGTACCCACCATGCCGTCTTACTCGAAATTTCTTGCCAATTAACTCACGCGTGTCCTGGGCTCAGAACCTATTGACATGTAGACTACATGTCCTTGCGATGGCAAGAAAATTATTAACAGCGTACGCTTGGGTAATATACAGACGTTGGAAGAATAACAACACTCTCTTAAGCTTCTTGACCAGGGTCAAAGTACAACGGTCACACAGTAGCCTTTTATTACAAAAACATGCACATGCGCACCACCGTGCACCATAATCACGCAAGCACTTAACAAGAGGAACACCTCTTTCGATTGAGAGCATTTTACATTTATATGTCATCATTCCCAAACAGAAATTAAATGTGAACTAAGTGAGCCAACAGAAGACCAACTAAGTCAGGGCCTCAAAACTCCAACCAATTTCACTCCAACCAGTTGCTTAATTAGGTGCCGAATCTTGTTGTTAATTAAACCCATTCTTTAATTCCATGGCTTGTTGCTGCTCTCATTGTGCAATAGCATACATTTCTGAAATTGTTGATGTTTTCTAAGAGCACTGTTAAAATGTTTTGGGGACCTGAGCAGATCAACATTCCTGAGACCTTCATCTTTCTTTATTTTCAGATACTGTATGATGGACACAGTTTGCTTGTCATGTTTTGGGTTATTTTGTATCTCATTATTGTTTGGCATCTAATTAAGGAAAAAGAAACAATTAAGGAGACAGAGTCTTCTAGAAAAAGTCAACTAAAATTAATTCAAAAGAAGTTAATTAGCAGAAAAAACAGGTCACTAATTAAGAAAAGGGTTAGAATGAAAACCTGCAGCCACTGGGGCCCTCCAGGACCAGAGTTCGGGACCCCTGTACTATGCTATCAACTGATTTCAAGGTGAACACCCCTATGATCTTAGGCAATGAGGGGAAAGAGACTTCTCAATTAGATGTTTCAAATAAAGCATGTAATTCAAACATTTAAAACATTTATTATTTTCAACCTGTGTGTAATTATCTCAGCATAGATCATTGCATATATCACTTTAAACAAAAATTATCTCAAATCCACTCTGTTTTCCAGTGCTTTTAGAATTCTCAGCACTGAGGCTATTTTGAGGTAAAATATTTGCTTAACTGTCAGACAGTACTGCATTTACAATTACACGTAATCTCCAAGTGAGACTCCATCATGCTATAAAAACTTCCTCACGTGTTGACTTATCCTACTCAACAGGAAAATCCTACCTTGTAGTCCATAACTCAGTGGGAAAACACTGTCTGTTATCAACAGAGAAAAAAAGTAAACTTTTTCTTACAAAAAATAGTCCAAATCTTCAGATTTGGGCAAGAATTATTTAATGCTACTCCAAAATAAGCTCGCTGGACCACCACTTAACCTCTCTTATATTTTTCTTATTTTGAAATTTCAACATACATGAGGAACTACCTCACAATGTTCACATACAATAGCTCTGTGAACCTTGCAGAGAAATGACTTAATTTTAAACGTTCTTGGTTTTACTTATTCTAATATGATCGATTAAGTCAGAAAATAATAATAATAATATACTATGTATACTGCCTATATCATTTTTGAAAATCTATGAATTATAGCTAACATCCACAAAAGAAAATTGCATATTAAACATTTATTGATGAAACTCAACGCTCACTCTAATTTTCATGATTGTTGTCAAATTTTTTAACATCACTTCTTGGGGCTTTGAAATTTAGAGTGCAGATGAGAACTGCTTAATTTCTTCTACATTCTGGATAGTGCATTGACAACAGCTGTGTTGTCACTTTTCTGTGTAGGAAATCAGGTTAGCAGCTGTGAGTTCATTTTCAGGCAAAATCTCAGGCTCAATTATTCCTATATCCAATTTAAAACATCACATGGAGATCACATTAAATGATGGGTTGTGCTTTTTTAGAACAATTACTTTATGGCCAAAGAAGTTCAGTATCACAGCCTGTTTAATGCTGTATGCTGGCAGGAAAAAAAAGAAAAACATTTACTAATACCAGTCATGCACTGAATTTGCCTAGATTATTATCACAATGCCTTTAATATAAATTTACATTTTTGTTTTATTCAGCCTTTTAAATGTACCCAATAATTTGCCAAACAATGTAGTATTTAATTGTAGTATGGAATAAAAAAGGAATGTGAAATTTATAAATTTAATGAAATGTGTGTTTTCATTTTTGTTAACTTTTAGCACTCTGTTTAAGAAATACTTATGTCATTCCTTTAATAAATAATTTTAGATATAGTATTGCACTTACTGTTATAAAACTGTTTTGTTCATCTTCTTTAACTGGTAAAGCTCATTATTTTTCCTTTAGGTAAAATTTTATGTGGACCATTTGACTCTGTATTGTAATGTGATATTATTTTTGGATTGCTAAAAATAATTATACTCCTTTTAAATAATATTAAGTTAGATTTCACTTACGCATTGTACTTGAGGTCTTAGGAAAACCATTACTGTTTACCAAGCAACAATGTAGGCCTAAATATTTTTTGTCTATACTACATTGCAATATTTCATTTTGCAAAGTTACTTTTACTTAAATGTTCATTTAGTATGTTGTGTTTCTTTAAAGCTCTTTGGGTTCATTTTTAAATGCATACTGTACAGACACAAATATAATTGTACACTGGAGCAGCTGTAAGATTGATAATTGGATGGTGTAGAATCTGCATCTGATATGATAGAAAGGCCATGTCAAATGAAGAAATGTGACTTAAAATTTCTAGGTTTGCAGGATTGGATCATTATTACACTATGCCATCCTATACAAGTTCTACTAAAAATGTGTGAAACGTTTTTTGCTTTCTTCATGTATAGGTATTTTGTTTTAGTGTTAATGTAAGTATTAGGAATGTAACAGATACATTTTATTAAAAATTGCATAAAATGTATAGAATCTGTCACATTTTCATAGTTAATACATGACTGAGGAAGCCACTTAATCTGCCTGTGTTCCAATAGTAGAAAACGTTAGGCTAACATATGCTGCATTTTAAATTTATAAGTCATCTTGAATAAAGGTGTCAGCCAAAGGTTCAATAATAGAAGTAAGTAATTCCCCTTTTTCTTGCTGATATTAGCATCATGATTCAGCACAGCATTTACAGATCACACCTGGATCAGATCACAAATCTGGACAACAAAGAATAACCGTCTTTACGTGTAGCACAGACTGCCTATCCACCTTAATAAAAAGGATAAGTGTCTGTCTGTCTGTCCATCCAGTTGCAATGTCTCTGTCATTCCAAAAATTGATGCATCAGAAACATTTTTAGTAATAAAATAAATTGCATTTGTCATTCCAATAGATGGCGCACAACAAACATTAACATTGCTTTTACAAATCCCATAACGAAAAGCATATAACAGAGACAAATGCATTGCATAGTGTAATGAAAAATGTTAACACTAAGGTCTAGGTTGAATGCGTCTTACAACCATTCAACTTACGACCGGTACCATATCTCACAGGCAAATGACAGTTTTCGCCATGCCAGCTCCATATGCTATGACTTATTCATCTCAATATCAGTTTATTACCTGCAGCAGTTTCAATTATGTTCAGTTACATTTGTCTTACAGTTACAGGAAAAAAAAGGCAATTGATCTCAACACAAAAATGAAGATGATCAAGCAGTATGAGGGAAGAAAGAAAGTGAATGCGATCACATGCTACTTTAAGTTATCACATTGTAACCGGTGTTCACTGCACGTGCTGTAGTGATCTGCCCTGGCTTTGATGAAGGGGTAATGCAAACATGCTGAACTCCTTTATCGGTTAATGTATATTTGCATCCAGAGCAACTTACGACAGGTCCGTTGGAACAGAAGTACATTCTATGCATATAAATACCACATTATAAAGGTGTTTTCTGTATTTCACCAGAATGAGCATTAAAAATGAAGTAATCCTGTTCTTTTTACATGCTATAAATACACATATTACATCAGATATCTGTGTCTTTATTTTTAATTTGCTACATGTCAATTCTAGGTTGATCCTAAATTTCAGTTGCATTTAACAAGCAAATTACGATTGAAGTAAAATTTTTTTTAAAAAACTCATATATTAACAAGTCTAGATTGAAGTAACTTTGTTTTTTTCAGCATTGTGTAATATTTTAAAAATACCAAGATCTAGCACAGTCACAAGGTATGAAAAACATAAATGGTTCTGATTGATTCTTACATGTTTTTAACAATAGATCAGTGGTTTTTAGTCACACTTCTAGAGTGACTGTAGTTTTTTTTTTTTCTCATCCAACTTCTGTTAAATTAATTATTTCCCAATTTCTATGTTTTGGTGCCAGTGTAGAAATTGTACAAATCTAAATTTGGTAAAGTTTTATTTGAATGGACTAAGTTTATGTATGATACATAGTACTAGGGTGTTGTACCGTGTTAGCCATTATGAATGTAGAGAAAAGCCAAGCAAAATGACACCTTTTATTGGCTAACTAAAAAGATTACAATATGCAAGCTTTCGAGGCAACTCAGGCCCCTTCTTCAGGCAAGATTACATCTTACATCTTGCGTGAAGAAGGGGCATGAATTGCCTCGAAAGCTTGCATATTGTAATCTTTTTAGTTAGCCAATAAAAGGTGTCATTTTTCTTGGCTTTTCTCTGTATGATACATAGAAATAATTTAGTGTTTTTTTTAATTGGTTTTGTATATTTTTACCATTATCATTATCATCGTTTTTATTGTGATTTTACTGTTTTTTTTGTTATTTAATGCATTATTTAATAATTAGCATGATAGAGGATCTGATGATGAAGTAGTTCTAGCCTTTCAGCATTCAGGGCTTTTTACCTGGGTGTCTGCTCTGCTCATTTTTAATTGAGATTATTCGAATACAGTTAAGGGAACAAACTAAACAGAAAAAAGCAAATTATCAGGACAATGGAAAAAGAGGTAGTCCTTCAAAGACATCACAGGGGTCTGCCACTAGAGGACTGCAGCCAGATCCTTCTATGTAAAATAACACTAACTGTGAATCTGGCAGAAGTAAAAAAAAAAACACTAACATGGAGTCCCCAGAACTGAGTTTGAAGATCTCTACAACAGATGGTGTTGTGGAGAAATCTTCAGAATTTAAGACTTTATTGCATAGAATAGAAAACAATTGCAGAGCACATAAAGCCGTCTCAGTTCATGAAAGGAGCCCGGTGGTTCGGGTGCTCTTTGTTTTTATGTCAGTTTTAATCAACAAAACATCCCATTTCGTACATAATTCTTGTCATTCACTTTACATGTTATCTTTCATAATAATGACCTTGTGCTTTACCTGTTTTCATAACAATCACCTCGCCTTGTAAACTTCTTTCACCTAATAATAATCAATCTTTTCATAACAATCATTAGGACTCGAAGGTCGTACTTGCTGCCTGGCCCAGAGATGACCATCATCTGATCTTGTTTTATATTCCTCACATTCCCAATGTTGAGCTAATAAAAATTGGAGGCCTTTTAATTGACCAGCCCTCATTATTAAGTTGGAACCAGGATGACCTACATATGAAAAACCGAACTGTTCAATTAATGCTTGCTTGTTGCACCAGCGTCCAGTAAGAATAGAATCATTGGCAGCTGTGCTGGTAAGTGCAGCACACAGCTTTACTGATAAGGGCTAAGCTGCTGCAGCTGGAAGCAGGTGAGAGGCCTTGAGTCAGCAAGCATATTGCTAAAGCCTTTATTAATGAATCCTTAAATTTTTATATTTCTCAAAGCCAGCTGATATAGTACGTGTTGTTTTACCTTGATTGATTAAGATATTAATTCATGAGAAAGCATTGACATAGAAACTTAAATGCTATCTAGCATGTATGTATATGGGCCAATGTTACAGCCTGAGAGCAAAGGCAGGCAGCGTCATCAGCCAGTGACGCGCAACCACATATGATCTGACTTACTGATACAGGGGCTAACCTTGATAATCAATTCTTAAAGCTTCTGTATAATTCAATCTATCTAACACAATACAGCTTGCTTTTAATCTTATCATCTGAAATGTTCATAATATATAAATTTAAATGCTAATATGTTTATATCTTTAAAGTGTTTATATGCTAGTGTGTCAGTTCATTTAAAGTTTGGGGGCGTTGAAGGTTTTTCCAAAAAACTTGTTTAGACTCTGGTGAGTCAAAGGGCCCAGCAGAGTAGCCATGTCCCAAAACAAAAACTTGTTTCTTCAGTTCCCTCAAAAACACAGCGTCCTTATTTCTTAAAAAACAAGGCAAGTGAAAAGCAAGTAAACAGGCCATATTAAAAACAAAAGCAACGGCCTGTAATTAATAGTGCCTCACTAAGCCACTTAAAAAGATGTCAAGCAACTTCTTTTAATAATCAATAGTTCTAAAACCAATAACAAGGCATATAAACCCAAATGCTGGCTGAATTAAATACAAATGTGCACACCAATATAAGAACACAGCACTGTCAAGTCATGGCACGCAGCTACACAGTGGTCTGACAGAGGCCAAGCCACTGCTTACGTCACAGCACATGTTCAGGAAAAAGTCCTTAACTTTCAACAATCATTTCTTAAGCCCCTTTAGTGCTCAAACGAACTAATATCATAGTATATGGAATTTTAATCTTATTGCCTAAGGTATTGAAGGACCCTAATACTTCTAAATGCCATTTGACTACTTATATGTTTCATGCACTAGCTTGAGAGCTTGCACCTCACTAACATAGGAAAAGTTCCTATACGCAGTTTGTTTGGTCTTCTGTCAGCACTTGCATCCTTAAAACAAAATCTGCCTGATTGCTTCCTCAGAGAACATGATGACAATGTCTCACAGCTTGACTCACAGTAACTCAAAACAAAGCAAGTGAGAAGGTCAAGCGACCTCTCTAACAAAGTAAATAGTGCCTTTTTAAAGTTGCTCCAGGCGTAGGCATTTCATAGCTAAAAGCACTAAAACTAATAATAAAGCATATTGATCCTTAATGAAAATTTTCAACAATGGATACTACAATGGAATGTATGTTATGAATTTTTGAAATGTATGTTAAAGTAATTATTGCTCTATTAGTCCCATAAGTAAATACTTAATGAGAATCACTATCCTTCATGGTTATGATGTTTTCACTGCAGTTTTAAAAGGTAATCAAAGCACTTGAATATATGCAATAAACCTTGATACAACAGTACAAAAACCAAAGATGCAAAATATCCAAAGATTAACATTTGCAGGATGGTGTCATAACTCAAATATGTTTTGTTCAAATTTATATGCTTTTTAAAACACATACTTCACATGATATAAGGCTGAAGTACTTTTGAAATATATTTGAAAAAAAGAACACTTTCTTTCATCACAGCCAAATGCTGTGCTATCTACACTTTCACCATCAGACATGCTTTAAATGAAAGAGCTTGATGCAATGCTACAAAGGATTTGGGAGCTTGAGTTGTTTAAAGCACAAAAACAAGGACAATATATGTCTAACATTAGACTTGAGCCATAGTTTGCTCCAAACAGAATGTGCCCTGGGTGTCCATTGGAGCACCAAAATGGACAATTTCAAATTTCAAATAAAGTTACAACATAAGCCCGCAAAAAGGCGTGGTAATCTGTCTGTAGTCAGTTCAGTTTATGAGCACTTAGATTCCTTGCACCAACTATATTGCTGGCAAAGCTTATCTTAAAAGACTCGTGCAAAGAAAATTATGGATGGGATGAAGAAGTAGAAGTCAAGCATGTTCAGAAATGGAAAAAATGGATGGATAACTTACAATTGCTACGCAAACTACAATGTGAACAGATGAATCAAACCTGCATGGTTTGGAACCATAAAGTCAGCACAAATGTACCATTTTGTAGATGAAGATGTAGTGAAGATGGATATGGCACCGTCACATATCTTCTCTTAACTAAGGGACCACATCATACAAGATGGATTCCTGGGAGTCGGAGGCAAACTCAACAGACTGCAATGCCAAAAGAAGCTAAACATCCTGCAATTCTCCACAAATATTCACACATTATTTCTCTCATATTGCAGCACATTCACAAAGACATCTGACATACTGGGTGCAATTATATGCTTGCAAAGTTACAACATAAATATTGGATGCCTCAGGTTAGCTCAATTATCAGGAAAATCCTGCAGAAGATACAATGCAAAAACAGATGAGCAAAAAATAGCGGATTTACTTTTGTTATCTGACCAACCACCTTTTGCTAACTTTGGACTTCATTATTTTGGACCTTTTCAAGTTAAAAGAAGAAGTTTAGTCAAGAGGTATGGAGTAACTTTTACTTGTCTAACAATCCAAGCTGTGCACACAGATTGCACAGAGACTGGACACTGATTCTTGAATCAACGCTATACATCGATTTATTTGCAGAGGAGGACAAGTTAAAATAATGTGCTCAGATAATGGAACAAACTTTATCAGAGCAGAAAGTGAGCTACGTGAAGCAGTTAAAAACCTGCAATGTCATAATGAATCAAGAAATCAAATGGATTTTCAATCCACCATTAGCTTCTCATCATGGTGGAGTTTGAGAAAGACAAATTAGAAGCATAAGAAAGATTCTAAATTCAATATTCAATCAACAAACACTGGATGACAAAATTCTCCGAATGGTAATGTGTGAAGTTGAATCAATCATCAACAATGATGATCCGAATGACTTGGAAGCACTGATGCCCAATCACTTACTGTTACTGAAAACACAGCCCAACATACAGTATCTCCTGGACATTTTTCTAAAAATGATCAGTTTACATGAAGATGCTGGAAACAAGTACAACCATCCATCCATCCAAATTAATATACAAATCTGAAATCTTGAACATAAACTTAAACTGATATTTCAATAAAAAATTACATATTGCAATACATGTAACAGTATTTAACTTTTAAATGGTTTGCAGTGTAGTACTGTGCAAAATTATGCAGGATGCGTATCTAATAAGAAGTTAATTTCTGCCGGTTATTTATTTGTGTCACTAATCAAACAATGATCAACAGCTTTCCACAAATACCTTCAATCATTTCTTTCTATTTTTGTTTTTTATTTCACACTTGCTTTTATCCGAAGTTGACCTATGCAGCAATGGCGGATTGGCTTGAATCCACTGTTGAGGTATTGCTGGCTCATTTTAATAAACACTTATGCAGAGGCA
This sequence comes from Erpetoichthys calabaricus, assembly GCF_900747795.2. Lineage (NCBI taxonomy): Eukaryota > Metazoa > Chordata > Cladistia > Polypteriformes > Polypteridae > Erpetoichthys > Erpetoichthys calabaricus. The sequence continues at coordinate 123,627,737 of NC_041395.2, read as the reverse complement.
CACACAAGCCAACAGACATAAGCCAGTTCAAAGAAAACACTTGACCTCTGCGCTTCCTTTTGGGCTGTCAAAAGAAATTATACTCTTTACAGAAAAAAAACAAAAAAGTAAGAGCAGTAAATATATCTGTTAAAATAAGCATCCATACTATTTTGAATATTTATTATGACATCAGCAGCATTTCCTGCTATGCAAAACACAATTTTTAAAAATTTATATTCACTTGTTATAATTTTTGTGATTCCTTGACAGCTTTTTTTATTGATAATTTGCTTTGAAAGAAAAAAATAAAATGTAGGCGGCAAACATAAAGATGTGTTAATAAAGGGCATGCAGTAATTTGGCAGTGTCTACGCTTTGTAACCCACATACCGTATTGTGTCTCATAGATCTAACAGATGCATTTTGAGTAGGTGGATAACTTTCCATGCCCATACTCCAAAAGGTCTTTGCGTGGCCCTGGTAAAAACAGTGCAATTATTAAATGAGTAAAATGTAATTACAATACATTTAAAATGTCTTTAAAGTTTAAAAAATGTGCACTTTTCTAGTATATAAATGGAACAAAAAATAAGTCATTTCCTCAAAAGAAAATAAATATTAGTATTGATTTATTTTTCAATAGCATTTCCCAATCATACACCTATTGTGTTTGCACAGTATATTCAGTATATATATATTGCATAGTATCCTTTCTGGATATCTATCTTAGATATATGATAGAATTCCCAACTTAGAGGGGCTTCTACTTATGGAATCACCAGAGGTTTTTTTGTCTTCTGGAGTGTTTTTCTTCACCATCTGACATTTAGTGTAATTACTTTATTTGATTATTCTTTCCAGTTACTATCATCTGCAAAGCACCTTTAATTATACCTTGTACTGGAATGCACAATATAAAAAAATGTTGTTATTGTATAATTCTCTCACAAGAGTACAATCTTGTAAACTTTAGTTTAGTATGATGAAGGAAAATTTAGGACTGCAGCAGATTTTAAGCACAACTGAGCAAGGAAAGCAAAGCAATTTACTATAACGTCTTCCTGAAAGAAAAAAAAAAATTTCATGACATGTTCATAGTCCTATACAACAAATGGAGTAGAACATAAATGTGTTGAGCGTGCTGCTAAAAAAAAAACACTGTTACCATAAAAACTCCAATTGGTCACATTAGTCAATTAGGTTCACCTTTAACTTGACCAGCAGGGATCATCTGGTTTTTGGTTGCAATACAGGCCACATAAGCAAACCTTGTCCAACTTCCCATCTGATTCTAATATCACGTTTAATCTCTTTCATTCTTAAATTTTATTCTTTATAATTAAACGAATGGGTCTGATCACAATGTGATATCTGGGTACTTGACAGGGTGTAGATCTGAACATTACATTCATAGGTGTGATCACGATCTGATATTGTGATCAGACCTTTACATGTAGAATTCCGATCTACACCCTGTCAAGTAAGCAAAACAGCCGCAGTGGTACAACTTTTGAGGCTTTCGATCCCTGCACCTGATGAGCCCCAATTAGGGCAAAACACATGCCATGTACTCTTTGTATTATTTGGCAGGTACTATATACTGTATATATATATATATATATATATATATATATATATATATATATATATATATATATATATACACATACATACACACACATATTATTAGCAGAATATTGAAATCTGGTCTAAACTTAACTGCAAGAAGAAGACTTAAAAACAGCATTTACATGGACACTTTTACAATGATCCATGATGTGTTATTTGGATTAACTATGGATTGAAAATAGAACTGTTTGAGCAACCCCTGAGTAAAGCATTACAGAAGCTGATTCTACAAATGTGTTAACAACTTTAATTTTTCTTGAGCAAAACAATTTCTCCTTTGATCTGAGCAGCAAAAATAGTTGTATCTTGCTGAATACTCGGAGGGAAGTATTCAAGGACATGTTCCTATTATAGAATGGGAGTTAATTGTGATGGAGATATTGATCACACAAAACAATCGCTGCTATGTAGGGTTTACTAGTACTAATTAATACATTTAAAATTCAGTTTAACATTAATTGTTTCTTTTCAAAGTTCAAGGTTAACAAACTATCAGTACTTAAATGATTTTACACATTAAAACATGAAACAAAAGACACCCAACTAGTATAGTACTGTAATTATTGATCTTTCATGGCAGCATATAGAGAGGGATCTTTGACAATTTTAGCAAAAGGCTTTGGGGTAACGCATCTTACCTTCAGGCAGGAATTAATATTCTTCATTTATGTATCCATTTTTAAAGTCAAGACTGCCTGGAGCCAGAATCCTTCATGGTATCAAGGATTTACTTCTGTAGAAGGCAATAGCCTCTTATAAAATACACTGTGGACAGATTTCAGCAGTTGTCCAAGTATAACTTCTGAGGGTATTTTGGAAAAACTGAAATCACCAGAACAAACTATGTCATAGGATCAAATTATAGCAGTATACTTTAAAGGATAAGTACAATATTTTTCAATTCAAAGTTCTTCACCAACATGGTATATACAGTGTTCATTTGCCATGCAAAACTGTGTTCTTAAGTATTATTTATAAATTTAAAAACATTTAAAAACTGGCGCTTTACAATGGAGGCTATTGGGGCATGGGGCAGCACTGAAACATAAAAGCCTAAAAACTTACCAATGAAGCTGCATAAATTTTGATATAAGAAAATGTGCCTTCTGTGTTTCTGACACATACTAGTGACAACAAAAGGGATCTGGAAATAATAATTTTATCATATATTCCTGGTACTATGTTTCTCGTTGTAAGGATACATTTTGTATTTGCTTGTGTTAGTACTCACATAAATCTGGAAGTAAATAAAAACAAAACCAACAAAGTGTCTCAAAAAGTGTACTGTGATTTGGTCTTGCAAAAGAAAATCACATCCCAGAAGAAGACAAACGAGATGGTGTGCATAACTGATCTTCTTTTAAAATCGATGAATCTCAGAATATTTTTTTTTTGTTCTAAAATGCCATGTTAAAGCAATTTTATAATGTGTGTGTAACCGCGAGATGCAAATCAATACTCAACAACTGTCTTGAACTTGGTATTCGATAACCTCCACTGTAAAGAAATATATTTTTTTAATTTATAGAAAATTCTTAACTTTGGGGCAGTTTCACGTGGCAACTTCAACTTGAAAATTACCAAATTTATCCTTCAAGCCTGAATCTCTGGCATTTTTATTTGTGCTGTATATGATTTGTACATTGAGGTGGCATCTCAGTATTTCAAAATATATCTAAACTGTGTTCTCTGAATAGTTATGGGCATCTAGCAGGGCAAAGTATTCATATCTTGTGTTCTATAAAGGACCGTTCTGGTGAATTTTATCAATGAAAAATATCACGGTGAGTTTTAACTATTTAGAATTCATAATTTTAACCTTAAAAACTCTACACTAATTACTTGATTATTTCACTTAACAACGTGGTTATTTTGGTTTTACTAATGAGCCAATGGATTTGTGACCCATAGCTTGTTACTAAGATATGTCAGGGTTATTCATTTTTACCTTGTAAACAACCATTGTTTATTATTTTTTAAATTTATTTGTAAATTACAGAAGCATAATTAGCATGGTTTATAGTATATCACATTTATTTATATACAAACCTTGGTTCTTGCAAACGCGTTTCACAATTCAATGTCAATATCTATGGAGTCAAACTCAACATTATTTGAATTGTGAATCACATTTCTGTTGCTACTGTATACATTATTTTTCATTCCTGTCTTTTTCTTATGTATAAATGCTCATTCGTCAGCAGCAATTCACAAAATGTTGACAGATTACAAATTCAAAAGGCTAATGTGAAAGTTTTCTCATAGACTGAACAATGTATACTTCATCCTTTAACTAGCTTGACTATACTGGCTTCTTCTTCTTCTTCTGGCTGCTCCCTTTAGGGGTTGCCACAGCAGATCACCTTTTTCCATATTTTCTTGTCCTCTGCATCTTGCACTGTTACACCCTTCACCTGCATTTCCTCTCTCACCACATCCATAAATGTTCTCTTAGGCCTTCCTCTTGTTCTCTTGCCTGGCAGCTCTGTCCTTAGCATCCTTTTCCCAGTATACCCAGCATCTCTCCTCTGTACATGTCCAAACCAATGCAATCTCACCTCTCTGACTTTGTCTCCAAACCATCCAACCTGAGCTGACCTTCTAATGAACTCATTTCTAATCCTGTTCATCCTCGTTTACACCCAATACAAATCTTGATATCTTTAACTCTGGCACCTCCAGCTCTGTCTTCTGTATTTTTTAGTCAGAGCCACCATCTGCAAAACATATAACACAGCTGGTCTCACTATCGTCCTGTGGTCCTTCCCTTTCACTCTTGCTCATACCCATCTGTCACAAATTACTCCAGACACTGCTGACATTATACTGGCTTCTAACACATAATAGTTTAATAACTCTAGACCTAAAAAAATGTTCATTTCAGTGACCTTAAAACCTGTCATAACTGCTTACATCATATCAACTAGTGAGAAATGTTCAATCTTTGAACACCAGTCTTTTCACTTTTAGTCCTTTATTTGACAGACAATGCAGTGTTGCTTGTTAAACATTTCTAGCAAATACTTAATTCTTTGAATGACAATCAGCATGTTTTCAAATTAGTTAATATAGTAACATCTACTGCAGTTTCATTCAAGTTTATACAAAAAAGGGTGCTGTGCAGGTACTGAACAGCAGCAGGGTTAATATCTTTATTTGGGGTTATAGAACTGCTTTGTTATTCAACCATAAACAAATATGAAATTCTCAAATCTGATAAATCCCATTTAGTGCTACAGGTGGATGGGAACCTTTGTTAGATGCGTCAGGCACAAGGCAGGAACCAGCCATGAGTGTGGTGCCAGTTTCACTGAAGGGTGCACTCTCCCACACACCCACATGGGCCCAGTTTGTAATCAGCAATTAACCTAACGTGTATTCTTTTAGCTTGTGAGAAGAAAGTCTGAGTACTTGTGCAAAACTCATAAAAAGAGTGAAATGTGCAAACTAGAATCAGAAGTACAAATCAGTATGCTACTATGCTTCCATAGGCAAAAGTTTAAAAATATTATTTTTTGTTAAGATTCCTTTTAGCCAATTAAAAAAATAGGCATTCATAAAGAATGCCTATTTATCATTAAAATTACTATAATTGCACTTCCAAAGTTAATCTTCGTATGCCCAATAAAATATAAGTAAACATACCTTAGCTACATCCTACCACATGAGCTACTCTTTAATAAAACCAGTGCATTTTAAATCATTGAAGTTAGAAGCCAACAAACAATGCATGCCAATGTCCAACAGATCTCAAATAAAGTTCAGTTATGTTGAAATTTTTTCACTGAAAAGTAAGGAATTGTTTCTTGCATCATTTACTAGAGGAGTCGATTCACATTTCCTTAGACAAATTACTGCCAGATGCAAGCGACTAAGGCAGATAAAGAAATTCTTCAAAACAACATAGCGTTCAGCAAGAACAAAAGAGGTTAATAGAAAATGTGTTGTGCTTGATAACGCTATGGTTTGCATTTAGATTTTATCAAAAAAAAAACTTGGAATCAATTTCAGTTTGGAATACACTACTGGTATGGCTAACTTTTAAGTAAAATAAAAGTAACTAAAGAAATCTGCAGAACAACAGAAAATTATTATTTTACAGGCTGCGAATGAAATCAAACTAGAGCAGATTACACACTGTGTTTCCTTTGATACAGTATAGTTGGCTTTGTATGCTACGTTTTGAAGAATCTGAAGATACCATTATTTGAGCTTTATAAAAAATTGAGGTAGGCACTTAGAAGAAGGTTTTAATCCACCTATCAGAATGAGCATTTTTTACAATGCACAAATAATCTGAATCTTATCAAAAGATGACACTTATAAATGTGCACACAGCTTGTTCTGTACAGATGCCACTTTCTGTATCTCATTTTAAATCTGCCAGATAGCACATGTTTTACAACTTGCTACTCCAATTGTTTACAATCCATTTTATATTCTTCTGCAGCATTAAAAAATAAAGAAATACAAACAAAGACATACTTCAGTGGAGTAAATCACATGCTGTTGAGTAATTGAGTGCCAGGCAAAGGAAATAAATATGTCACATATTAGATGATTCTTTCTATGGAGCCATATTTTCTTGCCAGATTATTTTAAATAATTTTAGCATGTGCTTCACTAACTTTACTTTATACTGTATTTAGAATTTTATAGAGTTTTTTATATATATACTTTATGCTTTGAAAATCAAACAGTCAATTTATTTTACAGTATACTAATGTACTTATTACACTAGATTCTCTTAAATATAATCCCTTTTCTCCTTTTATGGGTCTTCTCACCATTCTGCATCAGTGGAATTATGGTTCTGAAAACTGACTAATGACATTCTAGACCTACCTACTGGCTTACTTTTGATTCTAGCTGACAACTTCCTTATGAACTTTGCCACTGTCTTGGATATCACTATTTTTTGCCATTCTACAAGTACAAAGTATAGGATAGTACCTTGAATTAGATTACCTTAGATTGGCACAATGTGCCAGGTGGGACCAGGATGCTCGTTTCTAGTCATGCTGACTAAATAGATGCCGCATTCCTGAACATGTTCCACACAACTTGCTCATCTCTTTTCTTTTGCCGAGGTGTTGCTCACTCATTTTGTTGGCATGAGAGATATGACCACTCTTAGTATGTTGCTTATTTTGCTGTCAAAAAGGATAAAAGATAATGCTGTTATAAATTGGAAATGGGTATTTTTCATTGTGGGTAGGGCAACTACAACAATAATTCTACCAGCATATGTGATCTAAGGCTGGGGATATACAGTACTTAATGCTACTCAGTGTGTCTGCTTGTGGACGCTTCTGCTATGCAAGCAGTGTACTGACTATACTTGCGCATGTACAGTACTTTATGTAAATATTGAGGATTCTACCAGCCGGCAGTATGAGAAATCATCACGGTGAGGAAACAGAGTCTGGTTTTGCTGTGTTGTGAGTTGAGGGAAGAAAGATGTTAAAGATAAAAATTTTTTACATTCTGATGCAGTTGCGAAGGTGCAAAAAAAAAAAAACACGTCAACAGCGACACAGAAGATGGTATGTTAGACCTTTAAATGTACTACATCATTGTGCTTGTATTGCCTATTTGAAAAATGGATTTAAAAAAAGCACCATGAATACTTTGGAATATTTAATTTCTTTGTACTTATTGGCTTCTTTGACTCTTTTTGTCTCAGTTTAAGGATTCTGATTTAGGAGTTTGTTTTTGGGCTTGCTTGCCTTCAGATTTCCTTGTTGGCAACTCCTTTTGCTTTTTTTTGCTCTTGCAAGCTTTTAATTATTTTGTTAAATTAACCTTTTTTTTATAAAGAATCTTGTTTTGGATCAATTTTACATCCCGTAGTTTTTACAGTTTCCTCTCCACAGTAAGATATTTCAATGTTTTACAACATTTCTAAGCACTTTGTACAATTTGTTTATTTGGGGCCTGGTAGCCCATCGCCTCCCAGTTTCCCAGGATCAGGCTCTCCTGACATGATACTTATTTTTGGGCAGGCCAGCTGGGTTTCAGGTCTGTTTTGGAGGCTTCACACTTTCACCATTTTTGAGAGTCCAGTGCACAGGAGAGATTGAGAGAGATAAGCAGATGTAGTTGCACCTCAAGAAGCATAAACATTCTAATGCATTTTCAAGGCAAAAAAGCTTTTTGTTACTAACGCTTTTATCCATTTATAAAATGGGTACAATTCTGACATACTTTGAGAATTCAATAATTTGACCCATCCATTGTCAGTTACACTCATTCCAACTTGTAGAATTGCATTGAAATGATGGCTAGATTGTTGCCTTTTAATATAGCATCATATACAGTTAGGTCCATAAATATTTGGACAGAGACAACTTTTTTCTAATTTTGGTTCTGTACATTACTACAATTAATTTTAAATGAAACAACTCAGATGTAGTTGAAGTGCAGACTTTCAGCTTTAATTCAGTACTGGTGAACAAAATGATTGCATAAAAATGTGAGGCAACTAAAGTATTTTTTTAACACAATCCCTTCATTTCAGGGGCTCAAAAGTAATTGGACAAATTAAATAACTGGAAATAAAATGTTCATTTCTAATACTTGGTTGAAAACCCTTTGCTGGCAATGACAGCCTGAAGTCTTGAACTCATGGACATCACCAGATGCTGGGTTTCCTCCTTTTTAATGCTCTGCCAGGCCTTTACTGCAGCGGCTTTCAGTTGCTGTTTGTTTGTGGGCCTTTCTGTCCGAAGTTTAATCTTCAACAAGTGAAATGCATGTTCAATTGGGTTAAGATCAGGTGACTGCCTTGGTCATTCAAGAATTTTCCACTTCTTTGCTTTAATAAAATCCTGGGTTGCTTTGGCTGTATGTTTTGGGTCATTGTCCATCTGTATCATGAAACGCCGCCCAATCAATTTGACTGGATTTAGGTGTATTTGATCAGACAGTATGTCTCTGAACACCTCAGAATTCATTTGGCTGCTTCTGTCCTGTGTCACATCATCAATAAACACTAGTGTCCCAGTGCCACTGGCAGCCATGCACGCCCAAGCCATCACACTGCCTCCACCGTATTTTACAGATGATGTGGTATGCTTTGGATAATGAGCTGTTCCACGCCTTCTCCATACTTTTTTCTTGCCATCATTCTGGTAGAGGTTGATCTTGGTTTCATCTGTCCAAAGAATGTTTTTCCAGAACTGTGCTGGCTTTTTTAGATGTTCTTTAGCAAAGTACAATCTAGCCTTTCTATTCTTGAAGCTTATGAGTGGCTTGCACCTTGCAGTGCACCCTCATGCAGTCTTCTCTTTATGGTAGACTTGGATATCGATACGCCTACCCCCCAGAGAGTGTTGTTCACTTGGTTGGCTGCTGTGAAGGGGTTTGTCTTCACCATGGAAATGATTCTGCGATCATCCACCACTGTTGGCTTCCATGGACGTCCAGGTCTTTTTGCGTTGCTGAGTTCACCAGTGTTTGCTTTCTTTCTCAGGATGTACCAAACTGTAGATTTTGCCACTCGTAATATTGTAGCAATTTCTTGGATGGGTTTTTTCTGTTTTCGCAGCTTAAGGATGGCTTCTTTCACTGGCATGGAGAGCTCCTTTGACCGCATGTTGTCTGTTCACAGCAAAATCTTTCACATGCAAGTACCACACCTCAAATCAACTCCAGGCCTTTTATCTGCTTAATTGATAATGACATAACGACGGACTTACCCACACCTGCCCATGAAATAGCCTTTGAGTCAATTGTTCAATTACTTTTGAGCCCCTGAAATGAAGGGATTGTGTTAAAAAATGCGTTAGTTGCCTCACATTTTAATGCAATTGTTTTGTTCACCCCACTGAATTAAAGCTGAAAGTCTGCACTTCAACTGCATCTGAGTTGTTTCATTTAAAATTTATTGTGGTAATGTACAAAACCAAAATTAGAAAAAAGTTGTCTCTGTCCAAATATTTATGAACCTAACTGTATAGTACCAATAAATTAACAGAGGCTTTACGTTCATTTTTTGAGTGTAATGAACAAGGCTACAGTTGTGGGTCAAACCTCCAATCCTATTTTTAACCAGTATGTCCATTTTAGGATCAATGGAAGTAGGTGCCAGAAATGAATACATTTTATATGTGCACAAGGAAAGATGAATCAAGTAGTCCATGATACTCAGTTCATTGTATATAAACTCTACACTAAAATCCACCCCCTATTTGTTGTTACTGTGGGGAGGAATCCCCTTCTCTGACACACATAAAATTCAAGTTCTGAACTATAAATTGTTTGTTAATTAAGCATAAGGAAATTTTAGTCTTTCTAATTTTTATTCCATATCCAACCACACTACTGTCCAGGGATTTTAGCTTTTCTTTTTTTTTCTCAATGTCAAATGAAATATGTGAATTTTAGCATGAATTTCCCTTAATTAAAATCAGTTGATTATAAACTTACACAGCAAAATCACTAGCGTTAACTTTTTCACTAAAAGAAATAATTTAACTCTTAACTCTGGATAGCTATTATACTGAGTATATCTGCATAAATAGGTTTAGAAAATAAGACTTAATTTTAATGTTAGCAATCACTGCCACTCAAAACATGTGATGCTAAGAGGAGGCCATCTTCTTGTAGGTTACTAAAGTTACTAGTTGGGGTAGGTCTTGTTAGAGGGAAATGGGAACTATGTTTTGACAAACAATCCTTTTATGTTTTATTTGCAAAAGGAAACAAATAAATTTGCAAAACGTAACAGAGTCTGATGTCTTGAATTTTGGTGATGCCCCAATGGCAAGCGAAAACCCTGACGCTAAGGGCATTCACTTTAGCTATAAGTTTGCTACTAATGATGTTACTTCTGTGCTGGAAAATCTACACCCAGCCAACAAATGTTAAAGGAGCAACAAGGTCAAAAATTTGTTTGATATTCACGAGCCACAAACTCAATTGGTATATAAAGTTTCCAGCTTCTGTTATAGATAGTAAGGTGCACAGCTTTATGGCTCACTGATATAACAGATAACAGTACATGGATGGAATACAGGATACTGAACAATCTGATTTGCCGTATTCATAATAATCTAATTGAGCACAGATTTACTTGTGTTTTCAGGAACTGGAAACACATACATGAGGTGTGAGTACACAAATGACTAGGAATGGCAAAACAGGAATCAGACTGTTTGCTGTTATATAATGCTACAGGTCAAATAACATGTTATTTGGAGTTTGTGCCTGGTGAAGGGCATTTATGTCATACAAATTGTTAAACAGTAGGAAATCTATCTGTAGCATTTGTGGATTTAAATTCATGTTAACAAGAATAATTTTTATATGATTGTATGTATTATAGTAATAAATACAATACAATACAATACGTTTTATTTTTGTATAGCCCAAAAGCACACAAGAAGTGCCGCAATGGGCTTTTACAGGCCCTGCCTCTTGACAGTCCCCCAGCCTTGACTCTCTGAGAAGACAAGGAAAAACTCCCAAAAAAACCTTTGTAGGGAAAAAATGGAAGAAACCTTGGGAAAGGCAGTTCAAAGAGAGACCCCTTTCCAGGTAGGTTGGGCGTGCAGTACTGTAGGTGTCAAAAAGAAGGGGATCAATACAATACAATACACAGAACAGAACAAATCCTAACTACAGTATATAAATATAAATTTTACAAGTACGGACCAGAATTTAACAATAGATGATATCACATAATATGATTTGGATTTGTTCCGAGTCCAGGAGACCTCAGCCATCAAGCTGCCTCCCCCATTTGGCCATTCCACAGCTGAAACAGCGCTGGGCCAGCCAATCCGATGAAAGGACCCCTCTACCCCACAATTCCTGCAATCCTCCATCAGGGATGACTTTACCTTAGGCAGGCAAAACAACATGGCACCAAGTGCCACATTTGAGTACCAAGAAGAGAAACAGAATAGGTGAGGGTTAGTAACAAATTATAATTATTATGTTACTTATGTTTTAGTGCTAATGACTAACAACAGAGTTGCAGTATGTACAGTTAATCAGCAGCTCTAGTCAGGATATGCTAAACTGAAGTAGCGAGTCTTCAGCTGGGATTTAAAAGCTGAGACCGAAGGGGCATCTCTTATAGTAGCAGGCAGACCATTCCACAGTTTAGGGGCCCTGTAACTAAAAGCTCGACCTCCCACTGTTATTTTATTAATCCTTGCAATAATGCATCCTAATTGTATTAGGCCTACTTGTGACAAATTTAGGCCCACCCTTTTCTGAATTCCTGACAACACTACTGGGATAAAGAAATATTAACTTTAATTTTACCTAATAAGAGTTCAGTACTTTTTAAGATTTAAGATTTTAAAAAATTATGTTACTACAAAGCATTTCAAATCCTGGGCATCATATGCGATTTATAGATAGACTGATTGATTATCCTTTGTTTTTTTTAGTAAATCTTTAGGGATATTTATAAAATATGATCCTTATGGGTTGCCATACCGCATGATACAGTACAGGATTTGATAGATATGCCTTTGAGCACTTGATACAAAAAGGAGTTGTGGAGTTTGCTGTGTTGAATTAACATTACCGTTCTCCACTAACAAAAATGATGTTGTAATGAACAACTATTTTGTAAATACCCTCATAAAGAATACAACACATTGTCAGAAGTGTGGCTCTGTGGATACAAAACATGTTGAAAAAGGCAGCTGAAATGGTAATTAATGGACAGATATTGCTGGATTTATTTATGTTAATCAATTGCAAACCCTTTTGTTTCCTGTCTTTTAAATGAAATTGAATTGAAGACCCATGCCTTGGGTTGTTGGCTTACTTCCAAAGAAGTAAAGTAAGCCCCATTTACAATGTCTTCCAATAACAACACTCCCCCCTTTCCCCCAGAAACTACTTTTTTAATTAAGTAGCCTGGCATAGCTATGTAATTCATCCTGGTTAC